>NC_090266.1:996981057-997622724 GCF_040414725.1 Anabrus simplex | reverse complement strand
TAGTTTCTGCATGTTCTTCATTCCCACTTCACTCTCCTTGCCACATACCTAAGTACAGAACGTCTTTATTCTTGAGGAGGACAGAAACTATTGACGGTGCTGAGCAAAGTTTGGGACTGAAAATGGAATTTCTCCTCCGAACTGGTCGAAGACAAGATAACTCTCCATTCTCTAGTCTTTCATGGTTGTTCGTTCTTCATTCCCAATATGTTCATTTGTTGGAGGATCCGGGATGTTACGTATATCCTCTTCTTGATTAGGTCGATATCCCTGACATTAATACCGGAAGATATTATCAGGCCTGTTACGTATTTCCTTTTCTTTGATTGAGTCGATATCCTTGATATTAATAGCGGTAGATATTATCGTTATCAACAACTGTATATTAGAGTAGTATACTGTAAAGTGTAGGGCAACAGAATATCGTTCAATGGGCACCGACTATCGCCTATTCATCTGGTTATTTGACTATTAAAACTCTGTTTGAAAGAAGTCACTTTGATGGCTTCTTAGTCGCTAGGCAACGACGAACTTTAGAATGTACCACCAAGATGGGCTGAAGTCACACATGAAGTTTACTAAAATGGAGACAGATTTTCCCTCAAACTCATAAAATAAAAATAGTCGGGCTGAGTGGCTCAGACAGTTGAGGCGCTGGCTTTCTGACCCCATCTTGGCAGGTTCGATCCTGGCTCAGTCCGGTGGTACTTTAACGTGCTCAAATACGTGAGCCTCAAGTCGGTAAATTTACTGTCACGTAAAAGAACTCCTGCGGGACTAAATTCCGGCACCTCCGCGTTTCCGAAAACCGTAAAAGTTGTTATTGGGACGTAAAGCAAATATTATTATTATTATTATTATTATTATTATTATTATTATTATTATTATTATTATTATTTTTAAAGAAAAAATATATATGTTCCCTTCAGTATAATAAATATTTTTACCAAGCGAGTTGGTCGTATGATTAGGGTCGCGCTGCAGTGAGCTTGCATACCTTCGATGTGTTCGTGTGACGTTAAACAAGTAGCAAAAATAAAATAAATAATTACATTAATCAATTATAGGGGATGCAATACGTTTAAATATATGATCAGAATGAGGTTGTAACCTGTCGTAAGTTACTTTCGTTTTAACGACTTCCTTCATAAATTCTCATTTATGTCCACGATTGTTTTGTAATATACGCTTAACCACAACAGTCAAGCAGAGTGGAACTCGTGCTCCGATTTCGTGGCCTGTCCGTATGTCAGTCATCCTTTTCGAACCACCCTACAGTAAGCTGATCGTGATGTTGGCCTCGCGCCGCAATATAAATGAAGTGAGGCTATTCGCACTCAATGATTTTTAATGCTGTAAGCTCTAATTTAGCACCAGTGATTTCTATAATGCGTATATTCAATACTTTTCCCTCATTCGACATCCACGCCCCCTTACTTATGTGACCACCGAAAACATGGCAGACGTGTTTTCAATTAGCTTCAGCTCGTTCCAGGGGACTGTTTCTGAAAATAGCTTTGGAACCCCGGACAAAGCAATTCGAGGGTAAAGAACTTGGTAGTAGCTCACCTTGACCTGTTACGAACTTCAGTCCTGTCTGTGTTATCTGCCCTGAGAGGGCAAGATTCTACGATGAATAAACGAACTATATTAAGTGCAAGCGAGAAGCAAGAAGTGTGTGCTTTTTATAAAGAACAGTATCCTCCTGCTAGTTAGTAAAATATGGCAAATCATTTTTCATTGCCGTGGAGAAAACCATAAGCAGACGAAGTGTTGAAGTCATTCTACGTGAAAAACGTAGGTGGGCGAATGGAACATCTCTGTCAGCAAAAATATTGAGAAGTGGCAAGTGTGGGAAACTAGAGGAAGCTGTAGTTATTTGGATATCCCTAGTCAACGCGATAAAGGAAACTGCAACAGATGAGGTCATTAAGGAACAATCAGAGTTCATTGGTGACAAATTCGGCGTTACAGAAGTTTCATACAGCAATGGTTGGTTATTTCGTTTAAAAATATTCTCCATGGGCTGACATAGCACGTGAAGCATGGTGAGATGGCAGAAGTTGATCTGGCGGTTGTACAAGAGGACCGAGAATACCTTTTAGCAATTATTGAAAATTACTCTGCAAGCGATGTGTACTACATAGACGAAAATGCTATATTTTATCGTAAGCAACGTGATTAAACAATATAAAATGCTACCGTAACGGGTTACAAGAAATCCAGGGACAGAATAACAGTTGTATTTTGTACCAATGCCAACGGAAGTGATAAAAGAAAGGTGACAGTGACAGGTAAGCCTGCCTAAACCTCGGTGTTTCAAACACTTTAACCGATCGGTTTATGGTAAGTATAGGAACAATAGAAAGATATGGATGACCGCTGAGAATAAAGAATCGCAATGTGTTACTCATTCTTGACCATGCACCACGTCACAAAATTCCAGCTAATATAAGCATTATCAGGGTGGAATTTCTTTTTCCAAAACGCACTGAATATCTTCAGCCTTTGGACGCGGGAATAATCAAAAGTTTTAAAGCGCATTTTAGGCGATATCAAGTGGGGGAAAAAGCATTCAACAGATCAATGATGGGGATTCTGTTGTCAAGTTATCGTTAAAGCGGGCTCTGTCCCGCATCTAATTTGCATTAAATAAGTTTCAACGCCAACAATATGGAACTGCTGGTCCCACGCTGGAATCACTACTGGAGCTAATTCATCTAAGGAAGACCGATCAGTCCGAGCGTTAGTGGAGACTGTTGGACGTCTTCCCAATCTCAGAGCAGAACAACTCATCGCTACGGACCGAAGAGCCAGTGTTTCAGGAACTTTCCAATGATGACATTGACTGTAACTGGCTGACAGTGAAAATGGAAATGAAATACCTGAGCTGGTGCATCAGAAGATAACCACTACAGAATCTGAAGAGTCTGTAGAACTTCTGAGTGGTAATTTTGAACATAATTATTTCTCGTTGCCATTCATTCACTTAGTTCAGCTCACAGTGAGATCCGTAGCGTTCAGTCCAAAATCGATTCGTTGTTCAAAAGGATTTCATATGCAGATACAGTGCTGTGTGTGTATATACTCCATAGAAATCATTTTTCAGACCTGAACAAATGTAGTTTACTGTTCTTATGATAACTGTATGATAATTGCATGCAACATCTGTCACGGTATTGTAGGATTACAAAATACCAGCATATTAAATGTTGACTTAATACTATTCCAGGCAGTCGCTGTACAGTACATCACTACTAAGCGTTAAGTCATTCAAATCAATGTTTTAAAACGTGACCTCGATCTAACGCCACCCACTTTATTTAGCCAACCAACCTCTGAACAAACGAAAGCGTTATAACGAGGGATAACTACAAGAAGTCTAACCAAGGAAACACCCAATAACTTTCCGGGTAGCTTGATAATAGAAGAAAAATAGTATAATTAATTTTCAAACACTTCTAACTGCTGTCATTCCCAGTCAACTGTCTCCACGGTGACCAACTTGATTGCTTCAGAGATATCATATCACACTTTATCATATCAAAGGATGTGGTGAGTGGATATGTTAATAAAATATCCTCTGCTACCAACAGCTAACCACAAGATTGCAAGAGTTATCAATGTGCTCCTTACTTTACTTTCCTTCAGGTACAAAAAAAAAAAAAAAAAAAAAAAAAAAAATACTCATTGCTATTGCCCTAATTTGGGGTCGTTCTTCCGGGGTTGTCTTGTCGAAACTTCCACATTCAGCTGTTGATCAAAGTCGTACTAGAGATTCCTGTGGTTCAAGATAATAACGATTCCCTTAAAATATAAACTTAGACTTTCCATTCAGCCAAGAAAATACCCAAAAACTTCACGGGTAACCTGTTAATAGTCGAAAAATAATCAGTTCCAAAGTCGGTTAGTCATTGCCTTCCTCTCCCGTCTGAAGTTCGTAAGATTTGAGGCTGTTCAAGTGTGACGATTTCACGTTGTAAAATAAAAAATTACTCCTGTGGGACAAAATTCCGATATCATAGTGTCTCTTTCAATGCCAAACAATTGACTGACCGTGAAAGAGTGATTAGTATTGTTCCGGAGGTACACAAGCCGCGTGCATTTAACTAGCACCTTGTAGAAGGCCCTCTAGATCAGCATATCTGGAACTCATTTTGGAAATAGTGTGAAAATTTCCTAACAGATGTCATTTCTATCAACTTACGTCGCGCCCTCTGGTGTGAAAATGAACTATTAAAATTCAAGAAAAAGTTTGTGTGTTAAGGTTTCCTAAACTGGAATGTTTAGTGTTTGTTTTTTATGTTCAGAAGTTATCAACACTTCTATCTCTCCCCGCCAACTTAAGGCATTGGCCAATGAGAAACTTTGTACATTTATTTATCTACCAATCAAAATTTTCTGATATTCAATAAATTAACAAATACGATTAGTGGGTGTGTCAGCGCCTTGGCCCAGAGTTTTCTGGAACCTTCCTCTCCGCTATAAAAGCCGAGGGCTGGTAAGCCATATTGTCATAGTGATCGCTCCAGTCCAGAGTGTGTACGTAACGGAGGTAGGGGGAGAGGCTCCCTCGGCCATCTTCGAGAGGTCCACCAGCTCAAGGTAATGGCAGTTTCGGCTGAACTATGTGATAGTCTTTGAAGGATAACTTGAGGGGAAGGTTTCAAATTTTTAGTAATGTAACTTTTATTTTCTGGAATGTAAATTTCAAACTTTAAACGTAAATTTCAAACAAGTCGAAAGAACTTAACCGAAATCAGGGAATAGAGAGTGAGGTACCCTCTTGTATTCCTTCACTACTTGATATTAAGGTGACTACGATTTTGTAACCTTTAAAATCTATCTAGTAATTTCTGTAACTTGAACATTTTTCTCCATCTAGTCACCACCGTAGTATAGGCTTAGCCTCTGTAACGTCGGGCCATAAGCCCAAATAGGGTTTTATGTATTTTATGTCAATTTCAAGGAGTGCAAGTGTTCCACTCCTGACCATTTTGGTTTTCGGTCAGTGACGTTAACCTTTTGTTTTTACCAAAGGCCATGTTGAATGGGTACTTGTTACCCGTGTTAAACTCTATTTCATTCATTTCATCTTAAAGATATCAGACTGTTGAGCAGTTAAGACAGTGAATACTGTTTAATTTTGTTAAATGTAGGTTGTGCCTTTGATAGGCCTGGAAAGTGTGAATTTTCGAAAATGGACTTCTAAAGTGTAAATCTGTAGACCAATGATCCTCTTCCACTGATGTAAAAACTGGGTGATTCGCCTCCTTGATTATTGATGGAAAGGAGCAGTAGTGCTCAGGTAAAATTTGTAATTAGGGAGCTTCAAGCTCATATTGTAACTTTATTGTTATCTGATTACTCTTAACCTCTCTAAAATTGTTCCTCAAGCTTACAAGCCAAATTTTTGTACCTGATTTGTTACCTGATTAGCAGAGTGTAAAGTAAAGACAATTTGAAAAGAAAGAAAGAAGAGAAATAAATATAGCTCTAATTCTTTAAAGTTTTAAATTAATCTTCTGACTGTTTTAGATCCACCCATTCATACCCTCACCTTCTTTCACCTCTGTGATCCACAATATTTCCGTAACAATTATTAGTATTAGTATTAGTATTAGTATTAGTATTAGTATTAGTATTAGTATTAGTATTAGTATTAGTATTAGTATTAGTATTAGTATTAGTATTAGTATTAGTATTATTAGTAGTAGTATTAGTATTAGTATTAGTATTTAGTATTAGTATTAGTATTAGTATTAGTATTAGTATTAGTATTAGTATTAGCATTAGCATTAGTATTAGTATTAGTATTAGTATTAGTATTAGTATTAGTATTAGTATTAGTATTTAGTATTAGTATTAGTATTAGTATTAGCATTAGTATTAGTATTAGTATTAGTATTAGTATTAGTATTAGTATTTAGTATTAGTATTAGTATTAGTATTAGTATTAGTATTAGTATTAGTATTAGTATTATTAGTATTAGTATTTAGTATTAGTATTAGTATTAGTATTAGTATTAGTATTTAGTATTAGTATTAGTATTAGTATTAGTATTAGTATTAGTATTAGTATTAGTATTAGTATTAGTATTAGTATTATTATAACGTTCCAAATTAATGTGCATTACTGAGAAACTTAATCCCGTGCTGTCCAACTATAAAGTTTAAGTTATTAACCTCTCTTACCTGCTCAACGTAAGATTGTAGGCTAAATCTACATGAATACAATGTATAATTTTGTCCTTATATTTGAAAGTTTTGCCTCATATTTGACTGCCTCAGTCTCATCCTTGGTTTTGATGATATATGAAACTGACTGAGGTATGTGTGATGCTAGTAACACCATTCCTTAAGAAGCCAATCCCTGTAATGAATGGTGTGAAAATGTCGCTCATAGGGTTGGTTGGGGCGTGCATTTCAGTAGACTTGGCAGAATGATATGTAATAGCAACTTCTGGCTCAGTGAGGAAAACAACAGAAAACTACCACTCTCGTCATTTCCCTAGTATTGCTCTTCAGTGACGCTTAGGCCATCTACGACAGCTGATGGCGGAGCTGTTGGTGATCAGACCACCCTTCGGGCTGAATACTAAGCATACATATTGTACCAGTAACTATAGCCCGACTTTATCAATTATTTTTAAGTTGGCATGAAGTATCAGTTGACGATCAATTATATTTCATCTTCACGCAAGACATTCACTGCAAACTTCGTTTGTTTACGCTCTGCGTGACGAGCCGGCTTGAGCCAGCGACAGCTGTGTGAATGACATAGCTGCAGGAACAAGATAGGCCGCCCGCCTGACGCGTCACATGTAGCCTGCCTGGCCTGGTGTGTTCCGGCAAGAACATCACCCCTTCGCGAATATTCGATTTGAATTTTTTTAACTTCTGTAATAATAATCGCGCAACTTGAGAGATACGTAATTTTGAAGAGGATCATATAAACCTCTTCAATTATGAATCTCAAGCAAATCCGTCGAGGTGTTCTCGAAATAATCAACTTCAAAGATATCACGCTATCTGATGACGTAAGAGCGCAAACAGAATATAAGGCGAGCTCACTTGACCCAAACAGCTTACTGTCGTAGTGAAAAGACATACGTGCCTCTCGCTGCGCTGTCTCTCTCCTTTCACCGAGACCTTCAGAGAACTTCGAGAGATTACACTACCTGTCCCAGACGATTACCGCCTCTCGGTACCTAGGGTTAGAAAGGGAATATGTAGGCCAGGGACCAGCTTAACAACGGATCATCCCGCGTCTACTAGCTCGTATTAGAATGTCCCTACACGAACACACACGGGACCAGGCTTGTTTTTCCAGAAAGAGCAATAATAATAATAATAATTTCGTGTGGCTATTTCTAGCCGAGTGCAGCCCTTGTGAGGCAGACCCTCCGATGAGGGTGGGCGGCATCTGCCATGTGTAGGTAACTGCGTGTTATTGTGATGGAGGATAGTGTTATGTGTGGTGTGTGAGTTGCAGGAATGTTGGGGACAGCACGAACACCCAGTCCCCGGGCCACTGGAATTAACCAATGAAGGTTAAAATCCCCGACCCGGCCGGGAATCGAACCCGGGACCCTCTGAACCGAAGGCCAGTACGCTGACAATTCAGCCAACGAGTCGGACAGAAAGAGCAATGATACGCTTAGTAAAGAGCAATTTGTCGGCAAGCCTGGAACCTTACAGACAAACAAAAACGAACTGCAAGAACTGACGGAGAGTGAGGAGCTGTCGTTATCACGGCACTCTGACCTCTCCACGGCCGTCAATTCATCAGCGGAGGGCAAAGCGCAGTTATCACAGCGCCGCCCCCCGCCAATTACCCCCACCGGCAATATATTATTTAGTAATAATGTATTGAATGTGTCTGTAGGGTGCAATGCTACAAGCGCGCATAGCGTGTCGCTACCGGCCCTCGCTCAGGTCAATGACCGGGCCAAGCGGGAGCTGGAGGTGACTCAGCGCCTAGCGTACTCCGCGAGCGGGAGACAAGTGTTAGAGGAGCTGGGAGCAAACTGCACACCTGACTCTCAGCAAGTAAACCTAACAACTGGAGTTTACCTGACGGGGTATTATTTGCGTATATAAAGGTATTTTAACCACAAATATTAATTTGGTTGTACCTTTGCACAAAATATAACTGTAGACATAAAACAGCCTTTTGTATAAGCCACTTGATTTTCTAATTTAGGAAGTTCAAGGTTCTCTTGGCAGCCGAAACTGAACGATATGTCATATTTCACTCCTGGTTTAGCTAACGTCTCGTCTCTCTTGGATATATAATTCTGTTCGAACGTTGTCCTGCCATTTACGTACGTTTGTCTTTTCTTTGAGTTCCAAGCAATTGGAGCACTAATTCTGTTGTCCTTCCATTTACGTACTTTTATCTTTTCTATCAGTTCCAAGCAATTGGAGCACTGATCAGCAGTGGGTGTGCCTAAACTTATACCGTCCTTTTCAGTGAAAAATTTACGAAGGTATTCTTATGATACTTTCAGAGCAAAGTCCACTGTGGAATTATACTCTTAAGGAACTTTTTGAATTACAGGTTACTACTAAAGTACTGCCTTTTGCTATTGACTCGACAGCAGTGGGATTCTATCCGTTTCAAACAGTCCAAGAAATGCAAAGCTTTGATTTCTCCCTAGGATTTCTTTGATTTAGCATCCTCACCGCGATGCTCTTCAGGTAATTAAACAACCAAAATGTGCTTTCAACAAATATTTTGGATTCAAAATATTTATATTTTCACGAAGATCTGGAAAAAACCTTGACTTGCGTACCACAACTTGTCTGACGGAAAGAAGGCATACTACACTGCACAAAAATAACGTTTAGTCACTTTTTTGCATATTCATACCTCCATGACACGTGCATTTAATGAATGAAACCAGGCGTCCACGAAAACAAACCACCTTATTTGCAACAATTAAGAACGGAAATGAAATGCGTTCCTTGGTCACTCATCATACGACGTCCTTGCACAACACGTCATAAGGTTGTGCCTGGTCTTAGACCAAAATGGCAGCATGGAGTATTGTCATACCACACATGGATAACAGATTCACAACTCCTTCTCATGCTTCTGACAAGGCGCCGCACGTTTATTTGAGGTAGACGTCCCCACTCTTACAAAATGGCGTCTTCAAGGGCGTGTAGTGCTTAGTGGTGTAGGAGGGACTGATTTCTCACTCTGATGCGCTGCTTCAGTTGCTTCCATACTTGTTATATCTGATTCAAGTCAAAGCTCCCGGATGGTCACTCTATTCGTTTCACATGGTGCTCTTTCAGGAATCTCCTAACGATGTTGGATCATTCGCTCTAGCATTATCATGTACGAATACTGCGATTTCTCCACATTGCCTCACGTTTGGAATCACATGTGGCACACTAAGGTATCGTCAATGTACCGTCAAGTTTTAATTGATCATAATACTAAGTCTCATTGCGATTGTACTGGTCCAAGACAAACAGTTCGCTTGTGGATACAATTTCTCCTAACGGCGTATTACACCCACGCCAGATTGATACTGGAATAGTATCAATTTTCTATGCCAAGGCATCAGTTTCAATTCTAGTGCCAAATACTTACATTAAAACACTTGTAATGACACGTAGATTACTTGAAAGTGCGTACACACAAGAGGCCATAATAGTAATGACTAAGGATGTGCCAGTTCCTAATTTGAATAAACAAAGCGCGGTGAGGTTAAGCCTGCACACGTAGCCACCTGTCATGTGAGGTTAAGAGAGCAGGAGGAGGAGGAGGGGGTCAGCGTTACCCCTATGAATAAAGCATGTGCATTAAGTCTTACATCATCTCCTTAGTCCCAAGTGCGCCGTTCCCGCGTCCAGGTCGAATCACAAAAAGATCCAGACTAACTCAATTTTATCATCATTCATCAATTCAATATCGATTTGGGGTCGTAGGTTTCGGAAGTAGAGTCATCGGATGAGACAAACGGATACATGTATATCATATCAACTCGTTGGACGTCTCCATCTCGCGGATTAATTAACTTCATTTCATAAATGTCTATCATTATTAACCTATAGATACTTATAAGTACTTATCTAACCTGATATACCATTAAAAAGAATAAATAAGTAAATTCATCTAACATCTCTTTATTAAATTAAAAAGTCTTGAAAATAGAGCGAAATTTGAATATCATATAGAAAATCTGACTATCTCTCCACCTAAATAATCTAAGTAATATTTATATGAAATATTTAAAGGCCTTTGATATCAAGGAAAATGTCCTTTCATAAATTTCTATCATTCTTAATCTATAGATACTTATAAGTACTTATCTAACCTAATAAATCATTAAAAAGAATAAATAAATAAATTCATCTAACATCTCTTTATTAAACTAAAAAGTCCTTGCTATATACATCATTTCTGTTGAATACAGGAAAAAATCAGAGATCTCATTATTTGTAACAAATTATTAAATTAAAATCACGTTTCTGTTACTCTTTCTTTGCTTATACACAACATAATTCCTTGACTTCTTCATCTAACATTTTTATACAATACATTTCAGATCTATTCACAAGTTTTCAATCAGTTTTACCTTCATCTATCTGTCAATATTTCATAATTACATTGTTATCACGTTTATCAACCTTCAGTATAAGGAAAGCATTCGTTTTCTCATTCACTTCTACAGAGTATTTCAAGTTGAAAGTCTTTTATATTCACATACACAAGGAAGAAAAGATAAAGATAAGTCATTGAAACATTACTTCACTCTCAAATAATCAAAAATTACCATTACTGATCGTTATTTAAGTCATTCATCAAAAATAAAATATAAATTCCCAAAATTAATTTAAGTGGCAATTATATTTACCATATGTGACCTGTCATGATATCACCAGTTACTCCTGACATCTTATTTAATGTTATTTCTGGAAATTCTGTGGTCTGTCATCTAAGAAGACTCTAATAACCATTGTCATTATTATCCAATTACTGAGAACCTCTTCAGTGATACCATTTAATATGAGCAAACAAGCCTCCTAACTCTATTCATTTGAATAAACACATTTGTCGTTAAGAATTCAGAATAATATGGGCTAATTTCACTTTCACTTCCTTATATGGATTCGTTTCTGACGATCTACAGGTATCTAACAGACATATGCAAGTTACATGGATCGTATTTAGTGCTATATATAGAATACTGCAGGATTAATGTACGTTATGGAATCTAATACATTTACTCTCAACCTTAAATCGTGTCAACTAACTTAATATCATCAATAAAATATATATCCATCTCTTCCATCTCGATGAAAAAATAATCATCACCATCATTTTTCTTCTTATTACTCGACTATTTTTCATATCTATAACTTCTGCTTCGCATTTCTCATATCATATTTCATCCTTCATTTCGATAGCCGCAATAATCTGTCTTAAGTTGACGCATACGACTTAATAATTATTATTCATCCACTTATATATTCCATTTCCTTCTCAATTTTCTTCATATTCCTCTCATATTCTTCACATGTCTTATTATGGTCTCAATATAACCTTATGGCATTACATTATCTCCATTTCGTGGATCAACACCCTAATATAATCATAACACTAACCACAATGTCGTATTATATTAACAGCCGAAGTAAGATATCATCTCTACTCAGACAGCATTACGAACACATAACCTGGTTATCACTGATTAAATGCATCCTAACCCAAAGGATTTGTAATTTTGGTTAGATGACTACCTATTATCCTCCTATGTTGTTGTATCAATGATTTTCCACACGTAACATCACTTTTCTTGAATATAAATCTATGACAGCACTGCATATGTATATATTACATACAATTAGAAAATGGCACTTTTCAAAAACATGTTATTTAAATTACATACGGTAATGTTATTTCAATAAACTTTTCTTTTATTCCTTGTATTCCCTCGCTGGTGTGTCCAAATGCTTAGGACATCTTGTCAAATACGACTGTTACATCGTGCTGGTCTCTGGGAAACATATGGTTAGGTCCCTTCCCCTTCTCCGTCAGCTAGGGATAGCTTTACCGGCTTCAGGTCACCATCTGCAGACAGCATGCCTTGGTCTTCTTAGTGCATGATGCTGGCCATTTCTTGCACAGTTAGGACAGAAATACAGATTAACACGGTCAGTTTCGTCATCTTAGTATTCAAAGCCTTCTCTGATTCATAAATATATTGAGATTAATGCTTCTTTCAATTGAATTTTGCTTACGTCTTGCAGGCTACTAATATGGCTATAAAGATCTCAATTATAATCTGATTTAATTTCGTATAGTTTGTTTCTAATCGCTGTAGTATTTCTTATTTTCTTGCGAGCAGCTTATGATGCCGTATGCTTCTTTCGCGTGGTATCTCGTGACGTAGCTGGTTACGCAACGATTGTGATAAGTCGTTCTATTTTCTCAGCTTATTAGTACGCGAGCATGCAGTATTGCCGTAGTCTCGCTCAATTCACTTGATGTTATTTCTGTTTCTTTTTCAATTTAAATCTTCCTCTATGATCTCCGTCTTCTTTACGTGTTAATATATTGTAGCGATCTGCTTGCGGTGGTTTCTTCTGGAATGATTTTTGTAATAATAAATGTATAACAATCTTGTATCTTTCATCTTTTTCACCGCCTTCTAGATGTTATTTCTCGGCTTATCCCTGATGAAAATACAATCTTCTCAACATATACGGTTAGATTTGCGTCTTGTTTTTAATGTTCCCGCGGCATAGCGTCCATTTTTGTTCCACGATGTTCACTGCTAACAGTGAAATGGCACACATGTGAAGCCGCCATCCTGCTCTTAACCTCACATAACATAACCTTACGCTGGCTACTTGTCCAGGCTTAATCTTGCAGGCCTTGGGTTTGACCGCAGGCCTAAGGGCGCTAACCGTACATACCTTCGTTCGAAGCCTAAGAGTATTAACTTAACCTAAGAGACTCAAAGTTCAACACCTGGGCTAACAGCATAAGAGCGGAAGCTTAACCTAACAGACTTCAAGTTCGATACCCGGGCTAACTACAAAAAAGTGCAGTTCTAACGTTACGCTGACCACGCGTTAACCTAACCTCCCGGCCCTAATCATTTTTCCTTTTCCATAATGAATATATTTTAATATCAGCAACGATGTTTTTGCATTGCCAGAATGAAAATAATTTTATTTTTTGTATCAGCAACGTTACTACGAGTAAGGGAGTTATAGGAAGGTTTCATTAAAGGAAAGATATAAACAGTATAGTTTTTACTTTTTTCTGTTTCAATTTTCAGTCAAATATTAGTAGTATAATACAGGGATTCTGCCGCCTCCTCCGCCGCCCGCCTCCTCCGCCGCCCGCCTCCTCCTCCCGCGGGAAATTTGAATTTTGGCGGGAGATTTGAATTTGTAAACAAAGCCACGTGCTTTTTGACAGACAATAACGCATCGCTAACCTCAGTACTGCCATCTTGACGGGCCTAAACCTCAGTAGTGCCAACTTAACCTAACTAGCGCGAGATAAACAAATCCACGTGCTTTTTGACAGCCACGTGCTTTTTGACAGATTTGTAAACAAAGCCACGTGCTTTTTGACAGCTGTCATCGACAACAACGCATCGCTAACCTCAGTACTGCCATCTTGACGGGCCTAAACCTTAGTGGTACCAACTTAACCTAACTAGCGCGTGGTAAACAAAGCCACGTGCTTTTTGACAGCCACGTGCTTTTTTGACAGCTGTCATCCGCCATCTTTAAACCACAAAGCACTGTGCTGCCCTCTATATCGCAGTAGCTGCAAAATTCGTCACCTGTCATCGGCAGTGCTGCCATCTTGACGGGTCTAAACCTTAGTGCTACCAACTTAACCTAACTAGCGCGAGGTAAACAAAGCCACGTGTTTTTTGACAGCTGTCATCCGCCATCTTTAATCTATAGAGCACAGTGCTGCCCTCTTTAGCTACTTACCTTTGAAATGTGGTGGCGGATAATTTGAAAAATGCTTTTTGACAGCAGCCATCTTTGTGCACCGTGCTGCCCTCTTAAACAAACTCACGTGCTTTTTTCTGACAGCTATCATCCGCCATCTTGCATCACAAACCTCAGTGCTGCACTCTTTAGCTAGATACCTTTGAAATGTGGTGGCGGCAATTTCAAAAATTCTACATTCTCTTGTTTGGAAACAAACCCATGCGCTTTTTTGACAGCTATCATCCGCCATCTTTAATCCAGAGAGAACAGTGCTGCCCTCTATGTGGTGGCGGCAAATTCTACATGCTCTTGTTTGGAAACAAGCTCACGCGCTTTTTTGACAGCCGTCATCCGCCATCTTTAATCAACAGAACACAGTGCTGCCCTCTTTAGTTTGAAATGTGGTGGCGGCAAATTCCACGTTCTGTTGTTTAGAAACAAAGCCATGTGCTTTTTTGATAGCTGTCATCCGCCATCTTTAATCAACAGAGCACCGTGCTGCGGACAATTTCATCACCTGTCATCCGCCATCTTTAATCCGCAGAACACCGTGCTGCCCTCTTTATGGCTACTACCTTAAGCACGTAGTAGCGGGCAATTTGAAAAGTTCTGTTAGCTATCATCCGCCATCTTTGAGCACCGTGCTGCCATCTTTAGCTAGATACCTTTGAAATGTGGTGGCGGCAAATTGAAAAATTCCACGTGCTCTTGTTTGGAAACAAACTCACGTGCTTTTTTGACAGCTGCCATCCGCCATCTTTAATCAACAGAGCATAGTGCTGCCCTCTTTAGTTAGATACCTTTGAAATGTGGTGGCGGCAAATTCCACGTGCTCTTGTTTGGTAAACATAGCCACGTGCTTTTTTGACAGCTGTCATCCGCCATCTTTAATCCAGAGAGCACCGTGCTGCCCTCTTTAGATGTAAATTCGTCACCTGTCATCCGCAGTGCTGCCATCTTTAGCTAGATACCTTTGAAATGTGGTGGTGGATAATTTAAAAAGAAAAATTCTACAGCAGCCCTCTCTCGACGCTAATTGCATAAGATGGCGGCTATACATGACTCCCTAAGGGTGCTTACGCAAGATGGCTGCTATACACAGGTTCTTATGAGACTCCCTTGGGATGCTTGCGCAAGATGGCAGTTATACATGGCTCCTTATGAGATGCCCTAGGGATGCTTGCGCAAGATAGCGGCTGCTCTTATGGGACGGCTTAAGGGTCCTTGCACAAGATGGCTTGAGACGCTCTAAGGATGCTTGCGCAACATGGCGGACACAAGATGGCGGCTATATACAACTCCTTATGAGACGCTTTAAGGGTGCTTGCGCAAGATGGTTGCTACTCTTATGAAGAATGCTAGCTTAGAGGCTAACGTGTCGTGCTAGTTCGATTCATTAAATTTCGGGCTTAAATGCAAAATGTTAAATATATCGAAAACGGTGCACCGTAGAGCAAAACGGACAAAATTTTTCTGCCTAATACCCAGGTTCGCAGTATGAGGAACAAGAAAACTATAGTCTAATGATGGGATCAACGGTTCGGTTCCTACTTAGGCCCTTTGGCATTTGCTCTGTTTTAGCTTGTATTGAAGCGAGTCTTCGTAACATGATCAGGTCTAGCTATGGTAGAGAGTATAACGTACCGTGCTGGTTCGATTCATTAAATTTGGAGGCTTAAATGCAAAATGTTAAATATCTCGAAAACGATGCATCGTAGAGCAAAACGGACAAAATTTTTCCGCCCAATACGTAGGTTCGTAGTATCAGGAACAAGAAAAAACATAGTCTAATGATGAGATCAACGGTTCGATTCCTACTTAGGCCCTTTGGCATTGGCAGCTATCTATTTCTATAAGATGGTGGCTGCTCTTATGAGAAACAAGATGCCTTGAGACGTCCTAGGGATGCTTACGCAAGATGGCAGACACAAAATGGTGACTATACATAGCTCCTTATGAGACAGCCTAGGGGTGCTCGCACAAGATGGCGGCTACTCTTATGAAGAAAGCTAGCTTAGAGGCTACTGCGCAAGATAACAGCTGCTGTTATGCATGCGGTGGAGGGTAATTTGAAATTCTATATGCTTAATCAACAGAGCACCCTGCTGCCCTCTTTAGCTGAAATGTGGTGGCGGATAATTTGAAAACTTCTTTTGACAGCTGTCATCTTTAAACAATGGCGACTATACATAGGCTGTTAAGGCCTTATCATTCTCCTCCTCCTCCTCCTCCTCCTCCTTCTCTACCTCCTCCTCCGCCTCTTATGTCAAGGCATAGTTTATATCGAACAAGTTTAAACCTGCATCGGGAAGGCAAGCGTGTGCAGCGATAACATTATTGTGCATGTTTAGACTTTCGAAACATAAGAAGAGTAGAATCAAACGCTGTACTCCATACGACATGTGATCAGAACATTGATTGATGCGTTCAGAAAACAAAATAAGTGATCAAGACTAGAATCGAACACTGTACTCAATACATCATGTGTTTAGAATATGTCAGGGGATACCCTTGTTCTAAGAAGATCAGATTGAAACATAACAAGACTAGAATAGAACACTGTAATCGATGTTGTTAACTTCAACATGTGATCAGAACATTGATTGATGTGTTCAGAACACAAAATAAGTGATCATGACTAGAATCGAACACTGTACTCGATACAACATGTGATCAGAACATTGATCGATGTGTTCAGAACACAAAATAAGTGATCAAGACTAGAATCGAACACTGTACTCAATACAACATGTGTTTAGAACATGTTAGGGGGTACCCTTGTTCTAAGAAGATCAGAATGAAAACATAACAAGACTAGAATCGAACACTGTAATCGATGTTGTTAACCTCAACATATGATCAGAACATTGTTTGATGTGTTCAGAGCAAAAGTACAATTTTGATGATTTGCTTAGTGTAAAATCAAAAACTATGGAAACACACTGTGCACATATCGCGTAGCTAACTCACTCAGTAAGCAATATTGCAAAACTACAACTTCAATGATTTGCATAGTGTAAAAATCAAAAACACACTGTACCCATACTGCGCAGCTAACTCGCTCGGTAAACGATATAGCCAAAGTATAACTTCAAATTATTTACCTTCCATCATTCGTCTTGTGTGAAAATCAGTCGAACAAGTTATCGCATAAACATGGCTGAAAAAAAAATCGTGATAGGGTATGGAACCCAGGGGTTACATCTTATCAGAAGGGCAAAAAGGATGAAAGGACTCTTCCTCCTCCTTACCGCACATTCCTTGTAGAGCTAATGGGCAAAAGGGCTAATGGGCTAAAGGGCTAATGGGCAAAAGGGCTAATGGGCTAAAGGGCTAATGGGCTAAAGGGCTAAAGGAGCAACAACCTCATCGATCGCTATCAGCAAGAACGATTGTACTTTGTTAAGTGTAGAAAATTAATCTTTATTGGTAAATGGTTTTATGTTCAGAACCAGGAATGGAACCTAGGGGTTACGTCTTACCTAATAAAATCCCTGAGGTGCGATGAGTTACGTTTTTCTAACTAGTGTTTAGAACACTGAACTTTTCAAGATGGCAAGAGTGAGGTTAGCAATGTTCTGTTGTTGGATTTTAAATTCTACGCTATAACATGCGTAAGGTGGCAGCCTTGAGGTTTATCGCCGTAAAGATGGCAAGAGTGAGGTTAGCAATGTTCTGTTGTTGGATTTTAAATTCCCCGCTATAACATGCATAAGGTGGCAGCCTTGAGGTTTACCGCTGTAAAGATGGCAGCAGTGAGGTTAGCGACGCTGTATTATCCTCCAAAGTGAGGTTAGGGTTCGTCAAGGAGACAGCTGTCAAAAAAGCACGTGGCTATGTTTACCAAACAAGAGCACGTGGCTGTGACGTCACGGTCACGTAGTATGCTGCTTCAGCATGCAAAGTTCAATGTCTACACCTACGTAGTTAACACTCTGCTATGTTCACTTACACATAACTATTCTTTATGCTTTAAGTTCGTGCACATAGGTTATGTTAAGGTAGCAGCACGCGTACAAGCGATGGTCGAACGCTCGTGTAGAAGTTGTTTAGTACGATAGTTGATGTATGCATTATCAAAAGGTGATATGTACACGCTTTTAAACCTTGCTATACTTACTGCTACTATGTTCGCAAGATTTTTAAACATCGCTATTCTTTGTGCTTTAAGTTCGTGCGCATAGGTCATGCTAAGGTAGCAGTGCAAACACATGTGAACGTTGTACATTATAGCGGAATGTGTTTAGTATAATATTTGATGCATGCAAAATCGATAGGGGTTGTGTACACACTTTGATACTTAACTATTCTTCGTGCTTTAAATCCGTGCACATAGGTTATGCTAAGATAGCAGCAAACACTAGCGGGAGAAGTTTTGTACTCTAGTTGATGCATGTACAATCGATAGGCAATGCGTACACGCTTTTAAAACATTGCTATTCTTACTGCTGCTGCTATGTTCACAAGATTTTTATACATCGCTATTCTTTATGCTTTAAGTTCATGCGTATAAGTTATACTAAGTTAGCGGCATAGTTATAAGGTTGACGCACGCTCTAGTGGAAAAAGTTTAATACGAAAGACGGTGCATTTAAAATCGATAGGTGATGTGTACACGCTTTGAACTTGGCTATTCTTTATGCTTTAAGTTCGCGCACATAGGTTATGTTAAGATTGCGGCATGCACAAGCAATGATCGCACGCTCTAGTAGAAGAAGTTTAGAACAAGAGTTAATGAGTGCAAAATTGACAGGTCTTGTGTACACGCTATTCTTTGTGCTTTACGTTCACGCACATAGGTAGCAGCACACAATTGCGAACGTTGTACACTCTAGCGGTAGAAGTTTAGTACGATAGTCGATGCATGCAAAATCGATAGGTGATGTGTACACGCTTTGGAGTATAGCTATTCTTTGTGCTTTAACTTTATACACATACGTTAGCAATACACATATGCGATCGTTGTACACTCTAGCGGGAGAAGTTTAACTTTATACACATACGTTAGCAATACACATATGCGATCGTTATACGAAAGTCGATGCATGCAAAATCGATAGGTGATGTGTACACGCTTTGAACTTAGCTATTCTTTGTAGTTTAAGTTCATGCGTATAAGTTATGCCAAGATAGCAGTACAATCTAGCGGAAGAAGTTTAGTATGAGAGTCGATGCATGCAAAATCGATAGGTAATGTGTGCACGCTGTGAAACATAGCTATTCCTTGTACTTTAAGTTCATACGTATATGTTATGCTAAGAGAGCAGCACAATCTAGTGGAAGAAGTTTAGTATGATATTCGATGCATGCAAAATCGATAGGTAATGTGTACACGCTGTGAAACATGACTATTCTTTGTACTTTAAGTTCATGCGTATAGGTTATGCTGAGATAGCAGTACAATCTAGTGAAAAAAGTTTACTATGATAGTCGATTCATGTAAAATCAATAGGTAATGTGTGCACGCTTGATAGTCGATTCATGTAAAATCAATAGGTAATGTGTGCACGCTTTGAAACATGGCTATTCTCTGTACCTTAATTTCATACGTATAGGTTATGCTGAGATAACAGTACAATCTAGTGAAAAAAGCTTATTATGATAGTCGATTCATGTAAAATCAATAGGTAATATGTGCACGCTTTGAGACATGGCTATTCTTTGTACTTTAAGTTCATGCGTATAGGTTATACTAAGATAGTAGTACAATCTAGCGGAAGAAGTTTGATACGAGAGTCGGTGTATACAAAATCGATAGGTAATGTGTACACGCTTTGAAACATGGCTATTCTTTGTACTTTAAATTTATCGGTATAGGTTATGCTAAGATAGCAGCACAATCTAGCGGAAGAAGTTTAGTACGATAGTCGATGCATGTAAAATCGATAGGTGATGTGTACACGCTTTAAAACATGGCTATTCATACTGCTGCTCTGTTCCCAAGTTTTATAAACATAGCTAATCCTAATGCTGCTCTTAACGACGTAGAGCTAAGGATTGATTACGTGACCGTGACGTCACAGCCACGTGCTCTTGTTTGGTAAACATAGCCACGTGCTTTTTTGACAGCTGTCTCCTTGACGAACCCTAACCTCACTTCGGAGGACAATACAGCGTCGCTAACCTCACTGCTGCCATCTTTACAGCGGTAAACCTCAAGGCTGCCACCTTATGCATGTTAAAGCGGGGAATTTAAAATCCAACAACAGAACATTGCTAACCTCACTCTTGCCATCTTTACGGCGGTAAACCTCAAGGCTGCCACCTTACGCATGTTATAGCGTAGAATTTAAAATCCAACAACAGAACATTGCTAACCTCACTCTTGCCATCTTGAAAAGTTCAGTGTTCTAAACACTAGTTAGAAAAACGTAACTCATCGCACCTCAGGGATTTTATTAGGTAAGACGTAACCCCTAGGTTCCATTCCTGGTTCTGAACATAAAACCATTTACCAATAAAGATTAATTTTCTACGCTTAACAAAGTACAAGCGTTCTTGCTGATAGCGATCGATGAGGTTGTTGCTCCTTTAGCCCTTTAGCCCATTAGCCCTTTAGCCCATTAGCCCTTTTGCCCATTAGCCCTTTAGCCCATTAGCCCTTTTGCCCATTAGCCCTACAAGGAATGTGCGGTAAGGAGGAGGAAGAGTCCTTTCATCCTTTTTGCCCTTCTGATAAGATGTAACCCCTGGGTTCCATACCCTATCACGATTTTTTTTCAGCCATGTTTATGCGATAACTTGTTCGACTGATTTTCACACAAGACGAATGATGGAAGGTAAATAATTTGAAGTTATACTTTGGCTATATCGTTTACCGAGCGAGTTAGCTGCGCAGTGTGGGTACAGTGTGTTTTTGATTTTTACACTATGCAAATCATTGAAGTTGTAGTTTTGCAATATTGCTTACTGAGTGAGTTAGCTACGCGATATGTGCACAGTGTGTTTCCATAGTTTTTGATTTTACACTAAGCAAATCATCAAAATTGTACTTTTGCTCTGAACACATCAAACAATGTTCTGATCATATGTTGAGGTTAACAACATCGATTACAGTGTTCGATTCTAGTCTTGTTATGTTTTCATTCTGATCTTCTTAGAACAAGGGTACCCCCTAACATGTTCTAAACACATGTTGTATTGAGTACAGTGTTCGATTCTAGTCTTGATCACTTATTTTGTGTTCTGAACACATCGATCAATGTTCTGATCACATGTTGTATCGAGTACAGTGTTCGATTCTAGTCATGATCACTTATTTTGTGTTCTGAACACATCAATCAATGTTCTGATCACATGTTGAAGTTAACAACATCGATTACAGTGTTCTATTCTAGTCTTGTTATGTTTCAATCTGATCTTCTTAGAACAAGGGTATCCCCTGACATATTCTAAACACATGATGTATTGAGTACAGTGTTCGATTCTAGTCTTGATCACTTATTTTGTTTTCTGAACGCATCAATCAATGTTCTGATCACATGTCGTATGGAGTACAGCGTTTGATTCTACTCTTCTTATGTTTCGAAAGTCTAAACATGCACAATAATGTTATCGCTGCACACGCTTGCCTTCGCGATGCAGGTTTAAACTTGTTCGATATAAACTATGCCTTGACATAAGAGGCGGAGGAGGAGGTAGAGAAGGAGGAGGAGGAGGAGGAGGAGGAGGAGGAGGAGAATGATAAGGCCTTAACAGCCTATGTATAGTCGCCATTGTTTAAAGATGACAGCTGTCAAAAGAATTTTTCAAATTATTCGCCACCACATTTCAGCTAAAGAGGGCAGCAGGGTGCTCTGTTGATTAAGCATATAGAATTTCAAATTACCCTCCACCGCATGCATAACAGCAGCTGTTATCTTGCGCAGTAGCCTCTAAGCTAGCTTTCTTCATAAGAGTAGCCGCCATCTTGTGCGAGCACCCCTAGGCTGTCTCATAAGGAGCTATGTATAGTCACCATTTTGTGTCTGCCATCTTGCGTAAGCATCCCTAGGACGTCTCAAGGCATCTTGTTTCTCATAAGAGCAGCCACCATCTTATAGAAATAGATAGCTGCCAATGCCAAAGGGCCTAAGTAGGAATCGAACCGTTGATCTCATCATTAGACTATGTTTTTTCTTGTTCCTGATACTACGAACCTACGTATTGGGCGGAAAAATTTTGTTCGTTTTGCTCTACGATGCATCGTTTTCGAGATATTTAACATTTTGCATTTAAGCCTCCAAATTTAATGAATCGAACCAGCACGGTACGTTATACTCTCTACCATAGCTAGACCTGATCATGTTACGAAGACTCACTTCAATACAAGCTAACACAGAGCAAATGCCAAAGGGCCTAAGTAGGAACCGAACCGTTGATCCCATCATTAGACTATAGTTTTCTTGTTCCTCATACTGCGAACCTAGGTATTAGGCAGAAAAATTTTGTCCGTTTTGCTCTACGGTGCACCGTTTTCGATATATATTCAACATTTTGCATTTAAGCCCTAAATTTAATGAATCGAACTAGCACAACACGTTAGCCTCTAAGCTAGCATTCTTCATAAGAGTAGCAATCATCTTGCGCAAGCACCCTTAAAGCGTCTCATAAGGAGTTGTGTATAGCCGCCATCTTGTGTCCGCCATGTTGCGCAAGCATCCTTAGAGCGTCTCAAGCCATCTTGTGCAAGGACCCTTAAGCCGTCCCATAAGAGCAGCCGCTATCTTGCGCAAGCATCCCTAGGGCATCTCATAAGGAGCCATGTATAACTGCCATCTTGCGCAAGCATCCCAAGGGAGTCTCATAAGAACCTGTGTATAGCAGCCATCTTGCGTAAGCACCCTTAAGGAGTCATGTATAGCCGCCATCTTATGCAATTAGCGTCGAGAGAGGGCTGCTGTAGAATTTTTCTTTTTAAATTATCCACCACCACATTTCAAAGGTATCTAGCTAAAGATGGCAGCACTGCGGATGACAGGTGACGAATTTACATCTAAACAGGGCAGCACGGTGCTCTCTGGATTAAAGATGGCGGATGACAGCTGTCAAAAAAGCACGTGGCTATGTTTACCAAACAAGAGCACGTGGAATTTGCCGCCACCACATTTCAAAGGTATCTAACTAAAGAGGGCAGCACTATGCTCTGTTGATTAAAGATGGCGGATGGCAGCTGTCAAAAAAGCACGTGAGTTTGTTTCCAAACAAGAGCACGTGGAATTTTTCAATTTGCCGCCACCACATTTCAAAGGTATCTAGCTAAAGATGGCAGCACGGTGCTCAAAGATGGCGGATGATAGCTAACAGAACTTTTCAAAATGCCCGCTACTACGTGCTTAAGGTAGTAGCCATAAAAAGGGCAGCACGGTGTTCTGCGGATTAAAGATGGCGGATGACAGGTGATGAAATTGTCCGCAGCACGGTGCTCTGTTGATTAAAGATGGCGGATGACAGCTATCAAAAAAGCACATGGCTTTGTTTCTAAACAACAGAACGTGGAATTTGCCGCCACCACATTTCAAACTAAAGAGGGCAGCACTGTGTTCTGTTGATTAAAGATGGCGGATGACGGCTGTCAAAAAAGCGCGTGAGCTTGTTTCCAAACAAGAGCATGTAGAATTTGCCGCCACCACATAGAGGGCAGCACTGTTCTCTCTGGATTAAAGATGGCGGATGATAGCTGTCAAAAAAGCGCATGGGTTTGTTTCCAAACAAGAGAATGTAGAATTTTTGAAATTGCCGCCACCACATTTCAAAGGTATCTAGCTAAAGAGTGCAGCACTGAGGTTTGTGATGCAAGATGGCGGATGATAGCTGTCAGAAAAAAGCACGTGAGTTTGTTTAAGAGGGCAGCACGGTGCACAAAGATGGCTGCTGTCAAAAAGCATTTTTCAAATTATCCGCCACCACATTTCAAAGGTAAGTAGCTAAAGAGGGCAGCACTGTGCTCTATAGATTAAAGATGGCGGATGACAGCTGTCAAAAAACACGTGGCTTTGTTTACCTCGCGCTAGTTAGGTTAAGTTGGTAGCACTAAGGTTTAGACCCGTCAAGATGGCAGCACTGCCGATGACAGGTGACGAATTTTGCAGCTACTGCGATATAGAGGGCAGCACAGTGCTTTGTGGTTTAAAGATGGCGGATGACAGCTGTCAAAAAAGCACGTGGCTGTCAAAAAGCACGTGGCTTTGTTTACCACGCGCTAGTTAGGTTAAGTTGGTACCACTAAGGTTTAGGCCCGTCAAGATGGCAGTACTGAGGTTAGCGATGCGTTGTTGTCGATGACAGCTGTCAAAAAGCACGTGGCTTTGTTTACAAATCTGTCAAAAAGCACGTGGCTGTCAAAAAGCACGTGGATTTGTTTATCTCGCGCTAATTAGGTTAAGTTGGCACTACTGAGGTTTAGGCCCGTCAAGATGGCAGTACTGAGGTTAGCGATGCGTTGTTGTCTATCAAAAAGTACGTGGCTGTCAAAAAACACGTGGCTTTGTTTACCTCATGCTAGTTAGGTTAAGTTGGTACTAGTGAGGTTTAGGCCCGTCAAGATGGCAGTACTGAGGTTAGCGATGCGTTGTTGTCTGTCAAAAAGCACGTGGCTTTGTTTACAAATTCAAATCTCCCGCCAAAATTCAAATTTCCCGCGGGAGGAGGAGGCGGGCGGCGGAGGAGGCGGCAGAATCCCTGTATTATACTACTAATATTGTACATTGCATCTTTAAAAAACAACACTTTTTGCTAAATTTTAACACGTATATTAAAATTCTATGATCGAATTACTAGATACTATACTGCATTAACGCTGACAATACACGTTTTTTTCTCATGCATTCATAAGTCATACATGTGCTACGATTGTTTAAATGCTCTAGTTCATCATCATTTGAAATTGCATTGAATCTAGTAGGTAGGAACACTTCAAAATGTTTGCAAGTACGTAGTATACGACTTCCATACCTTGTAGATATTCTTCGCATTGAAATAATACGGACTCCTTCGTTGACAGGCAACTCACTAAGGCGTAGATTCTCAACTGCTGCAGAACGACCAATACTCTTAATTGCATCCGTGCTACAAAAAAGGAATAAAGACAGAGTTTCGACATCAGCATATCGCACCTAAGTTATTTGCATCTCGAATATCTCTTTCTCCTCCTCCTCAAACATACAAATAACCATACGCTATTCCTGCAGGAGGACAATACGCCCTTATGAATAAAGCATACGTAGCTTCCATCTTGTTCAAAGGAGGAGGAAGTCAGCGTTGCGCCCCCTATGAATACACCAACTGTGTAGCGTCACCTTGTTCTGAGTTCAGTTTCCAACGTTACGCCCCTATTAATAACGACGAGCTTCTTGATGATTAATAACAGACGCACTGTTGACAGCCCCCGTCTTTAAATAGCAATCCAAAGTTCTAACGTATGCATATCTTTTTCCACACGCAGACCGGACAATGACCTGTACGAGCGAATGGCTAAATGCAAAAAAGCTACATTCGCAAATGTTTGCTAGGTTAGTAACCCTTGCTGCTTCATACGACAGCTGGCTACTTATCCAGGCTTAGCTTTACTGCTCTTAACATCATATGCAATAAAAATCATTTGAACATACGGAAATTTCAGGTGGCACTGGAGTAAAGTCGGGGAATTTTAACGCACAATTATTTACTTAGCATGATACTCATCAGTCCAAAGGGGAGAGCCCTGGGTTCCATTCCTGTCTTGTGTGTACTGCGAATATTTTTCTGTTCTGAACGCGAAGTTTTAATCTCTAAGTGATGTCATCATTACAGTAGGTAATTAAAAGTATCTAGAGTTCAAATCTACACGCAGGAACTGTTAAAATTAAAAATTCAGTGTTCCAAATAATAAAAACTATCAAGCAGATACTGATTTCTTTTTTAAAACGCAACTCGGTGCACCACTAATCGGTCGGGGATTTTAAGTAATTCTGATAAGACGTTAAATCCTCCGGGACTTAAATCCGGCACCAGATTATATTTTTTCTTATTGTACATGTATGTTGAGTATTCAGAACGAAGATGGGTTAGGTCCTCTAAATTATTAGGGTGCGTGATTGTGCATAAGTCGCGAATTTTTAAAAACAATGAACGTTGTATTCTCTGTCTCAGCAAATACTTCCAAGTCTATTCAACTTGCTCGTACAGTCTTTTTTGCTAAAATGCACATCACTTTAACAGCAAACTTATTCCGCTCACATTTAGTTTTCAGGGAAAGAAAAGCTCACCATCTATTCTTTTCCTCTAATAAACTTAAGCTCTATAGTTCTAAGTCCAAGTGAACTGCAGATTCGAATCCTAGTCGGGGTGGGGATTTCCCGCAGCTCAAACGTTAAGTGTATCGAATTAAACAATAGCACTTGAGTGTTGTTTCAATTAAACGCACAAGCTTCTAATGTACAGTTATGTTTGATAACTATCAAAGTAGATGAGCTACGGGTTCGAATCCTAGTCGGGTTGGTTCGGTCCAAGAAAAAATCTAGTGTTCGATCTTCCTGGTTATGTTGAGCTTCAGCCTAAGAGAGTTCCAAGTGCGATATTAATTCTTCTTTTGTTCAAGGTAGTCCTAGACTCGATCTCTGTATAGGTTAGATATTTTGACTAATGTTACTTTTGTTCAAGTGCGCCCCCCGACTCTATCTCTGGTTTGGGTCAAATATTAATAATGTTATTGACTTTGTGTCCTGTTAACTGCTCTTCAGATACACCGAAGTGCCGGAATTTAGTCCCGCAGTCGTTCTTCTCTTGTTCAAGGGGGTCCCAGACTCGATCTCTCTTTGGGTGAACTATTAATAACGACATTGGCTTTACGTCCTACTAAATACGTTGTAGAGTCGCCAAAATGCCGGAATTTAGTCCCGCAGTAGTTCCTTTTAGTTCAAGGGAGTCCCAAATTCAATCTCCGTTTTAGGTCAAAGTCCAAGTTCCAGACACTAGAAATATGAATAAAGTACATGTGTTAAGTCTTACACCATCTCCCTAGTCCCATGTGCAGCCGCCATCTTGTTTCCAGTTTATCTCCGAACCCCCGCAGTCACCTTCCGACAATTCGCCCCTATGAATAAGGAATACGTAGCCGCCATCTTCTTCAAAGTTCAGCTACAAGCTTCGTTAAGTCGCTTTCGAATGTTACGCCGCTATAAATAAATCATATGTATTAAGTCTTGTAGCCGCCATCTTGTTCCAAGTTCAGCTCCAAGCTCCCTTAAGTCACTTTCCAACATTACGCCCCTATGAATAAAGCATGCGTATTAAGCCTTATAGCCACCATCTTGTTCCTAGTTGTGCCATCCTACTTCGTGTGCTCTATATATAGACTTCACACTTTTTTGAACTTACCTCTTCATGGCTACACTGCATATATTTCGAAGTTTATTCCTCAACTCCCTCCCGCTGGTATTTGACTGATCGCCATTTTGGATGCTCATCTGTTTCCTTCGCTTTTGTCATACGTCATCGGCTCAGTTGTTTGTCATGCTCACACTTTCTAGAATCATCTCTCCGCCTATATATTCTCGCCACCCTGCCTATTTCGGCATGAGAACCTCCTCTCCCCCATCACTTTGCTGCTGTACCATGAGGTGAGAAATATGGAGACTATTCTCTTTAAACTTTAACACAAATATTCTTTCCAACGGGAACCTTAGCGAGAGTTGGGGGAGTGGTCTGCACGTTGTGGACTGTCAAGAAAACCTTCGCTGAAAATTTGCATTATCTATATCAAATTACAATCGTGGAACTAAATGACCATCTACCATAACCTCTCTATCTATACGTCTGACGTACATCTCGCGTCGTGTTTTCTGTATCCTCCTTCTCCCATCCTGATCCTTTATATCATAGGTTGTACTAACTTTGTATCGTGTATAAGTTTTCTCTTCATGCTTCACATCTTTACACAAACTTGTGTTATTAAGGAATTTGTTACGATTACTGTTGATTCTAAGTATGTATTATGATCCCTTGCAGTAAGTTTCCTCTTCATGTTTCACATCTTTACACACACTCACGTTAACAAGTAAGTTCTCGTAACTACATTACTTCTAAACCTGTACTTTGACTTCTTGTAATAGATTTTTGGTTTTCATATACTTACCCATTATTGCATTTATCAAGCAGCTACTTACAATTAGTTCTGATTTTAGCTTTAATTATTATATTTGTAAAGTTTATTATTCATCTGTAAGCTTTAGATAGATTATTTTTTCACTCCTGTTACTTACCAGCTGTGTTTTGAGAATCTATATATATAACTTGTCCTGACTGACTGACTGACTGACTGACTGACTGACTGACTCATCATCGCCGAGCCGAAACTACTGGACATAGAGAAATGAAATTTTGGGGATACATTCATATTAATATGTAGGTGCTCGCTAAGGGAGACTTTTTGGATATTCTGTCGCTAAAGGGGTGTAAAGGGGGTTAATTTTTAAAATGAGGATTTCTATATCTCAAAAACTTAAAGGTTTAGAGTAATAAAAATTGGTATTTGGAATCTCCTCTAAAAATAAAGAACCACGTATTTTTTGTTTTCGGAAAATCCCATCGAGGGGATGAAAAGGCGGGGTAAGGTTATGAACACCTTTTATGACGAGACTTGTATCTCAAAAACCGAAGATGTAAGTCATGAAAATTTAAATTTGGAACCTCCTTTAAAAATAAAGAAACACGTATTTTTTGTTTTTGGTAAATCCAAATAATAGGGGGTGAAAAGGGGGATGAATTTTTAAAATGATTGTAGCTATACTTCGAAACTTTAAAAGTTTACACACGTAGAAATTGATATTTAGAATCTCCTTTAAAAATAAAGAAACACGTATTTTTTGTTTTCAGAAAATCCCAAAAGGAGGGGTCAAAAGGAGTGAAAAAGTGTTGAATGCCTTTAATAAGGATCCTTATATCTCAGAAACTGAAGTTGTTACAGACCTGAAAATCGGTATTTGGGATCTCCTTTAAAAATAAAGAAACAGGTATTTTTTGTTTTTGGAAAATCCAAATAGTGCAGGGTGAAAATGGGAGGTGTATTTAAAAAAATAGTGTATCTATATCTCAAAACTTTAAAAGATTGCAGATGTAAAAGTTGATATTTAGAATCTCCTTTAAAAATACAAGAACACGTATTTTTTGTTTCCTGAAAATCCCAATCTGAGGGGTGAAAAGTGTAAATAAGGGGTTGAATGTCTTTAATGAGGATACTTATATCTCAGAAACTGAAGATATTACAGACTCAACAATTAGTATATGGGATCTCCTTTAAAAATACAGAAACATTATTTTTTGTTTTTGGAAAATCTAATTTATGGGGGTTAAGCAGGAGTGACAAACTGGGGTGAATTTTTAGAAAAACTATATCTACAGTATATCTCAGAAACGTAAAATGTTACAGACGTAAAAACTGGAATTTGGAATCTCCTGGTAATGTAAAGAAACAGGTATTCTCGGAAAATCCAATGATGGGAGGGGGGAAGGTGAAAAAATGAAAAATTAATTGAATTAATTGTATGAGGATACTTACATCTAATAAAAACTAAAGTTGTTACAGACGTGAAAATTTGTATTTAGATCTTCTTTAAATATAAAACGAAGCGTTTTTTTGGGGGGGGGGGATCATCTTTGGGGGCGGGTGTGAAAAGGAGTTGAATTCGTTTCATAAGGACACATATCTCAAAAACTGAAGATAATCGGTATTTAGAAGATCCTTAACTATTAAAGAAACAAATATTTTTGCCGGAAAATTCACTTAAAGTGGGGGAGGGGTGAAAGTAAGTGAAAACAGTGAATTATTTTTATGGGAATACTTATACCTCAAAACTGAAGGTAACACACGTGAACATTTGTATTTGGAATCTCCTTTAAACATAAAGAAACACGCTTTGGGGGAAGGGGGGTAAATCAACTTAACCGCGTTGGGGTGAAAAAGGAAGTGAGACCAATTGATTTTACTGTTCATAATGTACTTATAAGGAGCCTCCGTGGCTCAGGCCGCAGCGCGCCGGCCTCTCACCGCTGGGTTCCGTGGTTCAAATCCCGGTCACTCCATGTGATACTTGTGCAGGACAAAGCTGTGACGGGACAGGTTTTTCTCCGGGTACTCCGGCTTTCCCCGTCATCATTCATTCCTGCAACACTCTCCAATATCATTTCATTTCATTTGTCATTCATTAATCATTGCCCCAGAGGAGTGCGACAGGCTTCGTCAGCCGGCACAATTCCTATCCTCACCGCTAGCTGGGGGCTTATTCATTCCATTCCTGACCCGGTTGAATGACTGGAAACAGGCTGTGGAATTTCAATGTACTTATTCTGATCATAAAACGATCATGTTTAATCTTTCCTGGGTTCGTTTTCAAGAGCCAACTTTTCCTTTGGAGAACCTTCTTAGATAACAGTAGATTCTCCTAGCATATAAATAAAAATTTAAACACATTTGAAATAAACGATAGGAATGAGATTGACCGTGCAATTGTTCACCTCTATAATAAGGTCAATAATGCACGGAAGTATGTCATTCGTATCGCCAGAAATCCTGCGCACTTGCCTACGAGCGACAATGATGCTGGTCACTGTCATCAAAGACAATGGGATTTACCGCCAGGTAGCCGTCATGCATTTTGCTGTGGGGTCCAGAACATCAATAATAATAATAATAATAATAATAATAATAATAATAATAATAATAATAATAATAATAATAATAATAGTAATAATGTTCTGGGCCGTCGTCAAAATGTGCGGACCGCGCTGGAAACGGGTCCTGGCCGCGTAATGACTACGAATGCAGTCCAGCCGCTGGTTCAGTACCGCCAAGGCACCCAAGACGACACCACCCCAGATGTCCTCAAGGATTTGATCAACATTAAAAATGCTTATAGGAAAAGATGGCAAAGATTTGGGGACCCAACTGATCGGGTGGAATACCTGGACCTAGGCCGGGAAGTACGAAATCGATTGCTGGAAAAAAGATTGAAAAATGGGAGGAACGTTGCCGTAATCTCTCAGAAAACTAGTCAGATCGCGAATATCGGCGGGTTATATATAAAGCGATGAGCATTAAGTTATAAATTTCAGTATAATACCGTAGCGAAGCACGGGTATCTTGCTAGTTAATATATATATTTTTTAAATTAATTTATACCTATTTGTACACTCCATTCTTACTGTACTTTCTTTCAATTTGTAGTCAAAAATCTTATCAAATTGTTGTTGCTTGAGCATAAATTGTTATACCATTCCGCTGATTCGAAAAGAAAAAATTATATATATATATAAATACATATACATGTTATTTGAAATTCCATTATCTTGCTTTGCCCTTATATTCATCGGTCCTAACGGCCCTCTTTCTCTAGCATTGAGCCCCTCTATTTTTTATTCTACTGCGCACATATATACATTTACACGGATTCTAATGAATTCCGAATTTAATTAATAATAAATCTTTGTTTACATTCGCGTTACCCCTATGACGTAACAAAGTTCACTTCGAAATCCTGGATGGCTAAGTTAGGGTAATGCGTGGTCAGCGTAACGTTATATATGCAGTTAGTGCGGGTATCGAACTTGAAGTCTGAAAGCATACGTATTAAGCCTTATAGCCGCCGTATTGTTCCTAGTTCAGCCCCAAGTCTTGGGAGTTTGTTAGGTTAACGCGTGGTCATTGTAACGTTACGCCTGCAGTTAGCCTGGATATCGGACTTTAAGTCTGAAAAAATACGTATTAAGCTTTATAGCCGCCATCTTGTTCCAAGTTCCAAGTTCAGCTCCAAGTCCTGAGAGGTTACGTTAGGTTAACGCGTGGTCAGCGTAACGTTAGGCCTGTAGTTAGCCCGGGTATCGAACTTGAAATCTGAAAACATACGTATTATGCCTTATAGCCGCCATCTTTTTCCAAGTTTAGCTCCAAGTGCTGGGAGGTTAAATTAAGTTAACGCGTGGTCAGCGTAACGTTAGGCCTGCCGTTAGCCCGGGTATCGGACTTGAAGTCTAAAGCATGCGTATTAAGCCTTATAGCCTCCATCTTTTTCGTAGTTCAGCTCCAAGTCCTGGGAGGTTAAGTTAGGTTAACGCGTGGTCAGCTTAACATTTGGCCTGCAGTTAGCCCGGCTATCGATCTTGAAGTCTGAAACATAGGTATTAAGCCTTATAGCCTCCATCTTGTTCCAAGTTCAGCTCCAAGTCCTGGGAATTTAAGTAACGTTAACGCGTGGTCAGCGTAACATTATGCCTGCAGTTAGTTCGGGTATCGAACTTGAAGTCTGTTAGATTAAGCTTCCACACTTATGCGGTTAGCCCGTGTGTTCAAGCTTTGAGTCTTGTAGGTTAAAGCTTGTACTCTTAGGCGTCGAACTAGTGTCTGTACGGTCTGGAGTCGAACCCGGGATCTGCGAGGTTACGTCTAGACACGTCATGCCTGTTAGTTTAAGCTTGCCCTCTTAACCATAATCACGTTGGCTGTTAGGGTAAGCTTGCACTTTTTTGCTTCGAACTTGGGTCTGTAAGGTTAAGGCCCATTTAGCCTAGGGTCGAAGCCGAGGTCTGTAAGGTTAAGAGCACGCTCTTAGCCAAATGAGGTTAAGGGCTCGCTCTTAGCTAGCAGCCCGCACCGCGCTCTGATGTCACTCACCGGATAAGGCCTCGTCCAGGGGCCACCGTGTTCCGGATGCCGCAGAACCCCTAACTTATACTACTGAGAGGTAATAAATTGAAATGAGTACCCTGTAGCAAACTAGGACTGAACAGTGCCTGACGTCTGCACAATAGGTGCCGAAATTACTCCTTTTTAGTACTGTAGAATCAAATCGATGTTGACTAACAGAACAGCCAATATGACTGATTCTAATAAGGAATAATTCTTAGGACAATGCATATGATTTGACTTTCATCCATCGTGCATTTAACTTCTGTTACAATCTGGTTCAGTTAGTCACACAATATGAAGATCTTACTCGAGTTGTTGAGGTGCTCAGAGGAAAATAACACTTTGAAACGCTGAATAGTCCACCCATAGTAAAGAGGTCAGGTAAGCCAACATGAATTGTTTTCCTCCAAATCTGGTTTCATATTAGATGAGTGGTATTCTGACTCCAGAATATTGTAGGGCCTACTTTTTACAGCTAGGGTCTGCAATATCTTCAGTTTCTGAGATATAAGTATTCTTATTAAAGTCATTCAACCTCCTCTTCACCCCTTTTTCACCCGTCCTATGGGGATTTTCCGAAAACTAAAATATACGTGTTTCCTTACTTTTGAAGGAGATTCTATAAACCAATTTATACATCTTTAAACTTTTAAAGTTTTGAGATATAGGTACCCTCATTTTAAAATGTAACCCCCCTTTTGACGCCCTTACTGACGGAATATCCAAAAATCCTCCCTTAGCGAGCACCTACATTGTACTATAAATGTGTCCTCAGTATTTCATTTCTTTACATCCAGTAGTTTTGTCTCGGCGATGATGAATCTGTCAGTCAGGACAAGTTATTTTATATATATATAGATGATCTGTTTAATGCCAAATTTTGTAAATTTTTGTTGTTGTATGCATCTTCTGATAGTGACCCTTGTTAGCACTGGTGTGTACCCACGTGTCAAGGGAATCTTTTCATAAAGGTCATTCGACTTTCGAGCACAAGTTGATATACAAATATGCACCATTACTTTGAGTTTACGTGATATGTTCCCCCTCTCACTTTTCAAATTACGAAATGATTAGTACCCCTTCGATATTATGGTGGTTAACCACCTGAGTTGTAAAGTAATCCATTTGTAATCAATCAGTTCAGTCGGGCAACATGTTATAGATCTCTCTTTAAATTATGCACATTCGCAACTGAGTGTTGAAGGAAGAGATAACTACGTAATCCAGTGGTGTGCAGTGAATCAAGCAATGACCTTGTGATAATAGCATGTCTTTCCTGGAAGCAACGCATCATCAGTGTTTCCGGAGAAGAATTTTCAGTACCGGTACGTAACTTCCTAAAAGGATTCGGAATATTTTCTCGGGTACTGAAACGGTGAATTATTTACGCATTACATCAGACAAACCTGCCTCCAATTGAGTATTTTGGGGTTGGATTGGACATCGTCACCTGCTGACTTCAACATCGGTGACAACACGTGCTCAATTGTGCCCAAGTGGAACGTTCACTGAACAATGTTTCACTGTTTCCGTCACCTCTACAATCTTTCCGGGCCAATGTGTGTACCTTAGATTTGTGCCAGAAAGAGAGTAGGCCTACACTGAGTACCCAAACATATTTTCCGAAATTCTAACTCACGAGTATGTACGTTATCGTATCTCTAATGTGTGTGTGAATGAAATATTCCCCTACTTCATCAAGGGTACCATGATGTTCATTTTCTACCTAGTATTTTAAACTATTGTGAAGTTGGTTAAGAAGAGCACTTGGAAGAATGTATTCCAGATGAGAAATAAGAAATTAGTGCAGGCTGTCCATTTCAAATAATTAGGATGTGAATTCTCACGAGATTACAAATTTGTGAAATAAGATGGCAAGTGGAGTTGCAGTTGTGATTCTCGATATTTCATAGGAGGGACGTTAGCTTAGAGCTCCTATCGGGTTTTTCCATGCCATCTTTACTGATAGGAGCTAAATTTTATGCATAAGTTGGGGGTAACCGATATGAGTAAAGTGAGGATGATTACTGAGACAAGCAGGTGGAAACAGTGGCAGAAACTGCGATCGGGAGAAGGGGGAGGGAAGGGAATGAAATGTTCATTTACGACTAATGCTACTTGGGTGTGATAACTTAACGACAAAGTGACGAGGGATTACGGAATGTCATGTTAGAGAGATAAGGAAAAGAGGAAGGCGGAAGCGTTGAAAAGTAGCTTATACTAAGGCAAAAATATCACTTCACGCCACGGTCCACACATCACTAGGAAGATTGGGCTAGAACTGTTTCACCACCCAATAACAGTCGCAATGAATTTTAGAGCAGTGAAAGAAATAAAGTAGAACAATTTCAATATTTTACCCAAATACCTATGCCTACTGAAATATTACTGTGAACGGCAGACAAAAAGAGCCGTGATAACAAGAGGTGAAGGAAAAAGAGAGCACGATTGATTAGCAATAACTTAGATGTATTCCAAATTGAAACATTGTATTAAGTAAAGAGTAGAAACGTCAATTCTAAAAGTGTACAACAAGAATGCCAAACATGACCAAACTTCATAAACTTTGTATTTTCAAATACCCCCGGAAAAAGGAACTCAAAGGAAATTTGATAAGCTTAAATTACAGAAAGGAAGTTATGTTTTAATAGTAACAATATAAGTCTAAAACCAGTCGAGAGTAGATTGAATATGAGTTTAAGCACCCTTTAGTGTGTGGATAAATACACATAATGATTACGCAACCAGAGAATTTTACTAAGCCTGAGTAGAATATAATTCTTCTTTCAGCACAATAAATCATTTAAACAATTGTAGGTCCTATTTTAAACACTGACTTTAATTAATACCTGGGACAGATTTCCCAAAATCTGATACAAAGAGAACAATATAGCACCTACACTCGACAAAACCAACGAATAGGTGAAATGATGTAAAGGGATTACATAATCAAAATATAAAACCTAAACGTTTTTCAAAAATAAAAGTATATACATCTAGTTATTAGTAGGAATCTAACCTCACTTCCTAATATGAACACTGAGAGTTTGTGACATTGCGCCAAAACGATTCAGTGAGTTTGAGAGTAAGTTGTGCAAGGGAAGATAACTTTCCAGGCACATAAAAGTCATTAAAGTCGAAATACGAGTGTTGGGGCATAAGTCATGGCAACTTTTTTTCTCATGAATGCGAATTTACAAGACAAATGGAAATACCGTATACACACGGGAGTGGAGACCGTAAGGTGCTGAGCGATGTATTGTAATGGTATGGGTGATCTGATCACATTCAGTTGTGGCCGTACATCGCATTAAGAAAATTTCCCTCGACTGCTCAGCGGATCCCCTAAATCAACTTTACCGTGAACCTGTAGATTTAAATTCAGAGGTGTAGCTTATTAATAAATGATTCGTTGAAATACTACCTTTTCCTTTCTTAAACATGAGCCGATACTCTTTTTAAATGTGTACATTTCTAACGTGAAGTAAGTACCGCTGGCGAATGAATATCCTGAGAATGGTGCCCCTTTGTGCATCATGTTGGATTCCATGGGATATTATCTACTTGTAATTAGCAAAAAATGCAGACTAGTGCTGCACTACATACCGAATAATAAAATCAATTAACAATCATTGAGAGAGATGCTTCTCCCTTTACTTCATCCATGTGGTAAATATATACATATATAATCATAGGGCATAGCAGTGAAAAATTGAAACAGAAGAGTTGACCGGCGGTGACCCTTCACAAGTACGTATCGAACAATGAAACAAATGGTTCAATTCAATTTCAATCAATACTGATCTGCATTTAGGGCAATCGCCCAGGTGGCAGATTCCCTATCTGTTATTTTCCTAGCCTTTTCTTAAATAATTTCAAAGAAATTGGAAACTGATTGAACATCTCCCTTGGTAAGTTATTCCAATCCCTAACTCCCCTTCCTATGAATTAATATTTGCCCCAATTTGTCCTCTTGAATTCCAACTTCATCTTCATATTATGATCTTTCCTACTTTTAAAGACGCCACGCAAAGTTATCCGTCTACTAATGTCATTCCACGCCATGTCTCCGCTGACAGCTCGGAACATACCACTTAGTCGGGAGACAAGCGTTGCTTTACGTCCGTAGGTATAACCTTAAATTTCCCTACACGTGTCTCCTGGATGGTGCTAAGTAAGCAACGAAATTGGCTGCTGGACCTTAAGCTCTGCTTAACGGATATCCCAGCAAATAGAGGATACATTTAGCTTCGACTATAATGACGGAAAATTATTCCAATCAAAACAAAGGGCATAGGGCCCGCTTTGAAGGTCCTACAACTGAATGTTGAGGGTATAAGCCGGTCCAAAAGTGACTACCTCTTAAAACTTCTTAACGACAACCATGTAGATGTTTTACTACTTCAAGAAACACATTGCGAGAATGAGAACCAACTTCACTCCAGATGTAAACTACCAAGATTCAATCTTGTTGCAGCTACCTTCCATAAAACCTATGGCATCTCTACGCACATTCGAAATAATATTGGGCAAGTAAAAATTCTTGACATCAGCTCTGATAACATTTTCACCACCAGGATTAAAGTTGCAGACTTGGAAATAGTAAACATTTAAAAAGCACCGTCTCAACCTTGATGTAATGAAGCCATCAAGAATGTAAATCATCCGGCAGTCATTATGGGCGATTTCAACAGTAGGAGTACTTCCTGAGGGTATGGAGATACTAATTCAGATGGTCTTGGTGTGTTAGAATGGTCTGAAACAGAAGATATTTTTCTTGTGTACGATGCAAAAGAGAGAGGCTTCTTTCACTCAGGAAGATGGAAGAAGGACACCAACCCAGACCTCTGTTTTGTTTCAAGAGACGAGCACGGAACACCTTTACAATGCAGCAGGAAAGTATTGAACAGTTTTCCCCGAAGTCAGCATAGACCAATTCTTCTAAAAATTGGCATTGAAGTCCCAATAATAAGATCAACACCTGTACCTCGCTGGAATTTTGAAAGAGCAAACTGGGAAGCGTTTACTAAGGAGTTGGATCACAATATCCAGTGGATTCCACCCAAACTGGACAACTATAAGCGATTTGTTAGTTTAACATGCTCCATACCAAAGAAACACATTCCCAGAGGATTTAGAAAAGAATATATCCCGGATGGAATAGAAGATGTGATGAGCTGTACAAAGAATACCAAATCAGCAACAGAACAGAAGTCGCTGATGAACTATTGCAAAGCCTAGATTCTGCCAGAAAAGATAAATGGAACTCAATGACAGCGAGCATGAATTTCCAACACTCAAGCAGAAAAGCATGGACTCTTCTTAGAAACCTTGGTAGTTGTACTCCCAAATATATTAATAAGAGCTCAGAGGTATCTCCAGTAGATGTAGCTAAAAGAATCATCAAACTGTCCAAAATACCAGAAAATGTCAATAAAGATGAACCAAGAAAACTCAAGAAAGAGCTAAAAACTAGGCTATCCTCGACTGAATCAACCCCCCCAGTTCTCAGGGGAATTCACAACTGCAGAAATCTCAACAGCTCTAAAAGAAATAAAACCAGGCAAAGCAGCAGGAGTGGATGGGATATATCCAGAATTCCTGAAACATTGTGGACCTAGAACTCTACCCTGGTTACTTATGTTCTTTAATGACATCTTAAGAAATGGTAGACTTCCATCTTTGCTTAAGAGAACTAAAATAGTTGCCATTCTAAAGCCCGGAAAAAGTGGAGATAGTCCTGAAGATTATAGACCAATAGCACTCTTAAATATTTGCTACAAGTTAATGGAGTGAACGATTTACAACAGAATCTCAACCACAGCCTTCCAACGCATACCAACTGAACAAGCAGGATTCCGACTTAACCGAAGCTGCTGTGACCAGGTCTTGGCACTCACCAGCCACATTGAGAACGGATTTCAAGACAGAAGAAAACAATCGCTGTTTTTGTGGACTTGACATCAGCTTATGATACCGTATGGCGACGAGGGATGATTTTGAAATTCTTGAAGATCATTCCCTGTAAGAACCTTGCAACACTGCTGAACAACATGCTATGCAATAGAGCGTTCGAAATACATTTAAACGGCAATAAGAGTAAGCCCTATATACTAAACGATGGTTTACCCCAGGGATCAGTTCTTGCTCCTCTACTATTCAGCATCTATACTGCACATCTTTCAGAAACTACTTCCAGGAAATTCATATATGCAGATGACATAGCTCTGGCTTCCCAATCGAGTGACTTCAAAACAGCAGAAATTACACTCACAAAAGATCTCCATAACCTGAACAAATATTTCAGTACTTGGCTACTCAAACCTAACTTGAACAAAACTGAAGTAAGCTGCTTCCACCTAGACAACCAAAAAGCCAACTATGTACCTCAAGTCGAATTCAAAGGCCAAAAACTTAAGTATAACCTATATTCAAAGTATCTGGGCGTCACAATGGATCGGACACTTTCATATAAGCAACATCTCTCTAACACTGCAGCCAAGATAAAAACAAGGAACAACATATTACACAAGCTCAGTGGAACAGAATGCGGAGCAAACGCGACAGTACTACGAACATCAGCTCTTGCCTTGATCTATCCAGTTGCAGAATACTGCTGCCCTGTGTGGCTTAACAGTGTATATACTTCAAAAGTTGATACACAACTGAATGATACCATGAGGACAATATCAGGCACCATCAAATCGACACCCCTAAAATGGTTACGCGTTTTATCCAACATAAATCCCCCTCACATACGAAGAGAACTGGCTCTAGTAAGAGAATGGCAGAAATGTCGCAGTAACCCTCAACTGCTCTTACATCAGGACTGCAACCCTCAGAAACCGAAGAGATTAAAGTCCAGAAACCCATCATGGAAGTTAGGCGAGAAGCTCCTGGAAACACATTTTGATGCTGATGAGATCTGGCGCGAGGAATGGACCTCTTCAAATCCTGACCACCTGGGTTTAATCCACCATCCTTGTAGAGCTCCTCCTAGTTTCAACTTACCGAGAAGGGAATGGACATCTCTAAACAGAATCAGAACAAACCATGGAAGGTGTAAATTCTGGCTTCACAAGTGGGGAAAATCTGAAGACCCATTCTGCGACTGTGATAATGTGCCTCAGACCATCCAGCACGTTGTTATGGACTGCCCAAAAAGAAGATTCAATGGATCCATTAAAGAATTACATAGTGCCCCTACAGAAGCAGTGGACTGGCTGAAAAGTCTGGACATTAAGTTTTGAATGCTGACTTGTAAATCACATACTTATTTAAGAAATATGTATTTATATGTACTTATAATGTATCCTTGTTTTGCCATACGAAATAATAATAATAACCACTTAGTCGAGCAGCTCATCTTCTTTCTTCCAATTCTTCCCAGCCCAAAATTTGCAACATTTTTGTAACTCTACTCTTTTGTCGGAAATCACCCAGAACAAATCGAGTTGCTTTACCTTGGATTGTTTCCAGTCCTTGATTCAGGTAATCCCATACTCCAGTTGGGGTCTTACCAGAGACATATATGCCCGCTCCTTTACGTCCTTACTACAACCCCTAAACACCCTCATAAGCATGTGCAGAGAGTTCTGTACCCTTTATTTACAATCCCACTTATGTGATAACTCCAATGAAGATCTTTCCTTATGTTAACACCTAGATACTTACAATGATCCCCAAAAGGAATTTTCACCCCATCAACGCAGTAATTAAAACTGAGAGTACTTTTCCTATTTGTGAAACTCACAACCTGACTTTTAACCCCGTTTATCAATATACCATTGCCTGCTCTCCATCTCACAACATTATCGAGGTCACGTTGCAGTTGCTCACAATCGTGTAACTTATTAATTACTATACACAGAATAACATCATCCACAAAAAGTTTTATCTCTGATTCCACTTCCTTATTCATAAACCAAAACCAAACCCCATGGCACTACAGCCCTTGAAGGGCTTTGGCCTACCAAGCGACTGCTGCTCAGCCCGGAAGCCTGCAGATTACGAGGTGTCGTGTGGTCAGCACGACGAATACTCTCGGCCGTTAATCCTGGCTTTCTGGACCGGGGCCGCTATCTCACCGTCAGATAGCTCCTCAATTCTAATCACGTAGGCCTCAGGTCCAGGTAAAAATCCCAGACCTGGCCGGGAATCGAACCCGGGGCCTCCGGGTAAGAGGCACGCACGCTAACCCTACACCACGGGCCCGGCTTCCTTATTCATACCATATATATATGAAAATATAAAGGTCTAATAATACTGCCTTGGGGAATTTCCCTCTTAATTATTACAGGGTCCGATAAAGCTTCGCCTACTCTAATTCTCTGAGATCTATTTTCTAGAAATATAGCAACCCATTCAGTCACTCTTTCGTCTAGTCCAATTGCACTCATTTTTGCCAGTAGTCCCCCATGATCCACCCTATCAAATGCTTCAGACAGTTCAATCGCGATACAGTCCATTTGACCTCCTGAACCCAAGATATCTGCTATATCTTGCTGGAATCCTACAAGTTGAGCTGCAGTGGAATAACCATTCCTAAAACCGAACTGCCTTCTACCGAACCAGTTAACTTATTAATTTCGCAAACATGTCTAATATAATCAGAAAGAATGCCTTCCCAAAGCTTACATGCAACGCATGTCAAACTTACTGGCCTGTAATTCTCAGCTTTACGTCTATCACCCTTTCCTTTATACACAGGGGCTACTATAGCAACTCTCCATTCATCTGGTATAGCTCCTTCAACCAAACAATAATCAGATAAGTACTTCAGATATGGTACTATATCCCAACCCATTGTCCTTAGTATATCCCCAGAAATCTTATAAATTCCAGCCGCTTTTCTAGTTTTCAACTTTTGTATCTTATTATTAATGCCATTGCTATAATATGTAAATTTTAATACTTTTTTAGCATTTGTCTCCTCCTCTATCTGGACATTATCCTTGTAACGAACAATCTTTACATACTGCTGACTGAACACTTTAGCCTTTTGAAGATCCTCACTTACACACTCCCCTAGTTCATTAATTATTCCTGGAATGTCCTTCTTGGAACCTGTTTCTGCCTTAAAATACCTATACATACCCTTCCATTTTTCACTAAAATTTGTATGACTGCCAATTATGCTTGCCATCATGTTATCCTTAGCTGCCTTCTTTGCTAGATTCAATTTCCTAGTTCCTTCAATTTCTCCTTACTTCCACGGCCATTTCTAACTCTATTTCTTTTCAATCTGCACCTCCTTCTTTATCTCATTATTTCTCTATCGTAATAAGGTGGGTCCTTACCATTCCTTACCACCTTTAAAGGTACAAACCTGTTTTCACATTCCCCAACAATTACTTTATACCCATTCCAGAGTCTGTTAACATTTTTATTTACTATTATCCACCGGTCATAATTACTTTTTAGAAACTGCCTCATGCCTGCTTTATCAGCCATATGGTACTGCCTAATAGTCCTACTTTTAAGACGTTCCTTTCTATCACATTTACTTTTAACTACGACAAAAACTGCTTCATGATCACTAATACCATCTATTACTTCGGTTTCTCTATAGAGCTCATCTGGTTTTACCAGCACCACATCCAGGATATTTTTCCCTCTAGTTGGTTCCATTTCTTTCTGAATGAGCTGTCCTTCCCATATTAACTTATGTGCCATTTGTTGGTCATGCTTCCTGTCGTTCGCATTTCCTTCCCAATTGGCACCTGGTAAATTCAGATCTCCCGCTACAATCACATTCCTTTCCATGTCGTTTCCCACATAGCTGATTATCTTATCAAATAATTCTTAATCCGTGTCAGCGCTACCGTTTCCCGGTATGTACACTCCAAAGATATCAAGTTGCCTATTATCTTTAGAAATGAGCCTTACACCTAAAATTTCATGTTTCTCATCTTTAACTGTTTCGTAGCTTACAAATTTTTCTTTCACCAGAATGAATACTCCCCCACCTACCATTCCTATCCTATCTCTACGATACACACTCCAGTTCCGTGAGAGAAATGTCTGCATCCATTATATCATTTCTCAGCCATGATTCAACTCCTATTGAAATTTCTGGTAAGTAAATATCTATTAAATTACTTAATTCTATTCCTTCCTTTGCAATACTTCTACAGTTCATCACTAACCCTTGCCAAATATCAAATACTACAGACATTACTTTAGACAGTTCGGTATTCGCTTCATAATATGGCTCGTAATTTTTATTCTGATTCGTAACTTACTCAGGTTCATAATTTATTCTCTCCCTCGCATAAGATCTCGTTAAGTAGCATTTCATTCCTCAGTAACACAAAAAATATATTCCTCCACGTACATATCACATGCACACAATGAAAATAAGACGTAATTTGATGGAAAATTAACAATAACGGTGTAAACAAAAGGCGGCCATGCTGGATTCCGAGACATCGCTAATCGTCATACACTAAAATATAAATGTATCAACGTCGTCTCAAATTCTGTAACTCCAATGTAATGAAAAGACCAAAATCCATCACAGAGAACATAAATGCATACATCTCGGCTCCTTCTGAAATAAAAAAATGAAATGCTTACCACAAAATAAGCAATTAAACTACGAAACATGCACTGCCAGACATGCATTTTTTGAAGATTCCTTCTCCGAATTTATAAACTGTTCACTAAAACATGGCTCCACACTAATTTAATCTTTTTAAATGACTAAATATTCCTCTGCTTGGCTGCACAATTACTACAAATGCCGAAAGTACCTTAAGACAACAGAGGAAATTTGAGCCTCCTAGAAGCCAGTTTTGCTATTAACTTTCAGCATTGTAGAATCGTAAATTGTTCAAGCTTAACAGAAACAAGAAACGCCTTGCATCATTGCCGTCGCAACTCATTGTTTATGGCCAATTTTGCTCACCAAGCCTGATGAAGATCAGCACGTAGGCAGGAACAGAATAGTTGATTTAGTGCAGACATGCTCAACACTATCGAGAGACATAGCTCCTCTCTCTCTCTCTCTCTCTCTCTCTCTCTCTCTCTCTCTCTCTCTCTCTCTCATATACACACACTCTCTCTTTCTCTCCTGATTTTAGGGGAATAATGGAGGGTGATCTGAAGAGAATCATCTCCCAGACCAGGCACTGCTCAGTCTCGGACACTCGCAGTTGGACATGGACAGAATAGTTGATTTAGTGCAGACATGCTCAACACTATCGAGAGACATAGCTCCTCTCTATCTCTCTATCACACACACACTCTCTCTCTCCTGATTTTAGGGGAATAATGGAGGGTGATCTGAAGAGAATCATCTCCCAGACCAGGCACTGCTCCGTCTCGAATACTCGCAGTTGGACATGGACGGACGAGAGCATTCCCCTCCCCCTTTTTTCTTTACTTCGGGGAGGCCCCCGAAGCTCTTGCCTTCCTAGTGGCAGTTAACACAAGCTACACCGCCTCCGACATCCTGTTCTTTCTAAGAGAAATAGACAACAGGGAGGGAGGGTTGGGAAGTAGTGATACCAAAAGGAAGTATCGTGCCTGTCCTCATGTCAGACGTTCTACCAGGCAGATTTGGTATTAGAGTGCGTGGTACTGATGGTTGGTTATAAGGGTCAGAACCCAATTGTCAGAAATAGAAATATTCCTACTGGTAAATCCAGCCAAAATCTATATAGCACATGCAAGGTTGTGGGCTGGAAAAGTCCAGAGGTAGTATTAGTTAGGAATATGTATCATGCGCAAGTCATTGACAAAGTCCAAGACGGTCTAATTATTCTGGAGGTCAGTCCTAGGCACTGCTAGGACTAGCGCGGGCCTTGTCGGCTACCAAGCCATGTCGCGAGGAGTCCCGAAGACCTGAGACACAATCTAGTCTTCGTGGTGTCCCAAGTGCCTAGTCTCCGATCCCGGAGAATGTGGCCACACCCGTCTGGGTGGGAACCTATTGGGTAGGAAGGGCACATGGCGACAGGCATCTTCCCTCCCTGCCTGCGCTATGGCTCGGTAGACGGGGAAACTGCGGTGATCATTGGCACCTCCACTGGGACCGAGCAAGCTGTGTGGTGGTCGTCATCAGAACAGTCGTTCCATCGCACCTGGAGCGCACTGTTAACCTGACAGTGGCCTCACTTCATATAGTGGAAACACTGCAAAAGCTGTTGAGGGGGACATTTTGATCTCACCTGTTTGTTGCTTTCCGCTGGGATCCTCTCCTGATTGGTCCTTGGATTGACTGCCTCTCTCGGTGCAGTCACAGGCAGTGGTTGAGTAGCCCACTCCTGGTGGGCTGGCTTCTGCTTCCTGGTGTGGGGGGCGGCGTCTTCTTGGTGACGATGGTGAGGCCTCGTTCTGGTGGTGCCCCTCTCCGCCTCGGTGCCTCAAGGATACGAACTGCGCCGCTGTAGATTCAGCTCCTTCGTGGATGGCAGCTATTGGGGGCGTCAACGCCCTGGTGCTGGTGGCCGTCTGCTTTACTCCTGCACCTGGTAACTGCACCACCAACACTTGCGAGATATCCGCCTGGATCGCTTCGATGCGCCCGGCTTCCGGGTGTCTAACAATTAGGCCTCCTGGTAGGAAACGCTCGATGTACGTTGTCGTGAACGCCCTATTCATGCCAGAAGTTCGGTGGCGTAGGTGATCGATGACTAGACCCCTATCTGCTTCGTAGTCGCTGCCTGCGTGAAATAGACAAGAAGCGCGGACAGCCATGATTCCAGGTTACCGTCCAAGAACTTGAAGATCTGCGGGGGCTTGAATCCTTCCCTGTAGTAGGAGCGGTCGTCTACATCGTTTAAGTTTTTAGTTTAAGTTACAAGTTCGAAAACAAGACAGTGACGGGTGATCCTATCTGAATATTACACCGACACTTACTAAAAGTTGTTTCCACAACAAGTGTTTCCACGTAACATAGCGTTTAGTTTGATTCCTTGGGTTGTTGTTGATGGAGGTTCTGTTCCCAAGTTACAGATTTTGTCACAACATTAGATTTGTCGTAGATGATATCTAGGATGAGATAGTAGGGATATATTATTGGAGGGTGTCCCGTCCAGAAATTTTTATCATCTACCTGGGATGGTGAGGGTGGCAGGATATGAGAGAGGACTGGGGAATGAGATGGATTAAACCAATGTTTCGAGGGGAGTGAAGATGAAGTGTGTGTGTTGAGGCCTGAGTAGGTAAAGTTTGATTAGCGGCTGCTTGGAGTTGTTCGAGGAGGAAGGATTGGTAAAAAGACTTAATATTTAGAAGGGAAATGGTGAGTAACCAGATTAGTTTTTCTAAGTTTCGTGGTGGAAAGAGAGAGAGCGGTTGGAGCCAGTGGGAGAATCAAGAGTACGGATGGGGGCGACGAGACCCGATCTCTTGGCGGAAGGGGAGTGGCGGGACTTGCATTTACGGGAATACGCGAGATGGATGTCTCCACAGGAATAGTATCTGCGGGGAAGTTGGAGACAGGACATTTGGAGGTCTTATGGGATTGGAATCAGTGACCGCACGCAGGTTGTTCGGCGGTGCAGCACGCCGTGGGGCGCTGATTATATACCAGACACCCGTCATAGCGGATGAATTGAGGAGGGAGAGCTTAAGGGGACTCAACCCTGTAATGTTGCCGAAAAATAGATCCGTCGCTGGCGAGCACATGGTCAATATTTTCGACAGTGGGCATGAGTATGCGGACCATGAGAGTGGTCCCGGAGGAATTATGAATTCGGAAGGCCATCCGCACAGGAATTCCTTCTGCATTAAGTTCATTGAGAATATCTTCTTCGGAGATGTCCACCCCAAAGATGACGCAACTGACAAGACTGTGACGGGGGCGGGGGTTAGGACTGGGAGGTGCCAGAGAAGTTTAAAAAGCACCGATCACCCTAATTGATCTGCTGCACCTATTGTTTGAGCGAGTCCCTTAGCGGTGTCTTCACCATTGAGTTTTTTATTCATCCAACTGGAGTTAGGGCGGAAGTCACCAATCTCTTCTCGCCGCTTACGAAATCATTGCAAACTTTTGTATATATGGGCCGATTAACGGAATTCCGGGGTGAGATTTAACAGCAGAAATACGAGATGGGTGCTGGTAGGTGGAGTGACTGGGGTTATTGATCTGGAGATCAGATGGGGCGAGCTGCTCCTGGGGAGGCAGACAATTTTCGCTGTTCTTGAGTTGGTGGCGATCCGGTTGTAGGGTCGGGAGATGGTGAAGGTGGGGCACAGCGGTGGAAGGCTGTTTCCTCTTCAGCAGTGAGCAGTGGAGCTGGAGCTGCGCGCTTATATTGCGTTCGGGCGTCATCCCACTGGGGAGCCGGGTTTGCAGGAACGTGTCGGGCCTGGTAGTTTGCTTGAGCGTAGGAAGTCATAATGGCCGTATGATGGCCGCTATTTTAGCGTTTAATTGGGCGGTTCCTGTAGTGGTGGTGGTTATAGTGGTGGTTGTAATGGTAGCACTGATAGCGGATGGTTTTCTAGTTGTAATTCCTCTTAAAACAATAAGCACCACCACCACCTGGTAGCACTGAGATACTGCTATTAGAAGTTCACTGTACTGCACTCCACTAATGGTTCCTTGAATACGGGGATGATTCTCAATCGGAGAAAATTTATGCACTGGTGGTGTGGGCAAGTCCGGCGGAACACTGGTAATAGGCGAACCACCACTCACTATCACTATGATATCAGAAGAAAAGTACAGGAGTGAGACCCCACGAGAGCCAATCTGCCCACCTATCTCGAATACGTTTTTAATCTGAGATGCCGTTCCAAATTTGGATCTAATGGGCCTTCGAGGACGGAGTTATCTTAGCCAGAAGTTCACTTTTTGTTCATTCCTACGAGAGCGGAAAATGAAATGATATTTATATGCAGGAGATAGCGCCTCGAATATTCTAGAGTAAGCAAGTTGGACACAGATGTAACGTCACAGGCGATGGCGAAGCTCGCTCAAGCAGAGAGCAACAAGCGAGGTTAATTTAAGCCGGGCATGTTTGCCTGCCGGATGGCGAGCAGTGTTGCCAACTCAGCGGATTTTCCACCAAATTCGGCGTATTTTCAAATGGAACAGCAGATAAATTTTCCATTTAGCGGACAGCGAATTTTTTGACGGATTTTCAAACTTCTTTTAGCGATTTTCAGCGGTAACAATGTCACCTTTCATCACCAGGAGAGAAAAATTATATAATTTAGTACGGCATAATAGTTTATTTATTCCTGTTGTATTAACTTATGCTGCATACTACCACTCGTTTTCTGGACCAGCTCTGGCCCACAGCTTCAGTCAGTATTTGTTATAATCGTTACTGTACTCTTGATGAGCCGGGTAGTGTCGTGTTTAATAACGTGTTTCTTTTGACATCCGGTTCTTTTTGGTACGTCAATATGTCGAAAGAAAAGGTTAAAAAGTAGTCAGATATTTCGTAAGGAGTGGTTAAATAATTAAACTTTATGTTGGTTGATCTTCCCAGTGATCCCAACACGGACGGTGCGTCTATTGGCAGTGCAATATAAATGCGAAATTGTTTGACATTAATTCTTTCCGCACTTTTCAACAACAATGAAAATAACTTTCTAAATAGATTTGAAAATTTGCGTATGGTCTTTGCTGCTGTGAATTTCCATCATATTCGTTGAAAAAGAATAGTACCATGTGGCTCGTATGAAACAACAGGGCCTCAACTCAGCACATCTGCTTCAGAGCATAGAGCTATAGTGCGCGGAGGAGAAGATGATGAACTCCTTTTCTGAAACTGGTGAGTTAAGTTAATCTTTTATTAAAACAGCTGGTATATGCTATTTTTCTTCAGTTCGAAATTTAGCGGATTTTCTACTAAATTTGGTGGAGAAAAGATTTATGGGTTGGCAACACTGATGGTGAGAGCGTAAAACGTTCACACGGTGAACCGCAGTAGTTCCAGAAACGGATAGAAGGTGGCGAGTGTCGAAGGTAGGATATATTATCACATTAAATCACAGAAGGTTGTCGTAATGATCAGGCAAGGATGCTCGAAATGAACAAGTTGGGTTGAAGGTATCTGTATGAACAGCGAGGTGACGGATGCAAAGTTACCTAGAGGACTATTAGACTCAGTCGCATAGGGTGGGAAAATACAGTAACACATGGGAGACGATCATTTGACTGGATAGGTACTGACTTCGTAGTATGACATAGTGACATAGTGGCATAGTAAATGAGGTTCTCTGTTCATTTATAGACGTTTTCAAAGGCTTGGTAGCGGAACTTGGAAGACACTATACCATACTATACCATTACAAACGCTATTTAGTCTACCTACCAATCTACTGTATTTTACTGTCATCATTAAACCTTGATTATGTGCGTATTTTGAGTCAGATTAAAAATGCAACACTTAAAGCCTGATCTTCAATATGATGAGCATATTTTCTATTAGGTGAATCTTGACAACTTCGTAGTATAGGGCTATAAACGAGCAAAATGGCAGTGTGACATAGTTAATGAGGCTCACTGTTCATTTATAGACGTTTTTAAAGGCTTGGTAGCGGAACTTGAAAGACACTTTACCATACTATACCACTACAAACGCTATTTAGTCTACCTGGATTTATCTACCTTACATATTGAGGAGATCTCTCTGACAGAGTACACAACATACGGCATTAGTAGAGGAAAACTATTATATTCAGTACATTATTCGGCGACGTGTGTGACAGCCCGTTGTTGCAAGTAGCCGTTTCATGCATCATAATGAAAACTCCTGCAGGAATAGCACCCATTCTACTGCTGAGTATGTATCTGAAGCAGCCGGCATATCTGAGTCAATAGATTCACGTACATCCTCCTCCTCAATCCTTTACCCTCGATAGGACATGACGGCGATTAGGTTTTTAATTTACTGATTTGCTTTCTCCAAGGCGGGTGATCAGTCGTTATAAGGGTAGCCTCGAGAGAAGTTGAAACATCAGACTATCACTTCTGAGATGACTAAATGTGAGATTTGAGTCGAATTCAGTTCGGGATTGTCCTGACAAAATTGTGTACACCATGTACCCTCTAAGGCAAGGACTGCAAATTGAAGCTATATCAACCGGCTGGAAGTTAAACATGCTCATCCTTAGAGCACAGTGGTGGTTATCAGTGACAAGCTGGACCTGCAGGAACAAGAACTTCACCGTAGTAGATACAGCTTGTCATGGTACGAACGCTACAACCTACAGGTGGCTATGTGCACAGGCATGCATACAACATAATGACGGGTGTTGCTTAACTCACAAAGGGTAAAAGTAAATGGAATGTTTATCGCCGTATACTTTTGGTAAAGACATTGTCAATCCAATGCATGTTTTCTGAGATCCAGCGATCAAAGTAGCTGTCATTCCTTTCCAAGTATTTCATTACAGCACTGTCCTGTCACATGTCTGAACAAAAGATGCGTAGGGACTGCAAGTAAAGCATGAAGGTGGCCTCCCTTAGACTCCTAATTATCATTTTACATGCATTGATTGGCTCTCATGATTGAATTCGCTGTCTGTCATACCACATACGCCTTCATTTTGCCTCACGAGGCTGAGTGAACCACTTTTCAGCCCTCAATTGGGTATTAAAATCCTTGAAAGAAACGGGAAGTGAATCTGTAACCTCCGTACCACAAAGCCCTATATCACGAAAATGTGCAATAATAATAATAATAATAATAATAATAATAATAATAATAATAATAATAATAATAATAATAATAATAATATGTGGAGAGCTCCCGTGCCTCAGGCGGCAGTGCACTGGCCTCTCTCACCGCTGGGTTCCGCGGTTCAAATCCCGATCCATGTGAGATTTGTGCTGAACAAAGCGGAGGCGGGACAGGTTTTCTCCGGGTAGCCCTGTTTTCCCTGTCATCTTTCATTCCAGAAACACTCTCCAGTATCACTGCATTTCATTTGTCAGTCATTAATCATTGTCCCAGAGGAGTGCGACAGGCTTCGGCAGCCGGCACAATTCCTATCCTCGCCGCTATACGGGAGCTTCATTCCATTCCTGAGCCGGTCGAATAACTGGAAACAGGCTGTGGGTGTTTGTATAACGCTATGTGATCGTATGAAATAAGAATTCAGTCAAATAACGACATCAGTTCGAATATTGAAAGGAAAACCGTACAAAGAGACATATAACTCCACATCCATTGACGTGTATTTTTTTTAAAACTTCTGGATTTATGATTGTTTCGTCGTAATTTTTTCCCGAAAATGACTTTAACATACTGCTACAAAATCCACTAATATGCGCCTGTCTCATTTAACACTTCTACGACGTTAGATGGCTGTATTGAGGACAATGAAGGGGGGTGAGCCCATGATCAATCATGCTGCATCGACCTCATCAGTGCCCCTCAAATCAGACATTACTGAGGAGGTATACTGAAGTGAACATTTCTTGCAATTGATAAATTCTATCCGATTCTTTATCACTCAAAGCAAATGATATTCACTTCATGTACTGTTCAAGTCAAATTTCGCTTATCTTTCGAATGTTTGTATTAAGCACTAATTCCATCCTGTTGAAGTGTTGAATAATATTGTTAGAGTAGTAACCTATTTAAAATCCCGTACAAGACTACAACACATCAGTGTGGAGACCGAACAAATCTGGCTGGATGTGAGTGTGGAAATAGGTGCCAGAGGGGTACGACCTAAACATGCTCAGATATTGTGAAAGGCCGTCCATGTGGAGTATAGTTCTAGGATATTCGTTTACTGGACATAAACAGACATAATAGCAAACGAAAAAGTCATTATGTGTCGAAAGGAGGTGAGCGATCGAAGTGTATACTGAGTTAGCATATACATATTTATATTCGACTTAAACACTAAAGCCGGGCTGAGTGGCTCAGACAGTTAAGGCGCTGGCCTTCTGACCCCAACTTGGCAGGTTCGATCCTAGCTCAGTCCGGTGGTATTTGAAGGTGCTCAAATACGTCAGCCTCGTGTCGATAGATTTACTGGCACGTAAAAGAACTCCTGCGGGACTAAATTCCGGCACCTCGGCGTCTCCGAAAACCGTAAAAAAGTAGTTAGTGGGACGTAAAACAAATAGCATTATTATTATTAAGCACTAAAATATTCTCGTGCCCAATTTAACCAAGGTGACAAATGTGGTGATAGATTATTGATTCCTATCTTACTTACGCTTATTTCGATGCAAGCTTTCATCAGTTGGCAAGTTGGCTTCGTTAGTTCCTATCACCTTGTTTAATGCCGCAGACAGCTATAGCTCAATAAGTGTCTGTATCTCTGGCTCTGCAATGGGATACTTAGGCCCGGTTTCACAGTTTGAGTTTAAGCCGAAGCTTTAGTAAGCTACGCACGCCGCTTAAGCAAGGCTTACTCTTTGGCTTAAACACTACGAGTTTCACAGTAGGGGGACCATGTGCAGCTTTACTAAGCTGAACATCTCCGAAGTTGGTAATGCTTGCGCATGCGCAATGATTCAATTCTCATCTTTGTTTACATCCGTAGACTATGATTGATTGACTTGTAGGTTATACATCGTTTATCAGCCAAGGTAATTTAGAAAAATGAACGGAAAATGTGATTCCAATAATAGTAACAAAAATAAAGTTTAAAAAAGGTCACTCGCCCGTCCTGCTGACACGTATTACCACTACAGTCTAAAATGGCCATAACTTCTCAACCATTCATGAAAATAATGTCCTGACAAGGTTATTGGAATCCTTATAAAATACTGGAGGAGGTCAAAGAATTTATTTCGATGAGGAATTCGAGGATAATATCGAAATATTTATTTAATGTTAAGGAGTTAAATTTTTTTACCGCTGAGTATAGCATAAAATGGCTTCTAGAGGGCAAACGGTTGGAAATAGGTATATACCATCGCGGACTTTTTTGTAGAGGTTTCTATGCTCTACAATTCATACACTTACACTTGGAGTCTATCGTTGATGGTTCACGCAGCGTAAGCCAAGAAAGCAAGTGACCGACCGACATTTTTCTCTCTTTTACTGTATATCGGAACACGGAATCTGTATTATTTCACGAGCCTCGAAATATATTCAGAAATATAAGTTATTTAATGTTAATGTTATTGGTTTTACGTCCCACTAACTATGAATTTGAGCACCTTCACCACAGGACTGAGACAGGATCGAACCTGCCAAGTTGGGCTATAAGAAGGCCAGCGCTCTACAATCTGAACTGAATCCTTAGTTTAAACCTCAGTTTCATACAGCTTAAGCCAGTCACAGATAAGCTCGGCTTACCACTTGCACTCCCCACTGTGAAACTCGTCCAGAGTTTAAGCTCCCGCTTAAGCCCGATCCAAGGCTTAAGCGTATACTGTGAAACCGGGCCTTAAAGTCATGAGGCTAAAGCAGAGTGTGGTATAGGTTTCATTTGCTTTTTGTGGTAATGCGAGACCACTTCGCAGGCATATCCATTCCTTATTTCCTTATGGAAGGCCTTTAGAGTGAGGTTCCACAAACGGAAGTTTTAATGCGATAATTCAACAGCTGTTTGGGAGCGATAAACGTGGACATAATAATTTTTCGTTTTAGGGTGCCTTGTGTAGAGTAGAACAAGAACATTGAGAGAGTAAGGATATGTTATATTAGGAACTGATACCATATCGTCAAAGACCGTAACAGAATTCTCGGGACTTAAAATCCCTCACAAATATTCTTAGAAATAGAATATAACGGAGCAATTCGTAAACAATTTTACGCGTCCGGTAATTTTGTGATAAGAAGACAATGAGTCTGTAGTTTTACCCGTGGTTCACACCACAGGAATGAGACTTTAGAAAAAAAAACATGTCCAGCTGCGGCCACTTTCGTGAAATGCTAATAAAAAAATCACTAACTTATTACCGCACCCTATTACATCACTGTTTCAATATTATTAGCCTATTGTCCAGCTACTTGGCTGAATGGTCAGAGTAGTGACCTTCGTTGCAGAGGGCTTAGGTCCGATTCCCGGCCAGGTCGGGGAATTTAATTTCAAATTGTCAGTTTGTCAATTGTCAAACTCGGTGTTTTTATTAGCCTTAATACAGTTCACTTGGCTTGCGCACTGGGTGTTTGTGCTGTCCACTGTCCCCAGCATTCCTGCAACTCATGCACTACACCTACCACTATCGTCTACCACAATAACACACAGTTTCCCTTACACGGCAGATGCCTCCCACACTCGTTCGAATTTCTGCCTTACAAGAGCTGCAGTAGGTTAACAATAAGACACCCGAAATTAATCGTATCGTAAATAATAATAATATTTTGACGTATATATTTGGTGTATAATTTGCATTAATTAACTTCGTATAATATGCTATTCTCTTAGTCCGGTTCCTTGGCGAATGGTCAGCGGACCAATCTTCAGTTCAGAGGGCCCGGATTCGATTCACGGTTGGGCCGAGGACTTTTAACATTAATTCCTGTGATTCGGAGACTCGGTGTTTTTATCAGTCTTAATACAGTTCCCTTCATATACACACACAACTACCAACTACCACAGAAACAAGCAATAGTGAATATTGTACATCAGGGATTTTCAAATGGTTCAGATCTGGACCCCGACGCCTTTCTCTCCGGACAAGAATAAGAAAGGAAGGAAAAAATACAATTAAACAAAGTAAAAATATTTACGCGTCTCCCAGCCTATTTGCTTTATAAATGGCAGTAATATTTTGAAGATATGAAAGGGAACAAGTTGTATATTTGTTCCAAGGATGACAGTAATTGATTACTAGGTTTTTCTATAATCTGTAGCTTCTTCTCTGCTTCAATTAGTAATTCGCTTTTGCTTGATCCGCACACGAATTCAAAAAATAATGCGTGGTTTATACATCAGTGTAAGTTATCAATTATTTCAGTGAATTTTTTCGTCATATGTAGTCATAAGTCAACAAGAGGCGTAAAGTGGATCTGGGAATCGTATCTTCAAACCTGTATGAGAACTGCAATATTCTTCTTAATTTCACCTGAACATATAGACGCAAAACGGACATGTTTAATATGAAATCAGACAGTTGCTTTGATTAAGAGTGGAAATTCAAAGCGGCATATCAATAGTAAACGTTCCAGTTACGACCAACAATTTCCACTTGGCAGTGGTGCCAGAAACCGGAAGATTAAATAGTTGAAAGGGTCGTTAGGGGCCGGTCAACAATACATGGAACGAGTTACCCCAGAATCAGACGAGGAAAAACAGGCGTATTTAAACGTATCCTGGACTTTAGGTAGGAAAAATGAAAATAAATAATAATTTTTCTCCTTCGAAAGTGTGCAGTGTCTTATTCAAACAGTCCGCACGTTACTTAAGAGTGATACAAAAGTGATTCAAGCCAAAAAAAGTTCTCTGTTTGCTGCTACAAATGTGCGCATGGTAGAATTGTTAGCAATAGATGTTCGTACTAACCTCAAGCAGGGAATAAGTAATGCTTCTGTATACTCTCTGGCTCAGGACGAATCTTCAGAGAGAACTGACTGCACAAAATTGTGTGCATGGCACCAAGTTTCTCAAGATAGGTTCTGGAAAGTCAGTATGAATGATCTCTCACGAAAAAAGTAACCATATGAGTAACTCTTCTCCTAGCATCAGACAACTCAGAAAAAAACTTACTGCACAATCCAGTTTTGTGAATTATACAGTTCAACAAATTGGAAGACTTTTTCAGGCTATGGAAAAACCATTAGCCGTCGATTCTCGGAGAGGATGATGTTACCAGAGCAGAATTACAGATGGAAGTGCTACAGCTGAAGATGACAGAAGGAAGTGCAGGAGAAGTTGATGAGTCGTTTGGGCTCTCTCTCTTGATAGAGATTCATACCCTAACTTCCGCAAGCTTTCGAAATATATGCTGACAACTTTTGGGTCAACATACAGTAGGGGACATAAGTATTCATACAGCCTGATATCGACACGAAATTACTAATTGCCTTATGTACACACTTCAGATCACTAAAAATTAAACGGAGATGCTTCATCACAAAACATCGTAAACGACACAACGTGAATAAACGGAGAAGTTTGTAAATAAAAACGAAATACGTAATTATTCTGGATTAACCCAGTGACATAAGTATTCACATACCTGGTTTGTACTTCAACTATACAGGCAGTGCATACATCCCCCTCCCCGTTTATTGCCCAGTAGTTGTTAACAAGACGTCGGTGAGCAGTGCACAGCACCGGTACATAGTACAAGCTGGTATTGTTATCCGAATAATGCGCAAGACCAAGGAAACTACAGTTGCTGAGAGAGTGAGAGATTATGGTACGGCTTCATAATCAAAATGAATCATATTCCGAAATCGCAAATGTAGTACGTAGAAGCCATGCTACTGTCCAAAGTGGCATACAGCGATTTAAAACAAACTGAAGCCTTGTAAACAGCGAAAGATCAGGCCGACCATACAACCTGACGACTCGAGATAGGAGGATGGTAGTGAAAATATTCATGAAGAATCTGAAGATAAGTGCGACGGAATTAAAGCCCATGTAGAAGAATATTATTCTAAACAAGTCATAAGTAGAACCATCAGAAGAATCCTTCATCGCGCGGAGTATAAAGCTAGTGTCCCCAGGAAGGAAACATACATTAGTTAGAAAAATCAAGTAGCCAGAATGCAGTTTACCAATGAGTATGTAGGGAAAGACAATGGATTTTGGGACAGAGTTGTATCAGTGACTAAAGTAAATTTAATGTATTTCATAATGATGGACGAGTGTTGGTCTGAAGAAAGACTAATACTGAGCTGGACATCAAAATCATCCATGCTTCTGTGAAGCATGGAGGAGGTGGGGCGTTGGTATGGGGCTCCGTGGCAGCTTCAGGTGTAGGAGAACTCTGTAATTGTGAATATATTTGGTTACCTGAATATACTGAAGGACAATTTGCCGAAGAGTGCCGACAAACTGGGCATAGGGGACAATTTATATTTCCAGGAAGGTAACGATCCCAGACATACTGCGGAAACTGTCCCTCTCTGGCTACTCTATCACACACCACACACCCTGAGAACCCCAGCTCAGTCCCCAGACCTCAATCCAATCGAGCATTTGTGGAACGAGCTGGGGACAAGGGTAAGGAAGCATGACATTACCAGCAAACAAAGGTTAAAGGAACTGTTGCTACAAGAATGGACTACAACTGGTTCCGAAATAACAAGGAAATTCGTATACTCCAAGCCAAAACGGCATACGCTAGTCATCCATAACAAAGGAATGTATATCAAGTATTAGGAAACGATTGGGTGGAAGTGTTACTTATAGAAACAACGTAAGTTCGTTCTTGTATGTCCTACGTAAAAATGAATTTCCAATGAGATGTAGTTTTTATTTAGTAAGGAGTCAGTTTGTGTTGATTTTCTGTATGCATATGTTTAAGTTGAGATGCTAATAAACAAGTATTCATTACTTAATTACGTTCTTCTGTAGGCTATAATTAATTATGATAAAATGTATTTTCCATATAAAGCCATCTGTATGTCCCTCACTGTATGTATTTCAATGTATTTTTCCAATATGAATTCAGTGAAACATAATATTAGATCCAGTAGTACTATGAACACAGGAACTGCTTAACCATTGCTGGAACTTCGTGCATTCCAAGTTTTATAAATATATTCACAAAACAAGACAGACATCTTCTCTTACTATTGAGGCTGGGAGGGTGAATTGCATACTTCGAACGTGCGTATGATCATTGAGTTAAAAAAATAATTTATATAAAATATTGTAAACACTCCATGGAAATACAGTGCTAATTTTATTGATAGTAATATACACCGTATTTACATTTTTCTGTAATTATTATACGGAGTAGCCAGTCACCGTAAGCAAGACCAGCACCTTTCTTACTAAACTAAATATTTGGACCCCAGAACACATTTTATTGCAATATTCCCATAAATCCGGATCCTAGTAAAAAATATTTGAAGAGCTCTGCTCTACAGTCTTACAAATAGGCATGGTGTCAGGACGGGCATTGGGAAAAATCCATATGAAATGCCAAACTCAATAAATTGGGAAAAAGGCCTGGAGGAACGAACGAACATATTGTCCTCTTTGATTGCATATTAACATACTGAAATACTCATATCACTCATGAATATTTTCCCACTCTTAACATTGATGATCACCAGGAACTTAGAACAAACAATGCTAATCCACAAGGGCCTAACCGTTGTCCAAATTTTATTCATCTGGAAAATGTATTGAAATTTAACTTGTCAATATTTACTTTTGTACCATAAATTATTATTTACTATCATTCCAGGTATAATGAGGTTTGCTTTCCAGGGAGAAGTGAATCATTGTTTTACCGAGCTCGATAGCTGCAGTCGCTTAAGTGTGGCCAGTATCCAGTAATCGGGAGATAGTGGGTTGGAGCCCCACTGTCGGCAGCCCTGAAGATGCTTTTCCGTTGTTTCCCATTTTCACACCAGGCAAATGCTGGGGCTGTACCTTAATTAAGGCCACGGCCGCTTCCTTGGAATTCCTAGGCCTTTCCTATCCCATCGTCGCCAAAAACCTATCTGTGGCGGTGCGACGTAAAGCAAATAGCAAAAAAAAAAGAATCATTTTTTTCCATTTGTAAATATCCTAGAGCAGCAGTAAGAAAATTTACATTTAAGAGGGCCAAAAAGAAATACAATTTCTTTATGGAGGGCAAAAGTCTTATATATTTTAATGTTTCTTCTGTATTCGTTTTATAAAGTCTGAAATCGCACATAAGAGTTTTTCTTGAACTCATGACTTAATTAAAGTTACAAGTATTTTTAATTCAAATAGAGAAATAATTCATATGTAAAGAAACAATATTCATTCATTTTGATCTGAAAAACACAGAGTACACTGGCATTAATGTAGCCGAATAAGTTCAGAATGCAAATTGCACATACGTATGTTTAAAGCAAAATGTTTCGTTTCGAAACTCGTAATGAGGTGCTGTGTGCGTGAATCGAACTAACAATATGTTTTCAAAGTCTGAGCTAAATTCTGAGGAAGTGATTCCCGAAAGTTAAGATGGAAGCACATCCCTAAATCGGCTTCTAAGATCATATATACGAAGATTCAAGATGAAAAATAGTTGCTCACGTGAATATGAGGGTATTTATACATATATGCATTTGAAATCACTTACTAAATTTAGACATTTAAGATTTATCATGAATTAATACCCGGTTGTGTTGCATTGAGAAAATGCTATCAATATCTTCACCTCAGCTTGTAATTTTATTTTGAGACAAAATCAACTGATTCGAAGTCATATGACTTTGGAACAAACAACACTGCAAGGTATTTAAATAATTCACCATCTGATAGAGTTCAGTTACTTTTCACTATTTATTTGCTACAATATACTGTAGGCATAAGTAACTAAGTCCGGAGCGACCTCTTCCTTTTTTAATGTTCTTAAATACCTCTGCTTTGACGGGTGAGGTGATAATGATTGAAGTCTTTGAATACACCTTCAGCGCCGTTACAGATTTATTGTTATACTACGTTGTTTTCGGGGGGGGGGGGCGCTTTCGGTCGTAACGACCATTTACCAGCTACAATTTTGTATGTTTCTGATTATTAATTATGAATTGACAATTGTTTGTATGTTTCTGATCATTAATGATGAATCGACTTTGATGAATTGAACTTGTACATTTAAGACGAACGCAAATACTCAGCCCCCGAGCCGGAGAAATAACCAGAGTTATACTACGTTAAAATGCGTATCTTTGAAACTCTCGATATTCTGCGTCAGGTTCACATTTTTTAGGATGACTGAAATGTTCTTACATATCAGACACTGAAATAATACAACTTGACCACAAGACGTGCAAGCGAATGAACTGGGTGCCGGACACGTAGTGAACAGTAGCGGATTCGAGGCTGTGATGGAATAGTTCAAGAAGAAGGCTGTCAGAGTAGAACTCGACCACCGAGCCGAGAGCAGCATTTGTATGCCAGCAATACTGCAAGGATGAAATCTTCAGATAAACAAGGATCCACAACTCCTTCATTTGCATAAAGCATGACGAAATAGTTATCAACTATCAAAGCAGAGCATCCCAGATGGAACCTATCACGCTTTGGCGGCTCAATTCACGGACTTCATACCATTACTAGGCAGAAAAACTCACAATGACTGGACCATAACGCAGGAGATAAAAGGACGACACTGCATCGATCATCAGCCTCACAATTCAACAAGATCGTGGTTTGAAAAATTACGTTTTACTAGGAGACACCTCACGTCCATCATACGCATCAGTTTCGGTCATGGCTGCTACCCAAATCATCTTCATTGGATTAAAGTAGTGGATTTTCCTGTGTTCGACAAAGACCAAGAGGAAACTGTCAATCTTAACCACATCATTCTCGGTTGCAGTAAATATCGACAGGCAAAAAGTGTGCTATATGAAAAACTGGTCCTTATTCATGTCCCTTTTCCAACCAGTATAATATGTTTACTAAGAAGATTTGATAATAACAATTACCTAGTACTTGCCCAATTTTTACATATGACTGATCTGAAGTTCTTTTTTTGCTATTTGCTTTACGTCGCACCGACACATATAGGTCTTATGGCGACGATGGGACAGGGAGGGGCTAGGAGTGGGAAGGATGCGGCCGTGGCCTTAATTAAGGTACAGCCCAAGCATTTGCCTGGTGTGAAAATGGGAAACCACGAAAAACCATCTTCAGGGCTGCCGGCAGTGGGGTTGGAACCCACTACCTCCCGAATACTGGCTGGACTTAAGCGACTGCAGCTATCGAGCTCGGTGATCTGAAGATCTATATGAGACATTTATCGCCGGAGGTTCTTTTGCGTGTGCTGTGAAGTGAATAAAATGAGTTGCATTTCCTTAGTATTGAGATATTTCATATGTTGCCTGCTTTCTAGTTATAGTGTTATTTTATATATGGCACGTACTTTATGTATTTATACACGATGTTTTGCTGGCTGCATGGCTACTTGCCGAAAGTCTAATAAAATTATCTTAAAAACTCCTTCAGTTTGTTACTTTTGTCGGACAATAAAGCATGCATGCTACTGTATTTATTTTTAAATTACTATAAATGTGCCTCTTGCAGACTTATGCCTAATATTCGCAAATGTATGTATGTTCAGTCTTCAGTCCTAAGGCTGGTTGGATCATCAACAGCTCTGCCATCAGCTGTCATAGATGGCCTAGGCATCACTGAAGAGGCGTACTAGGGAAATGAGGAGTGAGGTAGTTTTCCGTTGCTTTACTCATTGAGCCAGAAGTTGCTATTACATATCAGTCTACCAAGCCCACTGAAATGCACGCACCGACCGACCCTATGAGCAACATTTTCATACCATTCATAACAGGGACTGGTTGCACAAGGAATGGCATTACTAGCATCGCTCATACCTCAGTCACTTTCATATTGTCAAAGCCAAGGATAAGACAGAGACAGATCTATGAAAGTAACAAAATTGCTCTAGCCCATACCAGAAGACATAGTGCACTGTAAGCACTAGGTCCTGCCAGCAAAGGCATATTCGCAAATATATTTGTATTTTTTAAATAAGAATATTTTCCCGCAGGCCAGATTGGGCATATCCAGGGACTTATTTGACCCTTGGGCTGTAGTTTGCTTACTCCAGTCCAAGAAGGTTTATTCTAGATACACAAATTAATAATAATGTCCCAGGTGGCCTTTATTATATGTAGTTATTTCTTCAATCACAGAAAAAATACTAAGAAGTGGCTATACTTCTACTGATAAAATAACTGCCGGTAATTTAATTTGCTTGGTTTGTTAACGCAGAATGTATCTGTGTTCGGTCGCTCCGAATTGCATGACAATTTGTAGCAAAGCTCAAATATGGTTACTGGAAACGGCTGTAAGGTTACTTTCCGTGTAAAATTGCACATTTGATCGAAAAGTAACTTCAGGTAGTTGCAGTTAGTAACATTACGCTATGGCGTATGATCGCAACGTTGAAAATTGCCGGACCACCCTACAGAAATCAAGTATGACAAGTGTAATACATAAAAGGCGATTACTTACCTAGTGTTGATATGGACGATTCTCCGTACGTCTTCAGTCAATATCAAAATGAAGATGAAGATGAAGATGAAGATGAAGATGGAGTTTTCCAATGAAGTGTTCGACGCACAATTCAGCTTAAAAATGAACACGTTCAATAATAGCCACATCGCTACACAGCATTGTTACCAACCGGAGCTGGGTGATCGTTTGATTAGATGCCTTATTGTACACGGAAAAGAAACCTTCACCGTTTCAGGTATAAGATTTTAGCTTTCCTGCCAATTATTTTACTATTCGAAGCTTCCGAACCCAAATAGGCATACTTCCCACGTTAGTGGTGAATGAGAAAATCTAAAGATGTTCAAACTGAGAGAACGTGCAGTATGTGCTAATTATTTTATATCATTGAAGGAGCAGCGTTATCGGGGCGATAGTTCTTTTTTCTGATTGGAACGTTGGTCTCCAACTTGGTAGTTCCAACGACGTTGATTCAATTTTATGAAGCAAAAGACTGACCTCCATATCCATAAAAATCGTAGACTTGTCACAAAATTCTCGTTATTACTATCCTGCAAGCAATCATGTCAGCAGAAGTGCAAATGAACCTTTTACTGTAAAGAGACCACACGATGGGCACTCAGAAGACAGGTTTTGATTTTCAAAACGCCTTGATGTCATAGTAGTCAGCAGGAGGTTATTCAGAGATGATGTGACATATATCTGAATGGCGACCAGGGAAACCTGTGAACTGGTTACCGTCTGTCTCTCTACTAATAGAGAGCTGGTGTTTCCGAGATGTATTCAATCACTGCTCCCAATACTGTATCACAGTGTGGCCGAAGTGGTTCGAGTGGCATTCATTTCGTCAAAATGGCCAAACTGCTTAACTCAATCTGAAACCTAGTTGTTGAAAAACGCTGTCAAATGCACCTTGCGGCATTGTCTGTGCATATTCACCTCCTCTGTACATTATAACATTCATATGACTGGCTTCAATGATGTTTCACGATCCTGTACATCATTCATGCTAACGCCTCTGGTAGCGCTTCCGCTCCCCTTCTGTTTGCACAATGTTTTGCAAGGGAGTGTACATGTAGACATAGGGGAGAGTTTCGTAATCTATACCGGAGTCTAAAAAGTATCACTTTCCTTGGTTTCCCATTTTCACACCAGGCTGTACCTTAATTAAGGCCACGGCCGCTTCCTTCCAACTCCCAGCCCTTCCCTGTCCCATCGTCGCCATAAGACCTATCTGTGTCCGTGCGACGTAAAGCAACTAGCAAAACAAGTATCACCTTCGTAAAAGTTATAACATCAAAATATTCTACCAACTAGCATAAACATCGTGAAGCATACCTTGTGGAAAGCCATTCGATGAGCGGTTAAGGTGAAGGTAGTACAGTATGTGTCGAGAATTGACGGAGAAATGTTATATTTTCATCGCTTAGGTGTATTCTCATCAGATTGTGAGGAAAAGGACGCCTGAATACCTGGGACTGCATTAATGCCTCGTAATTCTCACGTACCTGCTCACATGAATAAGCGCTAGTTTGGCTTCAAGAATCTAAGATAAAGTGTGATGAAAGTTCCTAAATCGTACCGAATTCTTTTTTCTAAATTACACCAGGACAAGTTTTTTGCTAGTTGCATTACGTCACACCGACACAGATAGGTCTTATGGCGAGGATGGGACAGGAAAGGCCTAGGAATGGGAAAGAAGCGGCCGTGGGCTTAATTGAGGAACAGCCCCAGTATTTGCCTGGTGTGAAAATGGGAAACCACGGAAAACCATCTTCAGGGCTGCCGACAGTGAGGTTTGAACCCACTATCTCCCGGACGTGAGCTCACAGCTGCACGCTCCTAACCGCACGGCCAACCAGGACAAGTTGTGATACGTCAATTATGGGAGCTGATTAATTGTGAAAAAACGAATTGCCACATAATTTCAATCTGGCATGGATAAATGGTACTATGTATTCATGACAAGACATAGCCTAGTCATTTTGTCAAGTAGGCAGCCTGAAGCAACATGAAGTGAAAGAATTCAACAGAGAACGAGTGCATTAATTCTTCCATCTTCTTCAATTTGTTTTTCTTTCTTACGTCACACCGACACAGATAAGTCTTATGGTGAAGGTGGGATGGGGAAGGCCTAGGAGTGGGAAGGAAGCGACCGTGGCCTTAATCAAGGTACAGCCCCAGAATTTGCCTGGGGTGAAAATGAGAAAACACGGAAAACCATCTTAAGGACTGCCGACAGTAGGATTCGAACCCAGTATCTGCCGAATGCAAGGTCACAGCCGTGCGCCCCTAACCGAACGGCCAACTCGCCCGGTCTTCCATCTTCTGGAAAGCCTATGCGATGGATACAAATTATGTCCTACCAAAATATTCAGCGTCGACGAAAGTCGGTTCTTTACGGTTCAGAAATTAAAGCGAAAAATGTGCTTTCTGATGGGTAAAAAGCAAGTTGGTATATTCTCCAGTGGTAAGCGTGGAATGCACATAATGATGGTATGCTGCATCAGTGCTTCTGGTCTGTACATTCCACCAATGGCCATTTTTCAAGAGGTAGAGGATTAGCAATGAACTCTCTATTAGTGCTGTATTGAGCAGCATAGTAGCAATATCCGAAACAGGAAACATAAATCCGGTACTTTTTGTGAAATGGCAGCAACACATTGTTTCCAGTATCCTCCCTACAAAAGAAAGGCCAGTATTGTTGTTGCCCGATACATATAGGCAGTACAGTCATTCAGTTCTGAGACTTGACTCCCGGAGGATAGGCACCCATACGACTCTGTATGTTGCACACGATACCGCATTACACGGCGTACACCAACACAGAAGCACATCCACCCTCAAAATAGTCGCCGTTGGCCGTTAACCACTTAAACAGAACCACATCCACCCTCAAAATAGTCGCCGTTGGCCGTGATGCATTTGCCAACGTTGGTATAGCTGCTGGAAGCACCGCTGAAAGCAGTTGGCAGGAAGGTCCCGTATGGCTTCTCTTGTGGCCGTCATGACCTCTTCGTACGACTGAAATCTGCGCCCGCGTAGGAGTGCTTTCAGGCGAGGAAAGAGAAAAAAATCGCATGGTGCGAGATCAGGTGAGTACGGAGGGTGTGGCATAACTGTCACCTGTTGTCTTGCAAATTCCTCTTGGACAAGGACAGAGCGATGTGCAGGGGCATTGTTGTATAGCAACAGCCAATTCTTTGTACGCCAAAGCCCAGGTAGCTTAAGGCGAATTGCATCGCGTAAACGGCCAAGGATCTCCTTGTAGCGGGTTTTGTTTACCGTTGCACCGTCTGGGAGGAATTCCATGTGAACGATTCCATTTGAATCAAAAAACAGTTCCAGCATCACCTTGTCCTTTGACCTGTCTTGTCGTGTTGATGGCGTTATCCAGGTGGCGGATTGTCGTTTCAGTTGCGGATCGTAAAGAAAACACCGTGTTTCGTCTCCAGTTATTATCCGGTTGAGAAACTTCGGATCATCGACAGCACTACTGATGAGGTCACCACAAATCATCATGCGATCATCACGTTGGTCTTGCGATAGGATTCGCGGCACACTGTGCTGGGTAACACGAGACATGTTTGAGGTCATCGGTCATAATTTTGTGGCAAGTACCATGGCTGACCCCTAGTGCTGCTGCGAGATCGCCTACCGATTGGGAGCGGTTAGCACTCACCAACGTTGCAACTTCTTGGGTCTTGCGTTCCGTTCGAACTATTTGTGGCCGACTAGTACGCACATCATCTTCCAAACTGTCCCGTCCTTGCACAAAAGGTCGGTACCACCTAAACACAACACTGCGACTCATTGTGTCCCCACCGTAAACCTGCTGCATCATTTAAAACATTTCGGCAGCGGTTTTGCCTCATTTCTGGCAGAACTTGATGTTTGCCCGTTTTGCTCAAACTGTGACATGTCAAGGTCCGACTGGCGCATTCACAAGTTAATCTGTATTAAGTCGCCATAAAAATCCAGTAACCGTCACAAAATTGACCGTACGTCTGCTTCCAGTGGATGCACTCAACTGTCTCTTGCATGGACGAGAGACTAACTGACATGGTACCAGTCTCAGTCTCAGAACTTAATGACTGTACTACGTATAACTCAGAAATTGAAAGTACTGCACTAAGAAACAGCGGCTGCCTGGCCGAGGCGGTAAAGTCGTGCTCGGTTCGCCCGGACGGATGTGGGCTCGAATCCCCGTCAGGAAGTCGTAAACTTTAAGAAACGAGATTTCCAATTCAGAAGGTGCATATGGCCTTGAGGCTCACTCAGCCTACACCAAAAATGAGTACCAGGTTAATTCCTGGGGGCAGAGGCGGCCGGGCGTAGAGCTAACCACTCTACCCCATCACGTACGGAGGTTAACAATGGTGGAAGCCTTTACCTTCCACTCCTCCAAAGGCCTTCATGGGCTGTATGGAGGCGACTTTGCTTTGCTTTTGCACTGAGAAACAATACCCGTGGTCAAATTCGAGAATCCACTGGTAAAATCCGGAAAACAAGTTTCCTCATTTGTACCGATTGCAGACTTCCAGAAAATTGATCCCGTAGATCTCGTAGTGACTATCTCCAAGCTTTTCGTTACTGGATTTTTCTGGAGACTTCATACAGATTAACTTTCTGCTTTCCAAATAACTTTATAACTCATCATTAAAACATAAAAATAATCATTTTTGAAAACTGGTACAATTTAGGCAACCTTCCTCTTTATAATACGTATACTAAAAATTGCTTAAGTCTTGAACCTGAAAGCATTACATATTGAAACCTGTCATCATTCTCTGGTATTCGTCTGCTTCTATTGCAATCCACGCTCGAGAAGACTAACATTAGTCTCCTAAAACTTAGAAAACCCGTTACTTCGTTTGCCTCAAAAAACCCGACTAGCAAAAACTGTTCACAATTATGTTCAAATTATACATTTTATCTGCCTTCCAGACATTGCTACCTAAACTAAGTACCAGCTCTGCATAAAATATTTCCAGTCCACGCTCACACACTACAAAGTCTTCAAGCAAACCAGAGCGATGTAAGGGTAATTTGGTTAGCGAACTCACTTCCTGGTGGTCAAGATGATGATTTAAAGGGTGAAAGGGTGATTATCACTAATCACCGGACAGGCAGACTCCGCTGTTCGGGACACATGGCTGAGAGCTTGTATACGGGGGATTAAAAGTTCGAACCCCACCGTTGGCAGCCCTGAAGATTCTTCTGTGACTTCCCATTTTTACATCAGGCAAATGGGGCTGTACCTTAATTACAGCCACAGCTATTAATTTCCATCTTCTAGCCGTTTCCGATCCTCGCGTCACCAAAATCCTTCCATGTGCCTGTACGACGTTAAACCACGACAAGAAACACTCAATGTATAGGAAGAAGGAAAATTTTCGAACCTTCGAGGAATTATGTAATCGGCTAAAGGAAGGGTCATGAAAGGCAGGATTCCGAAAAGAACTTTCATGGTGTGAAGAGAACAAGAGTTCACCCAAGAAGTTCGGATAGAAAAAGTCACGGGGGGAAGGGCTCAAAAGTGGAAGCAAAATGAAACGCAGCTGGACTGCGAAGTCACCTTTCTGCCTTCGCATGTAGTGAGTCCTTAGGGGGAGCGAATCCAAAACCTTTCTACAAAATACCGTTCATCGCAAATGCACTTGCACTCCTGACAGACGTTCCTAATATCATTAGTTACTCGATTTCTCCTCCCAAATGCCTCCTTTAGATCAAAGCTGAGAAATCCACCGATGAGGTATCTGATTGTCTTCATTAGAACATTATTGAAGAGAACGGTGAGGAATCCATTTCTCTATTCCATGGAAACATAATAATATTCTTATTCACTCTTCCTGGCCATTTACCCTATTTATTAAGGTCAGCAATTGACAAGTATCCTATTTGTCCTTGTTCATGGTCGAATGTTCTCTCTGATGCCAACTCTGTGTTGAGATGTGCAAGAAATATGAACTACCGGTAAGTAGTATAATACAGGGATTCTGCGGCCGCCACCGCCACCGGGCTCCCAGAGGCCACCTCCACCACCACCACAGCCAGAGGCCTCCCAGATGCCTCCTCCACCACCACCACAGCCAGAGGCCTCCCAGAGGCCTCCTCCACCACCCGCAGGAAATTTGAATTTGTAAACAAAGCCACGTGCTTTTTGACAGCTGTCATCGACAACAACGCATCGCTAACCTCAGTACTGCCATCTTGACGGGCCTAAACCTCAGTAGTACCAACTTAACCTAACTAGCGCGAGGTAAACAAAGCCACGTGTTTTTGACAGCCACGTGCTTTTCGACAGACAACAACGCATCGCTAACCTCAGTACTGCCATCTTGACGGGCCTAAACCTCAGTAGTACCAACTTAACCTAACTAGCGCGTGGTAAACAAAGCCACGTGCTTTTTGACAGCCACGTGCTTTTTTGACAGCAGTCATCCGCCATCTTTAAACCACAGAGCACTGTGCTGCCCTCTTTATCGCAGTAGCTGCAAATTCGTCACCTGTCATCGGCAGTGCTGCCATCTTGGCGGGCCTAAACCTTAGTGCTACCAACTTAACCGAACTAGCGCGTGGTAAACAAAGCCACGTGCTTTTTGACAGCCACGTGCTTTTTTGAGAGCTGTCATCCGCCATCTTTAAACCACAGAGCACTGTGCTGCCCTCTTTATCGTAGTAGATGTAAATTCGTCACCTATCATCGGCAGTCCTGCCATCTTGGCGGGCCTAAACCTTAGTGCTACCAACTTAACCTCACTAGCGTGAGATAAACAAATCCACGTGCTTTTTTGACAGCTGTCATCCGCCATCTTTAATCTATAGAGCACAGTGCTGCCCTCTTTAGCTACTTACCTTTGAAATGTGGTGGCGGATAATTTGAAAATGCTTTTTGACAGCAGCCATCTTTGAGCACCGTGCTGCCCTCTGTAGCTAGATACCTTTGAAATGTGGTGGCAGGCAATTCCACATGACAGCAGCCATCTTTAATCAAGAGAGCACCGTGCTGCCCTCTATGTGGTGGCGGCAATTTGAAAAATTCTACATGCTCTTGTTTGGAAACAAACTCACGCGCTTTTTTGACAGCCGTCATCCGCCATCTTTAATCAACAGAGCACAGTGCTGCACTCTTTAGCTAGATACCTTTGAAATGTGGTGGCGGCAATTTGAAAAATTCTATGTGCTCTTGTTTGGAAACAAAGCCACGTGCGTTTTTGACAGCTGTCATCCGCCATCTTTAATCCACAGAGCACCGTGCTGCCCTCCTTATGACATGTAGTAGCGGGCAATTTGAAAAGTTCTGTTAGCTATCATCCGCCATCTTTAATCAAGAGAGCACCGTGCTGCCATCTTTAGCTAGATACCTTTGAAATGTGGTGGCGGCAATTTGAAAAATTCTATGTGCTCTTGTTTAGTAAACAAAGCCACGTGCTTTTTTGACAGCTGTCATCCACCATCTTTAATCAATAGAGCACTGTGCTGCTATCATGCGGACAATTTCGTCAGCTGTCATCCGCCATCCTTAATCTACAGTGCACCGTGCTGCCCTCTTTATGACATGTAGTAGCGGGCAATTTGGAAAGTTCTGTTAGCTGTCATCCACCATCTTTAATCAAGAGAGCACCGTGCTGCCATCTTTAGCTAGATACCTTTGAAATGTGGTAGCGGCAAATTGAAAAATTCCACGTGCTCCTGTTTAGTAAACAAACTCACGCGCTTTTTTGTCAGCTGTCATCCGCCATCTTACATCGCAAACCTCAGTGCTACACTCTTTAGTTGAAATATGGCGGCGGATAATTTAAAAAAGAAAAATTCTACAGCAGCCATCTCTCGACGCTAATTGCACAAGATGGTGGCTATACATGACTCCTTAAAGGTGCTTATGCAAGATGGCCGCTATACATAGGTTCTTATGAGACGCCCTTGGGATGCTTGCGCAAGATGGTGGTTATACATGGCTCCTTATGAGATTCCCTAGGGATGCTTGCGCAAGATGGCGGTTGCTCTTATGAGGCGGCTTAAGGGTCCTTGCACAAGATGGCTGCTGCTCTTATGAAGAAAGCTAGCTTAGAGGCTAACGCGTCGTGCTAGTTCGATTCATTAAATTTGGGGCTTAAATGCAAAATGTTAAATATCTCGAGAGCGGTGCATCGTAGAGCAAAACGGACAAAACGTTTTCTGCCCAGTACCTCGGTTCGCAGTACGAGGAACAAGAAAAACATAGTCTAATGATGAGATCAACGGTTCGGTTCCTACTTAGGCCCTTTGGCATTCGCTCTGTTTTAGCTTGTATTGAAGCAAGTCTTCGTAACATGATCAGGTTTAGGTATGGTAGAGAGTATAACGTGCCGTGCAGGTTCGATTCATTAAATTTAGGGCTTAAATGCAAAATGTTAAATATCTCGAAAACGGTGCATCGTAGAGCAAAACCTGATACCTAGGTTTGCAGTATCAGGAACAAGAAAAAAACATAGTCTAATGATGAGATCGAAGGTTCGATCCCTACTTAGGCCCTTTGGCATTGGCAGCTATCTAATTCCACAAGATGTTGGCTATACATAGCTTCTTATGTGACAGCTTAAGAGCGCTTGCACAAGATGGCTGCTGCTCTTATGAGACGCCCTAGGGGTGCTTGCGCAAGGTAGCAGCGACAAGACGGTGACTATACACAGCTCCTTATGATACGGTCTAGAGGTGCTCACACAAGATGGTGGCTGCTCTGATGAAGAAAGCTAGCTTTGCAACGTGCAGGTATCTTTACAGCACTAAACCTCATACCTTTGAAATGTGGTGGCGGGTAATTTGAAAAATTCTACGTGCTTTTTCTTAAGCTGTTAAGGCCTCCTCTTATGTCAAGGCATAGCTCTATCGAACAAGTTTAAACCTGCATCGGGATAGCTAGAGTAAGCACGTGCTGCAGTGATGACGTCATTATGCATGTTTAGATTAGCAAATCACTAAAGAAACATAACAAAATTAGAATCGAACACTGCACTCTATGCCGTTAACTTTATCATGTGATCGGAACATTGATTGAAGTGTTTAGAACGCTAAATAAGTAGAACCGAACACTGTACTCGATACAACATGTGTTTAGAACATGTCAGGGGATGCCTTTGTTCTAAGAAGATTAGGTTACTGCACATTCCTTGTAGGGCTAATAGGCTAAAGGGCTAATAAGCAAAAGGGCAAAAGGGCTAATGGGCTAAAGGGCTAGGGTGCCTCTCCTCTCTTTATCCGGGCTTGAGACCGGCTGTACAACTAGAGGCGGAGTTAACACCCTAAGGAAGGAAGAATGTTGGGAAATAATCTATACGAATATAGCTACTCGATCGACTATATACTACAGATGGATGACTTAGGTGAGGGTAAGCGCTTACTTAATAATACCTACAGGACGTAATTCATACTCTATTTCAAAAATATCTTCTTTGTACTGTGTGTAACCAGCATCATGATAGGCTCTTAGGAGTTGTAAACGTTTTACGAGTACGTTGGGGTCTTTACAGTAGCTTATATCTACATAGGGTAACAGAGGCTTTTTGTGAACTTTGAGTCTATATGCAGACAGTTGATGTGCAGGGACTTGTTTTGATGTAATACGTGCTTCAGCAGTAGCGTTTCTAGGTACAAACTTAACTTGTTTCGATAGCGATGAAGCGTTGAAATTTCCTTCTTCTTTACCTTGCATCTCTTCTTGAGATGTTTGCACTTCGACAGAACGTGTAGTAGGCCTAGGAAATGAAGTAAAATCATCAAGCTGTAATGGCAATGAAACATTAAGATTTTCTTCTTCTTCTACTTTCCCTTTACTACTGTTTTGATCAACATCATTATCCTTATTATCATAATCATGATCTTGCCTCTCTTTATCTTGAAGTTTGTGCTTAGTAACAGAACTTGCAGCAGGCCTAGGCAACAAGGGAGAATTAAAAATCTCTCGCAGAGGTGTACTTTTTAAACATAAATCAGTGTTCGCTGGAATATGGTTGAGCTCTTTGTATTTTGTTCCCGATGAAGCTACATTACACGCGGCTTCATGACGTTGAGCGTTGTATGCGTTCTTGAACTCTCTTCTACAATGGTTGCATTGAAAAATTGTCCTACATGATATCTCATGACGTCTCCTGTGATAGCTTCGGGAAAATGCTTTTCCACACTCTTCGCAAATATACCTAGACATAGGTTTTTCCATGACGGACTTTTATCTTCTGCTAACAGATTCTTCTTTAAATCTACTCGACATTTGTTACTCTCTACTTCGATGATGCGAACAGCTTAGCGATTAACAGTGAACTAACACAAAAGCGTATAACCAAGGTAGCAACAGTAAGGTTTAAGCCCATCAAGATGGCAAGAGTGAGGTTAGCGACGTTCTGCTGTTGGATTTTAAATTCCGCACTATAACATGCATAAGGTGGCAGCCTTTAGGTTTACCGCCGTAAAGATGGCAGCAGTGAGGTTAGCGACGCTCTATTGTCCTTCAAAGTGAGGTTAGGGTTCGTCAAGAAGACAGCTGTCAAAAAAGCACGTGGCTATGTTTACCAAACAAGACCACGTGGTCGTGACGTCACGGTCACGTAGTATGCTGCTTCAGCATGCAAAGTTCAATGTCTACACCTACGTAGTAAACACTCTGCTATGTTCACAAAATTTTTACTCATAACTATTTGTTATGCTTTATGTTCGTGCACATAGGTTATGTTAAGATAGCAGCACACGTACAAGCGATGGTCGCACGCTTGCGTAGAAGTTCTTTAGTACGATAGTTGATGTATGCATTATCAAAAGGTGATATGTACACGCTTTTAAACCTTGCTATTCTTACTGCTACTATGTTCGCAAGATTTTCAAAGATCGCTATTCTTTGTGCTTTAAGTTCGTTCGCATAAGTCATGCTAAAGTAGCGGAGCAAACACATGCGAACGTTGTACATTCTAGCGGGATGTGTTTAGTACGATAGTTGATGCATGCAAAATCGATAGGTGTTGTGTACACACTTTGAAACTTAACTATTCTTCGTGCTTTAAATCCGTGCACATAAGTTATGCTAAGATAGCAGCACACTCTAGCGGGGGAAGTTTTGTACTCTATTTGATGCATGTATAATCGATAGGCAATGCGTACACGCTTTTAATACATTGCTATTCTTACTGCTACTGCTGCTATGTTCACAAGATTTTTATACATCGCTATTCTTTATGCTTTAAGTTCATGCGTATAAGTTATACTAAGTTAGCAGCATACTTATCAGGTTGTTGCACGCTCTAGTGGAAAAAGTTTAGTAAGAAAGACGTTGCATGCAAAATCGATAGGTGATGTGTACACGCTTTGAACTTGACTATTCTTTGTGCTTTATGTTCGTGCACATAGGTTATGTTAAGATTGCAGCATGCACAAGCAATGATCGCACGCTCTAGTAGAAGAAGTTTAGTACAAGAGTTAATGCGTGCAAAATTGACAGGTGTTGTGTACACGCTATTCTTTGTGCATTAAGTTCACGCACATAGGTAGCAGCACACAATTGCGAACGTTGTACACTCTAGCGGTAGAAGTTTAGTACGATAGTCGATGCATGCAAAATCGATAGGTGAGGTGTACACGCTTTGAACTTGGCTATTCTTTGTGCTTTAACTTTATACACATACGTTAGCAATACACATATGCGATCGTTGTACACTCTGGCGGTAAAAAATAGACGATGCATGCAAAATCAATAGGTGATGTGTACACGCTGTTAAACATCGTTATTTTTTGTGCTTTAAGTTCGTGCGTATAGGCTATGCTAAGATAGGAGTACAATGTAGCGGAAGAAGTTCAGGGTGATGTGTACACGCTTTGAAACATGGTTATTCTTTGTACTTTAAGTTCATGCACGTAGGTTATGCTAAGATAGCAGCACAATCTAGAGGAAGAAGTTTAGTACGAGAGTCGATGATTGCAAAATCGATAAGTAATATGTACACGCTTTGAAACATGGCTATTCTTTGTACTTTAAGTTCGTGCGTATAGGTTATGCTAAGATAGCAGCACAATCTAGAGGAAGAATTTTAGTACGATAGCTGATGCATGCAAAATCGATAGATGATGTGTACACGCTGTGAAACATGGTTATTCTTTGTACTTTAAGTTCGTGCGTATAGGTTATGCTAAGATAGCAGTATAATCTAGCGGAAGAAGTTTAGTACGATAGCTGATGCATGCAAATCGATAGGTAATGTGTACACGCTGTGAAACATGGCTATTCTTTGTACTTTAAGTTCGTGCGTATAGGTTATGCTAAGATAGCAGCACAATCTAGTAGAAGAAGTTTAGTGTGATAGTTGATGTATGCAAAATCGATAGGTGATGTGTACACGCTGTGAAACATGACTATTCTTCGTACTTTAAGTTCATGCGTATAGGTTATGCTAAGATAGCAGCACAATCTAACGGAAGAAGTTTAGTATGATATTCGATTCATGTAAAATCAATAGGTAATGTGTGCACGCTTTGAAACATGGCTATTCTTTGTACTTTAATTTCATGCGTATAGGTTATGCTAAGATAGCGGAAGAAGTTTAGTGTGATATTTGATGCATGCAAAATCGATAGATAATGTGTACACACTTTGAAACATGGCTATTCTCTGTACCTTAAGTTCATGTGTATAAATTATGCTAAGATAGCGAAAGAAGTTTAGTATGATAGTCGATGCATGCAAAATCGATAGGTGATGTGTACACGCTTTGAAACATAGCTATTCTCTGTACCTTAAGTTCATGTGTATAAATTATGCTAAAATAGCAGCACAATCTAGCAGAAGAAGTTTAGTATGATAGTCGATGCATGCAAAATCGATAGGTGATGTGTACATGCTTTGAAACATAGCTATTCTTTGTACTTTAAGGTCATGCGAATAGGTTATGCTAAGATAGCAGCACAATCTAGCGGAAGAAGATTAGTGCGATATTTGATGCATTTAAAATCGATAGGTGATGTCTACACGCTTTAAAAAATGGCTATCCATACTGCTGCTCTGTTCCTACGATTTTTAAACATAGCTAATCCTAATGCTGCTCTTAACGACGTAGAGCTAAGGATTGATTACGTGACCGTGACGTCACGACCACGTGGTCTTGTTTGGTAAACATAGCCACGTGCTTTTTTGACAGCTGTCTTCTTGACGAACCCTAACCTCACTTTGAAGGACAATAGAGCGTCGCTAACCTCACTGCTGTCATCTTTACGGCGGTAAACCAAAAGGCTGCCACCTTATGCATGTTATAGCGCGGAATTTAAAATCCAACAGCAGAACGTCGCTAACCTCACTCTTGCCATCTTGATGGGCTTAAACCTTACTGTTGCTACCTTGGTTATACGCTTTTGTGTTAGTTTACTGTTAATCGCTAAGCTGTTCGCATCATCGAAGTAGAGAGTAACAAATGTCGAGTAGATTTAAAGAAGAATCTGTTAGCAGAAGATAAAAGTCCGTCATGGAAAAACCTATGTCTAGGTATATTTGCGAAGAGTGTGGAAAAGCATTTTCCCGAAGCTATCACAGGAGACGTCATGAGATATCATGTAGGACAATTTTTCAATGCAAACATTGTAGAAGAGAGTTCAAGAACGCATACAACGCTCAACGTCATGAAGCCGCGTGTAATGTAGCTTCATCGGGAACAAAATACAAAGAGCTCAACCATATTCCAGCGAACACTGATTTATGTTTAAAAAGTACACCTCTGCGAGAGATTTTTAATTCTCCCTTGTTGTCTAGGCCTGCTGCAAGTTCTGTTACTAAGCACAAACTTCAAGATAAAGAGAGGCAAGATCATGATTATGATAATAAGGATAATGATGTTGATCAAAACAGTAGTAAAGGGAAAGTAGAAGAAGAAGAAAATCTTAATGTTTCATTGCCATTACAGCTTGATGATTTTACTTCATTTCCTAGGCCTACTACACGTTCTGTCGAAGTGCAAACATCTCAAGAAGAGATGCAAGGTAAAGAAGAAGGAAATTTCAACGCTTCTTCGCTATCGAAACAAGTTAAGTTTGTACCTAGAAACGCTACTGCTGAAGCACGTATTACATCAAAACAAGTCCCTGCACAACAACTGTCTGCATATAGACTCAAAGTTCACAACAAGCCTCTGTTACCCTATGTAGATATAAGCTACTGTAAAGACCCCAACGTACTCGTAAAACGTTTACAACTGCTAAGAGCCTATCATGATGCTGGTTACACACAGTACAAAGAAGATATTTTTGAAATAGAGTATGAATTACGTCGTGTAGGTATTATTAAGTAAGCGCATACCCTCACCTAAGTCATCCATCTGTAGTATATAGTCGATCGAGTAGCTATATTCGTATAGATTATTTCCCAACACTCTTCCTTCCTTAGGGTGTTAACTCCGCCTCTAGTTGTACAGCCGGTCTCAAGCCCGGATAAAGAGAGGAGAGGCACCCTAGCCCTTTAGCCCTTTAGCCCATTAGCCCTTTAGCCCATTAGCCCTTTAGCCCTTTTGCCCTTTTGCTCATTAGCCCTTTAGCCTATTAGCCCTACAAGGAATGTGCAGTAACCTAATCTTCTTAGAACAAAGGTATCCCCTGACATGTTCTAAACACATGTTTTATCGAGTACAGTGTTCGGTTCTACTTATTTAGCGTTCTAAACACTTCAATCAATGTTCCAATCACATGATAAAGTTAACGGCATAGAGTGCAGTGTTCGATTCTAATCTTGTTATGTTTCTTTAGTGATTTGTTAATCTAAACATGCATAATGACGTCATCACTGCAGCACGTGCTTACTCTAGCTATCCCGATGCAGGTTTAAACTTGTTCGATAGAGCTATGCCTTGACATAAGAGGAGGCCTTAACAGCTTAAGAAAAAGCACGTAGAATTTCTCAAATTACCCGCCACCACATTTCAAAGGTATGAGGTTTAGTGCTGTAAAGATACCTGCACGTTGCAAAGCTAGCTTTCTTCATCAGAGCAGCCACCATCTTGTGTGAGCACCTCTAGACCGTATCATAAGGAGCTGTTTATAGTCACCGTCTTGTCGCTGCTACCTTGCGCAAGCACCCCTAGGGCGTCTCATAAGAGCAGCAGCCATCTTGTGCAAGCGCTCTTAAGCTGTCACATAAGAAGCTATGTATAGCCAACATCTTGTGGAATTAGATAGCTGCCAATGCCAAAGGGCCTAAGTAGGGATCGAACCGTCGATCTCATCATTAGACTATGTTTTTTTTCTTGTTCCTGATACTGCAAACCTAGGTATCAAGTTTTGCTCTACGATGCACCGTTTTCGAGATATTTAACATTTTGCATTTAAGCCCTAAATTTAATGAATCGAACCTGCACGGCACGTTATACTCTCTACCATACCTAAACCTTATCATGTTACGAAGACTTGCTTCAATACAAGCTAAAACATAGCGAATGCCAAAGGGCCTAAGTACGAACCGAACCGTTGATCTCATCATTAGACTATGTTTTTCTTGTTCCTCGTACTGCGAACCGAGGTACTGGGCAGAAATATTATTGTCCGTTTTGCTCTACGATGCACCACTTTCGAGATATTTAACATTTTGCATTTAAGCCCCAAATTTAATGAATCGAACTAGCACGACGCGTTAGCCTCTAAGCTAACTTTCTTCATAAGAGCAGCAGCCATCTTGTGCAAGCACCCTTAAGGCGTCTCATAAGGAGTCATGTATAGCCGCCAATTTGTGTCCGCCATCTTGCGCAAGCATCCTTAGGGCGTATCTAGCCATCTTGTGCAAGGACCCTTAAGCCGCCTCATAAGAGCAACCGCCATCTTGCGCAAGCATCCCTAGGGCATCTCATAAGGAGCCATGTATAACCACCATCTTGCGCAAGCATCCCAAGGGCGTCTCATAAGAACCTATGTATAGCGGCCATCTTGCATAAGCACCTTTAAGGAGTCATGTATAGCCACCATCTTGTGCAATTAGCGTCGAGAGATGGCTGCTGTAGAATTTTTCTTTTTTAAATTATCCGCCGCCATATTTCAACTAAAGAGTGTAGCACTGAGGTTTGCGATGTAAGATGGCGGATGACAGCTGACAAAAAAAGCGCGTGAGTTTGTTTACTAAACAGGAGCACGTGGAATTTTTCAATTTGCCGCTACCACATTTCAAAGGTATCTAGCTAAAGATGGCAGCACGGTGCTCTCTTGATTAAAGATGGCGGATGACAGCTAACAGAACTTTTCAAATTGCCCGCTACTACATGTCATAAAGAGGGCAGTACGGTGCACTGTAGATTAAAGATGGCGGATGACAGCTGACGAAATTGTCCGCATGATAGCAGCACAGTGCTCTATTGATTAAAGATGGCGGATGACAGCTGTCAAAAAAGCACGTGGCTTTGTTTACTAAACAAGAGCACATAGAATTTTTCAAATTGCCGCCACCACATTTCAAAGGTATCTAGCTAAAGATGGCAGCACGGTGCTCTCTTGATTAAAGATGGCGGATGATAGCTAACAGAACTTTTCAAATTGCCCGCTACTACATGTCGTAAATAGGGCAGCACGGTGCTCTGTGGATTAAAGATGGCGGATGACAGCTGACGAAATTGCCCGCATGATAGCAGCACAGTGCTCTATTGATTAAAGATGGCGGATGACAGCTGTCAAAAAAGCACGTGGCTTTGTTTCCAAACAAGAGCACATAGAATTTTTCAAATTGCGGCCACCACATTTCAAAGGTATCTAGCTAAAGAGTGCAGCACTGTGCTCTGTTGATTAAAGATGGCGGATGACGGCTATCAAAAAAGCGCGTGAGTTTGTTTCCAAACAAGAGCATGTAGAATTTTTCAAATTGCCGCCACCACATAGAGGGCAGCACGGTGCTCTCTTGATTAAAGATGGCTGCTGTCATGTGGAATTGCCTGCCACCACATTTCAAAGGTATCTAGCTAAAAAGGGCAGCACGGTGCTCAAAGATGGCTGCTGTCAAAAAGCATTTTTCAAATTATCCGCCACCACATTTCAAAGGTAAGTAGCTAAAGAGGGCAGCACTGTGCTCTATAGATTAAAGATGGCGGATGACAGCTGTCAAAAAAGCACGTGGATTTGTTTATCTCACGCTAGTGAGGTTAAGTTGGTAGCACTAAGGTTTAGGCCCGCCAAGATGGCAGCACTGCCGATGACAGGTGACGAATTTGCAGCTACTGCGATAAAGAGGGCAGCACAGTGCTCTGTGGTTTAAAGATGGCGGATGACTGCTGTCAAAAAAGCACGTGGCTGTCAAAAAGCACGTGGCTTTGTTTACCACGCGCTAGTTAGGTTAAGTTGGTACTACTGAGGTTTAGGCCCGTCAAGATGGCAGTACTGAGGTTAGCGATGCGTTGTTGTCTGTCAAAAAGAACGTGGCTGTCAAAAAACACGTGGCTTTGTTTACCTCGCGCTAGTTAGGTTAAGTTGGTACTACTGAGGTTTAGGCCCGTCAAGATGGCAGTACTGAGGTTAGCGATGCGTTGTTATCGATGACAGCTGTCAAAAAGCACGTGGCTTTGTTTACAAATTCAAATTTCCCGCGGGTGGTGGAGGAGGCCTCTGGGAGGCCTCTGGCTGTGGTGGTGGTGGAGGAGGCATCTGGGAGGCCTCTGGCTGTGGTGGTGGTGGAGGTGGCCTCTGGGGGCCCGGTGGCGGTTGCGGCCGCAGAATCCCTGTATTATACTACTCCGGTACTCATCTAACATTGCAGCATTTCGTCGTTGCCGGGAAAAAAACCTCCTATGTGATAATATTTTTGGAGATATACTGACCCGCAGTACATATATTATGAAGAGCGAGAATCTTATTCTTATTCTTCTTTTCCTACCGCCTTTCCCACACCTATGGAGTCGCGGATGCGAACTGCGACGCACATGTGGATTTGGCCTTGTTTTGCGGCCGTATGCCCTTCTTGACGCCAACCCTATATGAAGGGATGTAATGACTATTGCGTGTTTCTGTGGTGGTTGGTAGTGTAGTGTGTTGTATGAATATGTAGAGAAGAGTATTGGGAGGGACACAAACATCCAGTCCGCGAGCCATAAGAGTTAAACAGAAGCGATTAAAATTCCCTACCCGCCCGGGAATCGAACCCGGGGCCTCTGAACCAAGGTCCCATAAGGTTAATAAACGTAAGCCTGCTACGCGTTTAATTAAAAGATCACCTCTAATAACTGTCATAATTTCATTTATGGAGCAAAAGCCTCGTTCGCACTCTGAACCGGTGGCCAGTACGCTGACCATTCAGCCAACGAGTCGGACTATGAAGAGCGAGAATGCCTTGACAATATTAACACAATATTGCATCTTAGATGACAGAACCTTACCGGCCAAAGTTCTAAGCTATAATATTTCACATAGGAGGTTTTGTCCCGGCAGCGACGATTTTCAACATGGATTCTCAGTGGTCAGAGGATCCGCTGTCAATTTTGTTTTCCATGAATGGCGGTCATATTCTGACCGCCTTCCAGATCAAAATATAGTCTTCACGTATGGAAGTGGATCAAGGTCCCATAAGGTTAATAAACGTAAGTCTGCTACGCGTCTAATTAAAAGATCACCTCTAATAACTGTCATAATTTCATTTATGGAGCAAAAGCCTCGTTCGTACTCTGCTGTGAATCCTACAATGGTGCTGACTTCTAAAAAAGTGGGGAGGAGTTCATCTAACGTTTTCCCATAATTTGTGCGCTCCTTGTACTGTCTGCAAGCTCCAATTATTTTACTTTCATTTTGTATGTTAAGTTGGCGTCCGCCTCTGTGGTGTAGTGGTTAGCGTGATTAGCTGCCACCCCCGGAGGCCCGGGTTCGATTCCCGGCTCTGCCACGAAATTTGAAAAGTGGTATGAGGGCTGGAACGGGGTCCACTCAGCCTCGGGAGGTCAACTGAGTAGAGGTGGGTTCGATTCCCACCTCAGCCATCCTGGAAGTGGTTTTCCGTGGTTTCCCACTTCTCCTCCAGGCGAATGCCGGGATGGTACCTAACTTAAGGCCACGGCCGCTTCCTTCCCTCTTCCTTGTTCTATCCCTTCCAATCTTCCCATCCCTCCACAAGGCCCCTGTTCAGCATAGCAGGTGAGGCCGCCTGGGCGAGGTACTGATCTTTCTCCCCAGTTGTATCCCCCGACCAAGAGTCTGAAGCTCCAGGACACTGCCCTTGAGGCGGTAGAGGTGGGATGCCTCGCTGTGTCCGAGGGAAAAACCGACCCTGGAGGGTAAACAGATGATGATGATGATGATGATGTTAAGTTGGCAATAAAATTACCTGACACTTTCTTTCCAAACAATGCTCCCTAGACTTCTGGCCATTCAGTTGAATACAGATCATTTAAATTATTAGTAAGATTACCATTCTACCTAAGCGGGAATCACAAAATGACAGGGGCATTGAGATTGTAGATACAATATTCGAACCAATAAATGTGAAGAAACTAAATATCAATACAATATTCATGATTACCGGGGTGTACTACCACTTTGTATCATGCCTGTAAACTTGCGACACTCATTCAACATGATTTTCGAACTGCAGTCACTGAGTACCTCTAAATACCGGCCCAGCTAAACCGCCGAATGGGTGTACTCACTGTTGTGAGTTTCTATGGTGACGTTTGTGTGGCGTGTTGTATGTAGCTGTAGAGAAGAGCATTAAGACGAACGGCAACACCCAGTCTCCAAGCCAGAAGAATCAACCATATGCAGTTAAAATCCTCGGCCAGGACGTTCGTGGAACCTGAGGCCCTCTAACCACTAGCAAGAAACATTAAACATTTGGGAAGGAGGGAAATTTTCGAACATTCGAGGAATTATGGAATATACTAATGAAAGAAAAGAGTCATGAAAGGCAGGAAAATATAATACTTTCTACAATACAATTCGTCCAAGGACCTGGATTTCAATACAAACATAATCAAAGAATTGTATTGGGACTTCAAAGTACGGTACTGGTAGAATCAGTCCAGCATCATGTTCGCTGTCTGTACGTCACCGCCGAACGCTTCACTACCCAATTAGTGATCCAATTAACCCGCAAAATGTAATCCCTGGTTAACCACTCTCGTGCTACCATTGTCCTATTAGAAAAGTAACTGTCTAAACGTCAAATTAATTAGTCTACTTCTAGATTCAGGAAACCACAGCAAGCGGAACACATTGTCTCAGAAAGATTTAAGTTTAAGATGAGGAAAGCGAGCTACGGTAAGACATATTTTGATGAAGGGAAACAAACAGTTCTCAAAACACCCAGTGTCGTCTCTCTGCGTGAAGAATCACTATTGTCGGGCTGAGTAGTTCAGGCGGTAGAGTGCTGGCCTCCTGACCCCAACGTGAAAGGTTCGAACCTGCCTCAACCCGGTGGTACTTGATGGAACTCAAATACGTCAGCCTCATGTCGGTAGGTTTACTGGCACGTAACAGAACTCCTGTGGGATAAAATTCCGATACATCGGCGTCTCCGAAATCCATAAAAATGTAGTTCGCGGGACGTAAAACAAATGTCGTTATTAAGAATCACTGTTAATGGTCACGTGTCTTTAACTCAAACAGCCTACGGAAAATTTGGCAACTAGATAAATGCTTTGATAAACAGTTTAATGGATAGGAATTGCCCACCACAACATGATCTATCCTGTATTTCACAGTAATATTCACTTCTTCGTTAAACCGTATTAAACGTGTATTAACATGATTTAGACCGAGCTCGATAGCTGCAGTCGCTTAAGTGCGGCCAGTATCCAGTATTCGGGAGATAGTAGGTTCGAACCCCACTGTCGGCAGCCCTGAAAATGGTTTTCCGTGGTTTCCCATTTTCACACCAGGCAAATGCTGGGGCTGTACCTTAATTAAGGCCACGGCCGCTTCCTTCCCTCTCCTAGCCCTTTCCTGTCCCATCGTCGCCATAAGACCTATCTGTGTCGGTGCGACGTAAAGCAACTAGCAACAAAAAAAAAATATTTAACAACGCTAATTGCTACCAATAAAGGCTTTCACTTTCACAAGATTAATTTCAGAAATTATTCTAAACGGTGTGGGTTACTGCAATCACGTTCTGCTTCGTGAACTAAGGACAACGGCTGAGTGGAGCAGTAAGTGGTTCTGAGAGTTGGGATATCAGTAGTGATGTGCGCGAGTGATGCCTGGAATCCCGGTACTCGACTCTTTGGAGTCCAGGCTCGGGCTCGTTTCGCTTGTGAAGACTCGATGACAGCATGTCGTCACACGTTCGCTCTCTCGCCCGCTGTTGGATGGATGGAGCATAATGTACAAGTGGTCGCCGAGGTTTTATGGGATTGCGATAGACCGGTACGATATAAATATTCTTAATGTGTGAGCAAATTAAATAAAATGAATTTGATGATGACTTGCAAAAGATAATACTACAACTACAAACGCATAATAAAGTATGAAAATATCCGTTCACGGCGTCTCTCACCCACTCCACTGAATATGCCATCTATTCTAATAATGATAGCATAGTTATCTGGACTTCTGAGCCCAACTTGGCAAGTTCGATACTGGTTTAGTCCGATTATATTTGAAGGTGCTCAGATACGTCAGCCTCGTGTCGGTAGAATTGCTGGCACATGAAAGAACTCCTGGGTGACTAAATTCCGGCACCTCGGCATCTCCGAAAACCATAAAAATGTACGTAGTTGGACGTAAAACTCATAAAATTATTATTATTTAAAATCACTGTCACGGTGTCCTGCTCCATGGCTAAATGGTTAGAGTGTTGGCCTTTGGTCACAGGGTCCCGCGTTCGATTCCCGGCAGGGTCGGGAATTTTAACCATCATTGGTTAATTTCCCTGGCACGGGGGCTGGGTGTGTGTGTTGCTTCATCATCATTTCATCCTCATCACGACGCGCAGGTCGCCTACGGGAGTCAAATCAAAAGACCTGCACCTGGCGAGCCGAACCCCTCCTGGGATCTCCCGGCACTAAAAGCCATACGCCATTTCATCTTTTTCACTGTCACGGTATGCCTACAATCGTCCGAGGGGACAGGTGAATAGCTTATACTTACATCATACTTTCGGGAGATATAATATAGGGAATTAAGAATACGCGTCCGGAATGTGATGTATGTACACGAAGCAAATAATCACATAGAACGTCGTTCTGTTCTAGCTAAACAATGAACGCAATGAACAAAATACACCCTCCGTTTTGACGTTTATCATTGCAACACATGACTGAGCAAAGGAACAAAACCGAGTGTAGTCTTAAGAAGTTGAGCGGCGGGATGTTAGCAGTACTTTTTTTTTTTTTTTGCTATTTGCTTTACGTCGCACCGACACAGATAGGTCTTACGGCGACGATGGGATAGGAAAGGTCTAGGAAGTGGAAGGATGCGGCTGTCGACAGTGGGATTCGAATCCACTATCTCCTGGATGCAAGCTCACAGCCGCGCGTCCCTAACCGAACTTTGTGTTTCTGTGGTAATTTGTAGAGTAGTGTGTTGTATGAATATGAAGAGGAGAGTGTTGGGACGGACAAAATCACCCAGTCCCCGAGCCAGGAGAATTAATCAGAAGCGATTAAAATCCCCGAACCGGCCGGGAATCGAACCCGGGACCCTCTGATCAGAAGGCTAGTACTCTGACCATTCAGCCAACGAGTTGGACAATATCAATAAGTGATACTACAGCACATGTATGTTTCTGAACGCCCTACACATGTATCTTTGCAATAAATTCTCTGGCAGTAATATTGTCATTATTTCGCACAATATTATTACACGTTTTCCTACAAGGACGTCGCGGGAATAATATTTCATAGCTATCAACAAATCCCTGGTGGCTACTTCCAGGCTGCACAGTAATAAAAGTAATAATAATAATAATAATAATAATAGAACGCTGCCGTTATCGACATTAGAAAAGGTCCCCACCACAGTGTGGAAATTGTCCCCGTCCTACGCTCATCTTCGGTCCTACGTGTCTATCTTTCAAGTTGATGGTTTGTTAGTAAGTGATAAATATTTTGCCTATGATGATAATTATCGTAACAATCAAATTATTGACGACCGATGACTCAATAAAACCAATCATCAGCAGCAAACATATTGCAATCCACATCACAAAAATATTCTGTGGGTGACCCTGAATGCCGTACAATCCAGTACAATAGATTATAGTTCTAAGATATGTCCACAGATAGCGACACTAGTATGCTTGGACTCCAATCTGGAGTCGAGTATACCGATTCCCTAAGAGCACATTACTCGATTCTACTCGATTCCGTCGCTAGCCCATCACTGGATACCAGTTACTGCGGGGTAGGAGTGGGCCCTTCTTGAACTCAGGTGGCAAATATGCACTTGTGATAAGGAACCATTAAATCTTCAAACCTGTGAAATCCCATTAGTTGCAGAGACGATGTTTTCCACGAGGAGTTTGTTGGTAGGTTTGATGTAGACTGCATTCTCCATGTTGTTCAGCTGGATGGCTTCCATCTGGTCGACGATTAGATGTAAGGTGTCTGCGATCAACTCGTGAATTTCGGCAGGTCCTGGTTTGTTTATTTTTTCCGTAAAGGTGCATTTTAGTGTGTTTCCCTGATGTTTAAACTGTGCATATTTCACTGTTTCATGAAATGAAATGTCGTATGGCTTTTAGTGCCAGGATATCCCACGACGGGTTCAGCTCGCCAGGTGCAGGTCTTTCTATTTGACTCCCGTAGGCGACCTGCGCGTCGTGATGAGGATGGACTGATGATGAAGACAACACATACACCCAGCCCTCGTGCCATTGGAATTAACCAGTTAAGGTTAAAATCCCCGACCGGGCCGTGAATCGAACCCGGGACCCTCTGAACCGAAGGCCAGTACGCTGACCGTTCAGCCAACGAGTCGGACGCTGTTTCATTATTCATATGAACAATAACACCGCGCTGAGTCACACGTTCTTGCTCTACTCGTCAGGAAAGAGCCCGATGTTTACTCAAAGCCGACTGATTCTCGAATGTTGTCGAACAGGTATTTCGTCATTCTGTACATATGGTCCTTACTATTCAGAGAAGAGATTCTCATTGGGACTATGTGTAAGTGTGGTACCAACCTTCTTCACAGAATTTACTGACAGAATATTTTATGCAAGCTTTGGACCCATGGGAGTGACGGAGTCCCACTTTCATTTGACAGGCCAGGGACCCCTTGGAATTACAAATTGGTGAAACTAAATGATGAAATTCGATGGGGAGCTATCAATATTAATGGGGATTAGGGAAGGAACAAAGTAGAACAGGCTGAGTCAGCAAAGAGCATGCGTTTATATGTGTTTCGAGCAAATGTTAATCGGTTAACGGGAGAAAACAAGGAAGAGAGAGGAGATTGTAAGGTGAACTTAACAGGTGTGAAAAGGGGAAGGGCATATTGTGAGGCAAGACCTTTTATCAGGATCACCATAGAACGCAACATAGTTTCCCTTAGACACGTACGTGAGCGAATTATGTGGGCAGATTTAGCAGGTGGAGGAGTTAGGACGAGTATTGCCTCATCGTAGAAGGTGTAGATGAAAAGAGTTTCAAGTTTTATGTTGCACTGAGTGACATCGTTATCAGGCTCAACAGCAAGGCACAGATAGTGCTAATGAACGATTTCAACGCGAGAAATGGAAATAGAACTGAAGTACACGAGAAGGCGATAGGTAAATATGGGTGAGATAAGGAAGCTAATAGGAATGGGAGACATTTTCTGGACATCTGTGCCAGTATGGGATTATAGGATTAGGAGTTATGAATTCATTCTTCAAGAATAAGGCTATTCACTGCTACACATGGGAGGGTAGGGATACCAGATCAATAATACGCTATATCATAACTGACTTTGAATTCAGTAAATCTGGTAGGAATAAGCAGGTATTTCTCGATGATACAGACCACTGTCTAATCTGTAGTGAACTATGTTTCTCTTGGCCTAGGACAGAGAAATTGAAATGTTGCTGCAGACGAATAAACGTAGAGAACCTCGAGGACGTGGAAATTGGACACAAGTACATGGATATGATTTGTGGAAAGTTTCAAAGAATAGACAGTCAGCAGGTTCAGGATATAAAAAGAGAGTGACTGGCACACAGGGATGCTGTAGTAGAAACAGCAAAAGAATACCTAGGAACAACAGTGTGTAAAGATGGGATAAAGCGAACATTTTGTCGGAATGAGAAAGTCACTGCAGCCTGTAAACGTAAGAGGAAGTCGTTTCAGAAAAACCTCCAAACAAGAACTGATGATGACAGGGAATTGTACGTAAATGAAAGGAACAAAGTGACACTGATAATAGTTGAACCCAAGAAGTCACGGGAAGATTTCGGGAAAAGCCTGGAAGGCTAGGACCTGTAGCAGGGAAACTTAGAAATGAAGGGAAAAAAGTAGTAGTGTTTTGGGTAAAGCAGATGAACCCGTGGTTGATACTACGGAATCACTGGATTGATGGAAGGAATACTTTGAAAATATTTTCAACGTAAAAGCAAATCCTTCTGTTGAATGAGCAAACAATCGAATTCATGGGAAGGAGAACGATGATGGTAGTGAAATTACGCTCCAGGAAGTGGAAAAGAGGGAAGTGGAAACTACGTTGTCATAAGGCATCAGGAATAGATGAAATTATACCTCATATGGCTAAATAGAGTAATAGGATTAATGAAGAATGTTCGTAAGTCATCTTCTGATTGGACGAAAGCAGTATTTCCACGTACTTTGAAGGAACAGAACGGATTGTGACAAATATCGGGGTATTACATTGATCAGAATAGCAGGCAAGTATTCGCAGGCATTTTGGAAATTACGGTGCTATCAACGGTTGAGAGCAATTTGGATGAAATCCAGTGTGACTTCAGACCACAGAGCATGCCTCATGTGATTGAAAAATGCTGTGAGGCAAGTAGACAGTTATGTTTATGTCCCGTGAATCTGGAGAAGACATGTGACAGAGTACCAAGGGAAAGGGTGTTAACCATACAGAGGAATTATTGCATTAGGGGAGGGGATAAATTATTACAGGCAATCAAAGAATGTATTTTGACAATTTGGCCGCAGTGAGAACTGACTGCAGCATGAACTCTTGGTTCAAGGTAGTTCAGGTGTTATACAAAGCTCTAACCTTTCACCTTTGTTGTTCATAGTTCACATGGATCATTTACTGAATGGTATAAAATGGCAGGGAGAGATTCAATTAGGTGTAAAGGTTATCTTTTTCACAATTTTCTGTACGTCGCACCGACACAGATAGGTCTTACGGCGACGACGGGATAGGAAAGGGCCAGGAGTGGGAAGGAAGTGGCCGTAGCCTTAATTAAGGTACAGCCCCAGCATTTGCCTGGTGTGAAGATAGCAAACCATATAAAACCATCTTCAGGGCTGCCGACATTGGGGTTCAAACCTACTACCTCCGGAATGCAAACTCACAGCTGCACGACCCTAACCGCACGGTCAACACGCTCGGTACAATAAAAGTACAGTTCTACACATCACAACATCAACACACCACGTATCCTGGCTTCAAAACCAGAGGTGTAGGGGTAGCGTGCCTGCCTCTTACCCAGAGGACTTGCGTTCGATTCCCGGCCAGTTCAGGGATATTTACCTCTACCTTAGGGCTGGTTCGAGGTCCCTCAGCCTACGTGATTACAATTGAGGAGCTACCTGACGGTGAGATGGCGGCCCTGGCCTAGGAAGCAAAGAATATCGGGCGAGAGGATTCATCGTGTTGACCCCACGACATCTCATAATCTGCAGGCCTTCGGGATGAGCAGCGGTCGCTTGGTAGGTCATACCCCTTTGGGGCTGTTGACCCATAGGGTTTGGATTTTCGCTTCAAAACCCTCTAAACCAAGTGTGCCGCCCCGAAGGGCACAATAACAAGCAAGACGTTTAACAAAAATTATTATTATTATTATTATTATTATTATTATTATTATTATTACTATTATTATTATTATTATTACCATTATTATTCCAGTATTCGAGAGATAGTGGATTTGATCCCCACTGTCGGCAGCCCTGAAGATGGTTTTCCGTGGTTTCCTATTTTCACACCAGGCAAATGGGGGCTGTACCTTAATTAGGGCCACGGCCAATTCCTTCCCACTCCTAGGTCTTCCCTATCCCGTCGTCGCCATAAGACCTATCCCAGTCTTGCCTAAGCCACTGACAAAGGAGGTCGCATTGAGCGCTGAGTCCCGGGAGGGGGAGTGGAGTTCGAGAGTGTGGACTGCTGGAAGGTCGCCGAGAAGTGGGCCGACAATGATTGGTATAGAGCAGTACAGAGCGACGATAGGAAGATGGCAGAGGAAAATGAAGAAAGAAGAAAAGAAGCCAGGTGGGTGTAAAATGGATATGGAGAGGAAAGGAGAACTATTGTTATCGGCAGCAGTGATTATAATTTTACTATGTATTGGGGGAGTCGAGTTGAACCCAGGCCCGTCATCTAGTAGAAATGAGGAAAGAGAAAATATGGACGCAATCAAAAGAGCTGTACGAGAGGTGTTGACAGAAGTTTGCCCTTTCGGGCAAATAAAAGAGATGAATGAAGAACAGACCAGTAAGATTGAAAAAATGGAAGTATGGATAAGAGGAAAAACGGACGACATAGCAGCACAGGTGAGAAATAACTCCGAGGAAGTGGTAGCACTAAGGGATAAAGTAGGACGACTGGAAGAGGAGAATTTAAAGCTGAAAGTAGAAGTGGAAGCGAATATTTTATATAGAAGGAAGAAGTGCTTGTTTATTTATGGAGTGCCTGAGGAGACGAGTGAAGTCAAAGTAATTACAACTTATAAAGTAGTGGACCTAATACAGGGAAAAATGAAAATAAATTTTAGTGAAGTGGATATTGACGATGTGCAGAGAGTGGGGAGAACTAGAGGCAATAGGCCTATAAAGGTTCAATTGTTTTCAACGTTGATGGCGGATATTGTGTTAGCAAATGCGCGAAATGTCCAGAGGGATAAAATATGGATAAGGAGAGACGTGGGAAGTGACGCGATCAGAAATGAGAGGCTACTCAGAAAACACAAGATACTGGCTGTAAAACAGGGGCTGAGGGCAATTATTCAGAGGTCAAAATCTAGTGGTGTCAGACAGAAACTGGAAGAGAATCTGGTCTGTGGATAGATTGATGGATTTAGAATCGAAGTTAAAACAAGAGGGAGAAAAGGAGAGTAGTGCAATAAACTGCAGGCAAGTGAGGCGAAATACAAATAACAGTGTGCTGAGGATGGACTTGGAAATGAAGTCAAAGCGGGCTGAAGAAAAAGGGTGTAGTGCAGCGATTAGTGGAGAGGATAGGCAAAATACAAGAAGTAACTGTGTACCGTGTGAAGAGAGGCAGGGAGAGATGTCAAGTGATAATAGCAGTGTTCGGAGTGAAGACGTGCGGGTAGAAAGGACAAGTGAGAATGTGACTATTTGCAGGGAAGAGAGAAGTAAGGGAAGTGTCAAAAGAAGTGAAGAGGGCAGGCAAGGAAGGGAAAGCAGTGAAGTAAGGGAAACGCAAAGACTGGGAAGTGAAAACAGTAGAGTAAGGCAAGATCAGGGTAAACAAGTAAGGATAGAGGTAACCCGGGAGAGGCTCCGGCACGAGCTGAGCCGGGGCGGTCAGAGAGATAGTGAAATTATGGCCATGTTGGCAGCTATTTATAGAAAGAAGAAATAACAATAATAAAGCGAGTAGTAAGTAATTAAGGGCATGATGGTCGAAGAATTAAGAGATGTAGGTGGTGTTGTGGAGTTGGAAGTTATGATGGTATTTATTTGTGAAGGCTGAAATGTGGTGATGGAGAAGTGGTATGTAAGTTATGACGTGTTATTGGGCTGAAATGAGGTATTGGAGAAGTGGTGGTAGAAAATGGTGGAGGGCAGAAGGAGAGTGTAATGGTCGAAGAAGTGGAGCTGGTATTTGAGGTGGAGTTGGTGTTATATTGCTGAAATGTGGTGTTGGAAGGCGAGTGTTATTGTCGAAGCATTGTTGAATATGTAGGCAATGAAGTGTGTTTATTTATTGTGGATATTTGGAGATGGAGGAATGGTAAATGTGGTGTTGGAAAATATTGAGGGCTTGGTAGTTATGATTATGTGTTATTTATCTGTGGAGGCTGAAATGTTGTGATGGAGAAGTGATGTATAAGTTATGATATGTTATATTTATGATTAGGTGATGTATGGTTTGGTATTGAGATGCTTTATTTACGGCTGAATTCGTGGGAGTTGGGAGGTGGTATTATTGTATTGGTGTCTGGTATGAGTATTGAATTTTTGGAGCTGGAGAGAGGTGATTTTATTATCATTTTGTAAATTTTGGTTTGTTTGTATGGAGAGGATGAAGAAATATGATGTTGGAGAGGTGTTGGTATATGCGTGATTGGTATATGTTATTCATTGCCGAAATTTTTGGAGATGGAGAGGTAATTTTATAATGGAGTGTTATGGCGGAATGAAATGAAATGAAGCAATGTTAACGCGGATTGGTAAAAGCTGTGGTATGATGGATTGGAATGCAATGACGGAATATTGTTGTTATTATTTAGCCTTTTACTGTAGGAGGTGGAATCTGAAAGATTGAATGATGTTAGTGTTATGGCTGGTTTGGTATGCAATCGTGTAATGTTGCTGTTGTAGCTTATTTTGGAGTAGGTCAGGGAACAATAGAGGTGATGAAAATGCTGAAGCAAGAAGGTTGCTTGATGAGTGGGTACGTGTGAGTGATAACAAGCAGAAAGTTGCAACACCAGCAGTAGAATGTAAACTTAGAACAGGCTGAGGAGGTAAGATAGTTTGGGACCAGCAATAGGAAATGGAATAGTTGTTATCCTTAGCCTTATCTTTTCTTTTATTTTTATTCGTGAGTTGTCGTAAACTGGTGTTGATGGGGCTGGTTCTGGTATAGAACCGTGGCGTTAGGTCTTTTTGTTTTATTTTGTATGTGGTGGAGAGTGGTGGCTTAGGTTGGACTACGTTTATTAATTTTATTAGTTATTTATTTATTTATTATTATTGTGAACATGTATTCGGGGCTGAACGCCTGTTTTGTTCATTAATAAATACAAATACAAATACATAAGACCTATCTGTGCCGGTGCGACGTAAAGCAAATAGCAGAAAAATGAGCTTTTATAGCGGAGAGGAATGTTCCAGATTTCTCTGGGCCGAAGCCCTGACGCACCCAGAATTCCTATTGGTTAATTTAATGAATACCAACATTTTTTCATTGGTGAATTAAATAAATGTACAATATTCCCTATTGGATACAATATTAAGCTAGCGGGAAGAGATAGAAGTCTGGATAACTTTAGAACACCAAAAACAATCTACAAACAATTAACTGACTGGAGGGTGATTGGGGATTTAAATGAGACTATGGAGTGGGGGTGTTGGAAACTGGGAGTGAAATTTCTAGATCCTAATGGGTGGGTAGGAGATAGGGATCTGCGCTCAGATGGCCTTCACTTAAACCGCAGTGGTTCGTATAAGTTAGGAAATTTGTTTGGAAGGGTAATAGGGAGGTACATTCGGGGAAACGGGGTGGCCTAGGGAGCGGTGATAAGGGAACAGGGAACTGGAAATCAAATAGGGATGACATAAAAATGTTAGTGTTGAACTGCAGGAGTATTGTAAAGAAAGGAATAGAATTAAGTAACTTAATAGATATATATTTAACCAGATATTGTAATAGTTGAATCATGGCTGAGAAATGATATAATGGCTGCGGAAATTTTCACGCGGAACTGGAATGTGTATAGTAGAGATAGGATAGGAATGGTGGGAGGGGGAGTATTCATTCTGGTGAAAAACGAATTTGTAAGCTACGAAAAAGTTAAAGATGAGAAACATGAAATTCTAGGTATAAGGCTCATTTCTAAAGATAATAGGCAACTTGATATATCTGGAGTGTACAGACCTGGAAAGGGTAGCGCTGACACGGATTCAGAATTATTTGATAAGATAATAAGCTATGTGGGAAACGACATGGAAGAATGTGATTGAAGCGGGAGATCTGAATTTACCATATGTCAATTGGGAAGGAAATGCGAACGACAGGAAGCATGACCAACAAGTGGCAAATAAGTTAATATGGGAAGGACAGCTGATTCAAAAAGTGATGGAACCAACGAGAGGGAAAAATATCCTGGATGTGGTGCTGGTAAAACCAGATGAGCTCTATAGAGAAACTGAAGTAATAGATGGTATTAGTGATCATGAAGCTGTTTTCGTCGTAGTTGAAAATAAATGTGATAGAAAGTAAGGTCTTAAAAGTAGTTCTAGCAGTTCTTGTGCCTATGATCTTCAAGTATTATAATGAGACCTCGTTAGGGGGATATTTAGGCATCTTCAAAACCAGAGAAAAAAAGTCAGAGAAATGTTCGTCTGGAAGAGTATGGACTGCGAAATCAGGGAAATGGTAAATTGCAATTGCATGCTTAGCAAGCCCACCTTGCCCACTAATCTAGGGCTATTGTCATCTCATCTCCATGGCTAAATGGTTAGCGTGCTGGCCTTTGGTCACAGGGGTCCCGGGTTCGATTCCCGGCAGGGTCGGGAATTTTAACCTTAATTGGTTAATTTCGCTGGCACGGGGGCTGGGTGTATGTGTCGTCTTCGTCGTCATTTCATCCTCATCACGACGTGCAGGTCACCTACGGGTGTCAAATCGAAAGACCTGCATCTGGCGAGCCGAACTTGTCCTCGGACACTCCCGGCACTAAAAGCCATACGCCATTTCATTTCATCAAGCATCTCGCACTATGGAGCTATTGTATATAGATTACATCGGACCCTTCCCTCAATCTAAGGGGAACGGAAATAAATTCATCCTCGTGTGTACAGATGGTTTCACCAGGTTTTCATGGTTACTACTACTAAGCTAGCCACCGCTCAGTCTACAATTTCTTGTCTTAATTCTATTTTCGCTTCTATTGCTCCTTGTCAATACATAGCCTCCGATAATGCCAAGGCATTCATATCCAATTTATTCCTCAAATTGTATTTTAACTTATCCATTTCACATGTTACAACATCTGCATATTACCCACAACTATCCCTTGCTGAGCGGGTTAACTGTAATCTTCGATCTGATTTGATAGCTTTTCATCATCAAGACCATTCTAGTTGGGATATGCCTCTGCATTGGTTATCTTTTGCGTTAAATTCGATTGCTCACAAGTCACACAAGTTTACTCCTGCTTCTCTTATGTTCAAGTTTGTTCCTAACACGCCGTTGTCTAATATGTGTTCTATCAATGAGATATTGCCGGAGACAACAGATCCCGAGAATATCAGGGACCTGTGGAAGAAGGCCAAAACTAAAATTAAGGCTTCTCAAGAAAAAGTTAAAAAGAGATATGATTGTGGACGGAGACCCAATAATTTAAAGGTTGGAGATAAGGTCATGGTTCTAGTTCAGTCTCCTTCACGACGGCAAACTGGAACACCATCATTTGTGGCAATGGTTTAGGTGTGGTGCCACAACTGCCCACTTCATCATGGGACAGTGCTTCAATATTTGATCCGTGACGACCATCACCATGGTTACCCCTCTCAAGGTAGCGGGATTTCTTAACGCTGGTCACCCTTTTGGTGAGCAATACAGCCACCGACAGAATTTTTAGGGTTCATTTGTCACAAGTAAAACCTGTATGACAGATATGTTGCTCAGTGTAGGCCACCAACTCATGACATTGCAAATGTAATTATATTTCATCCTTAACAGCTCATAATCCTAAACTTTCATATATAAGTTGAATGTTAAGGCCACTGCCCTGTTAATATACGCCTATAGAATTCCATTTTTATATGCCACCTTTGTACAAACCTTCCCCTTTAGAAATATTTTGCATTTTTTTCCGTTTCCGGTCTGCCATTACCTTGCCTCTACCTCCAAAACCGAGCCTGCATTCCACACACTCACCGTCGATGTCGCCCGCCTTATCTGCACCACCATCACCAAATATAAAACAACTCTCTCAATAAAAACAGTCACTGTCGCTCAGAAAATTATTGTTTCAGTGCCCTGATTGTCAACTGAGGCCGTGTTACAACAACTGGCGAGTGATGCTGGTGCGGGGTAAAGGCCCACCCCACTCTGGTTCAGTCTCCTTCACGACGGTAAACTGAAACACCATCATTTGTGGCAAGGGCTTAGGTGTGGTGCCACAACTGCCCACTTCATCATGGGACAGTGCTTCAATATTTGGTCCGTGACGACCATCACCATGGCTACCCCTCTCAAGGTAGCGGGAGAGATGTATCTGAGGGTACTTGAGGGGTGCGGAGGACCCCACCCTGGCATCGGCAGTGGCGGCAGCTCTTGCCGTCAAACTTAGACAGTACTTATAGGACTTCTACGACTTCATAAACACTTCAAGACGTATTTTCTGCGAAATAACTTATCAATGAATCCCCATCAAGAAATTTTCTGACTCCAATCTTCCAATTCAAAATTTTCTAAAATGTAACACTTAAAAACTTTGTCAACCGTGGAAGGCCTTTAGGGGGTGGAGGTCTCTACCAGTGGTACACCCGCCCCGTGCATTTAAATTAAGCGCCTTTTAGAAGGCTGTCTCTAACTTGTACTTCAAACTGGGTGGTAGAAGGAGTTTAAGCGTTTTTCGACAGAGGTCTCTACTGTCAGCCTAGGTGCTCCCTCTGATGAGAAGATGGACAATTAAATTTCAAAATAAATTTGGTAGTCATTAGTTGGTAAACTCAATTGTTTGTAGATTGGTTTTTGGTGTTCTATAGTTACCCACACTTCTATCTCCTCCTATCTCCTCCCGCCACTTAATATTGTAGCCAATAGGTAATTTTGTACATTTATTTAATTCACCAATGAGAAAATGTTGATATTCATTAAATTAACCAACAGGAATTGTGGGTGTGTTAGGGCTTCGGCCCAGAGAAATCTGGAAGCATTCTCTCTGCTATAAACGCTGGGCTCTTGCAGCCCATATTGTCATTGATCACTCCAGTCCAGAAGTAGAGTGTGTTAGTACAGGAGGCATAGGAGGGCTTGTCTCCTCCATCTCAGGGATGTCCACCTGCTCAAGGTAATGGCAGACATTTCGTAAGCATGTAATAGTCTCAGAAAGCAAACTCGAGGGGAAGGTTTCAAAGTTCTTTAGTAATGTAAACTTCCTTGTCGAGACGTAAACTTTCAAAACACTCTAAAGAGCTTAACCGAGCTTAGGGAATAAAGCGTGGGAACCCTCTTGTATTCTCTTTCAATTTGATATCGAGGTGACTATGATTCTGTAATCTTTAAAATCTACCTCTTAATTTTGTAAATTAAAACTTTCTCTCCATCTAGTCACCTCCGTAATATAGGCTTAGCCTCTGTAACTTTGGGCCATAAGACCACATAGGGTTTTAGGGATGTTTATTTATTTATTTATTTATTTATTTATTGCACACTACAGGACTTAGTGTCCCAATTACAGTGGCAACTACGACAGACAAGCTACAGTTAACATGGTGAAACTTATATCTAAACTATATTCTACGATTTTATCTAATCTCCTATACTATTGATATAAAATATGAAAGTATTTTTCTAAAGACTAAAGAGGCTTATGTTAATGCGGTGGAACAACACACGGCAAAGTAAAATGATAAAATAAATAAAGCGATACATTATATTGCATAATATTGATATAAAATATGAAAGTACTTTTCTAAAGACTAAAGAAGCCTTATATTAATGCGGTAGAACAACACGCGACAAAGTAAAACGATAAAATAAATCAAGCAATGCATTATATTGCATAGTATTGATATAAAATATGAAAGTATTTTTCTAAAGACTAAAGAAACCTTATATTAATGCGGTGGAACAACACACGACAAAGTAAAATGATAGAATAAATAAAGCAATACATTATATTGCATAATATTATAGAACTTCACCTTACAATTTCCCCTATTTTAGGACTTCATATAATTGCGCGATGAAGTTCAGTTACAAACTCACTCAATGGCAAACTGAAGTCAAGGCCATTATTTTTCTGAATGGCACTGTTGAAGATACTGCAGAGTCTGTTTACCGGCGAGTTATCATGGGCACACGTCCTGGATTTTACATTTAAAAATGTTATATTATTTCTGGAATTGAAGCGAGGTACATGGAAATTTAGGACAGAAAGTAATTCAGGATTATCAACAGCATAGTTTACAACTTTAAAAAGAAATTTTACTGCATCCTTCCGTCTGCGAATTTCTAAACTCTCCACTCCGAAATTTAAAAGGATATCACTATAGGGTACCATACGGGGATAGCAGCCAGTTTTTTTATATTGTAAGTATTTTAAAAATCTTTTTTGTAATTTTTCAATCTGATAAACATATGTTTGACACCTAGGGCTCCAAACGATGCTGGCATATTCTATTTTTGGTCTTACTATGGTATTGAACAGACGAATGCATGTTTGTGTGTTTTTGAAGGATTTTATATTCCTGATAATGAATCCTAGGGTCTTGTACGACTCAGCTACCATTTTCAGTATATGCGAATTGAATGTAAGCTTGTGGTCGAATAAAACCCCGAGGTCTTTCATCTCGCAAACTGATCGCAAATCACTGTCACCTAGTTTGTAAGTGTAGTGGACGGGAGTTTTCCTTCTAGTGAACGACATCGATACACATTTTTCTACATTTAAGTACAGTTTATTTTCAGTCGCCCACTCCAATACACTTTTCAAGTCTAGCTGAAGCTGTTCACAGTCGTTTATGTTTTCAATGGCTTTGAACACTTTGAAATCGTCGGCGTATAGCAGACAGCTGGAATATTTCACTTGTTCAGGCAAGTCATTGATGAATGCGAGAAAAACCAAAGGGCCTAAATTTGACCCCTGAATTATTCCTGAATTTACAGGGTATTCCCGAGAAGAATGTCTCTGGAAAGAAACGAACTGCTTTCTATCACCCAGATAGGAACTGAAAAAATGCAAGAGTTGTTTCGAGAAACCGAACAGGTTTAACTTACTTAGTAGAGCATCGTGATTAATTTTATCGAATGCTTTTGCGAAATCTGTAAATACAACGTCCATTTGTCCGCCCGTGTCAAGTTCTGTGGACACTCGCTGAGTGAAGTTAACCAAGTTTGTGACTGTGGAACGTCGTGAAAGGAAACCATGTTGTTTGTCTGATATAAGAGGTCTTAAAAATGTTGTTAGTCGATTACATAACATAAATTCGAAAACTTTTGCTATCGCGGATAAAATAGAAATAGGCCGGTAGTTGCTTATTAGTGTAGGATCCCCTGATTTAAGTATGGGGCACACTCGTGATAACTTCCAGGCGGATGGAAATATAGATGTTTTAATAATCAAATTATAAATAAATAGAAGTGGTTGCTTAAGAACTTCTGAACATCCTTTTATCACATACGGTGGTACATGGTCTGGTCCTGCAGATGCTTTAGGTTTCAGCTTTTTAAGTGCTACTTCAACCTCTTCTAAAGCAAAGTTGTCAATATGCAACGTATCGTTAGTGTAAGATGGAGCGTTAGGTATGCGATATTGTGCCTTATGCGGGGAATATACTGATTGGAAGTAGTCCGCAAAGCCTTCTACAATTTCATCTTTAGTATCTAATACTTTATTTTCATATTTATAAGAGTCGCAATCCCTACTATTCTTTCTCCTATTTTTAACGTATGCCCAGAAAGATCTAGTGTCATTGTTGATACCTTGTTCCACTGTCTCAATGTATCTTCTGTGTGCGGACTTAATTTCAGATTTAATTTGCGCTCTCAGAATTTTATATTGACTGTCATAATGTTCCGTAATGTGCTTCCGCTTTCTGTAATATTCTTTTTCTTTCAGTTTTCGAATTATGCTATCTGTAAACCAAATGGGGTATGTTTTGCCGTTACCTGTTTTTATCGTGGGAACCGATTCGTTTATAGCTGAATAAAGGTTGCCGTAAAAACAATCTACTGCAGCATCAACTTCAGTGCATTCATAGAGAGAGTTCCAATTCGTATCCCTAAGCCTCATGAACAGTCGTTCGTAGTTCGCTTTTTTAAAATTATATGAAGTCTGGGGAGTTCTGGTGAATTCCAAAGGAGTGCAAGTGTTCGCCTATTAACATTTTGATTTTCGGCCAGTAACTTTAATCTTTTCTTTTTTAGTTAAGGCCAGGTAGAATGGGCACTTATTGCCCCTGTTAAAGTTCACTATTTTCATTCCATTTTCCTATGTAATTTCGAATGTTGAGCAAATAAGACAGTGTCTACTGTTGGTTTTTGTTAAATATAGGTTGTGCCTTTAACAGGCTTGGAACTTGTAAATGTTGGAGAATAGTCTCCTAAAGTGTAACTGTGTGGAGCAAAGACGCGCTTTTTCTACTATTGTAAATTCTGGAACTCATTCTCCTTGAGTATTGATTGAAGAGAGCAGTAGTGCTCTTGTAAAATTTGTAACTGGGGAGCTTCAAGCTCCTATGGTTGTTTAATGTTTTTCTAGGAGTTTCTAACATTGTTTCTCTAGCTCACGAGCTACATTTGTACCTGAATATTTGTTATTACTTAGCAAAGTTTAGAATTTGAAAGAAAGGAAAAAACGGAAAAGGAAGAAATAAATTGCTAATTTTAAAGTTATTAATTAAAATTTGATCTTCTCTCTATCCACCCATTCATGCCCGCACCTTCTTTCACCTCTGACCACCACAGTATCCCTTTAACAGAGGGTATTTGGGGATTTAAATGAGACTATGGTATGGGTATGATGAAAATTGGGAATGAGATTTATGCATCCTCATGGGTGGGTAGGAGATAGGGATCTACACTCAGATGGCCTTCACTTGAACCGCAATGATACATATCAGTTAGGAGATTTGTTTCGAAATGTTATAGGGAGGTACATTCAGGGAAACGGGGTGAACCAGGGAGCGGTGATGACATTATAGGAAGCGTGAAATCGAGTAAGGATGACATAAAATTGTTAGTGTTAAGCTGCAGAAGTATTGTAAAGAAAGGAATAGAATTAAGTAATTTGACAGATTATTTTACCAGATATTGTATTAGGAATTGGATCATGGTTGAGAAGCGATATTTTGGATGCGGAAATTTTTTCACGGAATTGGAGTGTTTATCGTAGATACAGGTTAAGAACGATCGGAAGGGGAGTATTTATACTGGTGAAAGAAGAATTCGTAAGCTACGAAAAAGTTAAGGATGAGGAACATGAAATTCTAGGTGTAAGACTAATCTCTAAAGACTATAGGCAACTTGATGTTTTTGGGGTGTACAGGCCTGGCAAGGGTGGCAATGACGCTAATGCCGAAATATTTGATAAGATAGTTAGCTATGTGTGGAACGATACAGAGAGGAGCGTTATTGTAGCGGGTGGTCTGAACTTGCCAAATGTTTACTGGGAGGGAAATGCGAATGACAGAAAGCATGACCAACAAATGGTGAATACGTTATCATAGGAAGGACAGCTGAATCAGAAAGTGATTGAACCAACTAGAGGGAGAAATATTCTATACATGGTGCTGATAAAAGCAGATGAGCTCTATAGAGAAACTGAAGTGGTAGATGGTATAAATGATCATGAAGCTGTCTTTGTCAGAGTTAAAAAGAAATATGTTAGAAATGAATGTTGTAAAAGTAGGATTATTAGGTAATACCATGCGGCTGATAAGTGGGGAAAGGGGTAAGTTTTAAAAAGCAATTATGATCAATGGAAAATGGGAAATAAAAATGTAAAGAGTCGTAGGGATGGATATAAAGCAATTGTTTAGGAGTGTAAAAGCAGATATGCACCTTTAAAAACGGTAAGGACCGAGCTCGATAGTTGCAGTCGCTTAAGTGGGGCCAGTATCCAGTATTCGGGAGATAGTAGGTTCGAACCCCACTGTCGGCAATCCTGAAAATGGTATTCCGTGGTTTCCCATTTTCACACCAGGCAAATGCTGGGGCTGTACCTTAATTAAGGCCACGGCCGCTTCCTTCCCACTCCTAGCCCTTTCCTGTCCCATCGTCGCCATAAGACCTATCTGTGTCGGTGCGGCGTAAAGCAACTAGCAAAAAAAGAACGGTAAGGAATAATAAGGACCCATTATATTACAACAGGGAAATAAAGAGATTAAGGAGGAACGGCAGATTAGAAAGAAATAGAGTTAGGAATTGTTGCGGGAATAAGGAGGGTTTGAATCAACTCACTGTGAAATTGAATTCAGCTTGAAAATCAGCCAAAGATAACATGATAGCAAACATAATTACGAGCCACACGAATTTCAGGGAGCAATGGAAGGACAAGTATAGATACTTTAAGGCAGAAACAGATTCCCGGAAGGACATTCCTGGGATCATTAATGAACAAGGGGAGTGTGTATGCGAGGACTTACAGAAATCAGAAGTATTCAGTCGCTGGATATAAAGAAAATGTCCTGATAGAGGAGGCGACTAATAATGGCGAAATACAAAAATTTACTTATGATAATAAAGACATTTACAAAAAGGTACACAATTTGAAAGCTAGAAAGGCAGCTGGAATTGGTAAGATTTCTGGGGATGTATTGAAGGCTATGGTTTGGGATATAGTGCCACATCTGAAATACTTATTTGAATACTGTTTGCACAAAGGAGCTATACCCAATGAATGGAGAGTTGCAATAGTAACCCCAGTGTACAAAGGAAAGGCTGACAAACATAAAGCGGAAAATTACAGGCCAGTCAACTTGACATGTGTAGCTTGTTAGCTCTGGGAAAGCATTCTTTCTCATTATATTAGACACGTTTGCCAAATTACGAATTGGCTTGATACAGTAGAAGGCAGTTCGGGTATAGGAAAGGCTATTCCAGTGAAGCTCAACTTGTATGATTCCAGCAAGATATCGTAGATATTTTAGATTCAGGAGATCAAACGGACTGTATCGCTATTGACCTATCCAAGGCTTTTGATACGGTAGATCACGGGAAATTACTGACAAAAATTAGGGCAATTGGACTACACAGAAGAGTGGTTGAATGGGTGTGTACATTTCTAGAAAATAGAACTCAGAGAATTAGAGTAGGTGAAGCGTTATCTGATCCTGTAATGATTAAGAGAGGGGTTCTGAAGGGCAGTATCATTAGACCTTGTTTTCTTATATATATAAATGATATGAGTAAATATCTGGAATCAGAGATAAGGATATTTGCGAATGATGCTCTACTGTATAGAGTAGTAAATGAGTTGCAGGATAGTGAGCGACTGCAGGGGGACTGAAACAATGTACAGTGAGATGGAGAGCAGACAATGGTATGAATGTGAAGGGGATGAGAAGTCAAGTTGTAAGTTTCACTAAGAGGAAATGTACTCTCAGTTTTAATTATTGTGTTGATGGGCTGATAGTACCTCATGGGGAACGATGTAAGTACCTAGGTGTCAATATAAGGAATGATCTTCATAGGGGTAATCATATTAACGAGATAGTTAAGAAAGTTTTCAGATCTCTTCACAAGGTTATGAAAGTATTTAGGGGTTGTAGTAGGGATGTAAAGGAGAGGGCGTATAAGTCTCTTGTATGATCGCAGGTAGAGTATTGCTCCAGTGTATGGGACGCTCGCCAGGACTACTTGATAAGAGAACTAGAAATATATTCAAACGAAAGCAGCGCGATTGGTTTAGGGTGATTTCCGACAAAGGAGCGGTGTTACTATAATGTTACGTACTTTGAGCTGGGAAGACTTGGGAGTAAGGAGACGAGATGCTCGAGTGTGCGGTACGTTTCCAGCTTTCCCTGGTGAGTTGTCGTGGAATAGCATAAGTAGAAGACTAAGCTTGAATGGAGTTTTTAAAAGTAGGAAAGTTCGTAATATGAAGACAAAGTTGGAATTCAAGAGGACAGATTTGGGCAAATATTAATTAATAGGACAAGGAGTAAGAGACTGGAATAAATTATCAAGGGAAATGTTCGATATATTTCCAAGTGCGTTGAAAATATTTAAGAAAAAGCTAAGTAAACGTTTATAGATAAATGTAAATATGAGGTAAACAGTTGATAGGGAATCTGCCACCTGAGCGACCACCGAAAATGCAGATCATTGATTGATTGATTGATTGATTGATTGATTGATTGATTGATTGATTGATTGATTGATTGATTGATTGATTGATTGATTGATTGATTGATTGATTGATTGATTGATTGATTGATTGATTCTCCTTACAGCTGAAGCTATTGGTATGTTTCAGGATTTCGTTGGCCTCCCCTTTGTAGTTGGGCGTCGTAAGGCACACTAGTTGACAGTGTTGCTTTACTGTATGTCGTGGCCTGCTACCAGTGTGTTTAGCGACTGATGACGTTACTGTTAGCCCAATCGGCTGAGCCGGTTGTGCTCCTTCATTCGAGTGGCGATGCTGTGTTTCTTAGTTCCTTTGTACACCTGGCCACAGCTTCACGGAATCTTATAGACACCTGCTGTTGAGAAATGATTGCCCTTATCCTCTGATACCACTCCACTTCCACTGAGAGCTTCATAGTCATCGAGGTCATTCGAAACCCGTCAAAATGCCGATCGCAGCCTTCCGTGAAACGTCGGGACCATCATATGCACCTAGATTCAGGTCTAAAAGCCCTTCTTCGTAACGCCGGCCGTGAAAGGCTCAACTGCTATATACAAGGAGGCTTCGTCCACTGGCAACCAAATATTACAAACTTCTCTTGCAAATATCTTCAAAGAGACAAGTGGTTACTTTGTCACCGAAAAATCTTAGTGCGATATCAACTCCCAAGCAAGAAAGACGTGGTTTCAATTTTAAATACAAGACAGAAAAACATTGGTTTCTCGAATAAATCGTATATTATTTATAAAAACTTGTAGTGTAAACTTCATTTCTCTCTCTCTTACTCGTACCTACAGCGCTAATAGACAGAAATATTACTGATTCCTTCTCTGCACCATCAACTAGGAGACTTGTCGTAAACGTTTCATAATAATTCATTATCGTTCTGAGTGTTGAATTGTGAAGTAATACGGTATCCTTTATTCATTTACTTGAAATAGGTTCCTAAGGTGTAATTTAGAATATGTATTGTGAATTTCGTTATAGAAAATCCAATTTACAAATATTTTAAAGTCTGCTTCATCTCATGAAGTATCTTCTCTTTTCAGTGATGTAATGTTAAATGACAATTATTATCTCGAGAAAGGAAAATACATAGCTTAGTAAGAAGAAACAGTTACACGTACGAGCTTATTTAAGTCCATGTCATTTGAGATATCACTAGCCCTATATTGGGTGCAGGTCAAATTACGTTTTTGGCAAAAATATAATAGTTCAGTTTATTTTATAAAACCGTGGTCTTAATTAAGGTACAGCCCTAGAATCGGCCTGGTGTGAAAATGGGAAACCACGGAAAACCATCTTGAGGGTTGCCGAGAGTGTAGTTCTCCCAGATGCGCGCCCCTAACCGCGCGGACAACTCGCCCGGTACGTTTATTTTTTCTGTATGGGTACCCCTTAGTCCCGTTTCCTGATACGGGACTGGGGATTAAGTGAGCTAAAGTTCGACGGTGGTGTTCGAACCTACGCACTTCCCGAATGCAAAGCTTGGCTCCATAGCCGTAGGGCGGTAACACATGCGGCCCTTTGGCTCTATATTCACTTATTTCTTCTAACTTGAGATTATAATTTCTTTCATCCATTTTCGAATGCAATCAATGACAAAAATGGGAAGATAATTTGTGTTTGTTAATAAAAACTGAACTTTTTAGTGAAAAGTAGGCTACTTTAATTTCCACTAGATCAGCATTATACTCTAAAATAAATTCGTATGATGCATAATTTGTCGAAATTTTTTATCTTCTCTGTTTATGTTGGAATACTTCGAGAATTTGAAGCCAGAAAAGGTCCTGTTCCAGATGGTTGTGAATTTATTGCAATGGAAGTTTATTCTGAATTATTTATCTTGATTTTAATGTTTGAGTGACATAAAGTAAGTAATGTATCCCTCCCAACATTTCCTTTAAAGCTAAGTGGAAAACTAGGGAAGCAAGCACTATGAATGTGACCACAGAATGTCACAATGGTTGGAATTTGAACCAATAAATGGTGGGTCTCGAGTCTTCTCGCTCTATGTATGCTAACACACACGGCTATCAAGGTCGATGGAAGAACTCTTACTAACATGAAAATAGGTTATACTGTAAACTTCCAAACAAGGTCCGAGTGTCATTCCCACTCTGTTACTCGTTTGCGCAGTGTTGGTTTCTTGTCCATTCTGAGATGAAGCTTCCGTGGTGTGTGACTTAACAGAATCACTTCCCTGATTGGCTTTATTTTCATCTCCAGTCTGCATTCAGGATTCATTTCCTGGTATATGTTAGGAATAGGGTACAGATAGCCTAATAAGGACATCTGGCAAGAGATATTGATTCATATGTCACTTAAGGTGATCCTGAAAGTGGCCTTCTATTCTTTTCTGCTCAAACCCAGGTGAATGCTGGTATGATATATAACAGAAGCTACAGTCGCCTCCTTCCAAATCGTAATCACAGTTCATTACATATAAAGTGCATCAATACAAAAACCACAGTCAATCAGATGACTATACACAACAGTATTAAGTATACATGACTATTGATCACAATGTTGCAAGATTCTTTCATGAAGCAACAACATCAACAGTTTTATGAGACGTATTACCTTCATTATGTTTTACTTGAGAGGGAAGGTAGTGCTCCGAAGTATTTCTCACGTGTATAGACTTCTATTCAGTAATGTATGAGACTCATGTTTAGATGCTAGGCATGTAAGCTCTGAGAATTGTTGCTACCTACCAGCAACAGTAAGGGGTGAAAGTAGATGTCCGTTACATATCCTAACCAGCGACTTACCACGTGCGGCTGTGTTATTATACACTTGAGTGGACTCAGGAAGTTCAGCCACAGTTCATCAACCCCCACATACAGAGAACTATCGTGTATTCTTCCTTTAAGACCTGAAGATTGCATTTTCTCGGATAACGGACATCCTTCAGGCCTATTTATTTGAATGGGAATTATATTTACATAAGTAGAAGCTTGTCATATCTTTTGCATTAATTGCGTTCTTGCACGCTTCATTATCGATAGCATGCTCAAGACGGGAAGTGTGGCTAGGTTTGTCAATACTTGAGAGGATGTGGTTGTAAATGGAGATTATGCTTCGATTCAAACTGACGCCTTTACAGCGTGTATCCTGAGAACGTTGGGAATGGCAGAAAACAATAGGGTTGTTTGAGGTTTACGAGTCCTGTAGTTCAAAGAAATGTCGGAATGTTTTACGTGCGGTTTCTTCGATCCATTGTTATTGTTGAAAATACAACGTATGGCACAGACGGTTAATACATTTCATACCGGGCGAGTTGGCCGTGCGGTCAAGGGCACGCGACTGTGAGCTTGCATCCGGGAGATAGTGGGTTCGAATCCCACTGTCGACAGTCCTGAAGATGGTTGTCCGTGGTTTCCCATGTTACAGCACGCACCTTAATTAAGGCTACGGCCGCTTCCTTCCAACTCCTAGGCCTTCCCTATCCCATCGTCGCCATAAGACCTATCTGTGTCGGTGCGACGTAAAGCAACAACAAAAAATACATTTAATTTCAAACGTATGAATATTAATAAGAATATAAATGTTTTGTGTGTAACATCCCTTCGACTATACTGTAATTACTGAGTATGGAATGCATAAATATAATTTTCTCTTAAGCATTTATGACCATTCGAATTGATTTCAAAGCTAGGAAGGCTCAAATTTGATATTTTGAAGTAATTAAAGAACAAATTCTATCTATATAGCCTTACTTAAACTCCTTTTCCCATGGAGTAAAATGCAGTGGGATTTTTCGATTTTCTTGAATTGCAATTTTTTGTGGACTTCTGATTATTTACGTGTAATCGTAATTATTCAAATGTTACCCAATGAGATTTGCGCTTGTTTATCATTATTTTGGTCCCTGAGCTTGGGCGACGGGTTGGATTTCACTTCATTTTACGAGAAATTGTACCTATCTCGATAGCTGCAGTCGCTTAAGTGCGGCCAGTATACAGTATTCGGGAGATACTGGATTCGAATCCCACTGTCGGTAGTTCTGAAGATGGTTTTCCGTGGTTTCCCATTTTCACATCAGGCAAATGCTGGTGCTGTACCTTAGATACCTTACATATATTAGAGAAGGCCACGGCCGCTTCCATCCCACTCCTAGCCGTTTCCTGTTCCATCGTCGTCGTAAGACCCATCTGTGTCGGTGCGACGTAAAGCAAATTATAACATGAAAAAGAGAAATTGTGCGCAATTTCGTCTACCGCACGACACCTCAAATCCTCACAATATATCAATGAAAAATCTGGAAAAACGTAATGTTATTAATGAAATCATGAAGGTGATTATGAGAAGCAGTACAATCAGATATTACTCCTTTTGCATGGTATATATTAGAGAAGAGAGGCATTTAGTTCGGTATTTACAAAGAATGAAAGCAGAAAAGAAACGATAAGATTACAGCTTAAATAAATAAAGAGTAAATAATGTATTACCCGATAAAATTACAACGTAATGACAACTACAGAATAAAGCCAATAATAATCTTACATGAAGATAGATGCTTTCAAATACACTTGTCTACTTAGTTGACTACAAATGAGACATGAAAGAGGTAATGAATTGTTCTATATTGTGGTTAAAGGAATTATAGACATTGATCACGTCATGAAATATCCGGCACCTTGGCTGAAAGGTCAGCGTACGGGTCTTCGGTTCAGAGTTCCACAGGTTCGATTCCCAGCCGCGTTGAAGATTTTAACTACATGTGGTTAATTCCTCTGGTTTGGAGACTGGATGTTCGTTATCGTCTCAATACACTTCTCTTCATCTATATTTATATACACAACACACTACACTACTAACCACAACAAAAAAAAGCAAAAGCTAACGTATCCCTCTTCATAGGGTTGGCTTAAGGAAGGGCATCTGGCTGTGAACTGGGCCAAATCCATACGGCGCGCCGATCCCAATAAATTGGCAGTAAGGCCAGGAAGAAGAAGAAGAAGGAAAATGAAAAGAAGAAGATGATCATGTGATGAAATGTGAGAAAGAAGATGAGAATTTCCGCCGTTGTTGTTATTATAAGTGCATAGTATTAAAGGAACGGCGATTCAGAATACAGTGTTCATCTCATTGTAATTAAATGTATTTCATTTTCATTACTCACAGTTATGATAGAAATAACTTCTGTAAACTGCATTAATTACAGTATATCTTAATCTTAGAAACAAGTCACTGAACTTCGTATCTATATACGTTTATGTACCATTCAATGAAAATCATGATGATTATTCTTGCAAACTACTTCCAATGATTGCTCCAGAGAATCATCCCCCACCACAAAGGATTGGCGTCGGGAAGGGCATTAGGCAGTAAAACAGGGCCAAATGCATATGTGACGCTCTCGGGGAAACCATACCTTAAGTCACGTGACAAAATTTTACACTACGAAGGAAAAGGCGAGAAGGATGATAAATATCGATTTTTAGATTTTAGCGCCATCTGGTAGCATGATGAAAGGAGTGACAATGACGTGACCATACGGAAAAGCCTTGAAAGTAACTTTGGAAACAGGCTGTGCAGTATAACAAAACCATGCCTTAAGTCGCAATGGAAATTTAACATTGGCGACTTAAGGTATGGTTTCTTAAATGAAGTTCCTGCATTGTCTTCTTGTACCGGAATATGAAATAGCCGGCTCGTACGTCAATTATAGACATTTAATGGGCTGCATATTTTATAACTGGTCATTTTAACAAAGGTGGACTGCCTGCACAGGAGCTCGGTCATAATGCTGTGATTTGATTCGTCATACTAACAAGTGCAGCGCACAAAATAAATGTAACACTATCATGTGCAGAGTTATGCCAGGTTTACATAAAGAAATAACGATTTATCTTCTGCCAGTGGGTCATACGAATTTTTTTGTGACCGGACGTTTGATATCTTGAAAATAAAGTGCCGCGTGGCACGTACATGTTGCCCAGGCCATTTAAGATAGCACCCCTAAGTCAAAACTTAACAAAGATGTCATCGGAATTCGGAAAGGAAACTGGTGAGCTGTTATAAATATGTATGACTGACAACGTGGTTGGAAAACGTTCCTTAGATCACATCTTTCAGTCATTTTACTGCGAAAAAGTATTTCCCCGGGTCATTACGTATCAACAAATATTGGACGGTCCAACCGTAATTATTGTGAAGCTTTGCGAAGCAGATAATATTCCACAGAGCCTACCTGAGAAGTTGGAAGTGAAAAGCATGACTGCAGAAGGGACGAAGTATCTGTTGAAAAACATTCGAGAGTACTGCACAGCAGAAACAGGGGATTCGTTGTGCCAACGGCCAGGCGACATTAAAGCCGATAATGCTGGGCCAAGTAGCGAAATGGGCTGTGTTCGCAAAAGGAAACGCCATGCGCAATTAAGAACACTTCACAAAAATGAGTAACAGTTCAGTTTTGTTATTATAGGATACAAGATAGGCTAGTAATGTAAATCCTTAATTGGATACTGAATGTGTGTAGTTTAAGAACGATCTTTTAAAATATCCAACATTATTAGTATTATTATTACTCTAGTATTATTATTACTATTATTATAATTATTGTATCCTTATTTTATTTGTACATCTTAAGACAGAACTTATGCTTATATGAGTGCCGAAAGACTATTAATTTTTTTTCAAATTCTGAGCATGTTTACATACTTCATTTCTGGAGAATAAAACCCCTAAATGTTTATGAGATTATTGTAATACGCAAAGCTGATATACCAGTATCGAGTGAAACAGTCAGATTTTCTTAAATCCTTAATATATTATCGGAGTAATATACCCCATTTTTGAATTGATTTTCTCGAAATTCAATAAATTCTATTTTACAACTACAAAGAAACATGAGATAATCAGTTTTTAAGCTAGAGACTTTTGGTTTTCACAAAAATCAAAAACTATCAAAACATAAAATAATCCAAAAATGCGATTCAATCAATCAATCAATCAATCTGCATTTAGGGCAGTCGCCCAGGTGGCAGATTACCTATCTGTTGTTTTCCTAGCCTTTTCCTAAATGATTTCAAAGAAATTGGAAATTTATTGAACATCTCCCTTGGTACGTTATTCCAATCCCTAACTCCCCTTCCTATAAAGGAATATTCGCCCCAATTTGTCATCTTGAATTCCAACTTTATCTTCATATTGTGATCTTTCCTACTTTTAAAGACGCCACTCAAATTTATTCGTCTACTAATGTCATTCCACGCCATCCCTCCGATGACAGCTCGGAACATACCACTTAGTCGAGCAGCTCGTCTTCTTTCTCCCAAGTCTTCCCAGCCCAAACTTTGCAACATGTTTGTAACGCTACTCTTTTGTCGGAAATCACCCAGAACAAATCGAGCTGTTTTTCTTTGGATTTTTTCCAGTTCTTGAATCAAGTAATCCTGGTGAGGGTCCCATGCACTGGAACCATACTCTAGTTGGGGTCTTACCAGAGACGTATATGCCCTCTCCTTTACATCCTTACTACAACCCCTAAACACCCTCATAACCATGTGCAGAAATCTATACCCTTTATTTACAATCCCTTTTATGTGATTACCCCAATGAAGATCTTCCCTTATATTAACACCTAGATACTTACAATGATCCCCGAAAGGAACTTTCACCCTATCAACGCAGTAATTAAAACGGAGAGGACTTTTCCTATTTGTGAAACTCACAACCTGACTTTTAACCCCGTTTATCAACATACCATTGCCTGCTGTCCATCTTACAATATTTCGAGGTCACGTTGCAGTTGCTCACAATCTTGTAACTTATTTATTACTCTATACAGAATAACATCATCCGCAAGAAACCTTACCTCTGATTCCACTTCTTTACTCATATCATTTATATATATAAGAAAACATAAAGGTCCAATAATACTGCCTTGCGGAATTCCCCCTTAATTATTACAGGGTCAGGTAAAGCTTCTCCTACTCTAATTTCCGACTTAAAATATGGGTTCCTGGAGAATGCTGCATATGTGCGACACAGTTCACACCCGCGAAGTTATGGGAAAAGTGGCGGAAGAAGAATAAGAAAAATGCTCCAGGTAATGAGCATAAACACATAAAAATCCTTCAGTACCGAATTTAGACAAGAATGCTTTCTAATTCACGTCATTCCAGAGTTTTTTTTTTCGAAAAAGTTGTTTTTACAACTTTTTATGTCGCACCGACACAGATAGTTCTTTTGGCGACGATGGGTGACGAAAGTGCTAGAAGTAGGAAGGAAGTGGCGTGGCCTTAATTAAGGCACAGCCCCAGAAAAAATGTAGTATTTAATTTGTATATTTGGCTAAGTCCGCCTCTGTGGTGTAGTGGTTAGCGTGATTAGCTGTCACCCCCGGAGGTCCGGGTTCGATTCCCGGCTCTGCCACGAAATTTGAAAAGTGGTATGAGGGCTGGAAAGGGGTCCACTCAGCCTCGGGAGGTCAACTGAGTAGAGGTGGGTTCGATTCCCACCTCAGCCATCCTGGAGGTGGTTTTCCGTGGTTTCCCACTTCTCCTCCAGGCGAATGCCGGGATAGTACCTAACATAAGGCCACGGCCGCTTCCTTCCCTCTTCCTTGTCTATCCCTTCCAATCTTCCCATCCCTCCACAAGGCCCCTGTTCAGCATAGCAGGTGAGGCCGCCTGGGCGAGGTACTGGTCATTCTCCCCAGTTGTATCCCCGACCGAGAGTCTGAAGCTCCAGGACACTGCCCTTGAGGCGGTAGAGGTGGGATCCCTCGCTGAGTCCGAGGGAAAAGCCGACTCTGGAGGGTAAACAGATGATGATGATGATATTTGGCTAATCTAAATTAAATTCAAAATCTTTATATTTACAAACATACAAATCATTTTGGATTTTCGAAAATGTAATCATGTTGGTTATGCATCGAAGTTCTTCTTGTCTCAGTCGCCGTAAAATATCAATAGCCAGGAAAGTAATCTTGGACTTATCGTTGCTATAATATCTGTGTCGGTGCGACGTAAAGCAAATTCAAAAAAGAGAAAAGTCCTGGACTTAACTCCTTATTTTCCTAAAAAATTTATTACATTGTCTTTGCTACAGTTTCTTCTTAATTTAATAAATAATAGATATTTCACATGTAATGGACTGCAGAAAACACAAAGGCAATGCATGAAGGAACACAATTGCTCTGAAATGTGTTATAATTTAGAGAGTGTGATTGAGCAGATCTTCCTGATTCGTCCCCATGTTAAACCAATGAAGCGAACGGAATGATAATAATATATTCTGTTGTGAGTGGTATAACACATGAGCATAACGTTACGGTTATAATTATTTATATTTTGTAGTCTTATATAGTATTTAAGGGGCTGCCTGGCCGAGGCGGTAAAGGCGTGCTAGGTTCAGCCGGAAGGACGTGAGTTCGAATCCCCGTCAGGAAGTCGTAAAATTTAAGAAACGAGATTTCCACTTCCGGAAGTGCATATGGCCCTAAGGTTCACTCAGCCTACACCAAAAATGAGTACCAGGTTAATTCCTGTTGGCAAAGGCGGCCGGGCGTAGTGCTAACCACTCTACCCCATCACGTGCCGAGGTTAACAATGGGGGGAAGCCTTTACCTTCCACTCCTCTAAGGGCCTTCATGGCCTGTACGGAGGTGACTTTGCTTTGCTATATAGTATTTATATTTAGCAACACCGCCTCGTAAAGCCCATTTGAATTCTTCCGCGAAGCGATTTAATGGGTTAATTTCAGCAGGTGATAAAATGACAAGGGCGCGATATATCGATCTTTTTCAAATTATTTGTCAGTATGACCTACCTTTTAACGATCGTTCACGTTGTTTCGCACCACCCTGTATAAAAGTAATAGCGAAATTTCCTAAAGCTGAAGAAAAAGGAAGACTAATTGTACAAAGAGATGCGAGAATTTTCTTACAAAATAATATTGCAAAGAACAGTATTGTTATATTGTATTGATAGTTTAAACAGAACAATTCTTATTTATAACGAGACATTATTATTTCATAGAAAACATAGGTTACAGTTTCTTTCCATAAATAATATAATCAAATATCCCTATATATATACATATGAATGATAAAAATCGTATTTTAATAATAATAATTCCATTAAAATAATAATAAAAATAGTAAAATTTTATAGGGTGGGTGGCATCTGCCATGTGTAGTTAACTGCGTGTTATTGTGGTGGAGGATAGTGTTATGTGTGGTGTGTGAGTTGCAGGGATGTTGGGGACAGCACAAACACCCAGTCCCCAGGCCATTGGAATTGACCAATGAAGGTTAACATCCCCGACCCGGCTGGGAATCGAACCCGGGACCCTCTGTACCGAAGGCCAGTACGCTGTCCATTCAGCCAACGAGTCGGACATCTTCTAGTGAAATCCTGACTCACTGTTGCCGTATAGTATCGTTCACAGGGACGATTTCCCCCGGAAAGTTCAGTCACCGTTTATCAGCCCTCAAGACCTTGGCGACATATTATCCAAAATAAGTATTGAGAATGGAGATAGAGGTCCAGAGTACATTGAACTGTATGTGCGAATATCAGTGAGAGGAAGTCTATAGTAGTCAGTCTGTTATGATCAGATTTAGTGGACCCACTAAGGTGAAATAAGTACAACAGGTGAATGTGGATTAGTGAAAATTGGAGTATATTTACAACTGCAAATCACATGCCACCTCTCTGACCTACTAGTTACAGTACAGTCATTAACGAAATATCTGTAGGCCTACATCAAATTTCAAATTCCGCTCCAAATCGCAAACACGAACACAAACACAATCACGAGCTGCGTGAAGGCGTACATTATATTAATGGAACAGGAAAGGTAGCTCATTCAGTCTCAGGATTTCCTCCACCTACGGTTTTGCGGTTAATAACCCTCTTATCATTACTGGCAACGAACGACGCTCAAATATTGTGCCATCCCAGTTACTCGCATTAAAGGTATGGGACGGGTGCCGCTGTAAAATGAGACAGAGATTACAGACCCCGTCTCTTTTTCAAAATCTGGCTCGGTGATTATCCATTCCCAAGAAAAACGTAATTTGCCGCTAGGACGAACACAACAGTAACAGTCCATAGCATTCGGCGTTGCTTTCTGCTAAAACTTCTGCAACAGAAGGGAACAATATCGAGGTGCTAATACTAGAAAATATAAAGGCCGTCGATATCGCAGATTTGTCTCTACTACACATTTTGAAACACTTCCGATTTCTGACAGAGATAAAGTGCCCTAGTGAAACTATTACAGGCATCTGAATAGTAGAAGTTGAGGCTGTTAGAACATTCATGTTTGTCTGACATTCAAACTATCCTCCTTCCTGGTGGTTGCCCAGGTGTACTTCCCCTTAAAACAATAATCAACACTACTATCTTGGCGGTCTATCGCGTTCGTCAAGTATCCGTCCACATTCTGTTGATACCTCCGCGAATTCATAGCTCCCGACTCAATCTGACTGAAGACGCAACGATGAAAATGACGACAAATTCGTCGGGCCATCCGTCCTGTCTCTCCCAGACTGAAACTGAAACACTGCCAGTTGTTCGTACTGATGTACTGGTATATTCCTTCATTCTGACTAGTGACAAATCTTCATATAAGGATGTTAGGTCCTATCAGGATGCACTTTATTTCTAAACATTAAAATAATCCGATTTTCTCTGAGCAGAAGTTGTTCCAGAAGAGAACAAGGGTTGGCTCCAAAGGGATGTTGGCTCACATGTTCTTTCTGTTGTGTTTCATTACCGCCCATCTACCTGCCAATCATGCTGATATTCCATCCTAGTCTTCAGGTGCAAGATCTTCGAACTTAGAAGTACATTATGAGGTTGATCCAGAAATTTGCTTCAGGTATGTACATGTTCAAAGCACTGCTGTTCGCTATGTATTTACGATTTTGATTGATTAATTATTTATTTATTCTGGCAGGATTAAATCAAGGTAGATTTATATGTGTACTGAGATACAATAAGTAAATTCTGCTAAAAATTCTGCAACAGAAGAGAATATCAAGGTGCCAATAGTAGAAAACTAAAAGGCCGTCATTATCGCAGATTTGTCTCTATTCTTTATAACACGGTTTTAATTCAACGATGACTTATAGTAGGGCCTATATTGAACATCAAATGTTGAAAGAAGAATATCGTCATTCAATTTTTAGCATTCCTTCTCACCAAGTCTAACTTATACCATTCCCTCCACAGTTGTATCCATAAACATCTCATGAGGTTATTTCCTATTTCCTAGTACCCCATTTGGTCTAAAATATTCAATTGAAATGTTGATTTATTTATCTTGCAGAACCCCTCAAGAATACCAGACTCAATGACTTAAATGATTGGGCATTCGGTGTGCCGTCCATCCTGTCTCTGTCCGCCTCCGTAGCTGCCGTCCTCGGTGGTTCAGGTACGATTCCCGGTACTGCCAGAAATTTAAGACTCACAAGAGGACTGGTATATGGTTGAAATGGTATATGCAGCTCACCTCCAATGGTCGGTGTGCCTGAAAAGAGCTGCACCACTTCGGGACGAGGACACAAGTTTACTTATTTCTAATGACCGAAACTCGAACACTCTCAGAAAATGGCAACATGAGTAAAGTACCATTTAGTTACATTCCTCTCTGATAGCAAAACACTTTGCCTCAAAGGAACTTGTGGTAAATAGCCTATCTTCACGTTACATCGATCGGATACTTGGGGTGATAACAATTCAGATACAAAATATAACTTATTTCTAGTACCTGTAGCCATGCAGAATTGAGTAAGTCATAAAAATTAGTACATAGGCACATACATCAATAATAAACTTATATAACATAATTTCATGTACATTATATTTTTGATGTCAAGCGAAACTGACCTGCGTATCCTTCGTGCTCAGCCACGCACCACTTATTCTGTAGAGCAGACTTTCAGTATATGGTGAAAAAAAGACCAGGTTAAGTTTTGAACTTGCACGGAAGCATATCAATGGGCTACAGTTACTGAATATACGCAGAAAGATTTCGTTGGAAAGGCAGGAGGAAATTGAGAAGGTAGTGTTGAAAATATTTTCATTTTTGATAAAGTTTTCTTTTTAATTTTGAATACAAGAAAATTTGTTTTATTTTAGATTTCTCAAAATAAGATTATGAATACCTTTGTTAAAATTTTGAAACATACAGTTTTACATGCCTGTAATATACTTCCTAATGCTATACTTTATCTGAATTGTCATTTTTCAAATAACTGAAGGTTTTGCCAGATATTTTACCAGATCTTTCGGTGAAAACTATCTTTTCAAAAAAATGCTGTTGTTGATACATTGAATTCTCAATTCTCAATTCTTGTATGGGAAGAATGGAGGGCGAGGAATCCTGATCTCCAACCCCCAGATTAAATATAGACTACACCCATGAACAACAATGACAAATAGTGACGGGATATTCGATACATTTTACTGAATCGTTTCATTTGATTCCGTTCACTGAATCGATACAGTGATCCGATTCATGGCACATTACAGTCACCGTTTCTATTACATCTGGGTAGTGTGTACTGCCTAACTGCAGCAAAAGCGTTCAATAGCTTCAGATTCAAATTTCTCCTGCAGCCACCTCTTCTCATCAAGTTCTGATGTTACAAAGCCTTTCCCACAGTGAAAACTCTATTAAATATGTTGGGTTACATAGAATTAGATGAAAAAATATCTGTACACACAATCATCAATGATCTGCATTTAGCGCTGTCGCCCAGGTGGTAGATTCCCTATATTGATTCACTAGTCTTTTCTTCGATGATTCCAAAGAACTTCAAAATAACACTGTATTCGCGGTTTTCTGATTCAACATATTTTTATTTAAGTCACTGCGTCAGTCGACTCACTTGCTCACTGTCTACGTACACCGGTGATCTCGTGATTCGATGATTGAAGTCTTGTGCAATAATGTGACGTACGATCTGAGAGAATACGGAGCGTTTCTTTTCAGTATAAAACAGACCATTTTGAGTGGTCATGAGCATGAATCATAGGCATAGGGTAGGTTAGCGATCTTAGTTGAACTAATTGTCGAACGTTAACTGAGTTATATTAATGAGATTCACACAACTTTTAATAGTAATAATGTTACTATTACGTCCCTATTGTTGACGGTTTTCGGAGACACCGAGGTGCCAGAATTTAGTACCGCAGGAGTTCTTTTACGTGGCAGTAATCTACCGACACGAGGCTGGCGTATTTGAGCCCCTTCAAATACTACCGAACTGAGCCAGGATCAGACCTGCAACGTTGGGGTCAGAAGGCCACGTCTCAGCCACTCAGCCTGGCCATAAAAGTAAGAAAAAGAATAACCTAATAGCCTACCTACTTACTAGCTACTTTGGGATTATGATTCGACTACCATTTTAACACTGCAAATAAATCCATGGTGTGGGTTACTGCAGTCATGTCCTAGTTCGTGAACCATGGGCAACGGCTGAGTGGCCTAGTAAGTGGTCCTGAGAGTCGCGATACCAGTTGCTATGGAACGGGAGTGGGCATCTCGGACATATTCAGAGTCATCGCCCTCCTTGTGCTCAGGCGGCTAGGGCTATACAATTCACCGGTAATCCATAACCCGTAGCCTACATGAGCCTGCAAAGTGCATAAGTTAACGAAGCATCCTGTAGTTATTACTCTTGTCGCGTGTGTCGTCCGCATTGATTGTTAACACTGTCATAAAAATTACTGAATATATATGTTATTGGACCAGGTGCAAGAGCTGCATTCTTGAGCAATTTGTTATGTTGAAGTGAGTACTATAACCTAAAGTACCAGTAAATAATTTTACAACAATCATTTAGGGCAACATTCGTACGAACGTCTCTAAATTTTTTCTGCTAGGGGCTTTACGTCACACCGACACAGATAGGTCTTATGGCGACGATGGGATAGGAAAGGCCTAGGAGTTGGAAGGAAGCGGCCGTGGCCTTAATTAAGGTACAGCCCCAGCATTTGCCTGGTGTGAAAATGGGAAACCACGGAAAACCATTTTCAGGGCTGCCGATAGTGAGATTCGAACCTACTATCTCCCGGATGCAAGCTCACAGCCGCGCGCCTCTACACGCACGGCCAACTCGCCCGGTCGTCTCTAAATTATAAGCACAGTTAAACACTGCGATCCGATGTCCCCGAGTACCACAAAGGTAAATAACTTTCAATTTGAAGGTTAGTAAACTGGTGTGTGTGTGTGTGTGTGTGTGTGTGTGTGTGTGTGTGTGTGTGTGTGTGTGTGTGTGTGTGTGTGTGTGTGTGTGTGTGTGTGTGTGTGTGTGTGTGTGTGATTATATGTGCCATGTAAGTAAGAATATAGTGTATTGAACTCATGACCTCTGAGTCTTAAGGAGCCATTACATGAGGTCCCATATAAATTACAAGTCATGAGCTCTAGCTGCATTCTTTTATGTCCGACCAGAGAGGGCACGTTGAGAACAGGTGGTGTTTCTTATTCTCACAGTAGATAAATTACGTCACACGCACGTGTAGAATGAGCAGGGATACGAAGGAACTATTTTTCTAATAAAAGTACATTTTAAGAAGAATTGGCCACCAAACTGCCGTAGTAAACGTCAGGAAATCGTAAGGGAAACAACTTGGTCGTTAATGGTAAAGACTTTAGACCACTAAATAGCTCCAGAAGGAAAATTGTCGAAAGACGCGCCTGTTCGTTTGAACTCTGTTACATCGACCAAATATATAGTGCCAAACTTATGAGGTAATTTAACAACTCAGTTGGTTAAGAGAAACCCGAAATGCTTATCGCCTACACCGCTACTAAATTAAGCAATTATGTGTTATGTCGGCATCAGCCATAATTACATTTCTGTGGGGTGGAAAAAGTGTCTGTAAATTTTTGGTGGTAAATGCAGATGGCATGGGAGTGGGAGTAAATGTTATAAAAGAATGATGCGCCATTTTGCAATCCCACATTGTGTTCGGTGAATTTGAAGCGACCGCACGCTGCTCAGAATCAGGGGCGTAGCCAGGGGTTGGTTACTGGGGGTTAGAACCCCCCCCCCCCACCATTGAACTTTCACAAAAAGAAAATAAATAGAAACTGACAGTAAACAATAAACTTCTTTTATGTGATCAAGATAAACTCCCTGCAATCTACTGCTTGTTGAGAGTGTTTGCCACCCTACCTGTCACCACTGCAGCCAGTGAGAGATCATTTTCGACATTAAGACGCCTTAAAACCTACCTCAGAAATACCACAAGTGAAAGTCGACTCAACGGGTTGGCTCCCTTGAACATTCACAGAGACATAGTTGTAAAACCAACAGATGTGTTAAATTTATTTTCTAGGAAGCCTCGAAAATTAGATTTTAGATTGTACATACCGTTTGAGATAAAACTGCTGACCTCGATCATATTGTTCTTGTTCTGTATTTTAAAGTAAGAATTTTGTAGTGTATTGCAATCTGAATATCACATACAGTAATTCACTCTTGTATCAGTATCCTTATGACAGTCATGCATGCGCGTACCAGACACGCACAAGCACAAGCACTTTCATTACCGTATGTTATATCTTAATTTTGTAACTGTAACCCCCCCCCCCCCATTGGCCGATCCTGGCTACGCTACTGCTCAGAATAACATTGTAAATCAGTTGCGCAGACTAAGTCTTGCAAACAAGGGAAAGCAGTTTGGCCAAAGATGGCTATTTAACGTCATTTCCAAGTGGAGAGAGATTGTCAGTCAAATTAACGGTATTCCCATGCCGTGGCGGCCGGTCAGTACGTGCTACCGGGCTCCAGCACGTAGCTTGGAACTGTAAGCAATATTATTTATGTACAGTACAATTATCCTGGTGCCTTTTCGTTATTTTGAGTACGATATGAATTTGTTTTTTGTGAAAATCAGGACGAGATCTGTCGAACACCTAGCGCCGTTCTCCCGGGGAACAAGGCTCGTGCTCATGTGAAGTGAGCCCTTGCCTGTAGCCTGAAGGAAGCAATACGCAGGCGCAGCCAAGCTTGCAACATTCCCCCTAGCCGGCGGAGTATACCGTAAACCGGGATCAACTTTCACTGATCCCGTTTATAGTTACTTCCTCTCCCGCAAGGGGGTAGAAGTACTCGATGTCTCCTGCTACCCTTATGTTCACGGCCTCCTTGATGCGTCGCTCTAGCTAGCTCCTTGGAGCGCAGCGAGGGATCCAGTCGGCCGTGCTTATGTTGAACGTGGTAAGCGAACCTGCCACTAGAGAGTAGCATCGTCTGGGCTCGAAAGTAAAGCGTAAGTGGAGGCAATCTACCTTAGACATACTTATTAAAATATCCATCTACCTTTTGTGTCAAAAATAAGGAATTCGTAGGTGAGTCAAAGAATCTTTGACTGACCCTAAATGTTATCCCGCATTACAATGTCATTTACTCTGGTGAAATGAAATAGCATATGGCTTTTAGTGCCGGAAGTATCCGAGAACATGTTCGACTCGCCAGATGCAGATCTTTTGATTTGACTCCCGTAGGCGACCTGCGAGTCGTGATGAGGATGAAATGATGATGAAGACAACACGTACACCCAATGATGGTTAAAATTCCAGACCCTGCCGGGAATCGAACCCGGGATCCCTGTGACCAAAGGCCAGCGCGCTAACCATTTAGCCATGGAGCCGGACATTTACTCTGGTAATAGGGGAGGTCTCAATGAATCAGTTGGTGGCTCTTTCATTTGCTTTGTGCGGTTTTTAATCTCGCGGTTATATTACTGGTGCGTGTTTTTTCTATCATTGGGTTAGTGCTAAAGTTTATACGAAGATTTATCAAATTATTTATCCACTGCAGTGTATATAAAGCGAAATTAAATTAGTGTTCTTAGTGGGGATCTATATTCCCACGATTCTATTTGCACTGATGTAAGTTGCGCCATTAGGTTAGTAAAAACAATATTTCTCCAATGAATTATTTATCTCGTAGACAGTTGTCGAAGAATTCATCTGCTTCCAAATTAATGTTGTTTTTGTTTGTTCTGAGTTATAAATCGTGGGAAAAGTTGTATTATTATTATTATTATTATTATTATTATTATTATTATTATTATTATTATTATTATTATTATTATTATTATTATTATTATTATTATTATTATTATTATTATTACCAAGTTTGAAGTATGCGTTGTTCATCATGGCAATATGCAGATTTAAAACAGCGTATTTAGCTTGTTTTTTGTAGCACGTAGGACGAATTTTTCACGAGCCGCCACTGTTCCCATGAGGAATCGTCATGTAAATTCACGTCCAGGCAACAGACGATCATTAAAATTCCGAAGTCCTGTAGTTAAATTAGCTAGTATCATTTATTTAACTCTATTGCGTGTGCGGATCGGTGATTTGACAAACGTGTTCGGTTCGCGAGGAAGAGAACGTGTGAAGGACATTTTTGTTTATGTTATTATTTTCAGATTAATGATGTAAAAAATAAACAAAAAGGAAGAATACGTTTGTAAAGCCACTATCTGTCGATATGGCTAGATAAAGAATGAGAGGGGCTGGTGGGCCTGTTAAGATGTGAGGCTACGTACGACTTACAGGTATGTGAATTACCTTTGTTATAAACTGCATTTATTTATTTCATGATGTCACCATTTTATTTGTGTATCTGTGACGCATTTTGGTCACCTTTTTATTTCGTAAAAATGTCAGAGAAGTACGACAAAATGTCATTTTTATGTTTCTTGGACAATCAGAAAGTCGCGGATCTAGCGTGTGAAGTGTTGTACAGTATTAGATTTGATGGTTGTAAAACGAATATAATGTCTAGAGCAAAGTGTCACTTCCGTACGTTTATTTTCTATATTTGTTGTTTGCCAAAGATAAGACATTAATTTATCATAAAATTATGTTCAATGTAAAGATGAATTTCCTGTAAGTGTAATCCGTGGTTTACCTTTTAGAGCGAGTGCGTGGTAATGATGGAATGTCAGCTGGTGCGGAAGACACACCCTCGTGTATTCGGCGCTGTAAAAAAGTTTGTCAGGGGAAGTTACGAGGTGAGACCGGTGTGATTTGTTAAATTGATGAGAGGAAAATAACGATAAAAATGATTGTCAGTCAAGTTGTGAGTTTTGGTTCGGAAATTATTGTGCTGTCAACCTCAAATATGCGAGGAGAGATGGCTAGTTGTCACAGAGTGTTTTATGTAACAACATAGTGAGTCACCCAAGAGAGATATTCCATATTATAGTCGTGCAGAGAATTTGCGATAGCAAGTGGTATAAGTATCGTGAAGATGGGAAGGAACGTGGATCAGGTTGTTTAAATCCTGTAATATTGAACAGACTTTATGCCAGGATTTTCATTGTAGGGAACCCGAGGATTTATTTTATGTCATTTAATGTTATGGGAGTAGGGTTGTTCCATAGTTAAGATTCAACGTGAAACCGTAGGATCGTGATGGATAAGAATATTTCAAATGACGTTTTAAATTAAATCTCTTTGCATATTCTGTGTTGGTCAAGAATTATATTTCATTCGAATTGCCAGCGAGGCGAGGTTTTCATTTGAAACAGGTCAATACAACAAGTGTGTTCTTTTTTGTTAAGTGATAGCGAAGAAGTGTTGTGTTCCCGTCATTAAGCCAGCTGTTGAGCGCTCGAGCGAGTTTATTGTTAGAAAGAAACTGTAACTGAGATTTGTCATTTGTAGTAAATGTTTGGAATAAGATTTCATTATTTTACAAGAGAGTCGTTTTAGTATAGACTTGAATTCATTATCGAAGCGACGGAAATGACACGATGGTACGTAATGTTGGAAATAACCATTTTCAGGGATGTCAACATATGAGAATCGGTAGTGATGTTGTTTGGTGTTGTTGAGAGTTATCCAAAGTTTTGCGATTATTTTTTTATTTGAACGTCACGATCGCTGCAAATCCACAGAGTTGGTGATGGATGATTGTGTTGTGCTGTGTTGTTGTTCTCCTACAAGGCACAAATGTAGGTTCTTGTGATATGGGGTCATGCTTGTGGAGCACATGGGGTGCAGAAGTCCATCCACCCTAGAGCTGGGTGCGATGCGTTACGGCACTTGAGTCTCATCGACCTGAAATCATATAGAGGGAGGTGCCGGAATTAGTCCAAGGGTTAACCGTAGGCGTTATAAGCGATTTGACATGGGTTGTTTAATATTTCGTTGTGTGTAAATTTATGCAGGTTATAAGATGTAAGATTAGGATTATCCAATCTAGTTTTGATTATTAGTGGTTTAATGTAAACTTGTTGAGTGACGTCATGAAATAAATAAATGGTACTGGTAATTATGACTAGAGCCCTACATGGATGCGGAGGTAATCCGCGGATATCCGAGAAGTTAGTATCTTGGCGGATACACTCTATATGACAGTGCGGATAATTTTGCTGATTATTTCTAAATAATGACGTTTATTGATTTTCACTTAGGTATACTCTTGTTTTGCTTGTGGTTAGGCGACTGACATTGGTATGAGAGAATAGTGATATATAACGAGCCTTGAGACCATAAAGCCGTAAACCTGACCTAAGTCTAACTGGCTCCTGCCCGCAGTTAATGGAAGGAAAGAACAAAGGTCAATACGTCGGTAATTGTCGCAAGAGAAAATCCCTCATAAACCTGCGACTGTAGGAGGTTCTGGTGCCAAGTGTCAGGCCTATTGTACTATGTTAACAGATATATCCATCTCAGTACCTTGGGTGTAATATACTGTAGTTAAATATTTGAATTGTCTACGGATAACCATTCGTGGATGCGGATGCGGATGCGGGTGCGGATGAAGGAAGTGCGGATGCGGAGCGGATGTGGAGCGGATGTGGAGCGGATGCGGAACGGATGCGGATATTATTTAGTATATCCACGCAGGGGTCTAAATATGACAAGGTATTCCGTTTTTTAGCTGCGGTGAAGAAAACTATGTGCATAAAAAATATCAGATCAATACTTTTTCGTCAAAGGAATGTTTCTGATAAACAGATCCGAGTGATAATAAAAATGTAATTAAATAGTTAGTGAGTTTAAAGAAACCATAAGTCCGGGATAGATAAATTTGTTGTTAATTAGGATTGTGAGATTACTTCTCTTATTAGTTTATTAAATTCAAAGGAATCTTACTTTGAGAATTAGCTTAAAACCAAGTGAATAACTTGAAAATGTATTCTGGAAATCGTAGTTTTATTTCCTGGGAAATTTCAACTTATTAACGTAGCGATAAAGGAGACATGTTCGATGGCAAGGGACTTTACTGCCACAAGTACTGTGAGCGTTTGTTGATATTGTTGTTATTTTGATTTTTGATTTTTTTAGCGTCAGATGTGCTGGGGATTTATTAATGTGGAAACCTTGATTATCAACTACTGTAACTTAATTGTGGTCAGCCTTCAGCTTAAAAGTTGGATAGTCATGGGGTCATCAACCTCAGTAAATTAAATTAAGGCCATCTGCCATTATAACATCATTTTTCCTTGCGGTCATCACCCACAATGATATTAACGTAAATCCCAAAGTTAGATATCGGTCCATGGCATAGTCGCAGGTCACATCGATTCAATTAACGGTCCATCCCATTCATCCACTGTGTGACACATACCGATTGGACTGCCTTAATTATAACAAGAGTCCAGAGCTCGTGTTACGGGGGCTGGATCATCACGAATCATTATGGTGGTATATGCAGTCTCACATGGAAAACATTCTTAGGGATCTCCAGACTTTCTTTATTTCATTCTTAAATTAAGTCGGTGGTTTCTAGTAAGGATGCCCCTCAGGCCCTTGAATTAAGGTCTCCAAAGCCAGCGTCTCTCATCATCGTAATTACTGTTATTATTTTTAACGGACAAGACTGAGTTCGTTATTTAAAGGTGATAAAATGTTACAAGTTCCTTCGATTTCAATTTTATGATAAATAAAATATCAATTTATTTTAAGTGGAGTCCTCTCATTGTAGAAATTAGTTTAAATTACTGAAACCCGCCTCTTACCTAAGCAAATGACGAAGAAACCAAGACCCAAGATCTCATGCCGATTTGCTGATAGGTAAGGAAGGTAGGTATACTTCGAAGGACCTAAAAGGGTTCAGTAAGTTCACACTTACAGTTATAGACAGATACATAGATCAGATTGGTAGATTCGTTTTCAAAGCCACATAACATGGATTTTGTGTTTCTTATGTAATGACAAAAACATACGCTCGAACACTGCCCAAAATGTATGAGAGAATGTTTTATTATTTCTTTCTTTAAAAAATGTCATGACGACGTGAATTTATTGTAACCGGTGAGGAAATAGTTCTAGTTTTACCAGCCGAGAGCAGTGATTGTAAAGATGATCTTACCCTCGATGAAGAAGAACCCCTTTCTCTAGAAGAAGATAGTGATGCCGGAGAGAGAGGCGTTATCAGAGAGGGTCCTAAAGTGCAACATCCTTCTCCACGAAAGAAGTTGATTTCCATAAAATACCCATTCGTATAATCTGATCCTGAAGTACATTACGAGTGTAAAAACTACTCTGGACCTTCCAAGGACATTACTATACCCAGTTTAAAATTGTCGAGGCTTTACCATCAAAGGAATTTCAACTGTGATGTCAATTTCGAGTACGGGAAGGACCTACTTTCCTACATGGAAGATAGTGGTTGTATGCATAGGCCCTTTGACGTTTTCCATTCTGTAAAGTACTTAAGTTTCATGGTTGAAAATATAGTTCAGGAAGATACTAGTTATGTCCAGTAGACGGATGCTGTTCTTGATGTTACCTGTGCAGAATAGACAGCCTTTTTAGGCATGAATGTAACCATGAGTTATCACATCGTTTCACAATTAGAAGTTATTGGGCAACTGACCCCGATTGATCAGTACCTTTTGTGGCTCGAGTGATGCCTGTTCATCGAGTTGAAGAAATTAGTAAGTACTTGCATTTTTCAAACCATGAGGTTCAAACAGACAAGGTAAGCCCATTATATGATCGTACATGTGAAGTAAAATCCTGTAATGGATCACTTAAATAACGTTTTCAAGCAGCTATGAGCCCAACTAAAACGAAGGCAATAGACGAGCATATGGTGAAACATCACAACATTATCCGGCAGTACATAAAAAGTAAAACCATGTTAAAAATGTAATAGTTGGGATCATGCTAGTGGCTTCACATCGCACCGACACAGATAGCTCTTATGGCTACGATGAGATAGGAAAGGGCTAGGAGTTAGAAGGAAGCGACCCTGGCCTTAATTGCCTGGTGTGAAAATGGGAAACCACGGAAAGCCATCTTCAGGGCTGCCGACAGTGGGATTCGAACCCACTATCTCCCGGATGCAAGCTCACAGCTGCGCGCCCCTAACCGCGTGGCCAACTCGCCCGGTATTTGGAATCTTAGTAAATGACCTGTATAGATATATAGCGTACAGTAAATGTAGTAAAGAGATTTTAATTGGCAGCTTGCTGTTTCTGAAATCGTGCCAATTTGTTACCGTTGAGGTAGGCATACACTGGTACGTTCCAGTCATTAAAAACAAAAATTATTTCAAAGAAACTTATTTTATGACTTAAGTTGGTAGTAAATAAACAAGAATATCACAAATTATCATTAATGTGTGTAACAGTTTAGTTGCGTACCTGAAAGGGTTAAATTCAATTTGAACAACGTTTACCCTCACTATCTTGCTCTAACACATTGTACACGGACCGACACGAGTGCGATCTAAATTGCACTAACTGATTTCTCCGAAAAGTCAATAAAATGTTCAGACATCTGCCAGGATGAAAGTAGAAAAGTCACTAAATCATTATCCAGCACGAACGTAGTACGATCAACCCTGGCAGTGATTCTGAGAAATAAGATGCACTACGCCACGCGCTTAACTCTTTTAAAGGAAACTCAAGAAAAGCACCATTTTGCGTTAAAATTCACAAAATGCATGCCTCCACAAGGTCTATATTAAAATGTCCTGGGTTCATTCATAGTCCATCCTTTGACACCTTACACTTCACAAATGTTCACACAGTTACCCGGAGTAATGATTCTTTTCTTGCACACATGATGAATATTAATTAAATGGTACGTGTAACTATTGGCGTAGACATTTCCGGACGACCTCATCACTCAGTCACTTCATTCGTAGCACTCCACGAGAAACTGTAATTTCTATTATCCCCAGTCTGCCGTTAAAAATAATCCATACAACCTCGGCCTGGGTCATAGAACAATTGAGTGTCGAAATGTCCTTATTGGTTGAATTCACCACCGAGGTACGTTTTCAGGAACGGTTAGCTCTCTCCAAACAGATTCAAATATAGCTTTCTCTCTTACCCGAATTGCGTCTTAACTTTCGACAAAGAAGCCCCATAGTTGCTTTCGTCTTATCTATTAGCTGTGTAGAACATCTGGGGTCCGTAATATAAGAGCAACAAACATGAATCAACATCCTGCTTTTTGTTCCTTTGTAGCTATCTTACTTTGTACTGAAGTTAGACAGAGAATCCAGAACGAAATATATTAGGAATCATGAATTTAAATTAATCCAAGCCTGCGATGATGGGTACAACATAATACGTTACATACATACATACATACATACATACATACATACATACATACATACATACATACATACATACATACATACTGTACCAGTAAAATAGCCCGACTTTATGAATTAATATTAAAGTTAGCACGAAGTAGGTCTCAGGGCAATTCTGGGTGGTTTCTAGCTAGGGCTTGGTACAGGAGGCAGGGTCCTATCTACAAGAAAAGTTTTAAAATAGATTGAATAATAGTTTTTAATCAGGAAATGCATTTTTAAGCGCACATCACCTTACTGTTGATATTCGCTGTCTTCAACATCGCCTTTTGATGACCCGTGCTCCCAGTTCACCAGGCTGATGGGACTGGAACACGTTCTGCAAGTTGCCAATATTACGTTGAGTTAAGGCCGGAACTCCCAGGTCGGTTTGATATGGGTTTGAGTCTTGAACTTTCGACGTTCTGGACGATCTCCGACGATGTTGCGGGGTAATCACTCGTCACATAACTTACACGAGTGTCCAAATTTACACAGTCCCCGATAGTTTGGTTTCACAGCACTGTTTCATTTAATATGGTTGAATATGCCGTCGAATTCACTCTGAATCTTGTAGATATAATTTATAAGTCCACTAAAGATGAAGATGCGGTTAGCATCGAGATTGGAAGAAAATAAGGCACAGTTTATGAATAGAAATAATGAAACTGAAAATTGTTCATGCACTTGGCGCAGTGCGTGGTGATTTTCCACTAAATAAAGTAGCACTTGACATCGGAAAATGCTCTAGAGTTTATCAAAGACACTGCTGTCAGTCATGATACAATACTAAACACTTTGACGAAGAAATAAAGTTGAAATGAAAAACAAAGTTCGTTGATAGGCGCACTTGACATTAAATAAAATAGGTGACTGTTCGAGAGTTTATCAAAGACACTGTTGTCAGTCACACACAAATAATTTACTGTACACACAGTTCAGAAGAAATAATACACAGTTTTGTTTGAATTGGGTAAAGAAAACAGTTTGAGTTCGGAGTGAATCACTTGTGTCCTAGCACACGATCATACTTTTATCATGGTAATCATTTTCATTAACATTCATGGGAAAGTTCGAACACTTTCATAAATACTCGTGTCTATGAAGGAAATTCTGCTGACTGAGATTTAAAGAAAAAATGTCACAGAATAGTATAACGCAATAGTGTCACACTGAAATGAATGATATGTGTTCAGAGATTAAGCTCTGCTGACTGAGATGTAAAGAGAAATATCACAATTCCTAGAATATTGCAGTAGTGTCACATTTAAATTAATATTGGTTCGGAGATTAAGTTTCACACAGACAACGTGGTAATGAACTCAGTTCCACAAGAACGAAAGTAACTTATATCAAGAAAATTCTACATGCGCACACAATATAAGTTATACTTTACTGTTGTCACCTAAGTCCAATACACGACTTGTCATAAACAGAGTTCCAACACACGCAAAAATTATAAGTTCAACTTAACTGATGGACTCAATGTCCATTATAAAGACTTTGTTATACACTAGAGTTCACACGCACACAATTTATAAGTTCGACTTGACAGTCAGAGTTGAAGTCTCACATGATGACTCTCATTATTCGATATAGCCTCGGCCAGCACTCCGACGAACAACAACACTGTAGTGTGGAGAGTCAGGCTGGGCTCCCAGCTACGACTGTCTGATCAGGGTCTAGTGAGCTCAGCTTATATTCAGTTTGGGGCTCGTACGTCATCAGATAACGTGATCTATTTGAGGCTGATTATCTCGCGAATCCCTCGACGGATTTTCTTGAGATTCACAATTTGAGACGTTTATGTTATCCTCTTCAAAATGCCGTATCGTTCGCGTCGCTGCGCTTATTATTACATAAGTTTAATTTTTTTCAATCGAATGTTCGCGAAGGCGTGACGTTCATATCCAGAACATACCAGGCCATGCAGGCTACACGTGGCGTCAAGCGAGTAATCTATATTGTCACTGCAGCTACGTCACACACACAGCTGTCGCTGGCTCGCCTGCTCGCTCCTCCGAACGTAAACAAATCAAGTTCGCTCTGAACTTATTGCGTGATGATGAAGTACAATTAATAGTAAAAAAATGCGGCATGTACAGGTAATAGCCGGTACAATGCATACATACATACATACATACATACATACATACATACATACACTGACTGACAGAGCAAATGCAACACCAAGAAGGAGTGGTCAGAACTTTATGCCAATTGCAGGGTAGACTGACGTCACTGAGGTATGCTCAAGATGTGAAATGCGCCGCTGTGCAGCGCACGTAGCGAACGATAAATGGGACACGGCGTTGGCGAATGGCCCACTTCGTACCGTGATTTCTCAGCCGACAGTCATTGTAGAACGTGTTGTCGTGTGCCACAGGACACGTGTATAGCTAAGAATGCCAGGCCGCCGTCAACGGAGGCATTTCCAGCAGACAGACGACTTTACGAGGGGTATGGTGATCGGGCTGAGAAGGGCAGGTTGGTCGCTTCGTCAAATCGCAGCCGATACCCATAGGGATGTGTCCACGGTGCAGCGCCTGTGGCGAAGATGGTTGGCGCAGGGACATGTGGCACGTGCGAGGGGTCCAGGCGCAGCCCGAGTGACGTCAGCACGCGAGGATCGGCGCATCCGCCGCCAAACGGTGGCAGCCCCGCACGCCACGTCAACCGCCATTCTTCAGCATGTGCAAGACACCCTGGCTGTTCCAATATCGACCAGAACAATTTCCCGTCGATTGGTTGAAGGAGGCCTGCACTCCCGGCGTCCGCTCAGAAGACTACCATTGACTCCACAGCATAGACGTGCACGCCTGGCATGGTGCCGGGCTAGAGCGACTTGGATGAGGGAATGGCGGAACGTCGTGTTCTCCGATGAGTCACGCTTCTGTTCTGTCAGTGATAGTCACCGCAGACGAGTGTGGCGTCGGCGTGGAGAAAGGTCAAATCCGGCAGTAACTGTGGAGCGCCCTACCGCTAGACAACGCGGCATCATGGTTTGGGGCGCTATTGCGTATGATTCCACATCACCTCTAGTGCGTATTCAAGGCACGTTAAATGCCCACCGCTACGTGCAGCATGTGCTGCGGCCGGTGGCACTCCCGTACCTTCAGGGGCTGCCCAATGCTCTGTTTCAGCAGGATAATGCCCGCCCACACACTGCTCGCATCTCCCAACAGGTTCTACGAGGTGTACAGATGCTTCCGTGGCCAGCGTACTCTCCGGATCTCTCACCAATCGAACACGTGTGGGATCTCATTGGACGCCGTTTGCAAACTCTGCCCCAGCCTCGTACGGACGACCAACTGTGGCAAATGGTTGACAGAGAATGGAGAACCATCCCTCAGGACACCATCCGCACTCTTATTGACTCTGTACCTCGACGTGTTTCTGCGTGCATCGCCGCTCGCGGTGGTCCTACATCCTACTGAGTCGATGCAGTGCGCATTGTGTAACCTGCATATCGGTTTGAAATAAACATCAATTATTCGTCCGTGCCGACTCTGTTTTTCCCCAACTTTCAACCCTTTCGAACCACTCCTCCTTGGTGTTGCATTGTCACTGTCAGTCAGTGTACATACATACATACATACATACATACATACATACATACATACATACATACATACATACATACGCACATAGGCCGGTCGTCCAAATAAAACTGACGTTAGTACGAGCGTCGTTATTCGAAGAAAGAGAACATTACGCATTTGTCGGTGGGTGCAAAATCTGGTACCGTCGAAAAGTGTTAGTGCGCTGTGCTGTTTATACGTGTGGATGAAAAGTGGCAATGTACGGATTTGCAATGAATTCGTCCAGAATTGCCCGGCGCCAGTCATTCAGTTTAGGGTGGCAGATGGTGTTAGTGGAGCCGATATTTACCGTTGTATGAAGAGTGTGTATCACGCTGTAGAGTATTCCGTTGGTACTGCCACATTCATAAGGACCTGCGAAAATCACTTCAGGCACAGTGGGCAGCCTATTGAGGAAATGAAGAAAACAATCAGGGGATGCCAGTTCGCAAGTAATGGTGAGTCCGAGATGCCGATGAAGAATGTTTACACCCAACCACGAATGTCGTTCCATCGGGCTATCCATCATCAAGTGTACCGCAGGGACACTAACTTGAACCAGCAAGGCGACTATAATTAGGCATGTACCATCCATACCTCACTCTTTACAACTGTATATTCAAGTATTCCAAATAATAAATCATTACAGACCGGGCGAGTTGGCCGTGCGGTCAGAGGCGCGCGGCTGTGATCTTGCATCCGGGAGATAGTGGGTTCTCATCCCATTGTCGGCAGCCCTGAAGATGGTTTCCCGTGGTTTACCATTTTCACACCACGCAAATGTCGGGGCTTTACCTTAATTAATGCCACGGCCACTTCTTTCTAACTCCTAGGCCTTTCCTATCCCCTCGTCGCCATAAGAACTGTCTGTGTCGGTGCGACGTACAGCCACTAGCAAACTATTACAGAAACCAACAACGGTTACAGTTTCATTTTGGCAATCCTTATACATACACAAACATATATACGTGCATACATACGTATATATTTACTGTACCCGTACCGGGAAAATTGGGCGTGGAACATTATATTTACCTCGGTCTCGTCAGCGGTATGGGATAGTGATGGGACATTCGATTCATTTTACTGAATCGATTCATTTGATTCCGTTCACGTTACTGAATCGATACAGTGATCCGATTCACGGCACATTAGAGTCCGCTCCTACTGCATCTGTGTAGGCTGGTAAGACAGCACCAACAGCATTCAGTGCTCGCAGCTGCCATCTGGTCTTCATACTATGAACTCCTTTCTTAGAAAAAATGCTAGTTACTCTAATACATCGAAGATTTCCGGCGACGCAGGGTGGGAAAGGTTAGGATTAGGAAGGTAGCAGCCATGGCCTGAATTAAGGTACAGTCCCAGCATTTCCTGGTGTGAAAATGGGGAAAATACGGAAAACCATCTTAACGGCTGCCGACGGTGGGATTCGAACCCACCATCCCCCGAATGCAAGCGCATAACCACGCGATATTAACCGCACGACAACTCGCTCAGTCATTTTTGAAAATATGTATTTTTCTATCAGCTGAGGATTTTTTTAAATCGTCATATTTTGTATAGGCTACCCGAGATGTACAGTAGCCCGCTGGTTTTCTGATTCAACATACTGTTATTGCGTCTATCCACATATGATTGAAGTCTTGTGCAACGATGTGACATATGAACTGAGAGAATACTGAGCCGTTCTTCCCAATATAAAACAGCTACTTTTGAGTGGTCATGAACATGACTCATAGTCTTAGGGCAGGCTAGAGTCGAGTTTAATTGTCAAATGTCAACTAAGTTATAATACTAAGATTCATTAAACTAATAAATAGTATACCCTAATAGCCTACCTACTTACTAGCTACTTCAGAATTATGTTGTGACTACCTTTTTAACACTGCATATAAATCCATCTATTATTTAAACCTCCCTGTAAGAAGAGGACAGTGAATGCAAATGGGTATTATTTTCAAATGAGCTGAGCTCGAGAGTCCATTATAGCATACGATTCTTTCAGTGTAGCATGGCTCACTGTATGTCTCGCTGCAGTGAGCCGATAAGGAGCCGTGCGTATCTTGTGTTTCACTGAGCCGGCTCGTTCACGATTCTTTCCGTGTGCCATGATTCACTGTCTCGTTGCAGTGGAAACTCGGCTCTCCGCGTGTCCAGTGAGCCGATAAGGAGCCGTGTGTATCATGTGTCTCACTGACTCGTTCACGATTCTTTCGATGTGCCATGATTCACTGTCTCGCTGCAGCGGAAGCTCGGCTCTCCGCGTGTCCAGTGAGCCGATAAGGAGCCGTGTGTATCATGTGTCTCACTGAGCCGCGCTCGTTCACGATTCTTTCGGTGTGCCATGATTCACTGTCTCGTTGCAGCGGAAGCTCGGCTCCCCGTCAAAGTCCAGTGAGTGCGCCACTCAGCACTGTCCGCTGGGAGTAAGCTGAATCGTGTGCCGTGAGCTCGCCGTTCCTGTGAATCGATTCACTCGGACACTTGAATGAATCGATACACTGTTTCGAATCATGCATTCAGTAACCAACACTAGTATGGGTGCTCATTTCTCCCTCTCTCTTCCTCATGGTCCGGCAGGTTTCGACGCAGGTGACCGGCATATGTGAGTGGCCTGAGATTTCTAACATCTCGTGCAATGGCATGTTTTAAAGGATTTATATATATATAAATATATATATATATATATACCGGGTGGTACAGCTGCCCCTATTCACGCAGTTTTATGCAACCCGCAGATTATAGTCGAACCTAAAAATATTGACCTTGACTACTCACTACAATGTCTGCTCTGACAACGCTTTCCATAATTCGTTTATTCGTGTCAAGCAAATCAGCATTAATGATAAAATACCGATTGATGGTAAAGAATCGTGAAAATTATGTGTCGCAGAAACGTCCTGTACAGAGAATATTATTGGTGAATGACTAGAAGTAGCAGCAACGCAACAGCGCTAAACAGCAACCCGTGATAGCCGAGCTTGCTAAAAGTTAGAGGAGTGTACCGGTGTTCGTTAGTAGGCGGTTCGAGTCCTGTGTACGACGAATATTTTTATTGCGTTGTTGATGTTCGTGAGAGTCGTGTTGTTGACGACAAATCTAAATCATGATCAGTTCTCATTTTGCAGGTACTCAGCTATGTTTTTTTTAAGGAGCTCTTAAAAGAGCTATTTGCAATAAAGTGAGATTGTACCGACAGCGGTGCGATGGTCTTATGCATGGCCATTCGATTAATGAAGCAAATGTTCAAAATGACCACCTGCTTCGTTAATGCACATCTGAGCACGGTGGAGGAGAGACATTCTTGCTTGCTGCAACATATGTGGTGGAATCTGCCTGCAGGCTTCCGTGATGAGCCGCCGTAAATGATTCGGGCTCTCAGGCTCCTGCTCATAGACTCTTTCCTTTAAATAACCCCAGAGGAAAACGTCGGGTGGAGTAAGGTCAGGTGATCTAGCCGGCCATGTGGCCGGACCCCCTCGTCCAATCCATCGTCCAGGATATGTCCTATGCAAGTGGTTCCGTACTGCCAACGACCAGTGTGGGGGAGCTCCATCCTGCTGGAACTACATCCGTAACCGTGTCATAAGGGGCACATCCTCCAATAAGAGTGGGAGGTACTCACGAAGAAACTCTAGTTAGCGTCGTCCCGTGAGGTTTCCTTCGAAGAAATATGGTCCAATTATCTTGTCACCTAGTATCCCGCACCACACGTTGACGCCCCATTGTACCTGAAATCGAGCTCCCCTGATCCAGTGAGGATTTTCAACGCTCCAGTAATGGAAGTTGTGACGATTAACAGTTCCGTTGTTGTGAAATCTGGATTCATCACTAAAGAGAATGTCCATTAAGAAATTCGCATCAGCTTCAACTCTTTGTAATATCCATTGCGAAAATTCTATCCGTTTTGGAAAGTCATCTCCGTGAAGTTCCTGGTGCAGTTGTTGATGGAAAGGGTGAAATTTATGGCGGTGCAATATTCGCAGTACAGATACATGACTGATGTTCAGTTCATTTCCTATGGCCCGTGAGCTTGTGTGCGGGTTGTATGCAATTGCATTTTGAACAGCTTCGTCGTTATTTCCAGACGTCACTGGAGCATCCCGAACAGGGGGTAATGTATGAAATGACCCCGTTGCACGCAACCGTCTTTCAACACGTCGAAATGTATCTGCAGTTGGCAGCCTTCGTCCAGGAAATCGTTCTTGATACAAGCGTCTGGCTTCCCGTGCATTTTGCCTTGCTTCTCCATAAAGTAGTACCATATTCACATAATCATCCCGTGAATACATAATGTTTGCCCTCCATTGGCTTAAAAATTTAAAGTAAAGGAGGATGAAACTCACCCTGATCAATCTTGATTTTACACATTATTTGAAAGCTTAACGTCGCTTAATTTGTCTTTAACAAACTGAAATTCACAAATTCCAACTAAATCACGTGGCGGATGTCCAAGGTATCTTTTCCTATCGTAAATTTACCATATTTATAAAATTCACATTATTTTTACTTTCTTAACCGACGATAATATCTCCGATAATTCTCTGATACTGTAAAATAATTAATTAAGTGGTTTAGATTCTTGAAGGAAAGAAGATGGCAATAGAGGCAGCATCCTACCCTTTCTTAGCTCTTAGGCAAAGAAAATCCAAACAGCCGAATGTGGTGCCATTGGAAACTTGGGAAACACACTTTCAAGAACTTCTCAACAAAAGCAAAATAAAAGAAAACCACATCCACTCCACCTGGGACTAATACAAGAACGGAAACAATAACAATAACAACAACGGGAGTTGAAAATGCATCAGCAAACCTCAAAAAACGAAAAGCAGCAGGGCCGGGTGGTATATTTAACGAACACTTACAGCAGTTAATGTACCAATTGGTAAATATATCGACAGCCCTATTTAATATATGCTTGGAAACAGGGGACATCCCTAAAAGTTGGAAGCTATCCACAATCAAAATGCTGTATAAAGGGAAAGGCCCAGTGGAAAGTCCAGATTCGTACAGAGGTACCGCCTCCGAAAGCAATGCGTTCAAACTCTTCATGAGAATACTAACAGACAGACTAACATCACAGATAGGCCCGTACCGGACACACAATTCGGTTTTCGAAGAGGAAGATCCACCCTACATGCCGTTCAGAACTTACTGGATGACACTGAAAACGCGCTAAGAGTACCCAAAGGAAAGTTTCTGGCCGTATTCATAGATTATAGCACAGCTTTTGATCAAATAAACAGAGAATTCTTGCTACGAAATCTAGAAAGCACAATAGGCACTTGAAATTCAATCACAACTCTCAGCAAGAACATACTGGCATATAACGAAATTCAGATAGATGACTCAATCACAGTCTCCAAAACCATACGACAATCCAATGGAGTGCTCCAAGGCGACCCAATGAGCCCTCTACTTTTTAACGTTATGACATCGGACATACCGAGAGCATCTCTATGTATATGTACGCAGACGATATGGTAGTTGCAGCAACAGACTCAAGAACACTACAGGGGGCAATCACCGAACTAGAGAACTGGGCAAAAGAGAATGAATTTCATATAAATGAATTAAAAACTGCGCAAATGATATTTCGGAAAGGAGGGAGGATTAACGGAAAGGACTACATAGTTCTAAACAACAAAGAATTAGAAATAGTAAACCATTTCAAGTACGTAGGCGTTACACAGCAACCTTCAAGATGCAATTTCAGCGCACACATCAAAGACAGAGCAGTAGCAGCAATCCAAGCCATCTACGAAATCAGAAACCTAACAAACCTCTCATTGGAAACGACTAAAAAAATATTCAAGGCAAAAATCATACCAATACTTACATATGGAATATCAATCACCTGGCAGAAACTAACAAAGAAGGACATAAAATTAATGGAATCAGTGAAAGCGAAATTCCTGAAAGCAGCATTAGGGTCTTCAAATTATGCACCATCAAGACTAATATACGAACTAGCCAACGATACTTTCCTCAACGAAGACTTAAAAACATCCCTACTCCCATCTACTAGACTAGCAGAAGACATGCTCAATGAGAGAAAACGCAAAAGAGAAGAAATCTGGATCGAATTCTACAGTACAGATGCAATGATTGACCGAGGCTGGACCAAACCCAACCAGAGCATGCGAGCGTCATCACAAGACTCGCTATTCACGCATTCTACCACAAACTGTGTAAGAAAACACTTCCATGAACCAAACAGTCAGTGCCCATGCAACTTATGTGACAAACCGTGTGAAAGATATCTCATCACGTAGTGCAAAAATCGAAGTAGATCATTGAACGAGTACAGTAAGGAGATCTGACTCCCTAAAACTTCATGCACATTCGTGCGCTGTTATTATATATAATACACACACTCGTCACATGGATGTTCTAAGACAGTTTCCTCTAGGAGAGCCAGCAGGTAAAATATCGCCATGCGCACGAGGTCTATAGGCGAAATAAGGAACGAGCCCACTCAATATTGAAAAGTAGTAAAAGATGATATCCTCTTTGGATTAATGGTTGTGAACCAACGAGCTATCGTTGTTGTGAACATATACACCAATAATCATTGCATACACCACCGCCGACTCGATCCTCTTATACTGCCTGCTCTATGCGAGGTTTTTGCGACTACGCTGCGGCAAATTTTCACCGCTAGATGGCAGACATAGACGCACAATGTTCTTAACGAATTATTATGACAACAGTCTACAGAATCCGATGCAATACAGTCATACGTTCTTAAAAGCTCGTAAATTACATCAGTAATATTGCCTGTATGAAGCGGTAGCTTGGTGGTAGTTGGGCCCTTAACCTCACAATTTAAAAAAATTCCTGGAGGAAGGCTTGGAGTGATATACCGGACGGCTAACTTTTTGTGTTCTTCCCAACGCAATATCAGTTAATAGAGGTCTTACAAACTTCAATAAAAAAAATCACTAACAGTTCAGTACAGCCTAAGCCACTGACGAGTGCAGACGTTTTGAGTGGAGGGTCCCTGGAGTGGGAGAAGGGAGTGCAGGTGCTGAGTGCAGGAAGGTACGGAGGAGTTTACCGACAATGATTGGTGTGGAACAATACAGGGCGATTATAGGAGGATGGCAGGGAAAAAAGAAGAAAGAAGAAGTGAAATCAGGAGGGTGTAAAATGGAAATGGTAATTCAAGGAGAATTAATGCGATCAGCGGCGGTGATTATAATATTGCTATGGATTGGGGGGGTCGAGCTGAACCCAGGTCCGACATCTAGTGGAAATATGAGCTGGGAAGACATGGAAGCAATCAGAAGAGTTGTAAAGCAGGTGGTTGTAGAAGTCTGCCCCTTTGAGCAACTCAAAAATATGAATCAAGAACAAACGGGGATGTTTGAAAAAATGGAGGGATGGTTCCGAGAAAGAGCAGAAGATACAACATCACAAGTGAGGAAAAATTCCGAAGAAGTTGCAGCATTAAGGGAGAAAAATAGGACGATTAGAAGAGGAGACGCTGAAACTGAAAGCAGAAGTGGAAGCCAACACTTTACATCGCAGGAAGAACTGACTATTTATATATGGTGTGCCTGAGGAGATGAGAAAGGACAAAGTGCTTACAACCTATAAAGTAGTGGACTTAATTCAGAGGAAAATGAAAGTAAATTTTCGTGAAGTGGAAATAGACGATGTGCAGAGAGTGGGACGAATTAGAGGCAACAGGCCTATCAAAGTACAACTGTTTTCTACGCTGATGGCTGATATTGTGGTTGGCAATGCGGGTAACATGCAGAGGGAAAAAAATATTGATCAAGAAGGACGTGGGAATGAAGGCGATCAGGAACGAAAAAATATTTAGAAAACACATGATACAAGCTAGACATCAAGGGGTGAGAGCAACTATCAGAGGACAAGAACTAGTGGTGTCAAGCAACAACTGGAGTAGAATCTGGTCTGTGAATAGATTGATGGACCTAGAAGTGAAGATAAAACAAGACGAAGAAACAGAGAGAACTGTAGCGATTAGTGGGGAAGATAGGCAAGTGAAGGATAGTGATATGAGAGAAGAGGGGGAAGGTAGTAATGTTAATACCAAAAGAAACAATGTGCTGTGCGAAAAGAGACAGGGAGAGGTGCCAAGTGAAAATGCGATCATAAACACCGATCAGGAAGGAGCAGAGGATAATGGGGCGAGAGAAGGTAGGCCTAGGGTCACAGACACAGTCACAGCTAGAGTCAAAGGAAGTCAGCAGAGTGGAAACAGTGAAGAAATGGCGGCTCAGAGGAAAAGGGAATGTTCGGAGGCAACCTGGAAGAGAGTAGAGCAGGGCTGGAACGAAGGGTGGAGCAGAAGTTTAAGAAGTAGAAGCCTAAGAGACATGTGGTAAACAGGAGGAAATGATGAGGGTACTGCTACAAAAAATAAAAACGCAAATAAAGTTAGCAAGAAGTAAGAGAATTGTTACAGAAGGCGGAGTGACAACAAAATGAGTGAGTGTGGTATCTTTGTGAAATGGGCTAGCGTAATTTTATGTTATTTGTATGCGAATCTGTGTTTGGTACGATATGTGAATAAGAGGCGGATTTGGTAAATTAATTTATGTGTTGTTCATTGGATTTAGGAGTGATGTATGGTAATTTTATGTAAATCTGTGTGAGGTATGAATAGTGAATTGATGGAAATGGTGGTGAATGTTGAGAAAGGTGAATATTTGGTGTATTGATGATGAAAGCTTGAAGGTAATTTGATAAGGAAATTTGGTAAAGTAACTAGTGTGTTGTTTATTGGATTTAGGAGTGAAGTAAAGCAATTTTATGTGAATATGTTCTTGGTATGAATAGTGAATTGAAGAATATGGTGGAATAAGGTTGATAAAAGTGAATATTTGGTGTATTGATGATGAAAGCTTGAAGGCAATATGAAGGTTGAGAAAAGTGAATAATTGGTGTAATGATAGATGTATATGCTGGATCCCAGTTGTGTGTGAACTGTGCTTGGTATGAATAGTGAATTGATGAATAAGAAGTGAGTGGGAGAAAGGAGCGTGGAGAGTTTGATATATGAATAAGAAGCGAATGGCAGGTATGAGATTGGAGAGAATGGAAGTTTGAAGATAATATGGAAAAGTAATTAGTGGGTTATTTGAGAGTGTTATTTATTGGAGGTTTGTTTATGGTGGTATAAGGCTAAGAAAAGCGAATATTTGGTAAGAGGCGAATGGGAGGTATAAGAAAATTTGGTAAAGTAATTGGTGTGTTGTTTATTGGATTTAGGAATGAAGTATGGCAATTGTAGGTGAATATGTATTTAGTATGAATAATGAATTGATGAATATGGTGGTATAAGGTTGAGAAAAGTGAATATTTGGTGTATTGACGATGAAAGCTTGGAAAGCTAAATAGTGCAATGATGGTGAGATAGTACAGTACAGCAGATTGAGTAAGAGTAATAATGTCATTATTTGGTATGTAGTAAGGTAATCTGGAGTTGATTCGGAGTGTTAAGTGTAAGTGAATGATTGTGGAGTTGGAGGGAGTTTTGGTAGATAATGGTGTATAAGTTGCAATTGGTATATAGTAAGATAATCTGGAAACGATCTGGAGTAAGAATAAGGTGGTATAAGGTTGAGGAAAGTGAAAAATTGGTGTAATGATAGATGCATTAGTATGGTGCTATTTGTAAGTCTGAAGGTAATGTGGAAAAGTAATTAGTGGGTTGTTTGATAGTGTTGTTTGTTTATTGGAAGTAGAGCTGGCAGAGTATATAGTCGAAGACGTCGAAGCGTTGGACTGCCTTCTCATTGCTCAATTGAGGGCAAGTTGGAACTCTAAATAGTGCAATGGTTGTGAGGTAATATAGTACAGTACAACAGATTGAGTAAGTGTAAGAAAGTCATTAAGGAATTTAAATGATAGACGTCTGCCCCGTGTAAACAGAAAAGTATGCGCACTCAGTAGTAAATGCGATCTTGCCTGGGTTTGCTAGGAGTGGAAGTGTGCTGCCAGACTAGCTGACTCAGGCAGACAATCTGGGACATCGTTAATGTTGCGTAACCCCAGTGGGTGCGCAACAATGTCAAGTCAACTGGTATCAGCATATGTCGTTCATTGTCATTTAATTTTGCTCCTATCAGTGGCGCATTTCATATCATTTTAGTTTGTATTTAATTTTGCCGTAATACTCTAACAATTTAATTTTGCCGTTGTAAATATGTGTGCCGTTACTGCCGTAATGCAATGGCCATTGGATCTCCGGAAAGGAGTGTGCATGCCCATTTATCAACATTTGTGGTTTATATCATTTTAGTTTAAATCTGGCTGTAGGTTGTACAATGTTATTTTTCTCATTTATCAGATCAAAAGGGTATTGTTTACTGTAGATCTCGAGAAAAATAATAAACAAACAAATAAACACACTAACAGTTTGTTGATGTTCTTTGACGTCACATTTTAACGCAGCACATTCTGAAAGGGAAGAAGTAGCAAGTCCTCGTATTGCATTCGTAAATTTGGAGTACTTCCGACAGTAGGGCACAGCAGCTTCAACAAATTCCTGCAGATGCTTAATTAGAGCAAGCAAACAAGGCTTTGGGTATCGAAGTCCTCCTCTGTCCTGACCCATACTTTACAGAAATCAATAAATGTTTCATACCTAGGGATAATTATAGATAGTTATCTGAAGTGGAATTTTCATGCATCAAATTTGATCATTAAACTTCAGAAACTTATTTATATATTTTACAGAATTAGAAATGTTATTTCAACACAAGTCTTGAAGTCAGTATATTTTGCCTTAGTTCAATCGCAACTGGAATATGGAACTAAGAGTTGGGGTTGAATACTTGATTCACACTTGGCTCAGGTATATACATGCCATAACTACATACTGAAAGTCATGTACAAAAAGCCACTGATGTTTCCAACATATGAACTGTTCCAGCAAAGCATGGTACTTAACATACTGCAGCTAATGGTGCAGTCAGTGACCCTATACATGCATAAAAATTTAAAGCTCTTCTGCAAAGAACACAAGTTAAAAATTTGCACTATGCTGAAGGACAGAACTGGAATAAGTACACCACGCCGGAACACTTTACTTGGACAAAGAAATCTAAGTTGTCTAGGGCCACGGATATACAATGCATTACCTGTGGACGTGATCAGTGACAAACAGATTAAGAAGGCTACTCACATGACTCATTAATAATTATTACAAAGTAGACCAACTTATAAATTTCCATTATAATATTTAAATCAACTAGCACACTATTCCTCTCTACTAAGAAACCAACCTTATCCTTAACCCATGTCCCTCCATTCTAGCTTCCTGTATATTACACCAAATGCAGAAAAACAGTTCATAAAATTACTGTAGTCAAATATCACCAAAATGTCCGGCTTGATGGCTAAATGGTTAGCGTGCTGGTCTTTGGTCATAGGGGTCCCGGGTTCGATTCCCGGCAGGGTCGGGAATTTTAACCATCGTTGGTTAATTTCCCTGGCACGGGGGCTAGGTGTATGTGTTGTCTTCATCATCATTTCATCCTCATCACGACGCACAGGTCGCCTACGAGCTTCAAATCGAAAGACCTGAACCTGGCGAACCGAACATATCCTCGGACACTCCCGACACTAAAAGCCATACGCCATTTCATTTCATTCCACCAAAATGATAATGGAGTAAATGCTATTCACTAAATGCCATGATGTACATAATCTAGCCATTGTATTTTGAAGCCCACACACAAGTTTACCTTATGTGGGATTCACACTGTATCTTTTACTACCTCTGTATGTATATGATATTGATTTGAATAAAAATGTTTAACCCTGACAGTAACACGTCTATAAACATCGCTTTAGTTACACCACACGTTCGAAGACGTGTCACTCAAAGCCTATTATTTAAAGTTACATTAATGTTACCAGATGGAATGAAAAAGGAATAGAGGTGGTGGAGGGGATAACTCTCCCCTCCTTAAGAGGAATAGATGGCATTCATTCGCACAACACGTCAGAAAAACGTATGGTGTTACTGTCAGGGTTAAATTAAAAAATAAAACAGGTTCCATTAGTGGTGTCGAAGATCTAGGCAGTGAGATGTTGTTGAAGCAAATGTCACACTCCATCCTCTCTTCAACAACACGAACCAAGTACCCGCATACTAGAGCTTGAGAAACTGTTTCTAGATTGATTGGAACATTATCGTTTGGATATTTGAGGTTGTCCAAAAGAATCAAGACGTGATCTGGGAGAATAATTTCGTCATTTTCCCTCTCAGTGTAGCATGTATTCGCACATTCCGTTGATAAGATTTCGCTGCAAAATTCATGAACGTCACTTGCATTGTCAACTTTGGAATGAAGCATGAGTCCAGACTTCACAATCCGTTTGATGGCACATGCTGCTGTTCTCGTATCAGTAATACCATTGCTTCCTTCCCTCATTCTTACACAGCTGAAAAAGAGCTTCAACGGGATCTGCAGAAAATCTTCTGGTGAGGACGTAGAAAAATTCATTCCGAAGAAGGTGAACTTTACAGTCAACAGTACAGATTACAGTAAAAAAGAGTACTTCAGCTGTCTCCTTACTAAATCGTTTCATCTTAGTCCGTTTTAATTCAGTCTGAAGGGTTTTGATGTAACGAACAAAATCTTGCTGTAACCACGCTAGCCGTTCACTGACTGCAGAATAAAACTCCATACAATCTGGACTGTTTTGCCTCAAGCCTTGCGTCCTGTCACTTACATCATGTAAAGAGAAGAATTTATACACGATCTTAATGAAATCAATAGTTGGACCCGCTTTCGAAAATTCGACATCTATCACGAAACAGGTATGGTTATTCTTCATGAATTCAATTGCGGCCATCACGGCAGGAGAAAAAACTTGCACGGGGCATAAAACATTCATTTTCTAGAACTTGCTTGGTTCGATGTGTTTTCTTGTTGAGTAGCGCACTGGCTTGTTTCTTTGAATCTTATATAATTACCGCTGAGATTATTCCATCTCCGTCAGTCATCTCTCTACATAAAAACTGCGACCTGATATTCTTAATCAAATGACTAATCAAAACTCAGAAAAATTGTACATTCTTTGATTTTTGAAGCAGCAAATCTTTGGTTATCAAAAGGATGCGGTACGCTACTTTTCACATCAACATTTCCAAGGATATCTATACGCATAGCACGATTGATAAATTTCACAGTCCTACACAACGTTATCACTTGCACAAACAGCAGACAACAGGTATGTTTACTATTTGTACGAAATAGCACAGCTTTTCACACACAAGCAACAATAACACAACGCAGCACGTGCATTTACCGCGGAGAGATTGTGCGCCTACTGCTGCACTCTTACAGCGATTTGAAGAAATATTGGTAGTCGCGCCTTCCTGTGTTAAACTAATGGCATAGGGCAGGCAGTATAAGAGGATCGAGACGGCGGTCGCATACACATACACAGACCGTTGCCTACGAGATATACAAGGCCGGGACATAGCTACTAATTTGCCGCTGAATAGACCAAGTTCACAGTTTAGCCGCTAGATGTCACGTTTCTGTTCTGCTCTGGGCGGACTTTAACATGGTGATGTACGGAGTAATGGTGGTGTTGCGTTGATTTCATGCAATTTATTGTGCGTATTGTTTCTGTTCGTGAGGTTGAAAAGCATGGTGCACTGTTGTGTACCTCTACGTACTTCGGATACTTCTAAAAAGCCAGAAAATGTGACGTTCCATAATTTTCCTTCGGAGTGCGGATTAAGAGAGAAATGCAGGCAAGCGAGTATGCAGCATGTTGCATGTTAATACATCAGATTTCAAGGTAAGCATATCAGTGAAGAGAATTCTCCCCAACGAAGTTCCTTCTGTTTTAGTATATATCCTGTTCACAACAGAAAAGTGTCAAACGCAGGAAGGCTCCAGCTCCAAGAAATGACGTAATGCCATCAAAATTATTATTTTTTTTTTGCTAGTTGCTTTACGTCGCACCGACACAGATAGGTCTTATGGCGACGATGGGACAGGAAAGGGCTAGGAGTGGGAAGGAAGCGGCCGTGGCATTAATTAAGGTACAGCCCCAGCATTTGCCTGGTGTGAAAATGGGAAACCACGGAAAACCATTTTCAGGGCTGCCGACAGTGGGGTAATGCTGGGGCTGTACCTTAATTAAGGCCACGGCCGCTTCTTTCCCATTCCTAGACCTGTCTTTTCCCATCGTCGCCATAATACATATCTGTGTCGGTGTGACGTAAAGCAACTAGCAAAAAAAGCAGGGGCGAATGCTGGTCATGAAAGTCAGGCTTGCTCTTCCATTCGTGAAAGTTGGTGGGGTGGGACATGCATATTTCTGAATGAATAAAATTTATAAACCCAATAATCGCTAAATCACATGAACATTTTAATCATCGGTTACATGAACATGCATTCAAACTGGTTATGTCACACCTACAAGAATGGCCAAAAGAATAACAATCAGACACATTTTATAATTATTAAGAAATCATAACAAGCCAGTGAACGTCAAACTATGTACACAGAAAAATTGCTACTATTTATTAAATCTTCCTACTTGAAAACAAACTCTACTCTGCGGCTTCTCTTTACAAAACCATCAATAACTTCATCATAGAAAGAGGACTGTAATCTAATTTTTGCAAGCAATCCTTTTTCAATCGACAACATAGCTAATGATGATATCCTCTCCTGGCATTGAGTCGATCTGCAATATGTATTAATGCGTCTCAGTGTTGAAAAAAAACGTTCTGCAGAGGATGTAGTAGCAGGAATTGTTGCTACAAGTTTGATGAGCTTGAAAATTTCTGGCATACCCATGTACAATTTATTAGTATGCATAAACTGCATTAAGTCTGAAACACTTTTCTCTTTAAAATCAGAAGATGAATACATCACACTTAATTCTGTTTTTAAGCGAACAATGTCGAAAAATGGCCCATAGGTCTTTTCTAGGGCAGTAACATCACTGTCTGGAAACCTATTTCTGTGCTTATCAAACAAATCACAATCCAACAGCAAGAAGAACACAAATTTCTTTATGCATTTAAAACGCTCTCCTATTTGGACAAGTGCATTGTCAATAATTTCATTGAATAGACGTTTGTATTTTGATTTTTCTGGTTCATCACTAATTCTTCGATTTTTAGAGCACAGCTGTCCTCCATAAACATCAATTTCAGTATCAACATGTCCATACAAACTATCAAAATCTTCATTTCTCATAGACTGGATATTTAAAAAGAGCTCCTCAACCTTCTTGCCACAGTACTGAATATTCAGACTTTTTGTTTGTAAAATACTGAATACAGTATCGGAGAATGAAAAAATCTTGGAGAACACTGCCAGCAGAAATCTAGTATTGAACTTAAGTAAGAAGAACAAAAATCCTTGTGCTTTCAATGTAGTGTCTTCATCCCAGTCGTCTGAAGTATCCTGTACATGTTGAAAGAATTTCACCAGCGTATCATAATATTCCTTCACAGTATTAATAAGACGTGAAGCAAAATTCCATGTCGTTGGTGCTACTGTTGGCAACTTCTTCTGAACAAAATCTCGAAGAGCAGCTGCTCTCTTTGTAGACTTTGAAAGAAAAAGCAGCAAGTCCTGACATTGTTTGGAAGAAAATTGTACATTCTTTGATTTTTGAAGCAGACTGCTGTAGTGTGAAAATTCAATAGGTGGCTATAACAATGCACAAATGTCGCATATGGATACTGGTCTTGAAGTAGTTTATTAAGCCCATTCACATGACCGGCTAAGACAGCAGCACCGTCATATGTTTGAGCCACAATCTTTTCCTCACAACTGAACTCTTTTAAAATAGCACGAACATGATTTAAGAGGGCTCCAGCAGTGCGATCTTTACTAACGTCAGCAAAACCAAGAAACCTCTCTTGAATTTCACCACTTTCATCTACAAAACGGAGTAAAGTAGAGAGTTGTGACTTATTAATAATATCGGACGTTTCGTCCAACATTATTACCACAAAAGTTGCTTGTTTAAGCTTCTCCTTTATTCTTCTCACAATTACTGAACTTATTTCTGCTATTAAATCCTTTTGGATTGCAGACGACGTCCCTCTAAAAATGGTGGAGTCTTTCAGATGAGCTGCCAGAAGAGGATCATATTCACTTATAATTTGTAGAAGTTCGATGTAATTCCCTCTGTTTACGGAAGTTGCAGACTCGTCATGTCCACGAAATGGTAGTTCCTGTTTTGCTAAACAAACACTGCATCGATCACTCGTTTAAGTATGTCACGATTTTTCTTTACCTTTTCATTATGAAGTTGGTCACTGGTGCGTTTCTGTTCATCCAGCTGGTGGTCGATCCTTGTACGCCCAAAGCCCAAAGAAACACTTCATATGGTTTGCAGATTTCTCATGCCTTGTAATAGACAGTGTCAAGGTGTTCAAATTGTCAAAGCCACTTTTACACCATACACCTGTCAACCAGTGCGTATTATTATATTGAGATACAGAGAACGAACGTACATATTCTCTATTTTTCTCCCTGTGCTATGTCTTTAAATCTGGCAGCGCCTGCCATTCTTAATAATGTCTGTTTTCTCTTGGATAGTCCTCCGAGAAAATGGATTTGATAACAAGCTGTCAATAATGCACGGTTCGGAACTCATTGCAGCACGTCAAATCATTCAGAATAGATGGTCAGGAACTTACAGTACACTACTCACTGACACAACACACTAGATCTGTAGCTCTCAGACCAGAGCTTCCAACTACACATTATAAACGTGACAGCTTGCAACCGGCCTTGGAGAGAAGAAACCTGCGCGCGCATACATTTCTCGCTGTGTCGACAGCTCCTCTGAAGCTCGTAAGACACGAGCAAGCCTCGCAGGACTCGCCAAGATATATGCAACATGCGATTTGCATAATGCAGATCTATTACAGATACGGTACATATTGTATTTTTTTTAACTCGCCTGCTTTAGAAAAATATTGCGCTTGCACAGCAAGCGTAGCATGCTCGGAGAAATCGCCCCTGAAAAAAAGGAAAGGCTACGAGTATCTATGTTAAATCTAAATATATATATATTGAAGAGATTTCAAATGCCAGATTACGGAAAACAGTAAGCATTTATATTGAGAAGTAGGATACGGTAATGAAATCAGAAAAATGATTTAAGGTACCGGTATCTGAACTTGACTAAAAAGTAAACCAAATTGAAAATAATTGTACATATGATCATTCAGGAGCTTTATTCCTGTTAGAATAAACTGAGTCTTACGGGAAGAAATAATGAAATACGGAGAAACAACGCTAAAAATGTGAGTCCTCTGGCATAGGAAAGCACCTACCGGCTACAGATTTGAGATCCTTGCACTGCCTAACTGTACCACATCAGAAGATGCTGAAAAATTATATAGGATTTTCTAATGGCGAAACGGGCATAACATCGCTCTCCAAAGAGTGGCTTCAATACGAATGTCGCAACATTAGATGTGTGGAGGGAAAGGTAGGATACCGTAGCTGATAATTTATACTGTAAGATGGTGATTAAACCCAACGTTATTTATGACCGCAATCTCGATCAGTTTATCGGATACACTGAGGCAGAATTAAAGAAAACGGGAAGTAGTGACAAACTCGCTAATAGACTTCTCTGCTTATTTCGTGAACTACTTATTTCGTTTAAGCGAATTGTAAGAAATATGTTGTAGAAAGTAAGTCATACAGCTGCTCTTGGTCTGTCTTTTTATCTCACATCTGCTCGGTGTCTCGTGAAATTGCTAGTTTTAATGAATTTTTATTCTTTATTCTTAATACTAAATAAGTATTAACACTTACCTATGATAACAATGACATTTACAGTAAGATACAAAAGTTGAAAAGTAGAAAAGCAGCTGGAATTGATAAGATTTCTGGGGATATACCAAAGACAATGGGTTGGGTTATGGTACCATATCTGAAGTACTTATTTGATTATTGTTTGGTTGAAGGAGCTATACCAAATGAATGGAAAGTTGCTATAGTATTTTTTTTTGCTAGGGGCTTTACGTCGCACCGACACAGATAGGTCTTATGGCGACGATGGGATAGGAAAGGCCCAGGAGTTGGAAGGAAGCGGCCGTGGCCTTAATTAAAGTACAGCCCCAGCATTTGCCTGGTGTGAAAATGGGAAACCACGGAAAACCATTTTCAGGGCTGCCGATAGTGGGATTCGAACCTACTATCTCCCGGATGCAAGCTCACAGCCGCGCGCCTCTACACGCACGGCCAACTCGCCCGGTAGTTGCTATAGTAGCCTCTGTGTATAAAGGAAAGGGTGTTAGACATAAAGCTGAAAATTACAGGCCAGTGAGTTTGACATGCGTTGCATATAAGCTTTGGGAAAGCATTCTTTGTGATTATATTAGACTTGTTTGCAAAATTAATAACTGGTTCGTTAGAAGGCAGTTCGGTTTTAGGAAAGGTTATTTCACCAAAGCTCAACTTGTAGGATTGAAGCAAGTTATACCAGATATCTTGGATTCAGAAGGTCAAATGGACTGTATCGCGATTGACCTGTCTAAAGCATTTGATAGGGTGGATCATGGGAGACTACTGGCAAAAATGAGTGCAATTGGACTAGACAAAAGAGTGACTGAATGGGATGCTATATTTCTAGAAAATAGATCTTAGAGAATTAGGGTAGGCGAAGCTTTACGTGACCCTGTAATAATTAAGTGGGGAATCCCTCAAGGCAGTATTATTGGACCTTTATATTTTCTTATATATATCAATGATATGTGTAAAGAAGTGGAATCAGAGATAAGGCTGTTTGCAGATGATGTTATTCTGTACAGAGTAATAAATAAGTTACAAGATTGTGAGCGGCTGCAGGGTGAGCTCGATAGTGTTGTGAGATGAACGGTGAACAATGGTATGATGATAAACGGGGTTAAAAGTCAGGTTGTGAGTTTCACAAATAGGAAAAGTCCTCTCAGTTTTAATTACTGTGTTGATGGGGTGAAAGTTCCTCTTGGGGATCATTGTAGGTACCTAGGTGTTAATATAAGAAAAGACCTTCATTGGGGTAATCACATAAATATGATTGTTAATAAAGGGTACAGATCTCTGCACATGGTTACGAGGGTATTTAGGGGTTGCTGTAAGGATGTAAAGGAGAGGGCACATAAGTCTCTGGTAAGACCTCAACTAGAGTATGGTTCCAGTGAATGGGACCCTCGCCAGGATTACTTGAGTCAAGAACTGGAAAAATCCAAAGAAAAGCGGCTCGATTTGTTCTGGGTGATTTCCGACAAAAGAGTAGCGTTACAATGTTGCAAAGTTTGGGCTGGTAAGACTTTGGAGAAAGGAGACGAGCTGCTCGATTAAATGGTATGTTCCGAGCTGTCAGTGGAAAGATGTCGTGGGAGGGCATCAGTAGACGAATAAGTTCGAGTGGTGTCATTAAAAGTTGGAAAGATCACAATATGAAGATAAAGTTGGAATTCAAGAGGACAAATTGGGGCAAATATTCGTTTATAGGAAGGGGAGTTAGGGATTGGAATAACTTACCAAGGGTAATGTTCAATAATTTTCCAATTTCTTTGCTATCATTTAAGAAAAGGCTAGGAAAACAACAGATAGGGAATCTGCCACCTGGGTGACTGCCCTAAATGCAGATCAGTAGTGATTGGTTGATACTGGAATGAGTAGCAATGGGCGGACGAGACATCTCAGTAAAGAGAACTCTAGCGGCTCTTGTCGGAAGTATCTTGAGGCTGAATCTGTGCTGTATCTCGTACGTGACGTTACTTGCAACCCCCCGCTCCTTTACCCACGAGCAATGTAAGTTCTGTGATGTAGTCCTATATACCCGCTCTTTATCTTCTATGGTGGCTTCAGATTTCGTGATTGGTGGAAGTGAATCAAGACGAGTTGGGCGGAGTCCGACCACGGGGAGGAGCCAAAATTCGCAGTAGTGGGTGGGTAGTGTGAACAGAATTCAAATTTTGTGAAGAGAAGCCCATTAAATTATAAAGAAGAAGAAACTTTGTCCACTGTAACGCTTTTTCATCCGGATCAAGTGTTCTATGAACGAAGGCCTAATTATTTTGTGGTAAAATTCTGTGAATATGTGGTTGTAAGTACTATCTGCGCACTTTTTAGCGATAGATTTACACCCTAGTGCTGACGCGGTCGACCTCGGCAATCTTCGAGATTCGTACTGGCAATCTTTGAAACACAAACTACGAATCGCTTATGCATCGCTGTGTTACGTCTGGCGTATACTTTACGTACTAGTACTGTTGTTATTTACACAGCAAAGCCAAACTATACAATTCACTCTAGGAATAAGATTCGCATCGAAAAATGTTATATAATGTTATATAATGGGTGTGTGACACGGTTGTTGGCTTAAAATAACAAAGATTTAGAAAATTCATATCGATCGATCATATTATCGATTCATTCCAGATTTCATTTCCATTCATTTGGCCGTACTAACGGAACCGGAAGTGCTCCCTCCTTACTCCTCAAAACGGTACACAAATCTATCGCTAAAAAGTGCGCAGATAGTAAGTACCCGGTAGTTTTTTACACCTCGTGTTCTGACCATCCCTGTTATCATTTTTGTATTTTTGGGTAAAGTTCTTAATAACCAATGCTTTTATTTTGCGGCAGTAGCGTTTCACTGCACTCCACATGTTCTGAGCATGGCTCTTTTAAATCCGCCTCGTGTTAGCTGCCATTATTTAATTTAACGTATAGTGATGCTTTCTCCTGTTGCAGGTTATGACTTTCGAACACCGCTGTTTTCTGTGTTTAAAACGTAGTTAGTGGGAGCAGACTTCATATTTTTTTGTCCAGGAACGTTTCGTGTGTTTAAAGTGCTGTACTATAAGGTATATATTTTTATTTTTGGTAAAATTCAGTGAATGTGTAGTTTTGAGTAAGTAGTTTTACACCACGTGTCCTGATCATCCCTGTTTTTAGTTGGTGGAAGTAGCGTTTCGCAGCTTTCCACGTGTTCTGAGCGTGGCTGTTTTAACCTTTATTTTACAGTAAAATCCAGACATTTTAATGCCTCGTATCAGGTGCCAGTTATGTAATTTAACTTATAGTGATGCTTTCTTCTGTTGCAGGTACTCAACGTGTTCTGACTTTTGAACATACGGTAGCTTTTTTTTTTCTCCCTCTTTTGTAGGAAAATGCAGTGAAAGTATTTTTATTTCCTGTTTTGTACGCTATGTGTGTTTCTTGGTTTCTGTATATTGACACTGGGTTGGTAAGTACCGGTAGCATTTCTTACAGCACTCCAGTGTGTCTGCATGGCTATTTTTATTTTTGTATTGAGGTAAAAATTCCGTGAACGAAATGCCACCTCCCGTTAGCTGCCGAATTTGTGACAAAACTTTTCCCGGAATGTACAATTTGAAACGACACATTTCTATAATTCATCCCTGGAATGGAATATAATCCACAGGAAACTAGGCCTATAATGAACCCGCCAGTTAATCCGTTTAGCTGTCAATTTTGTGACAAATCTTTCCCCAGAGCGTTCAATTTAAAAAGACATATTTCTAAAATCCATCCCGGAGAAGTGGAAGCAGACGGTTCTGCATAAGGATAATGCATCCTTTGTGATTCACAGACAGGGCAAGACTCTATGCGATAATTCTTTCGTTGTAACATTTTATTGCCATCGATCGGGGAAATATAGGACAAATGTTTTACCAGAAGTAGACAAAGAGAATCAAAAATAGATGGAACTTCAAAAACATGTGGTTATTGTCCTGCTAAAATGAATTCAGTTTTTAAAAATGGGCACGTAGCAGTAGAATTTTGCAGTACTCATATAGAACACCAAAATGAACTGGCAAAACTTTCTTTAGGCCGAGCTGAACGCAGTGATTTAGCAAGAAAAATTGCAATGAAAGTGTCTCACGGTGATATTTTAGATCAAGTAAGATCGTCCGCAAGTAAAGATATTCTCAAACGAGAGCACTTAATCACAAAACAAGACCTTTACAATATCGAAAGGGCTTTCTCCCTAAATAGTGATGCTGTTAGACATCCTAATGATGCGGTAAGTGTGGATGCATGGGTAGCAACAGAGAAACAGCTGGGATCTAATAGCGTTCTGTTTTACAAGCCTCAGAACGTAGTCATACCTGAATAACCAATTTTTGTCGAGAAATGATTTCTTTCTTGGAATATTCACGGAGGCACAGCAGGAGATGCTGCAGAAATTTGGCTGAGACTGTATCTGTGTGGACAGCACTCATGGTCTGAATGCATATGGGTTCGAGATGGTTACAGTAATTGTTTTAGATGATCTTAGGCAAGGGCTACCGTATGCCTTTTTTATAGGTAGCAAAATAGATTCTGCAACACTCCGAGTATTTTTAGTTGCATCAAAGAGAGAACTGGAGTAATCAGTTGTAACGTATTCATGTCGGACATGGCAGAATCGTTTTATAATGCATGGCAAGAAGTTATGGGTGAATCCAATATGCGTTTGTTTTGCACATGGCATGTCATTCGGGCATGGAAAAGAAATCTGACAAAAATTAAGGACGCAGAAAAGCAAATACTAACTTTCGAGAGATTGAGATCTCTTCTGCATGAGACAGATGAAGCCGCATTTAACATTAGGATAGATGAAATTACACGTCAGTTATTGGAGGATCAGGAGACAAAGGATTTTGGCTTGTATTTCCAGCAGCGGTATGCAAGATGCTGTAAGGCGTGGGCATATTGTCATAGATTGATTTCGGCATTAACACTAAAATGCATTTAGATGCAATGCATAGAACTCTGAAACACGTGTTATTGAAAGGACAACCAGTAAAACGACTAGACAAAGCAATTCATGCTATAATGCAATTGGTTAAAACTAAATTGTTTGGCCGTCTGATTGTTATAGAGAAAGGAAAAGTGCATGCAAAGTTAAGGGATCTTAGGGATAGTCATAAGAAATCTTTACAATTGAGGTCCGATTTGGTATCGGAAAATGGAGACGGTGGTTGGGCTATTGCCTCGTCAAATGTTCCACAAATATATTATACTGTGAGGCTTGTGCAACCAGTCTGCAGTTATTACATGTACACACTGCAAGGCTTGCATACACAAATTTAGTTGTACTTGCATTGATGCAAGCATTAAGTGGAACATGTGCAAGCATATAAACTTGTTATGTCGTACATTAGCACCTTCTGAATGTACCATTCATTGTTCAGGAAATGCTAATATCGGCGAAGAACCTATTGTAGCTGCCGAAAGAAATGCAATTTTAAATGAAGTTGGCAATGGTGAATTCATAAGTAGGCATGCAGTACCGGTAGTCGATATTGCCAGATTAAGAGCAGACTTGACTCGGCAATTTAATAATGTTCTCCTTAAAGTTAATAATGTAGAGCAATACAACATCTGCAGTCAAAGTCTGAAATGGTTAGTTCCTCTTCTGAATGCTTCTGAACAGCATATTGCAACTTTACCACAGACCAAGAGCAATGTTAGTAAGAAAATTGAACTTCAGAGGCGCTTTAAATGCACAAGGCAGAAACTGAAAGGTAAAAAATCTTCCAAGGCACCAACTATGCCAGAAGCAATTAACACTGCAGCGAGTAGGCTACAATAGTCTCTCGAGGAAATGACTATGACAGTGACCTAGATGTTAGGCCCCTTTAAACAACAAGCAGCAAGCATCCCCATTAATAAAGCAGAGAGATGATTACTTCATTCTTCTTTTAAAATTTAGCTTTTAATGAATCCCACTGGAGGTAATCTCTGACTTAAAGGTCTGGAATGTGGGAATTTGGCCACGGGCACCCGGTATTAATGCTGGGCAGGACCGTTATGTATGGTATGATTCTATCATTAAACATAAAGTTATACAAAGTACAGTACCGGTACTCATTTTTAATTCGTTACCCCACATGAAGTTATTCCGGAATTGTTCTCGGCATATTCATTTTCTACTATATGTAAAGACAGACAGTCTATAACCACACATCGCCTCTCTCTCCCTCTCGGTTAAACAGTGCCACACACATACACACTTTTCCCATAGCTTCCCTCTACCACCAGGTTCTACTCTTTGGCGAGCTGCGAGGGAGGCAACGGCATATCATCAATTCGTAATCACTGGCAGTTTGACCTAACATAAAAATATTGTACATATATAAGTTAAAAAGTGATTTGAAACCTACTAGTTTTTCTTAATCTTGTATTAGTTTTAGACAGATAAGAAACCACCTTATGTCAATCTTGATCTTGTATAAACTTGAAGGTTGTGTATGAAGAGATAAGACCTGTAGGCTAAATAGTGTTTACTTTATTCTCTAAACTGTAATGAAAGAAAATAGGTTGTAGGGTATTTCCTAGTTTTTCTTAATCTTGTATTAGTTTTTGACATTAGGAACCAGATTACCAAGAAAATTTATAGAGAAACTCTGGAATCTCAAGCAAAAATTAGGATGGATTAAGGAAATTAGAGAGGATATGGAAGAACTACAAATAACTCTGGATGATTTGTAAAACAAAACTGAAAATGTAAAGAAACTGTAAAACATAAAAATAAGATTTAAACCAAAAAGAGACAAATGATATTCAATGAAATGGGTACTTACAGATGTGGAATGACAGGAAAGATCGGAACGAATGGAAAGCTACTGGGCAATTTGGAAACAAAACACATTGAAGATGATGACCGGAGAATGATTGACTGAAGTGGTCCAGTGAGGCCGTAAAAGAAGAGAGGCGACCTGCTAGTAGTGTGTACACCGAGCGAGTTGGGCCATGCAGTGGCTGTGAGCTTGAGTTCGGGAGATAGTGGGTTCGAGCCCCAATGTCGGCAGCCCTGAATATGGTTTTCCATGGTTTTCCATTTTCACACCAGGCGAATCCTGGGGCTGTACCTTAACCCTTTAACCGCCAACGTCCGATTGATCAGACGTTTGAGGTTCAGTCTAAAAACGCCAACGTCCGATTGATCGGACGTTCCGAAAAAAAAAAAACTTTCCAACTTATTTATTCGTTTTAATAATGTATAATACATGTTTTGGACTAGTATTGGATTAAATAAGACTATATACAACAAGTTTAGTTGAGGAACTTGCTGCCGAGTGGCTTGGTGACCAAGCGGCAATTCAGCTCCCGCGGGCGGGCGGGTAACGAACCCCTTACTATTCACTGGAAAAAAAGGAACGTAACTGTTCCGTATTCAGAAAGATTAGTACTAGTCAAGGTGGTAATTGTAAAAAAGACCAGATACATTTGTAAACAGTGTAGGAAATGTGTACACCCTTTGTGCCCCCTCCCCCCTAAGCACATTTGCTAGAACACGTCATAAACATGTGTAAATATTAGTAAATAATTTCTTGTATCATATTTTTAAGGCAAAAAGTGAATTTTGGGAGTTACATCTGTGTGAAATAGATATTAGTAATCATTTTTTTTTTACTTAAAACGAACCAGGAAATGCAGCATTTGCATATAATGTAAGATTAGAAAATTTCACGTTAATGTAATGATAATAATAATAAAAATATTGTAACTGTAATATTGTATATAAGGCTTTATTTTTTTTATGTAGCATAGGAAACACCACCCCTCTAAAATAATGCAGCTTTTGATAGTAAAAATATTTTTTTTCTTGCCGGTTTTTTATCATGAAATACATTTTTTCAAAGAAAGGAAATATCTATTTGAATTATCACTTCATAAAATAAAACATTTATAAAATAAAGGTTCATTAATTTACATCAATAAAATGCCCGAAGCATTACCTTCGAAACAAAAAAATGACCATCCAATTGACATAAATTGAACAGAAGTTATTACGAATAATTTACTGCAATGTAAAAAGTGATCATTAGGCCTTGGTGGTATAGGACATGGACACCGCATATGAGGCTGGTGGTCAAAGGGTTAATTAAGGCCATGGCCGTTTCCTTCCTTCCCACTCCTAGCTCTTTTTGCCATAAGACCTATCTGTGTCTGTGTGACTTAAAGCAAACTGTAAAAGAAAGAAGTATGTGAGTGATTTATTTGATATGATGCTGTAAGAAAATAGTTTGTAGGGTGTTATTTTTTCTCTATTTTGTATTACTTTTCAATAGATGGGAAAGCTTGAAGGTTTCATTTGAAGAGAGATGGCACCTCGGGCAAAATTCTTGTAAGAATTATGTTGTGTTATGGGTGAAGATTTGCTAAAGAATATTGATGTTATGTAGCCATTCCCCATCCTAGGTGATGTCTGAAGCTTTTTATTTTATAATTTTTTAAAATTTTAAAATCTATGAATTAAATAGATTGACACACTGTTTCTCTTGTTAAAGTAAACGTTCAGTTTTCATCTTAACTGGCATTTTGGTAGGGGTTTTTCATTAAATAAAATATTTTTCTTAATTGCTAATTTTCAGGAAATGGTTTTGATATGTTAATAAAAACTGGGAGTAGGTGAAAGCGTAAAAATGTTATAAAAAGTCAAAATGATTGTGATCTTGGCTTACAGGAGGAGATGGGTAATGGTGGGAATTACACCTTCCTCTGTCCTCTGAAAGAGGTTATATAACTGCCGAAGCTTGTTACTATCAAGAGCACAGGGTGCTGGCTAATGAAAACATCATTAACACTGCAAGAAGAGCAGCATTCCTTGTGTGGTACTGTTAGCTCAGATTTCAAACTTGTTGTGAAGCGCTGATTTACCTGTGCAGCTTTACAGTTTGGAAGGGTGAACTGGCTCAAATGTAAGTGTATCGCAGAATGTTGGAGATCCTCTGTCATGCCAGGAAATTGTGTGCATACTCTACCCTCTCAAAATTCAAGCAATATGGCAATGTAGAAGGGACACCATGCACGTGGGCATCCTGTTCACAGAACAGTTCAAAGTCTGTGATAAGATAAACTCTTGAGGTCATCGATGTCTGAATACATTTGTTATACTGTGACGTTCAAAGGGACCACTTTTTTGACACATGGTCACTGGCAAGGGATTAACTTCCTCATAAACCACTCTTTCACATCATCTTTGTAGTGTAAATGGTTTTTATTTGTGGCAACAGAAATTTACATTTGTTACTTACTAAGAAGCGTGTGGGTTTTATCACCACCCACAGGCTAACAGGCAGAGAAACATATGCTGCTGGCAGGGACCCACACTGTATCCTGCATTACTTTCCTACCTGTTCCCCTTTTTAACTCATCTTCCTGCTCTATGTTAAATGTGAACCCTTTGTAACTATTCATCCTGTTGTACCAATTACCTTGAAAACCGCCTCCATAAAGAAATCAATAATCATAATAATTATCTTCTTTCAGCTTTATTGTTTTCCCTGGTAGGGACTGATAAATTATTATGAAATCCTATTTGAAAATTTAATTCTTTGAAATATATGTGACCAGTTGGCTTACCTCAACACTCATAGGCGTTATATGAGGAGGCCTAACTGAAGAAGATGGCAAGTTTGTATTGCTTCGGTGATAATTGTCACAAAGATCTTACATTTCCACTGGGAACTCCCACCTGTCATGATCCTTTCTTGATGGGTTTTAACCCCTTCATTCCTGGATTTCTTCTCCTTATTGATTATTCATTGCACCTAAGGATTGTATCGACTGTTTATACATTTAGGATTTCATATGATTAGTATTGCCAGAGTATGGGAAATGAGTATGTATGTTGGGTATTCAGCCTGAAGGCTGGTTTGATCCTCTACAGCACCAGCAACAGCTGTCATACATAGCCTAGGTGTCACTGAAGAGGCATACTAGGGAAATGAGGAGTAAGCTAGTTTCACGTTGCTTTCCTCACTGAGCCAGATGTTGCTATTGCATATCAGTCTGCCAAGCCCACTGAAATGCATGCATCAACCGACCCTATGAGCGATATTTTCACACCATTCATAACAGGGACTGGCTGCATAAGGAATGGCAATACTAGCATCGCTCATACCTCGGTCACTTTCATATTGTCAAAGCCAAGGATAAGACTGAGGAGGTCAATGAAAGTAACAAATTTATTCTAGCCCATTCCAGAAGACATAGTGCACTGTAAACACTACATCCTGCCAGTAAAGGCATGTATGGGAAATAATTTTACCCTATCAATGTACTTTTTCTTTCAGGTGCCGGTGGCTTGCCAATCGTCGCCCTCGATAAGTGATCTGCTGCCGGGTGAAAAAGATTATTTTCATTCATTCATTCATTTATTTCAATTAATTCCAACGAGCCTGCAGGCTCATACATAGGAATTGTACAGGACATTACATACTGGCGGGCACTTACACATCAAAATATTTTGGTGTTTGGCAACTAGATTGATCTGTACATTATGTAACATTTGTAACTTTCCAGTGTAAACATTCACCTACAGGAACTGTAAACTTCACTTTTGAATAAATGCATGGATAATTTAAAAATATAAACTGTGTACTTTGTTTTGTATTTAACTTTTTACTGTTCCATTACCATTAGTGTCATGGGGCGAGGGTGAACCAGGAAATTTGGTCATGTAAAATGGGTATCCTTGGTAAGTATCTTGGTAATTATAGGTAAACTGACCAGGCGTCACAGACTACACACAACAATCCTGTGGTTGGATGTTTTGTCCATTCGGTGAAGATAAAGGTTTGCTTCACAATTGCTTACGTCTCATTGTCAAACATCACTGCTCTGGTGATGGCTGTCAAACAAATCAGTTATTTCTTGTTCTTGAGTTGTTTGATCACATATTCTGTTCTACTGCATGCAGTCAGTCTGGGGTAGGTGGTAATTTGCAGAACGAGTTAGCCGTGCGGTTAGGGTGGTGCAGCTGGGAGCTTGCATTCGGGAGATAGTGGGTTTGAACCACACTGTCGAAAGCCATGAGGCTGTTTTCCCATTTTTACACCAGGCAAATGATGGGGCTGAACCATAACTATGGCCACGGCCATTTCATATCCCATCGTTGCCGTAAGACTTGTGTCAATGCTATGTAAAGCAAATTGAAAAAAAAAAATTGTAGGTAGTAATTTGTTTACCGGTTGAATGGATTTTCTCCCACATGAACAAAGTGGATATTATACTTAAATTTGTGCTAAAATTTAACTCTTCAACTATAGAAACTAGATCTTGGCATCTTTGTTTTCAAGCAATTATTTGAGAGTCTCTGCAATTGTTGTACATTACAAAGTTTGAACTTTTGCTTCTTTTACAATTTGCTTTAGGTGCACTGACGCAGATTAGGTCTTATGGCGATTATAGGAAAGGACTTGGGGCGGGAAGCAAGTGACCGTGGCCTGGTGTGAACATGGGAAACCACAGAAAAATAACTTCCGGGCTGCCGACAGTGGAGTTCAAACCCACTATCTACTGAATGCGACCTGACTGCTGCATGGCGCAAACCATGCAGCCACTCGCTCAGTCAAGTTTGAATCAAAGTGAATCTTTGAAATTCAGAATTAAAAATGGATAACAATAACCCATATATGTGTGTGATTTGTGCTGATATTCAACCTCTGAATTCTTAAAACTTCCAAAATCCCACTGTCTCAGTTTGTCCCTCCAAACATTGTCAGTTTACAGCAATTGTCCTACTCTGAGTTTTCCAAAATACTGAGTTCTGTTTTTATATGAATATTATTGCAATGCTCATTAATCGAAGATTGCATTACTTAATCTATAGGTGGAAAATTCAAGTAAAATGGTAATGTTGAAGGAATGATGAAGACTCCTGTAAAGGAAGCATTATTAATGTATGAATAACTGAAATATTGTTATCTGACAATGCCCTTCCTATCCATTATTTTCCTTGAGACTGGTCATGCGTCTCAGCCTCCTGTGGTTATGTAGTCGTCAGAACGATCAGCTGATGATGATGCAGAAGGGCATCGAAACTAGTTCTGATTGAAATATATGTTGTAATTTCATCTATGCAACAGTTTTTATGTATTGAATAAGGTGGATCGATATTATAATAAAAGTTGTAATCTTGGTTCAATACGGACAAACAATGAAGTTTATTAATTTAACTGGGAGTGGGCATCTCGGACATTTTCTGAGTCATGGCCCTCCTTGTGCTCAGGTGGCTCGGACTATATAATCCACCAGTGTTCCCTAACCCATTAGAGGAGAGATCCTCCCTTGGACAATGTGTAAGTAAGGTAGCATCCTGCTTGATGAATTTACCAAGCTCAGAACATTTTAAGCGAGCCTCGGACCTATGGGAGTAACAGAGTCCCACTCCCATTTGACAGGCAAGGGACTCCTTGGAAACAACTTGGTGAACGAAATGGAATTTGATGGGGAGCTATAAATATTATTAGTGCTTATGGAAGAAAGTAAAACTGGCTGAGTCAGCAAAGAGGATGCATCTGGATATTCTAGGAGTAAGTGATATTTGGGTAAGGGGAGATAACAAAGAAGAGATAGGAGATTATAAAATGCACTTGACAGGTGTTAAAAAGGGAAGGGCTGTTCATCAGGAATACTATTGCACGCAACATAGTTTCTGTTAGACACGTAAATGAGCGAATGATGTGGGTAGATTTGGCAGTTGGAGGAATTAGGACGTGAATTGTCTCAGTGTATTCACCATGTGAGGATGAAGATGACAAGTTTTATGAAGCATTGAGCAACATCATAGTCAGGGTCAACAGCAAGGATAGTGCTAAGGGGCGATTTCAATGTGAGAGTTGGAAATAGAACTGAAGGATATGAAAGGATGATTGGCAAATGTGGGGAAGATATGGAAGCAAATGGGAATTGGAAGCGTTTACTGGACTTCTGTGCTAGTATGGGTTTAGCAGTTACGAATACATACTTCAAGCATAAGGCTACCGCTTCACATGGAAGGCTAGGGGTACCAGATCCATAATAGACTATATCTTTACCGACTTCGAATTCAGGAAGTCTGTTGGGAATGTTCAGGTTTTTCGGGGATTTTCCGATGATACAGACCACTATCTGATCTGTAGTGAACAAGTATCTCTAGGCCTAGGGTAAAGAAAGTGAAATCTGTCTGCAAATGAATAAGGGTAAAAAATCTCCAGGACAAGGAATTTAGAAGTACGTGGATATGATTAGTGAGAAGTATCGTACAGTGGACAGTAAGCAGGTTCGGGATATAGAAAGAGAATGGGTGGCATACAGATATGCTGTAGTAGAAACAGTCTAGGAACAACTGTGTGTAAAGATGGGAAAAAACTAACATCCTGGTGGAAAGATGAAGGGAGAGCAGCTTGTAAACCTAAAAAGAAGGCTTATCAGAAATGTCTCCGAACAGGGAATGGTACGTAGATGAAAGAAACAGAGCGAAACAAATAGTTGTTGAATCCAGAAAGAAGTCTTGGAAAGATTTTGGTAATAACCTGGAATGGCTAGGTCAAGCAGCAGGGAAACCCTTCTGGACAGTAATAAAGAATCTTAGGAAGGGAGGGGAAAAGGAAATGAACAGTGTTTTTGGGTAATTCAGGTGAACTCATAATAGATCCCAGGGAATCACTGAACAGGTGGAGGAAATATTTTGAAAATCTTCTCAATGTACCGGGAAATCTTCTTGGTGGTGTCTCGAACAACCAAGCTCATGGGGAAGAGGAGGATGTTGGTGAAGTGGAAAGGATGGTAAATTAACTCCATTATCCAATAACAGCAGGAATAGATGAAATTAGACCTGAAATGGTGGAGTATAATGGGAAGGCAGGGATGAAATGGCTTCATAGAGTAGTAAGATTAGCATGGAGTGTTGGTAAGATACTTTCAGATTGGACAAAAGCAGTAATTGCACCTATCTATAAGCAAGAGAACAGGAAGGATTGCAACAACTATCGAGGTATCCCATTGATTACTATACTGGCATCTTGGAAGGGAGTGTGCGATCTGTGGTTGAGAGGAAGTTGGATGAAAACCATTGTGGATTCAGACCACAGAGGGGATTTCATAATCAGATTTTCAGTTTATTTATTTATTTAGCTTATGGCTACAACATAACTCTACATAAAATCATTCAAAAACATAAGAATCAATATAACACTTCAAACATTCAACCAATCTCAAAAAACAGTTCCCAAACTTAAATCTAAACTGTGTAACCATTGTACAACCCAGTCAGAAGCACACAAATGCCTTCAGCTGACTGGAGTATGAGATCTTTTGACATTCAATGACTTATGATAGATGGTCTGTTTCTTCTCACCACAGTCGCACTCAGGGGAGGAGTGCATACCCCACTTATGCAACAATGACCCACATCGTCCATTATTGGTACAGTCTCTGTTGAGAAGAACCCAAGTACTTCTGGGGAGATTAAAATCAGGTGGTGGATGTTGAGACTAAAGAGGTTCTGCCATTCATCTGGAGCTGTGTTGGTCCACTCAAATTGCCATTCATCAGAACCGTTAAAGTTCCTATTGATGAGTTCCCTTGCAGTCGAATGGGTGGAGATCTTGATTTCAGGTGTCCATATCTAATAATCATGTCTTCATGAAATGGAAGACTTGCGTTCATTGTTATCTTCCTGAACTCCCATATTAGGTCGTTTTGTCTGTGTATTCTTAGCGGTGTTATGTGGCTCAAGACTGGCACCTAAAAAGGAGGAGTAGATCTTACTGTGCCGCTGACAGTTCGTATCGTCTGATTCAGAACAGTATCAATATCTTTAACATAAGGGCTATTCAGCCAAACAGAAGAACAATACTCGGCTGTAGACTATACCAGCCCCAATGCTGATGACCTAAGAGTGGATGCTGATGCTCTCCATGCAGAACCTGCAAGTTTGTGAATGATATTGTTCCTGGTCTTCAGCTAAGCAGCGGTATTCATTAAATGTTTCTTGAAGGACAGTGTTACTCCAAAGTTCTTGGGGTTAGGATTGTGTGGTAGAGGAGAGTTATCGAGGGAAATATTCAAAGTTATGTTTGCCTGCCTGTTATTAAGGTGAAAGAGACAGGTTTCTGTTTTACTGGTGCTAGGTGTCAAACACCACTTATCAAAGTATTTGCTTAAAATGTCAAGATCTCTGTTTAGATTTGTTTCTGTCTCATTCACATTGGATTGCTTAGTAACTATTGCCGGGTCATCCGCATAAGCATATTGACGTGATGTAGTGCCAGGTATATCAGCAATGTACATATCAAACAGCAATGGAGAGGGCACAGATCGTTGAGGGAGACCATTGTTGAGGTTTTTAACTTTACTATATGCCTTTGCTGGTGAGATGTAGTGTTTACAGTGCACTATGTCTTCTGGTATGGGCTATATCAAATTTGTTACTTTCATTGACCTGTCTCTGTCTCATCCTTGGCTTTGACAATATGAAAGTGACTGAGGTATGAGTGATGCTAGTAATACCATTCCTTATGCAGCCAGTCCCTGTTATGAATGGTGTGAAAATATCGCTCATAGGGTCGGTTGGTGCATGCATTTCAGTGAGCTTGGCAGACTGATATGTAATACCAACGGCTGGCTCGGTGAGGAAAGCAACGGGAAACTACCTCACCCCTCACTTCACTAGTACGCCTCTTCAGTGACGCCTAGGCTATTTATGACAGCTGTTGGCGAAGCTGCAGAGGATCAAACCAGCCTTCGGGCTGAATACCCAACATACATAGACATGTTTGTTATCCACAACTTCCTGGATCATTCTGATAGCATGTTGTTTATGAGTTGTGACATTACTCTGCATTCAACAAGTTTGAAAAACTTATACACAACTCCCTCTCTCCAAACCATATCATAAGTGGCTGTAAGGTCTACGAACACTGCACCACTCTTCAGTCACTTTTCAAAACCTGCTTCAGTGTGGGTTGTTAACGCAAGAACTTGGTCTTCACAACTACGGTTAGGTCTAAAACTAGCTTGTTCTGCTGGGAGTGATCATAAAATTAGAGGGCTTATTCTATTGTAAATGAGCCGTTCCAGAAGTTTGTAACAAACACTCATTAGAGCAATTAGATGGTAACTTTCAGGACAATCAGAAGGTTTACCTGGTTTCAGAATAGTCAGAATATATTTTCGTTTGAACTCTGGAGGAAGTTTGCCTGTAATCAGAATATTTGAGAAAAACCTTAAGAACCATTTCCTTGTGTACTTTCCACATTGCTTGAGTAATTCAGGGTGAATGCCATCAAAACCAGGTGCTTTGCGGTTCTTTGTTATCTTCAGAACCGACAGGAGCTGGGGCCGATGACCTCGATGTTAGGCCCCTTTAAACAACAAGCATCATCATCATCATCGACAGGAGCTCTTCTTCGGTGAAAGGGCCTAAAATATTTGATGAACCATTATTATGTCTTTTCCTGAAGGATAGTTCTTTTCTTATTAACCGACTGAGTTCTTTCTTGGGTTTTCACTTTAGACAATCCAGCAATCCATTTGACAACTTGATCAGGTGATACAGCAGATTTGGGCTGTAGAATGTGAGGTGATCTCCTCAACTTCTTTAACACGTCGGCTGCTAGAGCCGGCCTTGGAGCAAATCCTGGCGTGCTTGGTTTCAAAAATATAGTCTTTAATTTTTATTAATCCAACCTCCTTTTATTGGCAATATGTGAGTATTTGTCCAATCAGTTTAGCCATGTGCTTAGATGCGCCAGGTTAGCTAACTCGCAAGCTCAAGATTTTGAAGATCGTGCATGTGAATCCTACTGTCGGGAAACCTGGTTAAGGTTTTCTGTGATTTCCCATTTTCACCCCAAGCTTATGCTTACCTAATCTATAGGCCACACTGATTCCTTCCAAATTGTTGCACCCATACCTGAGCTGATTTCTACGCTTATCGCAATAAATATATATCGTAAACATGAGCGTATTTGCATTTTATAAATTGACAACATTCATTGACAACATAGCAACATTTTACAATACCACTGAGCATTTGGCAAGGAGTAAGTAGGAAATAAATATATTTCAAATGTAACTTTGTGAAGAGTTTTTTGTGTTTCAAAACATAATAGATCAGTTTGACATGGACACTACTTACCAGAATTCTCATACCAAAGAGCTAGCGTCATTATCTTCCAAGTTCGAGAAGAAAATGGTTTCATTTTTATAACTAACCTCTCCGTTCACTGGTAAAATAACTTAGAAATATCTCGCAATTATTTCACACACACCCCACTGTAAAAGAATGAGTGCCTTGCGATTGTAATCCTAAGTGCTAGTAAACAAATTGTGGCTCGCTCTGTTATCTACAATGTGTACTATCAAGCAATGTAAGCTTCTAGTGCTGCTAGACTGTACTGCTCTGGCCGTCTAGGCAAAAGCATGCAGTGCACTTTTCTGTGGGGCCATGGCGGTACCTCAGGGTGCTGGGCATTTTTATTGTATTTCGTACGTACATTGAACACTTAAGTGAAACATAACTTCGAATTGCACTTTATTGCATATTTAATACATGCATAGAAGAAAAAATTATTTGGCCACTGGGACATTTCTTGCTATGTGTCCTGGCAGACAACATGTTAAGAGGCTCCATGCCTTCCTGCTAGAATGTTTTAAATCCATAGTCTCCGTAGTTCCTGTCCACTTGTTCCGTCTGGCTTCATCTAAGTTGTTCATGAGTTCATCAGCAACATCCATTTCTCCATTCTTTTGAAAATTACTGTAGAGTTTTTCACATGTTTCATTCCATCTGGGTATATACTCCTTTCTGACTCCTCTAGGAATGTGCCTTTTTGCAGTGGCAAGTATTGCTTTAACAAATCTACAGTAGTTGTTGACAACAGGAGGAATCCATCTGCTATCAAGATCAGCAAAGAAACTGTCCCAGTTAGCTTTGACAAAATTCCACCGTGGAAGAGGAGAAAATCTAATAATGGGGATCTGAGTGCCTATTTAAAAAAATACGACAGTGCTGACTGTGTGGGAAGTTTATGAGCACTCTACGAATAGCAGATAAACTGTATCCTTGGTGATCAGTGGACACAAAACATAAGTTGGGAATGGTTTCTGTGTTCTACCTTCCTACTAAACTTTTTCCTTTGGGTTGAAGATGAGCTGAATATTGGACAAGTTTGACCATTCAGTAAGTTTTTTAGTTTGCGCCAGGTAATTCAAGAATGTTACAAGAGGACTAGGCAGTTGTGTTTATGTTTCATAGATCTAGAGAAAGCATATGACAGGGTACCATAGGAAAAGATGTTCACCATACTGGGGGACTATGGAATTAAGGGTAGATTATTAAAATTAATCAAGGCATTTATGTTGACAATTGGGCTGCAGTGAGAATTTATAGTACAATGAGTTCTTGGTTCAGGGTACTTACAGGGGTTAGACAAGGCTGTAATCTTTCACCTTTGCTGTTTATAGTTTACATGGATCATCTGCTGAAAGCTACGAAGTGGCAGGGAGGGATTCAGTTAGGTGGAAATGTAGTAAGCAATCTGGCCTATGTTGATGACTTGGTCTTAATGGCAGATTGTGCCAAAAGTCTGCAGTCTCATATCTTGGAACTTGAAAATAGGTGCAATGAGTATGGTATGAAAATTAGCCTTTCAAAGACTAAATTGATGCCAGTAGGTAAGAAATTCAACAGAATTGAATGTCAGATTGGTGATACAAAGCTGGAACAGGTAGATAATTTCAAGTATGTTCTACTAGGATGGTAATAAGTTATAGTAAGTGAGATTGAATCACGGTGCAGTAAAGCTAATGGAGTGAGCTCACAGGTACGATCAACAGTGTTCTGTAAGAAGGAATTCAGCTCCGGGACGAAACTATCTTTACATCGGTCTGTTTTCAGACTAACTTTGCTTTACAAGAGCGAAAGCTGGGTGGACTCAGGATATCCTATTCATAAGTTTGAAGTAACAGACATGAAAGTAGCGAGAAGGATTGCTGGTACAAACAGGTAGAAACAATGTCAGGAGGGTACTCGGAATGAGAAGATAAAGGCTAAGTTAGGAATGAACTTGATGGATGACGCTGTACATATACACTGGCTTCGGTGGTGGGGTCATGCGAGGCGGATGGAGGATAGCTTCTTTTTTTCTTTTTTCTTTTTTTTTTAAAATGATATTTGTTCGTGGCATTGACCTCTAGAGGACTTTTGCCACTACTTGCACCATATGATATAAACCTGCATGTAACTGGAATTGTGGAAGTATAGAGTGTTGAATGTGAGGAAAGGAATGTTAAGGATGACACAAACACCCAATCTCCAGGCCAGGGATATTAATCATTTACAATTAAAAACCCCTGACCAAGCCGGGGCCGCCAGGTAACAGGCAGACGTGTTGCCGCCTACACCGCGGGGCCGGACAGGAGGATAGGTTACCTAGGAGAATGATGGACACTGTTATGGAGGATAAGAGAAGTAGAGAGAGACCAAGACAATGATGGTTAAACTAAGATTCTAATGTTTTAAAGATAAGAGGTACCGGTATAGAACTAAATGAGGCTACGGTACTAGTTGCAAATAGAGGATTGTGGCGATGTTTAATAAATTTGCAGAAGCTTGCAGACTGAACGCTGAAAGGCATAATGGACTATAATGATGATGTATGTATGTATGTTCTATTCTACTTCTGTTTTCTGCTTTAATTTCTTGCCTCTGCCTTGCCTCTTTAAGCTTAAGTAACAACACCATAAGTCATCTTCTTATCTGTTTACTAAAGAATTCCTGCACCTAAATTCCTCCTTTGTTACTACCTTCTTATATCTGTAACTCATACCATTGCAATTTATTGAGGGTGTTTTTTTTTAAATACATCCACTTTGCATTTACATATTTGTCCTCTACCACTGTCCTCAGTTATAATCCTATTTTCTACTAATTTCAACTTTCTTAACTGTATTACTTTCTTCCTTAATTCCTCTGTATGCAAGTGCTAATCCTGAAACCTTGACATTCTTTTCTTTTAAGAAAAATTCCAAGCTGTTCAAATGTATAACTTTTGGCCCCGGAAAATATTGAAATATGGATGCAATTTTTATGATGGTGCAGACCTTTGTTTCGGGATAATTGGTGGCCAAATGGTAAGTTTTATCACAAAGCAGATAGCACAATCACTGTTCAATTTGGAGAGATCTACAACTTTGGTCCTATAACTTATTTTTGTGTCTCAATTTTTGATACTTTAGATAGTGCTGCATTTTTAGATTGTAATCATATCTCACCAGCTCGATTGTGACAGCATTTATAAAAGGGGCCTGTCTTTATAATAAAAACTCTCCATCTCTACTGTGAATGGCAGGTGCCAAATGAGCCTGCCGTTATAGTAGAAATTCTGGAACCCGATTGTGATTGGCAGTAGGAAATGTACCCTGCCATTATCAACAAAACTTCCCCAATGCCTACCTAACATCATAAACACAATGTATGGTGTCCTCCCTGTTTTGTATCTCGGATAGCGCTAAGAGAAATGCCTTTAAAGTAATTTATGGAAAAATCCGAATACAAGATAGAAAACCGTAGCGAAGCACAGGTACATTTGCTAGTAGAATATAAGCTAAAATAAAGTTATAAAACAAACCTGCTATGTTTGCTGGGTAATGGTAGACCAACCAAGGGGTGTACAAAATACAGTACTGTAAAGCAGTTGCAAGTGTACAGGATGTAAGATGCGAGACTTGCATTGAAGAGTGTGTGCAAAATATTGTCCAATTGAATGGGAATGTAAGTTTCAGTGACTCTCAAAAATTGAGGTTGAAAGCGCTGACATCAAAATCGTCGACTGCCAAGTTCTTCAAATGAAATCCAGAATTATAAATTTTCCACAGCTCCAGTCTGTAGAATTAGTTAATGAACACATGAAAACATTTTTAAAGACAAAAATGTGTAAACTAGTAAAAATAGTACCATGATTGTAGATCAGCTCGAAAATGAGCTCTTCATTATTTATGCTGATTTGAAAATGAAAATTCTCAGCCTGTTTCCAGTCATTCGACTGGGTCAGGAATTGAATGAATGAAGCCCCCATCTAGCGGTGAGAATAGAAATTGTGCCGGCTGCTGAAGCCTGTCGTACTCCTCTTGAGCAATGATTAATGACTGACAGATGGAATGAAATGATATTGGAGAGTGTTGCTGGAATGAAAAATGACAAGGAAAACCAGAGTACCCGGAGAAAAACCTGTCCTGCCTTCACTTTGTCCAGCAAAAATCTAACTTGGAGTGACTGGGATTTGAACCACAGAACCCAGCGGCGAGAGGCTGCCGCCTGAGCCACGGAGGCTACGAGCAAAAGCATTTATCACCACAAAACCTACTGGTGTATTTGGTTTTAAATGACAGACACCATGATGGTGAGGATCACTAAGCTATTGCGTTTGGTTACAATATATTCCGCTACCACAGCAAGTAGTGAGTGAGCCATGAGTACATGCATGAGGATTAAAACCTATTTAACACGTTCACTACCACTGACACTTTAAAGCGTCAAGATGATATATACAGTAATGCCGCTGCCGCTTTAAAGCGTCCAGAGCCCTATGTTTCTAAATCTACATAGAAACGCGCTGGTTTGGCGATTAATGCTTTAGTTATGCTGGCACTGCAGGAAGGTTACCTTTAGAACAATTGGTCGCGCGCAGTTCCATTGTTGAGAAATTAGGTGACAATCAGTATTGCTTCGAAATGGAGAAGAACAGGTCAGAGCCCGGTCCGTCTCATCCTAAGAAGATTTTTTTTTTTGCTAGTTGCTTTACATCGCGCTGACACAGATAGGTCTTATGGCGACGATGGGACGGGGAAGGGCTGGGAGTGGGAAGGAAGCGGCCGTGGCCTTAATTAAGGTACAGCCCCAGCATTTGCCTGGTGTGAAAATGGGAAACCACGGAAAACCATTTTCAGGGCTGCCGACAGTGGGGTTCAAACCTACTATCTCCCGAATACTGGATACTGGCCGCACTTAAGCGACTGCAGCTATCGAGCTCGGTCCTAAGAAGATTTAATTCAGATTTAATTAAAATGTTAGAGGTTTCCGACATTGAATCTGATATATTGTCAGGCAGTGAGGACAATGAGTGGAGGAATTCTGACAGTGAAAGTGACAAAAGTGCACTGAATAAAGACAACAGTGTTCGTGAAAATGTGCAATCAACATCCGCAAATGAAGAGGAAATTAACTGAGTAGGTGATCCAATAGCAATGATCCATCATGTTGTGCATTGTTATACAAATAATTAGTACAAAAGAAAAGTATTGCTCGACACTTTAAAGCGTCAGATGGCACTCTCATCCGAAACACAGCCTGAATTGCCACAGATACTTTACAGCATTTAAAAAAAGTGTTTTATATGCGTAATATTTCATTTTTAAACTCGATGGACACGTTTTTGATAAAATGTAGTGCCATTTATTAGGATTTACTGATACTGCCAAAAGAGCTCCTGAGAAAGATATTTTAGAAAATGATGGCAGTGAACATGTTAAGAGACTCAATAACAAATCCCTGTTTGTGTGATATAAGCATTTTAGCTGTGGAAAAGAAAAAACTTTAGAAGAACTGTCCTCTGATGCCGCCTTTTTTTTTTTTTCACCGGGGAACCACCTGTATAAGTGGCCCACCTCTTCCAAGTGCCAACAGCCTCTTTGAGGCGGATGAGCGGAAAGAGGGCAGGGCACCCTGATGTCCTTGGAGTAAAAAATTACTTCTTAAGGCAGATGAACCTAATTGTAGGTCAACAGCATAGGATGTCGAAGGCAACGGGAAACCATCACGTTAAAGATCCTTGTGATATTGCAAGAATAGAAAGCATGATGATGTCTTTGAACATAAAATATTCTGGAATAGCCCGCTATTTGGATCTCCGGAGGGGGATACAGGAGAAGGCAAAGAGCAAATCCTACAAAGTAGGTACATGGAATGTGAGATCCTTGAAAAAATGTGGTAAGCTGGAGAATGTGAAGAACGAAATGAAGCGACTAGGAATTGATGTTTTGAGACTGAATCAGGTAAGATGGCCAGACAGCGAAGATCTATGGAGCAGAGATTTCAGAGTTTTGTACTCTGGCTGTTCAGACAGGAAAGGTGGTGTTGGATTTATACTGACAAAGCAGTTAGGACAGCGAGTGTCAGGTATTTGGGGATGTAATGAAAGAATACTGTTCATAAAATTAAAGACAGAACCTAGAGTTACAGCTCCAATCCAGATGTACGTGCCCACCTCTACATGCACAGATGACGAAGTGGAGGAAGCATACGATCAACTGGAAGAAGTGTTGCTAAATGTCCAGGGTGAAGAAAATCTCATCGTCCTCGGAGATATGAACGCAGTGTTTGGAGAAGGCGGAGAAGATGATACTGTGGGCGATTATTGTCTTGGTTCCAGAAGCAAAAGGGGAGAAAAGCTCATCCAATTTTGTCGGAATCACTCCCTTGTAATTACAAATACTCTCTTCAAACAGCCAAAAAGGAGAAGATACACATGAACAATGCCTGGAAATGGTAATAGTTACCAAATAGACTATATAATAGTTAGAGAACGGTATTGAAATCAAGTAAAATCAAGTAAAAGCTATCCTGGGGCTGATATTGACTCCGATCATAACCCCGTAGAAATGAAAGGCAAACTTAAACTTAAGAAAAGAAGAATAGAATGACGCACCCCAAAATGGAATTTGAGTAAATTAAAGAAAGACAGCGAGGCTATCAAAATGTTCAAAGAAGAAACTAATAACAAAATTAATACTGAAGTACTGGCTGGAAGTAGTGTTCAAGAAAAATGGGAAGAAATCAAGAAATAAATAATTGATGCAGCAGAAGATTGTTTTGGAAAAGAAGAGAGAAAAATCTATAAGCCATGGGTTACACCCCACATTTTGGAACTATAAACGCACACCAGATGGCCAAAAGGAAAGGAAATCATAAGAATACAAGAAAATAAGAAATAAAATCCATTGAGAAACTAAAAAAGCAAAGGAAGAGTGGATCGAAACACAATGTAAACAGATAGAGGAAAATATAACCAAAGGTAATACCGAAAAAGCTTTTTCAGAAGTCTGGAGGCAGTTCCAAAGAAAGATAAAGCCCTTGAGTACAATAAAAGGAAGCAACAGAGATGTGATAATAGAGGAGGATAAGATAGCTATAATATGGAAAGAATATATAGAAGGCCTATATGAAGAACAAATAGATGACAATGAAACAGAAAATGATAGTGAGATAGAACAAGATGAGCTGGGACCATGTATACTTAGAGAGGAATTTGATAAAGCTTTGAATGAGCTAAAACAAAGGAAAGCTCTTGGAGTAGACTCAATTCCAGGTGAAATACTACAAGCTCTAGGGGATAAGGCAAAAACTTCTTTATATCAACTAGTAAACAATATTTATACTAGTGGAGAAATACTGGCAGATTTTGAGAAAACTGTATTGATACCTATCCCAAAAAGTAATCATGCAAAGAGATGTCAAGATTATAGAATGTTAAGCCTGGTAACTCATGCCTCCAAAATTATTACAAGAATTGTTTATCATCACATGGAGAATAGAATACAAGAAAATCTCTCAGAGGATCAATTTGGGTTTAGAAGAAACAGAGGAACAAGAGAAGCAATTCTGAGGTGTATAACAATTATTGAACAAGCCCTAAGAATCATTGATACAGATAAAGCACTTGATAATGTTAACTGGAATATTATGTTTAAAGCCCTTAGACGTCTGAAAGTGGCCTACAGAGATCTGAAAATCATCTATCAGCTGTACAAGAACCAGACAGGCTTATAGGAAAGGAGCAAATCAATGTGAAAATAAGAAAAGGAGTAAGGAAACGATGTGGTCTGTCACCTCTATTATTCGATGTGCATTTAGAAGAAGCAATGAAAGAGTTTTCAGCCACCTCCACCCATGGAAAAAAAATAAATGGCCAACTATACCAAACAATATGTTTCGTGGATGATATTGCCCTCATAGCTGAAACTGAGAAAGAAACTGAATGATCTATGTGGACATTAAAAAAGTTTATTTATTGTGATCTACTAATACTAAAATGGTTTTCTTTGGTTGCTATTTGCTTTATGTCGCACCGACACAGATAGGTCTTATGGTGACGATGGGATAGGAATGGAAAGGAAGCGGTCGTGGCCTTGATTAAGGTACAGCCCCAGCATTTGCCTGGTGTGAAATTGGGAAACCATGGAAAACCATCATTAGGGCTGCCGACAGTGGGGTTCGAACCCACTATCTCCCGGATGCAAGCTCACACCTGCGCGTTCCTAACCGCACGGCCAACTCGTCCGGTAGTACTAAAATGTAACATGAATGTTAACAAAACTAAAACCAAGATAATGAAATGTACTCCAGATGGTAAACAGGATGTTAATGTTTGGTTGGAAGGAGAAAAATTGGCTCAAGTAAATCAGTTCAGTTATTTGGGAAACATCATTGCATCTGATGGGAGGTGTGGAAGGGATGTCTATTCTCGAATAACCCAGGCTAAAGAAGCTTTCAATAAAAAGAGAAGCCTGTTGACCTCCAAGGGAATATCCCTACCAGTAAGAAAGCATTTCATCAAGAGCTTCATTTGGAGCATTGCGACCTATGGCTCTGAAACCTGAACTCTATTAAAGGCTGATAAGAATAGATGCATTTGAAATGTGGTGCTGGCGTCGAATGTTACGAATACCCTGGACCCACAGGCTAACAAATGAAGTTCTCAAGAGAGCTAAAGAAACCATCAGTCTAGAGAAAATTATTACAAAAAGAAGATGTAGTTGGATAGGTCATTTACTCTGGCTTTCATCATGGTGCACCACACTGCTTAAAGGGAAACTGGAAGGAAGGACTAGAAGAGGATGACCAAGAGCAGGGTTCCTCGATGGCATTAATCAATTAATCAAGCAGCTGGCTCAGGATAGAAGGTCGTTGGACGAGGACACACTGACCAACCATCAGGTTGAGGAGAGAGAGAGATAACATTGTTATTTGTTGATTTCATTGTTGATTTTTAGTTATTGTACAGGAGTGCCATTCGATAAAAATGCATGGGTATCAACCTTAATATTTTATTTCTAGCACTAGGGTGTTTAATCTATAATATTCCCATTTTTTATTTTTTTTCACGCTACACCACTGTTGAAATGATCTCTACCGGGCGAGTTGGCTGTGCGCGTAGAGGCGCGTGGCTGTGAGCTTGCATCTGGGAGATAGTAGGTTCGAATCCCACTATCGGCAGCCCTGAAGATGGTTTTCTGTGGTTTCCCATTTTCACACCAGGCAAATGCTGGGGCTGTACCTTAATTAAGGCCACGGCCGCTTCCTTCCAACTCCTAGGCCTTTCCTATCCCATCGTCGCCATAAGACCTATCTGTGTCGGTGTGCCGTAAAGCCCCTAGCAAAAAAAAAAAGAGAAATGATCTCTTATTTTTGCATTCGTGTTAAGGTAGTAGCATGAGAACTTTTAGACTACACTTACTTGAAAATCCTGGAAAATCAGATTGGGAAATAGATTGTAAAGTGTATGTATGCCTACCCATTAGTCCTGGTTTCCTGCTGTGGGGTCAGGAATGAGATGAGATGAAATTATATGGCTTTATTTTTTTACAGCCAGACACCCTCCAGATGCCAATCTCAGTTGAGGAGCTAATGAAGATGAAATGAATGATAGTGAATGAAATAGGATGAGGGTAAGGAGGTGGAAGGTGGCCTATGAATAGGAACTGTCTTGGCATTTGCCTGGAAGTGAAAATGGGAAAACACAGGATACCAATCTCAGGACAGCTGACGTTGGGGTCCGATTCCACTTGTCTCCTGAGTGCGGAGCTTGGCTCCTTGTCCCATTTGTCTGTGGGGTTGTGTATGAAGTGAGATGAATCTTCGTAGCAGTTTCTGGTGCCAGCACATAACCTGCTCATATCCAGTAGCACAAAGGAGTCGGTCAAAACTTTACGTCTCCATCCTACCGAGGTTCAACATCGACAGTGTCATATGTCCTCACTCCACATGAGCACTACAGAAAGGTTCAAAATCAACCCCCGGTTTTTGGCACGCAATCTAGTGATTAGAAATTGTATACCTGCACCTCTCCTTCTTTCCCTGCCGGCCAACATTATGACAGTGAACATGAGACTCAAAGTGGCTAACGATCATGGCCACCAGGCGGGCTGGTTAAAGAATTTTAAGTAATTTTTGTCATTTATTTGTGTAGCCAGTCACAAGAATCTGATTTCATTGCAAATACTTACTGCTGGTTAAGTTACTGGAGTAAAAATGAGAGAGATACTGTTGATCACTCGCATTGCAGTGTTAATAGTGCTTGGTTTGAGTTTTTGTGATATGAAGTAGTACGAAGTGAAGTGTTACATTGAAAACTTTTTGTACTTTCTTTTAGTATGTTATTACTTAAAGAAAATGTCTCAACTAAATACAAATAAAAAGGTTATACTGATGCATAATTAAGTTGATTGATTGGTTGATTGGCAATAATTTAAGAAAAGGCTAGGAAAACAACAGATAGGGAATCTGTCACCTGGACGACTGCCCTAATTGCAGATCAGTAGTGACTGATTGACTGATTGATGTTATCAAGCCCAAAATAATTCTGCACTTGTTTTTCATAATTAAACAGTTGGAAAATTTCAGAAATATTGGAGATGTTACTAAAAGTTACTGATCCTCCGTGGCCCAGGCGGCAGCATTCCAGCCTCTCACTGCTGCATATCATGGTTCAAATCCCGGTCACTCCATGTGAAATTTGTGCTGGACAAAGTGGAGGCGGGACAGTTTTTTCATCGGGTACTCTGGTATTCCCTGTAATCTATCATTCCAGCAACACTCTCCACTAACACTTCATTTCATTTGTCAGCCATTTATCATTGCCCCAGAGGAGTGCGACAAGCTTCGGCAGCCGGCACATTTCCTATCCTCGCCAATAGATGGGGGCTTCATTCATCCCATACCTGACCCGGTCGAATGACTGTAAACAGGCTGTGGATTTTCATTTTCACTGAAAATTATTGACTTCCTTCTTACAGAATACTGTTGATCGCAACTGCAAGCACACTGCACCTTGATTCACTCTCACTTATTATATATATTACCATCCTGGGAGAACACACATTCTAAATACTTGAAATTATCTACCTGTTCCAGGTTTCTATCACCAATATGACATTCAGTTCTGTTGAATTTCTTACCTACTACACCAATTTAGTCTTTGAATGACTAATTTTCATACCATATTCACTGCACCTATTTTCAAGTTTCAAGTTATTAGACTGCAGGCTTTCAGCACAATCTACCATTAAGACCAAGTCATCACCATAGGCCAGACTGCTAACTACATTTCCACCTAACTGAATCTCTCACTGCCACTTTATACCTTTCAGTAGATGATCCATGCAAACTACGAACAACAAAGGTGAAAGATTAGAGCCTTGTCTAACACCTGTAGGTACCCTGAACCAAGAATTCTCACTGCAGCCCAATTTTCAACATAAATGCCTCTAACTGATTTTAAAAATTTACCCTAAATCCATTGCCCCCAGAATGGCGAACATCTTTTCCCTCGTTACCCTGTCATATGCTTTCTCTAGATCTACGAAACATAAACACTACTGCCTATTTATCTCATAACTTTTTTCAATTACCTGGCGCATACTAAAAATTTGATACTGACATCCCCTGTGTGGTGTGAAACCACACTGGTTTTCATCCAACTTCCTCTCAACCACTGATCGCACCTTCCCTTCCAAGATGCCAGAGAATAATTTGCCTGGTATAATAATCAATGGGATACCTCAATAGTTGTTGCAATCCTTCCTGTTCTCTTGCTTACAGTTAGGTGCAATTACTGCTTTTGTCCAATCTGAAAGTATCTTACCAACACTCCATGCTAATCTTCCTACTCTATGAAGCAATTTCATCCCTGCCTTCCCACTATACTTCACCATTTCATGTCTAATTCCATCTATTCCTGCTGCTTTCAGATAATGGAGTTTATTTACCATCCTTTCCACTTCCTCAAGCATAATTTCACCAACATCCTCCTCCTCCCCATAAGCTTGGTTGTTCGAGACACCACCAAGAAGATTTCCTGTTACATTGAGAAGATTTTCAAAATATTTCCTCCACCTGTTCAGTGATTCCCTGGGATCTATTATGAATTCACCTGAATTACCCAAAACATTAATCATTTCCTTTTCCCCTCCCTTCCTAAGATTCTTTATTACTGTCCAGAAGGGTTTCCCTGCTGCTTGACCTAGCCTTTCCAGGTTATTATCAAAATCTTCCCAAGACTTCTTTTTGGGATACAACAACTATTTGTTTCGCTCTGTTTCTTTCATCTACGTACCATTCCCTGTTCGGAGACATTTCTGATAAGCCTTCTTTTTAGATTTACAAGCTGCTCTCCCTTCATCATTCCACCAGGATGTTAGTTTTTTCCCATCCTTACACACAGTTGTTCCTAGACTGTTTCTACTACAGCATATCTGTATGCCACCCATTCTCTTTCTATATCCCGAACCTGCTTACTGTCCACTGTACGATACTTCTCACTAATCATATCCATGTACTTCTAACTTCCTTGTCCTGGAGATTTTTTACCCTTATCCGTTTGCACACAGATTTCACTTTCTCTACCGTAGGCCTAGAGGTACTTGTTCACTACAGATCAGATAGTGGTCTGTATCATCGGAAAATCCCCGAAAAACCTGAACATTCCCAGCAGACTTCCTGAATTCGAAGTCGGTAAAGATACAGTCTATTATGGATCTGGTACCCCTAGCCTTCCATGTGAAGCGATAGCCTTATGCTTGAAGTATGCATTCGTAACTGCTAAACCCATACTAGCACAGAAGTCCAGTAAACGCTTCCCATTCCCACTAGCTTCCATATCTTCCCCACATTTGCCAATCACCCTTACGTATCCTGCAGTTCTATTTCCAACTCTCGCATTGAAATCGCCCATTAGCACTATCCTTGCTGTTGACCCTGACTATTACGTCACTCAATGCTTCATAAAACTTGTCATCTTCATCCTCACATGGTGAATACACTGAGACAATTCATGTCCTAATTCCTCCAACTGCCAAATCTACCCACATCATTCGCTTCTTTATGTGCCTAACAGAAAATATGTTGCGTGCAATAGTATTCCTGATGAACATCCCTTCCCTTTTTAACACCTGTCAAGTACACTTTAGAATCTCCTAACACTTCTTTGTTATCTCCCCTTACCCAAATATCACATACTCCTAGAACATCCAGATGCATCCTCCTTGCTGACTCAGCCACTTCTACTTTCTTCCATAAGCCCTACTAATATTTATAGCTCCCCATCAAATTCCATTTCGTTCACCAAGTTGTTTCCAAGGAGTCCCTTGCCTGTCAAATGGGAGTGGGACTCTGTTACTCCCATAGGTCCGAGGCTGGCTTAAAATATTCTGAGCTTGGTAAATTCGTGAAGCAGGATACTATCCTACTTACACATTGTATAAGTGAGGATCTCTCCTCTAACGGGTTAGGGACCACTGGTGGATTATATAGTCCTGGCCGCCTGAGCACAAGGAGGGCCATGACTCAGAATATGTCCGAGATGCCCACTCCCAATCCATAGCAACCGGTATCCCGATTCTCAGGACTACTTACACATTACCCAAGGTTCACGAACTACGACGTGACTACAGTAACGCACACCATGAACCACACATACACAAAAAAAAACACTACTTAATGGCTATAGAAAATAACTGTCCTGTGATTTTACCTATACTTGCTGAATACTTACCTCATTCTCTCGTTCAACACCTACCTGGAAGAACTTGTAAGCCGTCATTTGATTCCTCCCATTCCCCTGTACAAGCATGTGACTATGAAGATATCCAGGAGATGCAAATAACCATCATGAACCTTACTGCAAGAATGCACGTTTGCACAACGTACTTGTGCACCGCTTATTCGTAAGCATAGAGAAATGAACAGAAAATAAATCGTTCCAAGGACTACATAACCATGGGAGGCTGAGGCGCGTGACCATTCTCAAGGAAAATAATGGATAGGAAGGGCATCGTCAGATAACAATATTTCAGTTATTCATACATTGATAATGCTTCCTTTACACGAGTCTTCATCAATCCATCAACATTACCATTTTACTTGAATTTTCCACCTATAGATTAATGAACATTGCAATAATATTCATATAAAAACAGAACTCAGTATTTTGGAAAAATCAGAGTAGGACAATTGCTGTAAACTGAGAATGTTTGGAGGGACAAACTGAGACAGTGGGATTTTGGAAGTTTTAAGAATTCAGAGGTTGAATATCAGCACAAATCACACACATATATGGGTTATTGTTATCCATTTTTAATTCTGAATTTCAAAGATTCACTTTGATTCAAATGTGACAGAGCAAGTGGCTGCGTGGTTTGCGCCATGCAGCAGTCAGCTTGCATTCAGAAGATAGTGGGTTTGAACCCCACTGTCGGCAGCCCGGAAGTTATTTTTCTGTGGTATCCAGTTTTCACACCAGGTCACGGTCACTTGCTTCCTGCCCCAAGTCCTTTCCTATAATCGCCATAAGACCTAATCTGCGTCAGTGCACCTAAAGCAAATTGTAAAAGAAGCAAAAGTTCAAACTTTGTAATGTACAACAATTGCAGAGACTCTCAAACAATTGCTTGAAAACAAAAATGCCAAGATCTAGTTTCTATAGTTGAAGAGTTAAATTTTAGCACAAATTTAAGTATAATATCCACTTTGATCATGTGGGAGAAAATCCATTCAACCGGTAAACAAATTACTACCTACAATTTTATTTTTCAATTTGCTTTACATCGCACTGACACAAGTCTCACGGCGATGATGGGATAGGAAATGGCCGTGGCCATAGTTATGGTTCAGCCCCACCATTTGCTTGGTGTGAAAATGGGAAAACAGCCTCATGGCTTTCGACAGTGTGGTTCAAACCCACTATCTCCCGAATGCAAGCTCTCAGCTGCGCCACCCTAACTGCACGGCTAACTCGTTTCGCAAGTTACTACCTACCCCAGACTGACTGCATGCAGTAGAACAGAATATGTGATCAAACAACTCAAGAACAAGAAATAACTGATTTGCTTGACAGCCATCGCCAGAGCAGTGATGTTTGACAATGAGACGTAAGCAATTGTGAAGCAAACCTTTATCTTCACCGAATGGACAAAACATCCAAACACAGGATTGTTGTGTGTAGTCTGTGACGCCTGGTCAGTTTACCTATAATTACCAAAATACTTACCAAGGATACCCATTTTACATGACCAAATTTCCTGGTTCACCTTCGCCCCATGACACTAATGGTAATGGAACAGTAAAAAGTTAAATACAAAACAAAGTACACAGTTTATATTTTTAATTACCCACACATTTATTCAAAAGTGAAGTTTATAGTTCCCGTTAGGCAAATTTTTCCACTGGAAAGTTACAAATGTTACATAATGTACAGATCAATGTAGTGTCCAAACACCAAAGTAATCTTTTTCACCCGGCAGCAGATCACTTGTCGAGGGCAACGATTGGCAAATCACCGACACCTGAAAGAAAACGTTCATTAATAGGGTAAAATTATTTCCCAAACTCTGGCAAAACAAATCATATGTAAAGTCCAAAATGAAATCCTTAATGTATGAAGAGTTGAAACAATCCTTAGGTGCAATGAGAAATCAATAAGGAGAAGAAATCCAGGAATGAAGGGGTTAAAACCCATCAAGAATGGATCATGACAGGTGGGAGTTCCCACTGGGAATGTAAGATCTTTCTGACAATTATCACCGAAGCATTACAAATTTGCCATCTTCTTCAATTAGGTCTCCTCATATAACGCCTACGAGTGTTGAGGTAAGCCAACTGGTCACATATATTTTAAAGAATTAAATTTTCAAATAGGGTTCATAATAATTTATCAGTCCCTACCAGGGAAAACAATAAAGCTGAAAGAAGATAATTATTATGACTATTGATTTCTTTATGGAGGTGGATTTCAAGGTAATTGGTACAACAGGATGAATAGTTACAAAGGGTTCACATTTAACATAGAGCAGGAAGATGACTTAAAAAGGGGAACAGGTAGGAAAGTAATGCAGGATACAGTGTGGGTCCCTGCCAGCAGCATATGTTTCTCTGCCTGTTAGTCTGTTGGTGCTGAACAGACCCACAAACCTTCAAGCTCTCCCATCTATTGAAAAGTAATACAGAATACAGAAAAAAATAACACCCTACAAACTATTTTCTTGCAGCATCATATAGAATAAAGCACCTACACACATTTTTTTTTTTTTTACAATTTGCTTTGCGTCGCACCGACACAGATAGGTCTTATGGCGAAAAGGGCTAGGAGTAGGAGGGAAGGAAGCGGCCATGGCCTTAATTAAGGTACAGCCCCAGCATTCGGCTGGTGTGAAAATGGGAAACCACAGAAAACCATCTTCAGGGCTGCTGACAGTGGGGTTCAAACCCACTATCTCCAGAACGCAAGCTCACAGCAACAGCACAGACCAACTCGCTCAGTGTACACACTACTTGCAGGTCGCCTCTCTTCCTTTACGGCCTAACTGGACCACTTCAGTCAATCATTCTCCGGTCATCATCTTTAATGGGTTTTGTTTCAAAATTGCCCAGTAGCTTTCCAGTCGTTCTGATCTTTTCTCTATTAACCAGCATTTCGTCTTAGCTCTGACACTAGACTCACCAGAGTGCGATGTGTCAAGACCCTACCCACTGACGCTGGCATGTATGCAGGTGAACGTTACGTTATCACATTTTCATTCCCCACCCTGAAGGTGGTGGGGCGGGCCCCTAAGAAAGTGACGCTCTCGCTCGGGCCGGGAGATGCAAAGAGAACTGGGAGGTGTGAGAAATGAGGAAGGTGGGTAATGCGGTATGAAGAAGTAGAGGAGATGAGAATAACGGACGTGTAGGTTATTTAGTGCTTTGTGGACAGATTTACAAATACTGGTATAGGAGAGAAGCCAAGGAGGGAAGGTTTAACCAAGGTTGCAAGGGACAAGATAAGGTGCTAGGATGAGATAGAAGGAAGAGAAGTTAACAAGAGAAGTGAGTAGAAGGCTAAGGAGGTGAGAGGTCGGCGATGGTGGCGAAAAGTAACGGGGTGCGGGTGGATAAGTTCGGAGATGTGGACTAGGTGGTTGAGGAGGAGGGGCAGGCTGGGGACGGTGACGAGGTGTGGTACGTCGGGGCGAGGTTTGGGGAGGCGAGCGAGATGGTTCAACTCGATGGTGGCGGCCGTATAGGTTTTTCCCGTTTTTGATGAGATGTTGAGCGTCTTCGGAAGTTGGAAGATGGAGTCTAACTAAGAAGGTCGGACCGTCGAAGTTGTGGATGCGAAACGCTCTTCGCACGGGCAGTCCTGACTGGCGGAGTTCCTGGGTGATGACATCAGCTGGTATACTTGGTTCCACACTGCGAACGACGCAGCTATACAGGATATTACGGTCCGTAGGCGGTGGCGTCGATGGTGGACGTAACATACTTCCAGGAGTATCAGGAGTAATAGTTCCCTCGGCAGGTGGCTGAAGAGATATGCTCTGGAGACGTGATAGTTCAGGGGTGGGAGGGATGGGGAGAGAAGACATCATAAGGGGGAAAAGATGGGACATCGTTGTGGTGGTAACAGGTGTGTTGAGTGAGGTGTGCGCAGAGGTGGTAGTGGTGGTGGTAGTAGTAATGGTAGTAATGGGGGTGGTGTAACTAGAGGACGCGTGTGCTGGTGGTGACGGGGATGGAGGGGTTGCGATGGGCGAAGCGGCTGTAGCAGGCGCGTTGTCCATTAGCATGCAAGTGAACATATCAGAGGCCCTTATAAGAGGCACAGTCTGATAACTGCATACGGGAGATAAATCTCCACAATGGAATTATTGCCCGCCTAGCAATTCGGAATGGAAAATTCTAAATTCCCATGGCGGGAATTAGATATTTTTTCACCAATAGAGCATTTCAAAAATTTGTCAAAAAACATATCAGATGTAAGACTTTTCAGGCGTTCGCTCTATTAACCTCCGTTTCGTCTTAGGTCTGACACAAGACTCATCAGAGTGGAATCTTATTTTTATGTGCTAATGTACGACATAACAAGTGTATATACTTGCACATGTTCCACTTAATGCTTGCATCAATGCAAGTGCAACTAAATTTGTGTATGCAAGCCTTGCAGTGTGTACATGTAATAACTGCAGTCTGGCTGCACAAGCCTCAAAGTATAATATAACTGTGGAACATTTGATGAGGCAATAGCCCAACCTCCATTTCCATTTTCCGATACCAAATCGGACCTCAATTATAATGATTTCTTATGACGAATCCTAAGATCCCATAACTTTACAGGCACTTTTCCTTTCTCTATAACAATCAGACCGTCAAACAATTTAGTTTTAACCAATTGCATTATCAAATCAAATCAAATCAAATCAAAATCTCTTTATTTGCAAATGAGGTGTCTACCTCGGTGGCAAATGGTACACTAAAATACATTATTGTCAAGCACTAAATTTTAAATTAACAGGAGACGAAGAAAATTTTCCTAGAATACAATATTATACAATTTACGCTAATAATTTTTTCTATTAAACACACACATCATCCTTAATAAATTTATATTGCTTACAAAATTCTACTTATAATATCTTACAAACATAGTCAACTCATATACAGTACGGTATGTGAAATTACTTCTAATAATACTATACAACTGGTATAAGATTAAAATTAACACTGAATTTATTTACATATTTATATTTTACCCATGAATTGCTTTGTCTAGTCGTTTTACTGGTTGTCCTTTCAATAACACGTGTTTCAGAGTTCTATGCATTGCCTCTAAATGCATGTTATTGTTAATGCCGGAATTCAATCTATGACAATATGCCCACGCCTTACAGCATCTTGCATACCGCTGCTGGAAATACAAGCTAAAATCCTTTGTCTCCTGATCCTCCAATAACTGACGTGTAACTTCATCAATCCCAATGTTAAATGCGGCTTCATCTGTCTCATGCAGAAGAGATCTCAATCTCTGGAAAGTCAGTTTTTTGCTTTTCTGCGACCTTAATTTTTGTCGGATCTCTTTTCCATGGCCGAATGACATGCCATGTGCAAAACAAACGCATGTTGGATTCGCCCATAACTTCTTGCCATGCATTATAAAACGACTTGTGATTATCCATCGATCTGAGTGTGTGTGTTTTCATCAGATAAAGTGATCATTTGGAAACTAGAAGAGAATTACACCTTATTCAAGTGTTCAGTTTTGTAGATATGGAGATAAATTAATTTAAGGCATTATTTTATTTATTCGTGATAAGTGTGTACGACTTGGTGCAAATAGCCATTGTTGATTTAAACAAGTATATCGATAGTGACGGTTTACTATTTGAAATCACGGCCTACCAGATATCAAAACTGATCCAGTGGCATTAATTGCGAATTATTGAGTCTTGCGTGTGTAGTGATTCAGTAGACATCTGCATAAGGCGAAGAACTCCAAACCGTGATTGTTATATAACTCAAGTGCGAGTGCACTACAATAAGCAGCGGCCATTTTATGGTTTGGATGAAAAAACCGAGCTTTACTAGTTCACAAAGCTCCGTGGGTTGACTAGTAATCGACTATTACAATAATTATTCGGTGATAGTGAGCTTTACTTGTCTCATATAGATTCTTAGATTTGGCTTCAAAATTGATAGCAAGGAATATAGATACATTTAGTAAACAACTATTGCAATAATTATTCAGTGACAGTCTCGCTATAACTGCTCGAATTGCCACAACACAGTTCGGTATAACATTCATCTTTGCGACAGGACATTACACCAAACAGTTATAGCATGGAAGCGGCAAAATGTTCAAAATGTAACGTCCCTTTCACAAAGGACGACAACGCCGTGGGCTGTGATGGATGTCCCCTTTGGTTTCATAGTACCTGTACCCCATTGGGAGTAACAGAAGCCAAGGCATTGAATTCCAAAAAAGGCAATCTGCTCTGGATGTGTGACACTTGCAGATACAGACTACACAACTATGGGCTGTGTAAAACATCTCCGGAAAATGCCGAAGCCATCACAGAAAGCATAAAGTCCTGTAAGGAGCTAGTAGAGTAGCAAGAAGAATTCTGGACCAGCTTTGCGAGAGAAGAATTCTGGACCAGCGGCAGCCACTGCGCATGCCCGTGCGCTTCCTCTCCCCCTGAAGGGGCCTCTCACTTGCTAAGGCACGTGCGGGGGCGCCTCTCGCTGTCAAGGCTACACACAAGTGTGGAATGTCGCTCCTTGCGGTAGCTTTCTACTGCTATGCGTGGGCGTGATAGGTAACATCACTTGTTTTGGTGCGTAATTGAGTATCTTTTTACTGAAAGGTATTGAATGAGCAAAACAAGTTCACTATTAACCTTACTCTTCTAGTAGAGATTTAAAAAAGATCCTCTATTGAGTGTAATTAACTGCTTAGTTTAATTAGCAAAAAAAAAATATTCTACCCTACTTGCCTATGTGATTACCTCTTGAATTGTTTATGTTGGTGACAGGAAAGACATTTTGACAAAAATCATCATGTTAGATATGGTACTAATTTTTTTTCTTTGCAGAGTTCTTTTTACTTGTTAGGGTGCATGTAGGAAATGTTAACTACACTTACCCAGAGGTCTTTGTGTAAGAGGTAAATATTTCTTGAAAGGCAAGGTTCTGTGAGTAGATTTGCTTCTAAAAGTTACTTGCTGGAGTTCCTCTCACTGTTCAAGGTGAGACAGCTACATGTTAAATAATTGCAGCAACTGGATTTGCTTTACAAGGTTACTTGCTGGCAAAAGGTGAACAGGATATGAGATTTTTTTTGTAAAAAAGAATCGCTCCCCTCCTCCTGCTTACATGAGTGAAGGTTAGCTACTAACAACTATAGCCAACTGGTGATGAGTGAAGGACAACACAAAAGTGCTTAGTTTAATTAAATAATAAAAATATTTTTCTTGACTACTTACCTTTAATTATTTTTTCGACAGGATGCACATCTAGCTGTAATTCTTGACGATAGATACACGCATTGTTTACTAACCTTACATCAATAAATGTCAACAATGAAATATCATTGTACTAGGTAAAAAACAAATTAAAAAAAGAAAAACTCGGATAAAGTATGAAATCAGAGGTTGATTAAGACATTCCGTTGTTACGAACGCGATAGTATGAATTTTTACATACGGAATAAAACAAAAACATCTCGCCATTTTTGTTGGATACGTCGGCAACTGTTTATACTCATCGAGGTCAAACAGCCCATACATGAGAGTGCCATGTCTGTGATTTCTTATTATCTTTGTCCAAGATGGCTAACACAAAAAAATGCATTATGATCTCTGAACGAATAAAATTAGTTAGGCTAACACATGATGTGCTATCTCATCAAAAATTATATCGAATATATATATGTTTAGCACGGAAGATGAAATAATAAATCGTCTAATGAATCAGTTAGGGGCGCGTGAATTCACCGCAAAGAACAACAGCAAAGAACTTCAGTGAACAAAGACATCAAACACGACAGTGTTTTAACAAAACAAAAGAACGTGCTGCCACGTAGCTGAAATATTGGTTGAAAAACTGTAAAGCATGGTTTCTTTTAAAATAAAATATTACGAATTATTTCTTAATCAACCTCTGAATTGAGACAGTGTGTGAGTGAAAGCTATAATTTGTCACACCTACACAGGTTGGTGATTTGAGGATAGAAAAAATAAAATCTGGTAAAGGATTCAAGGTTATAGCTTTTGGTTGGTGTAAAAACAAAAAAAAACATATGTGTATGCATATATAGTTTAGGATGAATTATTCAAGCAACTCGAATAATAAGTGGAACATCACACTGTTTTATTTACCTGTTAGTTCAAAATACATGATTAAATTCTTTCTTACATGCTTCACAGTCTTTAATCATTGGATTCGCTCCGTCAAAACCATCAACCTCGTCCTGTCCTCTGTAGCAATAATGTCTGACACATGGGCTGCAGACTGCTATTTCCAGTTTTGCTTTTACATAGTAGGGTAGTTTCTCCCATGCTTCATCTAAATCTTTAGCGGCATATGTTGAGAGAAACCCAGATGGTAAATAGCGAATTAGATGTTGCGGCATTCGAAGTAAACTGCCATGTGTATAGTATGATGTAATAGCCTCACTTACTAGTGAGAAATATATTGTACGTAAAGGATCAGGTTTAATACTTGGTGTACAAAGTTCACATTTACACTGGATGTTACGGTTTCTCTTCTCACTAAACTCATTCTTTACTTGTCGCTCCATGACTGATGACACGCACACACTGTTGCCAACAAAGACAATACCTTAATATTTATTCACACACTTTTTTAAATAGTGTGCTACAGTTTACGTTACGTCACACTGACATGGCGTATACTCCAGTTAGCTTTAAGGTATACTTTTCTTAGCAGTTGCCTAGTGTTAAAATAGCGAACTAGAGAGAATAATTTTATGATTGCCAACGAGGAGGATCGAACTTGTACTCATCTAGATGTGAGCGAATTCACTTGCGTTATATAAAAATTTTAATGCTAGGTGTAAGATAATCTCACATTATATTACCAGACGCAACTTTATTGTGTGTAAAATTATTATTTTGTAGACATATGTTTGAAGCAGAACATTCCTTTGTAGTGTATATCTATCCCGGATGTTTTCTGCAAGCAGCTTTCGCATAAACCGGTTAACGCCTTACTTCTTTCGCGGTCATTGCTGGTCATGGCCGTGCTTTGACCACGGTTTCATCAAGGCTACAAAAAAAAGGGGATGCGTGAACTTAAGTCCGGATCGCTACGCAGCTTACTAGCAGATGTTGTATCCAGGCAGGTTTTTTTGAAACTAGTTTGTTTTTCAAATTACATATCGCCGTTAGAACGGGTATATATACTGCGATCGCTTGCTGTAGGTACGTTACAGTTTCAAACAGCTATCGAAATGCCGTCCGTCCAAGAAACTCTCTTTGAAAAGCTTCTAGCGCTGCGGGAAGTAGTTAGATTAATGGAAATGTGTGAGATAAATAATATAGTGGAAGTACAGGGCTCATTTGAAAGAGCGATTGTAAACAGAATACGACATTTGACTAACGAAGAGTTTCGGCTTCTCGTTAGGCTGCATACTCGTATTTTGTTACGACGCGAAAGCCCGAACTTCCATATATTATTTATTCACAAATTTAGCTTCTTTTCCTGCAACGTCATGTTAGCTGAACTAAGAGAGCTAATGGAGGATCACGGAAGTGATGGTGATATTTTTGGTGAGTTTTAACTTTTTTTAAAATTTCAAGACTTCGTCTGTTGTCGGATTGCGAAAGATTTTAATCTTACATTAACTTTTTCTTTCTATATAGGAGAAGAATAAGAAGTGAGCCTGGAGGAGGAGGAGAATTTAATTTATTTGAACCGTTATAGGTGAGTGCAAAAATATATTTTATTTATCTTGCTTTCTTTTCTGCTCTTAGACAGATAATCTAATTAAAGAGAATTTTTTTACGTCGTACTAACACAGATACGTAAAGGAGTAGGAAAAAGGAGGGAGTTTAATTTTTTATTTAAAAAATTACAAGAGGTTATCTTTAGTTAAATTTTGTTTAATATAATTTATTAAGATACATGTTACACAAATGTTTCGAATTAATTATGCAGAGTTGAGGTGGAAATATCTTCTTGCTTGAGGTAATGTCCAACGTTGTCATCAACAAAACAAACAGCACAGTTTCTTGAGCAAGGGAAGTCTGCAACAATAGAGAGAGGACACTATAAGATGGTAAATCTATCAGACATTAGAGTAAAAAATTAAAAATATATTATACTAGCGTACTTACTATTGATTTTTTTTAGAATACATATTCCTTCGAAATCCATGAATTATGCGTGGCGTCGAATCCTAGCCACGATACGAAAACTTTGTCGTTCTTTCTTTTTAAAATTTTATCAATGAGGTATATTTTAGGATGTTTTGTCTTCTGCAGTTCTTGTTCATAGAACGCACCAAATATTGGTTTATTTTGATAATCGTGAAGCAAGTAAGTTCTCGGTGATGTTTCTTTTACTTTTCTTACAGTAAATAATTCATTACACCAATTAGGGGTACAGCCCTTTGTAAAATATCGCTTAATTTTACTTATTCGTACTGTGTCACCTACTTTAAATTTTGGTGGATAAGGTGACTTCTTTTTCTTCATTTCCCGTAATTTGTACACAGTAGCAAGTTGTTGTAGATTGTTTGTGACGTCTATAGGTTTCATACCAATCGTACGATGTTTTCGATTATTATATTCATCTAATAGTTTTGGTAGCATGCGAAGCCAGTGATATGATCCGCACGCCGAGAATTTCCTCCACATCCACTGCTTCAGTGTTCGATTGAAGCGTTCAACTACGCTTGCCTTCAAGCTGCTCCCTGTCGAATAGTGCTTAATTTTTCTTATTGTAATCCACTGTTGAAAAATCTTATTATAAAATTCTTTCCCCTGTCAGTTTGCAGATGTTTTGGATAGCGTTTACATTTTGAATAGATGCGTTCCATATTCTCCACTACTTCGTTTCTTGTTTTTGTTTTAAGTGGATCTGCCCAGGCATACTTTGAATAAACATCAATAACAGTTAACATGTATTTATATCCACTATTAACTTTCGAAAACAGAGACATATCAACAAGATCCGCTTGATGTAAATCATCTCTTCCGAGGGTAATAACGCTCCGTCTTTCAAAATTCTTTCGCACTGGAGCGTGGAGTTCTTTCGCTATTTCTTCTCTGATATTGTTCATAAAGTATAGGTAAAAGAATTCGTTCTGTGTCGTCTATTCGTTTCTTGAATCGCAGTCGATCTATAGCCAGTTGTTGCCAGTTGCTTCTTCTGTCTTCACATCCAATTTCATAGATTACTGAAATATCCTTTGAGAATCTAACCGCTTTAAATATATTTGCGAACGGAAGTTCGTCCCACCGCGCAGTGTTCATTTATTCGATGTACCTCGACTTTCGAAGTTCTTCTTCGATTGACAAGATTTCGTTTTCGTGTGACGAATGACCAGCACTTCTAGATGCTATTAACTTTTTCAGTCTCTCCACTAGACTGTTTGGATCATTCCAGTGAACTAATTCGATCTTCTTTCTTTGTTCATTTTTCCACTTGGCTACTTTTGATCCTCTTCCTGTACGTTTGTATTTGTGTACACTTACAAATTTTGGTGTGCTCCTTCCTTTTTTCACTTTTGCATCTTCTACTAATGGCTTGATAATTTTTTGAAATTTGAGCGATTTCGTGCCTCTCATTGGCTTGCCTCTGTGGATCAGCGGTAGAGTGTCGGCCTCCGGATCCCAAGATAGCGGGTTCAAACCCGGCAGAGGTAGTCGGATTTTTGAAGGGCGGAAAAAAGTCCATTCGACACTCCATGTCGTACGATGTCGGCATGTAAAAGATCTCTGGTGACACATTTGGTGTTTACCCGACAAAATTCATTAAATCTCAGCCATAGACGCCGAAGAGAGTTTCGGTTTACTCGGTCTGCCATCTAGTGGGGGCCCAGAGTAAAACGGAACGTCGAAATTGACGAGCAGACAGCCAGATGGCGTCAAATTGAAATGTCTGCACACGGTAGCTGAGGCCATACGATTATTATTATTTTTATTGGCTTGCCTGCGTCATACTGTTTCCTGTGCACGTTAGTGTAATTTAATATATGACTGTAAGCTGACAGATCCTTATCATCATACAACTGTGTGTCCGGATCTTTCTGAAATATTAATTCAAGGAGACCTTCAGTTAAAGGATAGTTAAAATTGTCAATTATAAGATTGTTATCGCGAAACAGTACTTTTTTACTCCCTAAATAGTGTTCTCCATGAACTACTCGAACCCCGAATATTCTATCAACTTTGTGTCTCAATCGTGGGTTAAGATAATTTTGCAGGAGAGTTGTAACCTTTCTGTCCAGAGTTTCTTCTTCTTCTTCTGATTCTTCTTCTTCATCATCACTTATATAACTATTTAATTTTCGATTTTTCTTTGCATTTAATCCATTCGAGTTAACTGTAAGCTGCTGTAGTTTATTTAATGGTGCAGTTATTGGTTTAAATGTTTCTTCTAACTTTAGTTGGTTTAAAGCCATATCTGCTTTAAGAGAGTTACATTTTTTTACATCTTTTCTTAATTTTGCTAGTTTATCCTTTACACGACTTTTTTCCACTATGTTCGCCTGCATTTTTTAAACTGAAGTGTAACGTCTATTGTTTTACTCATATATAGTATATTCAAAGAGTATATGGAGCGGAAGATCGTTAGTATTCCATTGTTCTGGATGTTTTAGGCGGAATTGTATTTCATCACCTTCCTTTACAGCAATTGGTGTACCTACTTCTAATTCGATTGGATTGTTCACGTGATTAATCATCGCATATACCAGAGAACCACGTGAAACTGGTAACGGTGTAAGTGTACCCGTGTAGGGAAGCTTATACATAAGGCGACCGTTTTGTAGCATATATATTGGTGACTGATTTGACGGTAGACTGTTAATTTGAAAAAGAGCTTTTCATGGTTTTTTGTGCAGTTCCTTTTTCATCACTTCAAACTCTTCTTTTGCAGTAGCAAACGTTTCTAAATACTGTTTGTTAACAACATCTTGCTCGTGGATAGGTGAATCAACATTTGTAATTCGTTTGTTCTTCATATTTAATTCTCCGTTAGATTCTACTGGTAGAGAATTTTTCTGAAGTTTAGATATGACAAGTTTTAACTCGTCAACTTCTCTCCGCGCAGCTGCATACTGTTCTACAAAGACTTTATTTGCAACATCTTTCTCATTTAACGGATTATGTACGTTAGTAATTCGCTTATTTTCCATACTCAAAGTACCACCCCCATCAACGTTTAGTTTCTGTTGATTGCTTATTTCATTCTTCAGTTTTTCGAGTTCTTCACGCGCTGCTGAATGTTTTTCCAGGTATGCTTTATTAATCGCATCCGTCGAATGAATAGGTTTGCCGATGTTTGTTACTCGTTTATTTTGCATATCTATCGATCCATCGTCATTCAGTTGTAGTAGTCTACCTTTTGTATGCTTTTCTAAAAATTAAAAGCGAAATTGCATCTTGTTCCTCTTCAGGATCTGCCACACCCGATATTCTCTTGTTGTTCATGTTGAGGATATTGTCAGTTACAGGAAGGTGATCATCCACAATATCACGTAAAAGAGAATCAACATATTCTATGCGTGCAGAAACGTCCTTAACTCGTTTCTCTAAATTTCTCTGCACATGGTTAGTGTGCGTACGCATTGTGTCAAGCGAAACTGCTTCGTTTCCATTCTTCGCTGGAGCTATTCCTTTCAGCCTTTTGTTCTTAAAATCAACTGCATCCTCTTCTAGTTCACATATGTCATGTATTTCATTTTTAAGATCTAAAATGTCACGTTGTATTTCTTCTTTATTAATACTGTCCTTAACGGTTTTTAACACATAATTTTTATTACAAGCATCCTCCATGTTTATAGGATTGCCGACGTTCTTTAAACGTTTACCATGAATACTTAAGTTTCCGTCAGATGTTGATGTTACGTAATTTGTATTAACCATCACTTTTTCATCTACATATGATTTAGTAGCAATATCATGACGTGATGATGGTCGCGTTACATACACGTTACTGGTTCTGTTGTTTGATGCCATCGTGATGTTCTTTCTCTACTCAACAATTCGAAAATGAGTTCGTTAATGTATACACTCTCGTATTTATATCACATAAAATATATCGAATCCATTTCGATATCGACCTTTGCTTATTTCGCTATCCTTATCGATAACGAGAAAGCTGAATTTCGACTGCGACCAACAACGATAACATAAATCAGTGAACTGGTTGTAACTCATATCGGTGTTCACGTGATCGTCGTAGACATGCCGAAGATTTCTTGCATCTTGTTTAAACAGAATAATGAAATTAGCGTTGTCTCTAATAAGTTGTTTGGGAATGCAGGAATAGGTCTGACATAAGTAAAAAACATCCACGATATGGTGTCGACCTCTGCTAAAGGAGTCTTTCATGTGCTGCTGTTTGTCGCTTGCTACATCGTCAAAAATAAAAACGGAATTTCTTTGAGCTTTTTCTGGCGGTATTACTTGCTCACGATCAGAGTAAAACTCGCATTTTATTTCTTTAATAGATTTTAAAAGCTTCTCTAGCTCAATATATTTCTTCTGCGACAATGATTTTGAGTAAACATACACATTCTCAAAACGTAACCCGTTCGGTTGCAATAACAAATTAATCATTACATTAGTCTTCCCTGCATTCGATGGTCCGCATATGAGACCGCGTATTGTGTCCGGCAACAGTTTACTATGTTTATTTTTCTTTCCTACTGAACGTTTTGTGTCGTTCAGATTTGCAACAGGTAAAGATATCGATTGTTTTATTGTCTTCACCATCACTTTCTTTTGATGATAATAATTTTCAACGATCGAGTGCCCAGTGGATTTCTTTTTTCTCAAAGTTATTGTTGATTACTAAATAAACACGAACTTTTTATCTTCTGTTTTACTTATCTAGTTCCAAAATGGTTCGTGCATCACACTACACGTAGTATTAAGAAGTGCTGGAAGAGCTGTCCTGTTATAGTGATCTAATACTATGTTGCCAACTTCACAACCTCTCATATACCGACAAGAAGGCGACCATTTTCTATGTTCTGTTAACGGATCATCATCTTTATCCCACGAAAATAATTCGATTCCGCAAAAAATACATTTAACTGCGTCTAGGTATCCCGTGAAGTAAAATCCAGCTTTAGCTAAACTTAAGGGGTCTATCCACGGTACACGCCATCTAGCGAAAGTCCTTATGCGATCTACCTCAGATTTTAAATTTAACGGACGAGGAATGTACGCCATGTCGCTGTAAAATGAGGAGAGCAGAAAAATATCTCTCTTATATATATCTTTCTACCTTTCAGAAAAAAAAGAAAAAAATAAACTTACATTTTTAGTACTCAACAGTTGCACATCGTGTAAAAATGTAATTCGTATATAACAACACACTTGATAGCAGGAGCTCTTATTTGAGTATGCTGCGTCGAAGACGCAACGTTGTAGCAGCTCCATGTAAACGAGTAGGGAAAGGAGGAATAATAGGCAAAGTTCTTAATAAAGCTATAGATAATTTACCAGTAGAATTGCACATACCAGGTTATGAATTCTGTGGACCTGGGACAAAGTTAGAAAAACGACTTAAGCGTGGTGATCAAGGGATAAATCTATTAGATAAGGCATGTAAAGAACACGATATCGCTTACGCTACATACAAAGACCAGAACAGAAGGAAAGAAGCAGATGAAATCTTAGCCTCTAAGGCTTGGTCTCGTGTAAACTCTCAGGACGCATCATTAGGAGAAAGAGCAGCTGCACTAGCAGTTACGGGTATTATGAAAGCGAAAACTAAAGTAGGTGGCGGTAGACGAAGAAGAAAATCAAAACATCGAAGAGAACGAGTAAAACCAAAAAAGACAACATGCTGTAAAAAAAAGAAAGGTGGTTTTCTTCCACTCCTTCCGATATTTGCAGCCTTGTCGGGCTTGGGCGGTCTAGCAAGTGGAGCTGCGGGCATAGCATCGGCTGTAAACAAGGCGAAAGCCGCACAGGAAGAATTAAAAGAAATGAAGCGCCACAATCGAATGCTAGAAGCGATGCGTGGGAAAGGGCATTCTACTCGAAACAAAGGAAAGGGCATTTACTTAAATCCTCCAGCATACAAAAGATAATGGAAGGTCTGCCGAATAGAGCATTAACTAACATAGATCTATATCGTTATGCATATCGTTTAAAAATTCCCTACTTCAGAGGTGTGTTTATGCGAGATACGTTACCGAAAATTTCTCGTAAAAATGAGAGTTGTATTTTGAATTTAGATCCGATAAGTAAATCTGGTTCGCACTGGGTTGCGTTCAGTAAACGAGGTGCGTATGTCTACTACTTCGATAGTTTTGGTAATTTACGTCCCCCTAAAGAGGTAATAGAATATTTAAGAAACTGTTACATTCGATATAATTTTCATTCTTATCAAACTTTTAATTCATCAATTTGTGGTCATCTGTGTTTACTATTTTTATACTGTATAAATAAAGCAAGACCTTAGTATTTGTGTTCAGTGTGCACGATGCCGTATGAAAGACGGATTACACTCGAGGGTAGAGGCTCGAAGATTGATGTAGTATTAGAAACTCCGATTTATTTGAATAGAGCTTCTTTCTATGAAATAGGTCTTGCCGCACTATTTACATCTAATAGTATTCGAAATGTCACTAGTAAAAATAATAAGTTTGCTATATATTTGAATGGTAAAAAAATTCTTTTGAGTGTAGCAGAAGGCATTTATGAATTCGAAGATCTTGTTGCAAAAATAGAAAGTTTGCTAACTATTAAAAATGTGAAACTATTTCTGCGGGAGTACACTCCAAAACTTAGTTTTTTTATCTCGACTATTAACAACAAACCTACTATGCATTCTCCGTTTGACATTGATTTCAATGTACCGAACAGTGTTGCTACTAGCTTAGGTTATCTGTTAAATGTATATGAGAAATATGCTAACCATGAATCACAGCTGAATGAAATAGGTAACGTAATCGTTAATAGCACAAATAACCAGATTGGTATTAAAATGAAGGGAGACAAAACAACTGTACTCACATTACCGGAAGGTAGTTACACTTTTTCGGAAATAGGAGCTCTAGTTCAAGAAGCAATAATTAACAACTTTCCTATTCTCGAAGAGGAGAATGACCCTCTAGATGGAGATAGTAAACTTATTAGTATTATTTACGAAAAGACCTATCTTCGCTGTAAAATGTCCTCCAACCTAGACGTAGACTTTGATGTTTCCGATTCAATTGCTGATTTGTTAGGATTTTCACGTCGAAAATATGATGCTAATAAATTACATATTTCAGGAGAGATTATTAAAATAAATAACGTGAACTCGATTCGTGTATGTTGTAATCTCGTGTTAGGTTCCGGTTCCTACCTCAGCGGTAAACAAACACATTCGTTATACAATTTTAAGCCGCTTGTTCCAGCAGGCTATCCTATCGTAATTCAACCGTCAACTATAAGCTTCTTACCGGTAAACACTAGTGTTATTCAACATATATCCGTCGTACTCGAAGATCAGTTCGAAAACCCAATCGACTTACAAAATGAGGATGTAACAGTAGAGTTAATTATTCGTCCAGTAAAAATATAGTAATCATATATAACATAAAGCGTACACTTATGTACTATCATTCGAGTAAGGAACAGTTGAACAACAACATCATGGTAGTAATTTACAACAACCAGTCAAAAAACCGAGGATTAAAAGAGGAAGCAGCTAGAGTAGTAAAATATAGAGTAAAGCTAAAAAAACAATCTCATCGTGTACGCGACAAGAAAAAATTAACCACAAACAATAAAGACTTTTTACAATCGCTAGGCTACCGACTACTGTAAGTTCTATTTCTCCTACAGAAACTACTTTACTCTCTTTTCGTGTGCGTAATGAAGGTAACATCACTCTCTTTTCGTGTGAAATCACTTTACAATGCTACCGACTGCCACAGGATAAAGCATATAAATTACAATTCTCTACCAAAAACTACTTTAGTCTCTTTTTGTGTACAATCACGCTAACATCAAGGAGAAATATGTTCAACGTAACGGACAAAGTTATATTTGACAACAGAGTTGCTAGGCGGGAAGTAAGGAGCTATCATCCATATGCTGGCACGAAATATGAAAACAACGATGAAATTCGAGTTCCTGTACACAACCAAGAACATATCTTTTTACCCTCTGAAGCTGATGTTCACATCGAAGGTGAAATAGTTAGATCAAGCGCAGATAATACACCTTCAGCTACAGCCGTTCCCGATCAAAACTTTGCAGCAAATCTCTTCGATGAAATGCGTATTGAATTGAATGGGAAAGAGATTGAAAGAACACGACGTGTAGGCACGACTAGTGCTATAAAAACTTTCGCCTCTTATTCTAAAAATGAAATGTTAGCGCTGCAAAATGCAGGCTATTTTCCATCAATTTCTACACCACCAAACGAAGCTAATATTGCCCACGCAACTACAAAGCTGTTCCATGCAATTATCCCACTGAGTCTTCTTTGCGGATTATTTGAAGACTACAGGAAACCATTCATAAACTGTAAACTTGAATTTATCTTTATTCGTTCTAGAGATGACAAATGTGCACTGTTTTCAGCCAACGCGGAAGATACAGCTAAGGTTAAAGTACGAAAAATGTATATAAAGCTACCAACTCTAATACTGTCCGACGAGGAAGAAGTTAAACGCATAAAGTTAATCCAAAAAAATCCTTCTATTCCTGTAGCATTTCGATCGTGGAGTTATCACGAGTTACCTACTATTCCAAATTCAACGAAAATTAATTGGACTGTTATGACTACGTCACAAATAGAAAACCGAGAGTTTTTATGCTCGCTTTCCAAACCGATCGTAAGAAAATTAATGCTTCTTCTTCTCTGTTCGATCACTGTAATATTGGATCCGTTGGCGTATTCTTAAATTCAAACTTTTATCCCTATGAAAAGGCTGTAGCTAATTTTAACAATGGCGACTACAGTGAATTGTATGATATGTTCATCAAGTTTCGTAATGCGTACTATCAGCTTGATGATAATCGTTCCGAACCGAACATATCACGAAGTGAATTTCACTCGCATTGTCCTATTGTTGTTGTTAATTGCATGGAACAGGTTGAATCGATAAAATCTTCCTCTGTAGATGTTCGCGTTGAAATTGAAACAAACGAACCTATTCCAGCCAACACTACTCTGCATTGCATTATTATTCATGATCTCATAATAAATTATAAACCACTAACGAATGAAGTATTTTTCTTCCAATAATCTTGCGCGAGTTTTTCTTCCTTTTTTCCTTTCTAATAGTGTATATAAACGAGAGAGTGAAGATTCTCTGCTTCAGTTCTTCGATATCAAGCACACTATGAGTGCAAAACCCAGAGGAGTGATAGTTGACATTCAGAGGTTACCTACTGGAGGTTACGAGATAGCCTGTTGTAATATAGATTCGTCTACAAATGTGTTATCTACTGCTCTATTAGGTATGAGTGTACCTAATTTAGATTTCACGCTTACGTCGTTTTTCAATCTTCTCAGTGAACAACAATACCAATATCTGGTTGTGTGCAACTGTGTTAATGAGTTACGTCTATTAGCACTGCGAGAGTATCCTCGTACATGCATAATTGACTTGAACACTATAGAAGGTGTACCTGATTTAAGAACAATAGGTAACGAGTGTTTCCCTGTTGACTGTCCGCGCCATTTACCACATGTTGCAAGACATTCAGGCAGCTGTGCTATGTTCAACGTTCACGCAGTTCATAGTTGGCTAAAATCGTCAGATGGTGTGATGAGAATAGTGTGTTCAGTGATAAACAAATTTAAGAAAGAAGGTGTGAGCAGATTCAATAAATTTGAGTGGGCTTTCTTCCCTGAAAACATATTATTTATTTACGAACAACATCAGTTAAGTGCGCTCTGGCAGTATCTACCAGATCATCTGAAGGCGAACTTACACAGGCTTATCAGGATTCAGGAGCTAACAACAACAACATCGTCCGAGCTTGATATCAGCTACTAATAATCAATTATTAAGGTGAAAAAAATAGATATAATACCATCCTTTTTTCCTTGCTTGTTTTTTCGGTTTTATTCTGCTTCTAACTAATTTATTTATTTTTCTCCTCTGCAGGTGTCTCCTCATAGTGCCATCAACAACAACAACAACGTCTGAGCTTGATATTAGTTACTAATTCATCAATTATTAAGGTAAAGAAAAAAAATTAGTTTCCTTTTTTTTCTTGCTTGCTTTTTCTGTTTTATGCTGCTATCAACTAATTTTTCTTTCTTTTCCCCCCTCTGCAGGACTCTCCTCTGGTGGCGGTCGAAGATTCAGTCTCTGCAGATCTCTCCTCGTGGTTGCAGTTACAAATTCAATCAAAAGTTTATATTTTGAAAATCCTTTGTAGTTTCCTATTCAATAAACTTGATTGTAAAAAAGAAATATGTTCTCTTTTTTTCATTCTCCTACTCCTACTTTAGTTAAGAGTACAAGGAATAAAAGGAGAGGCTGCGCAGGATAGTTTGAAAGAAAATCAACTTTTTGATCATCTAGTGTAGAGTTTTTATTTTTTTCGAAAAAGAAAAAAAGATTAAATAAAGGTTTACAATGCACTTTAATATATAAATGATAGAAAATTAACTTACAGTACAATACTAGTTAGTACAATAGTATACAATGTACTTAAACAGCGAGTGAAATTCTATAAGATTCCTTTTTTTTCATAATTAAATAAATATAATAGTATGCAATGTACTTTAAAAGTATAAATAGAGTACAATACATTGAATAAAAGAAACAGCGAGTGAAATGTTTATCTAGTTTGAAATTCTATAAGATTACATTTTTTTTCATTAATTAATTACAGAATGAAACAAAAGTTTCTCTAAAATAAAAATGATTAAAGTAATCACAGGAGCTTCTCCTCTTATTACTTAATATTCACCTTCAGAGAAAATTACATTATTTTACATACAGAGGGGTAAACTGATGACAAAGTGGAGGAGGTGTTCACAAAAAAGCAAACCTACTTTGCAAGATAGCTATACATTAGTTATACTTCTTTTCTCTGCAAGACTGTAATGTCCAAATGGTAATGTATTAATTTTGTTATCTGTGATGTACCTTTTGTCATCATTAGCTGTGAGTGCTAGTTTGTATTGACGAACCGTGAACACAGAATGAGAATTGGAAGTAATGCACACTTGTAGTTTGGTCACTTGTTCACCTTCATGCAGACAACGTCTATACTGATCAATTGTAAGGTGATCGACAACATTTTTTTTGACACCCTTAGCTTTACATGTAGGTTTCTCTTTTTCACACAACTTAATAGCATACATCTTTGGTCGCAAACCTACAAATTCTTCAACAATACTTCCACCGTTTTCATCCTTCATCAAACCTATTTCACCTGAATTTTTTCTTTCAATTTGGAAAGGATTATTTTCATCATAATTTCCTGTATCAAACAAAACTGAATTTTCCTTCATAAACTCATATATATCAAATGAAAAATTGTATATCAAACTGTCGGTGTCAGTGTAGAGTAGTTGTGAGTTTGATTCTGTGTTTCTCAAAATAACGTTGTAGTGAAAATCGTTCATTTTCATTTTTGACAAATCTAAAATTGTAGCACCGAGGTAAACCAGTTGATTGTGATGAATTTGAAGTTTCTTCATTTCGATAAACATACGCTGTTCGTCTACTATAATACGACGTTTGAAGTTTGCTCTTGCGATCAACGTACCTGCACCATAACGACCCTTCCACTGTGTGACCCATCTGACGTCGCGCAGCTTCCTTACGTTCATTAATGAACGACCAAAAATTGCGTTATTCATTAATTTATAGAAACTTTTCTCGAACTCATTTTTTGCTAACTTTCGTTTCTCTGTGTTCAAATCAATGTAGCATTTTAACCATGCGCTCTGATTAAACTGAATCGCTCTGTAAATGTGAGCTACTTTCATACCTAATTCTACACACTGTTTAATAGCCTATAATGAAGAACATACCGTTCCTTGTTGTAAAGAGTGCTCATTAGTTTCGTAGATTTTTCAGGACACAATGGATAATCGGCATGTTTATCATGAAGTTCTGGCGGGTAGATTAAATCAACTTCTACCATAAACCCAACATCTGTTTCATCTCCTACATTCATAATGTCTAAATTCTCAACGTTTTCGACCCACTGAAAGCCGCCCGTTGGAAGAAACTGTTGCATAGCGAATCCATACAAATTGTTCACGTCAAAGTACATTATGTATGATTCCGGTTTGGACTCATCGTATGTTAACATGTACTTGTTATTTGCTACTGCATGCCGCGTAACGCATTGCACATTACCACCGCGTATGGAGCGTTCGAAAAACTGCAGCATGTCGATATCCTGAAGTAATTCTAGCTGGACAGCTGTTATTTTCTTCATAGCACTCCATGCCATAGACGGTACCGTGTAGAAATGAGCGGCATCAATACCATATGTCTCTTTTCCACTCAATCTAAAGTTTTCAAATACATCGGCCAAGAGTAAAGTATCGATTTTCAAGTAAAGATCAGAATATTCACCCAACGATTTACAGTTAAACTTATTCCAAATAAGCTGAGCAAACGCGTAGTTTTCTTCCGAAACAGTTTCACCCTTTAAAGAGCTAAAGAATGAACTCCTTGACGGTAAACTAGTGTCGTCTAACACCTCCATACTAGTAACATATTCGTATGGAAATATCCCTTTCCGAGAAGCGAGTTTAAACTGTAAATCATCGGTGAAATACCGTCTCGTTACAAGCTTTGACTCGTCACTAAGTAATAGGGACATTTTGTCCAGCGAAAAAGGTATAAAGTTGTAAGTGTCTATAAATCTTAGTTCAACACACTGTCTTTGGTTATAACGTATAAAGTTTGAAAATCCTTTGTATCGTTCCATGTTCACTGCTAATAGTTTAATGTTCGTTCTGAGATTTGTCACAACATCCCCTCCCTTCCTATGCAGTTCTCTAATTATGAAATGACCATCATAGGCTGTCAAATTATGGAATGCTACCGGCAAGATAGAAATTTTACGATACTGTAAATTACACAATTGATGTGCTGATCCCCTGTAAACACCCGTTAAATGACAATGATCGCGAACTTTAATTTCATTATCTGCAATTTCCTTCTCACATATGTGACATAATGTAGACGAAAGAAATTCATTTTCTTGCTCAACAGTTAATGCTAACATTGGTTTCGTATCAAAATAATAGGGCGCAAGCGTGTCCACCAAGTTATACATCTCATCTACGAACCATTTTACACAATCACTACCTCGATAGAGTTTGAAAGAGCACAAATCTCTGTCAAAACTACAGTGTAAATAATATGCTACGCTGTATGGCACATGTTCGTGAATTGGAGTTGAATGTGAGGTGTCATCACTTGGAAAACAAGTAGACACAGGTTTCAGTATGCATTCTGTGTCAGCATACACAATAAAAGGCACTGGCTCTTTAACCTTATACTCGGTAAAGTACACTAGCCGTTCGCTATCCGAAGGCATTATACTTTTGCCCACCGGAAATTGTATACAGTTATTAGTATGCAAAGCTAATTTTTCCTTATTAGAAAAGTAAGACAAACACCGTCTGCAAATATAAATTCTATTATGGTTCTTCGTAAGAGATGAGCGCACAAGACGTGGAAGATTCTTAATCAAACAAAAGTGATACTTCTCACTGTCGCCAATCTGAAGCATTAGAAGATCTACGATCTTTTCACACGTTTTATGTGAAATGTACAAAGGTACAAGAGTAAACTCTTTTTTGTCATCATTCCGTCCTATGCACACCCAGTTGTTCTCGTCATACTGCGCTCCGAATACATTCACGGAGATTTCGTTTTGATCTTCAAATTTTCTCATGTATCTCATTTCCATCGGGATTGGTATGTCTTTTAAATTTAAAATTGCATTATAATGTGGATAAGAAGAAATGCGATCTACATGATGTTTAGCTGGAACTAAGCCAGCAACTACACTCCACGCAAAGCAAGCATCTCGTGTGTTCCGCAGATTAATAACTGCTTTCTTGTCTCGAATTGCTGTAGGCAACGTTAGACTAGTTGGCGACTTGCCCACGTGAAAACCTACATTTTTATTAATGTTTATCCGCAATTCGCGAATTCGTAGCAGAGACCATCCCGAATCACGAGCCTCGAACTCTGATAATTTTTTCAGAATCGGTCTCGTTACATGTTCGTTGTACCATTCTCTTAAATTAGTACCTTCAGTAATTTCAGCGTTCCTTGAATGAAAATAATTGTTATCGATTTTATCGTGAAGGACATGTTGTGTGCAGAGAACGGTATTTACTTTTAATGCTTGTGTCTTGAGTGCTTCCTTCACGTATTTATTAAACCACACGTAAGATTTATCTAGGAACTCTTCGGGGAGTAAGAAATCATTGTTAACATTTACCACCGCTAGTGTGTACACTCTGCGCCGAAAAGCTTCCTCGATTTGTTTACACTGGAAAGCAGACAAATCTTCTATCTGAAAAGTTAGTCCATTAACAGCGCGAGCGTGAAAATAAATTTCTAACATCTGATTACGCATTTCCTCTAGCTCGTTAAGATTTTCAATCAGCTTGAACTGAGCTTCTTCTCGCTCGTCGCTAGGTTCGAACCGATATGAAATTAGTATTGATCCATTTACCTCCCTCATAAACGCGCGAATGCGTTCAAACGCTCTATCAAAATGAGTTTGCATTCTACCCGCATCTTCATCTGTCTGTAAATTAATGTCTAGTTTCCTACGTTTGCTCGAAGGAAACTCCATGACTACAAAAAAAAATTACGATTTGGTGCTAAATTTTTCAGCAATCTCAAGACAAGTCCAGCAGTTGCTGTAGCAACGACTTATCAAGAATGTACAATCCGTCATTACACAGTATAACCATCGAGCTAGGTCACTACCTTCTACATCGCGTGAACAGTGTACAGCTTCGCTAGGAAAGTCATCCTGAAGCTTCCCTAACAATGTATTACGGTAATAGGAAATGTTATTGCAATCTTGTGAAGAAAAGGAAAATTCAATTTTATAAATTTCTTCGAATGTATTATACCCAAGAAATAGTAAAAAATGTTCATTATTTGAAAGTTCACTCAAAAGAAATCGCACTACAGCAGCTGTCACTTCCTGCTGGCTTTCGTAAGCTTTACTCAGGTTCGTCACATATACTGTATAATTAAAAAGAGGACCCCCTCTGTTCCATAGTTCAATACAATTAGCACTCACTTCTTGTTCTTGTTGTGCGCTCAGTTGTCCCGCTTCATCTTCAACAGGCTGTGAAATAGCGACCACATCCTCCTCTCGATGTACTTGCAGACGATGACTCTGTATGCTTGGATATGCTTGATGTTCAGTTCCTGGTTTAATCTCAACTTTCTTCCACTTCATCATATTACCACCTCGGACCTGAAAAGAAACACCACATACTGTTTTCAATTAACAAAACAATTATGCGAATACGGTGAAAAAAAAGTCACATTAAGAACGAAAATAATCTCTGCATACTTTCTTAGTTAAAATAGATGTCGTAACTGATGACATTCTACTGTAGAAAGCACACTTGATGGTAGCCCCTCTCCATGCCTCTGTACATCATTTTCAAGTTGTTTTTTAAAGAATTTATTTCTTCTATTTCTTCTGCTGTAAGTTTTGAGAATTGCGCCGGCAGGAAAACACTCACAGTCTCCTCATCTTCCCCTTCTATATCAACGATTATTTTCCTCCCAAATCTTGTTTCTACCGCTCTCAGCGCTTTAACCTTAAATGGATGGTTAAGTTGCAACTCACTTAACTTTCTATTATGAAATTGTGGTGCCTTGGCAATTTTGTTTAATTTCATTAACATATCCATTCTGTTGAAACTGCTATATCTTTTTTAAAATTAACAAACTAAATAAACTTACACTTACTGAAGAGGAAAGAAAAGTAGTAGTAGTAGAGAACTCTTCCAACTAGATGATAGTTTTCATGTTGTGCTCTGCTCCTTAAATACTCCTTGCCACCACCTTCACTCCTCACCAGTAGGCTGGACTTGTCACTAGTTCACCTTCACTCAAAATTACAACCTACAATAAACATCCTGTTCGTGACAGAGATAACCTTCATCAAGTTAGAAAGCGGATCTTGCCCTAGTAACAGCTGCACTGTAGCACTCCTTAGTGTTTCCCCCCTCACCCACAGTAAGAGAGGAGTGAGGGATCATTTTTTTTACATAAACTAACATCCTGTTCAGCTTTCACCAGCAAGTGACCTATTAAAGCAAATCCAGTTGTCACATAGTTACTGTACCTTAGCCACAAGAGTAACCTTTCAAGAAAATTAATTACCTCTTACATAAAGACCTCTGAATGTGTTGTCCTCATTCAACATGTGGTTGACCCCCTTAGCCAGTGAAAGCTACTCCAGCAAATCCAGTCACAGCACCTTGCCCCCCACACCTTTCAAGAATTAATTACCTCTCACATAAAGACCATGCAGTATGTGTAGTTAACATTCCACACACGCCTTGGCAAGTGAGAGGCCCCTTCAAGGGGAGAGGAAGCGCACGGGCATGCGCAGTGGCTGCCGCTGGTCCAGAATTCTTCTCTCGCAAAGCTGGTCCAGAATTCTTCTAGATACTCTACTGGAGCTGAAAGAAAAAATGGATGATGTCGCTGACACTTTGATGCAGAAAATGTCCCTTATTCTAGAAGCTCAATTACAACAAACAGAGCTACTGACGACAGTGAAGGAAACTGCGAAGTTATATGATGAATCCGTAATCCTAGAGCAGAGAAGTCTTGAAGCTCACAACAATTGTCACTCCTCAATCATTAGAGAAAGGCGAGAAAATACGTTAGGCAAGGAGCAGAACAATCCAGGAAAATATGAGATTGAAGAATGTAGTGTAAATCCGTCAACAGAGCAAGTTCATGACAAATATAAAGTGGAATTTAGAGAGGGATACCAAGAGGTAACTAAAAGGCAACAAGGAGTCAGAAAGGACAGTACTGCCGTTGTGGGCAACATGGACCCTTCAAGTACAGAATTACAAGCAGTAGAAAGACGAACCTGGCTTTACGTGGGAAAGTTACATCGGGATACCACAACTGATAAACTTAAAAGGCATATGCAGAAACAAGGTATAACAGGTGAAATACAGTGTGACGTGCGATTTCTCGCCTTTTCAAGTAATACACTCTTCAGAGCACATCTTGTTTATAAGAACTAAAATATGTTCCATAGCATGCCTATACTACCAACCACACTCTCCAGTGAATGACATAATAGAAGGATTAGGTACTATCTTAAACAAGTTGGACCCAGATGAACCATTGTTACTTGCTGGTGATATGAATTGTAGAATTGACAAGCCAGATTTTAAAACTACGTGTGTGATGGAATATTTGGAAGAAGAAGGCTTAAAATTAATCAACCAGCGAAATCAGTTTACATACGTAGCATATAACGGGAGGAGTACAATAGATCTTGTATTTACGAACTTGCAAAACATCCATCCAACGCACCAACAGGTCATCCCTATTGCTATTAGAAAACATTTGCCAGTAGTAACAAACTTTAATCTTTTATTGCAAGATGGAAAAAAGAAAATGCCAGCACTCTACCCCACAAGGACACTTGACTCTGCCAAAATACAAGAAGCAAATTTTGAAACAGTACAGGAACTGATCAGGGACGGTATGTTGGACGAAGCTGTTCTAGAATTAGACCGCCAGATGCAGGAGGCTATACAGTATACAGATCCATACAAACGGAAAGCAAAGCCCTGGTTCGACTCAGACTGCTATGCTGCTAGGAAAGAAACGCTGAATAAATTACACATTACCTTGAATTCTCCGTCTCCAGAAAACCTTGAAATATACACATTCTCTCGCAGGCTCTATAAGCAGCTAATAAAACAAAAGAAGAAAGAGTACCAAGAAATGCTAGATATAAAGAAGATAGAAGTTACTGAACGACATCCTTATAAAATACTGAACCCAAGGAAACCAAAATTCCCTAGGGACATACCAATAGAAACCTGGGAAAAACATATGTGTCAAGTGCTTCAGGTTAAAGATACTCAACCGCTACAGACACAATTAGAAGATGTAAATGAGTTTTTGCCTATAACTGTAATGAATATCGAGAACGCTATACACAGCATGGGAAATGGAAAGGCTTGTGGACCTGATCAGATTTACTACGAACATTTAAAAACGGTGACTCCAATTTTGAAAGAAACGTGGTCTTATTTGATGAACGAATGTCTTCGGAGAGGTAGAATACCAGATAGCTGGAGGAGATCCTACATCAAAATGGTATACAAGGGCAAAGGGGACGTGGGAGATCCAGACTCGTACAGAGGTATCGCACTCGAATGCACTCTTTTTAAGGTAATGACCAAAATTCTCACTGACAGGCTAACAACACTTGTGGATCAATATATACCAGAGCAACAGTTTGGTTTCAGAAGAGGTAGATCTACCCTGCAAGCGGTGGAGTGTTTGAAACAAGATATCGAGGAAGCACTAAGAGTACCAGGTGGAAAGCTCCACGCAATCTTTGTTGACTTCTCTAAAGCTTTCGATATGCTCAATAGGAGCATACTCCTGACAAAGTTGGAACAATTAATTGGTAGGAGTCACTACCTGACGGTCATAATCAAAGACATTCTTTCCAACAATACAGTATTTATACAGGATAACATATCAATATCAGATGCAATAGCACAGACCAATGGTGTACTACAAGGAGATCCTCTAAGTCCTCTTCTGTTCTCAATAATCACTTCGGATGTGACGCGATGCATCAAGGATGGTGTAAAGTTGTATGTATATGCAGATGATATGGTTCTCGCTGCAGAACGGCTGGAGGACCTGCAAGAGTCCTTTGATCTTCTGGCAGCATGGGCACATGAAATTGATCTCAGCATAAATGACCAAAAGACTGTCCACATGATTTTCAGTAAAGGGGGAAGAGCAGCAGTGACTGACAGAGTCCATTACAATGGTAAAGAACTAACTAGGGTTAGTCACTTCAAATACCTGGGAGTCATATTCCAAACCAGAGGTGATGTTTTCACAAAACACATAGAGAATAGGACTATCTTGGCATTTAAAGCAGTGAATGAAATCAAAGATTTATGTAAGATGTCAGTTAAAGCAGCGATACAGCTCTTCAATATTAAAGTTGTGCCTATAATCACCTATGGTCTACAACTCGTCTGGGAATACCTAAATATTAATAGTCTACGACGAATAGAGAAAGTCAAAGCCGCATACTTAAAGAGAGCTCTGGGGCTTTCGCAGTATACACTATCTCGACTTGTGTATGTTCTGACAAGGGAATCTTTCCTGATCGAAGAGCTACGCTTCAAGATGTCACTACCATCCACGACAAATTACGATCGACTACTTACGGAACTGAAGCAGAAAAGAGAAGGCATTTGGTTAGATTTCTATGCAACAGATGCTATGACAACGCGGGGATGGATGGAAGCTAACTACGAATTAAGACATATTGTAATTAGATTGGCTGTTCATGGCTTTCACTTTAAGCTTTGCAAAACCAAAACATTTCATGAACCTGAATTCGGATGCATGTGTAAATTCTGCGATCGTGAATGTGATAGATACCACGTCTTAACATGTCCTAATAGAGGGAAATCATTGACTAAATTCTGTTCAGAAGAATGAGACCTATGTGGAAATGTTAGAATTAATGTACTTACTTACATGTCCATTTGGCTGCAATAAAACTATTATATAAAACGATTCTGCCATGTCCGACATGAATACGTTACAACTGATCACTCCAGTTCTCTCTTTGATGCAACTAAAAAATACTCGGAGTGTTGCAGAATCTATTTTGCTACCTATAAAAAAAGGCAGCCGGCAGCCCTTACGTAAGATCATCTAAAACAAGTACCGTAACCATCTCGAACCCATATGCATTCAAACCATGAGTGCTGTCCACACAGATACAGTCTGAGCCAAATTTCTGAAGCATCTCCTGCTGTGCCTCTGTGAATATGCCAAGAAAGAAATCATTTCTCGACAAAAATTGGTATTCAGGTAGGACTACGTTCTGAGGCTTGTAAAACAGAACGCTATTAGATCCCAGCTGTTTCTCTGTTTCTACCCATGCATCCACACTTACCGCATCATTAGGATGTCTAACAGCATCACTATTTAGGGAGAAAGCCCTTTCGATATTATGAAGGTCTTGTTTTGTGATTAAGTGCTCTCGTTTGAGATTATGTTTACTTGCGGACGATCTTACTCGATCTAAAATATCACCGTGAGAACTTCATTGAAATTTTTGTTGCTAAATCACTGCTTTCAGCGGGGTCTAAAGAAAGTTTTGCCAGTTCATTTTGGTGTCCTATACGAGTACTGCAAAATTCTACTGCTACGTGCCCATTTTAAAAAATTGCATCATTTTAGCAGGACAATAACCACCTGTTTTTGAAGTTCCTTGTATTTTTGATTCTCTTTGTCTACTTTCTGGCAAAACATTTGTCCTATACTTCCCCGATCGATGGCAATAAAATGTTACAACGAAAGAATTATCGCACAGAGTCTTGCCCTGTCTGTGAATCACAAAGGATGCATTGTCCTTATGCTCAACCGTCTGCTTCCACTTATAAAATTCCGATTCCGATAGAAATTCGTGACTTTCTGTCTCGATTGTAATATCATGGGCCTCACACACATGCTCCTTGTAAATGTCAAGGTCATAACAATCTTTCTGGAAAATTGCACACTTAAACAGCCATGATACAGTTTCTACTGGATTATATTCACCTCCGGGATGAATAATAGAAATGTGTCTTTTTAAATTGAACGCTCTGGGGAAAATTTGTCACAAAATTGACAGCTAAACGGATTAACTGGCGGGTTCATTATAGGCCTAAGTTCTTGTGGATTATATTTCATTCCAGGATGAATTATAGAAATGTGTCGTTTCAAATTGTAAATTCTGGGAAAAGTTTTGTCACGAATTCGGCAGCTAACGGGAGGTGGCATTTCGTTCACGGAATTTTACCTCAATACAAAAATAAAAATAGCCATGCAGACACACTGGAGTGCTGTAAGAAATGCTCCTTACCAGCCCAGTGTCAATATACAGAACACAATAAACACATAGAGCGTACAAAACACGAAATAAAAATACTTTCACTGTATTTTCCTACAAAAGAGGGAGAAAATAAAAGCTATGTTCAAAAGTCAGAACACGTTGAGTACCTGCAACAGAAGAAAGCATCACTATACCTCAGTGGCGGCTCATGGATATCAGCAGTGGGGGCGCACCTTAGTTTAATAATTCTACAAATATCTCAAGTTCTTCAAACCATGTTATCAAGATAACATACTTCGAACACTATACGGTGCAATGCATATGCAATTGTTTTTATTATTATTATTATTATTATTATTATTATTATTATTATTATTATTATTATTATTATTATTATTATGAAACTGACTGAGGTATGAGCGATGCTAGTAATGCCATTCCTTCTGCAGCCAGTCCCTGCTATGAATGGTGTGTAAATGTTGATAGGATCGGTTGGTGCGTGCATTTCAGTGGGCTTGGCAGACTGATATGTAACAGCAACTTCTGGCTCAGTGAGGAAAGCAACGGGAAACTACCTCACTCCTCATTTCCCTAGTATGTCTCTTCAGTGATGCCTAGGCCATCTATGACAGCTGATGGCAGAGCTGTTGAGGATCCAACCAGCCTTAGGGCTGAAGACTGAACATACATCCCCCTGTGGGTGGGGATGGTAGAATAACACCCACGGTATCCTCTGCCTGTCGTAAGAGGTGAATAAAGGGGCCCCAAGGGCTCTAAACTTTGGAGCGTGGGTTGGCGACCATGGGGTCCTCAGCTGAGTCCTGGCATTGCTTCCACTTACTTGTGCCAGGCTCCTCACTTTCATCTATCCTGTCTGAACTCTCTTGGTCAACTCTTGTTCTTTTCCGACCCCGCCGCTAGTAGGTTTGCAAGGGCTAGGGAGTATTTCATTTTCACGCCCTTCGTGGCCCTTGTTTTTCTTTGACCCATATCTTCATTTTTCGAAGTGTCAGATCCCTTCCATTTTTCCCTCTGATTAGTGTTATATAGAGGATGGTTGCCTAGTCGTACTTCCTCTTAAAACAATAATAACCACCACCACCACTGAACATATATACACATACATTATTATTATTGAATAATAATAATAATAATAATAATAATAATAATAATGATAATAATAACATTTGCCTGTTCTTGTCCACGATCGAGTTATGTTTACGAATAGTTTCACTGTAGTCATCACTTAAACAAGACACGACATTGACTTCACCAAGCATTTCAGAGTCCATGGTACTATTGATATCATCCCTGTGGTGACCCATTATCTCCTTTCCTAGAACGGGAGAATAGCAGGCAAGGAAAGCAGTAAAAGGTTTCTGAGATATCACTTCCACATATCCGCGAGTTCTTGTTATATACGTCAGGAGAATTAATTTGTCTTTGGAAAGCCCTATTTTCACTTTTCTTGGTCTCCGGTCTTTTCAACAAGAAGTCTGGTGTTGGCCTAAAACACTCCTTCAGTTCGACTTTCTTTTCGATAGAAAGAGAAGAAAACGTCAGTACTTTAATATGTTCGACGGTAATCATACCATACGAAGTGCAAACATAACACTACGCCTACATATAAATCACAACATTTCTCCTAATTTCACCTTGTCACAGTCACCTCACGAGATCATTCATCAACACAAAGTTAAACATCGCGCTCTCCAGTGAGTATGGCCAACATGAGTCAAGTGCGAGGAGACAGTAGTTACAGTCGTTACTCGTTTCGTTAGTTAATAATCCTAAAAATTACAAGACTATCTTAAATATATACCAGCACATTCAACTCGGGTAAGTGCCTCAGTAAAAGAGTTCCTAGTTTTAGGAGAGAAATGGCATAAACAGACCCCTATTAAATAGAAATCAGATCACCAATGTTTCGGTAGGTTGGCTGCAACAATAGGCCGCGGCAGAAACGCGCCGGCATCTCCGTAGAACAGCACATCTCTACTACGCCTCTGATTGGCTCCCTCAAGGCCAGTCAAGCGAGACTCGGAGTATTTGGTCCGCTATGAGAGAGCGCCCTCCTGCGCGGGGCCAGCAGCGCATCGGGCCGCAGTACAGTACCACTCGCGTCCTTGATAATAATCTTATAGTAAAATATTTACCTTGTTAACATTTAATATTTAAATTCCCGAATTTAATGGAACCCCGTGGGGGGCGCGCGCCTTAGCGCCTCCCAAACGAGCCGCCACTGCTATACCTTAAATTACATAACTGGCACCTGATTCGAGGCATTAAAATCTCTGGATTTTACCGCAAAATAAAGGTTAAAACAGCCACGCTCAGAACACGTGGAAAGTAGTGATGTGCGCGAGTGACGCTTGGACTCGCGAGAATCGAGTCTGGCGAGTCCAAGCCTCGCCGAGTAAACCGTGCCGTTGCCTACGCTAGTATCGAGTAGGCTTTGCCCGTGCGAAGTACTTCTTGTGTCTCGGGAACGCAGGATGAGGAGCCATTCGGAACATCTCGGAACACTTCGGCTCTCTTCGGTTCCACGAACTATAACTGGGTGAGCTGCTGTCTTCAGTTCACGAACTAGGCTGGACTTAGCTAGCATAAGGCGCCATTTCGTACACTAACACTTTATTCAAGTGCGTGTGGTAGAAAATCGCCAACTACAGGTCCACTTTGACAGGTCTACAGGTTGCTCTGGCGTGAAGCTTTATACCTTGTGTTCTTCTGTTACTCCTGTGTGTTGTAGATTAGTAGGTGAATTCATACGTTTTCGTGTGATTAAGAGTGCCGTAGTGAGTTGAAGGTATTATTACTGAAGGGGTGGATAGGCGTAATTATCTTGGTTTGTGTTCGGGTTCTCTAGGCACTTTAAAGTTTTCCTGTGATTTATATTATAAGAGTGCCGTAGTCAGTTGAAGATATTATTACTGAACGGGTGGATAGTCGTAATTTATCGTGCAATAATGGATAGGTATAATTGCAATTTCTGCAGTGAGTCATTTAGTGTACATAAAACTTACTGAGGCACATCAGTACCAAACATCGTGGCAATCAAAGTGAGAGTTTTAAGTGCAACTTATGTGATTACTCCACTGCAAGACGTGACACACAGTATAAACTTAAAGTATGTCACCTGGAATCATAATTCTTCTGCTTTGCTCGAGACAAAACAGTGTAAGTAAATTCCAATATTGTAAAATATCACATTAGGTTTAACATTCAGTTGTCAACAAGTATTCTTAATCTTCTTATCTTGGATGAATTACATAAATTGAAAGTTGACAATGGCGTAATACTTGCAGGCATACGTTAGATTTTATTTTGTTGTTTTTGTTGTTGTTGTTGTAGGTGTGATCAGTGGGTGATTTTGATAACATTTACATGAAAGAAGGATCTATCTACTTCAATACCACATACATGATATGTTGAGATCACTTCTAATCCACAGAGTTTAGGAATCCTCGGCTCTATAGTCAGGGGTAAGTTATGAATCAATCAATCACTACTGAACTGCATTTAGGGCAGTCGCCCAAGTGGCAGATTCCCTATTTGTTGTTTTCCTAGCCTTTTCTTAAATGATTGCAAAAACATTGGAAATTTATTGAACATCTCCCTTCGTAAGTTATTCCAATCCCTACCTCCTCTTCTTATAAACAAATATTTGCCCCCATTTTTACTCTTGCATTCCAGCTTTATCTTCATTTTGTGATCTTCCCTACTGTTAGACACCACTCAAACTTATTCGTCTACTAATGTCATTCCACGCCATCTCTCTGCTGACAGCTCAGAACGTACCAATTAGTCGAGCAGCTCGTCTCCTTTCTCCCAAGTTTTCCCAGCCCAAAACTTTGCAACATTTTTGTCAAGCTACTCTTTTGTCGGAAATCACCTAGAGGAAATCGAGCTGCTTTGCTTTGGAATTTTTCCAGCTCTTGAATCAAGTAATCCTGTTAAGGGTCCCATACGCTGCATCCATACTGTAGTAGGTGTCTTACCAGAGACCTATGCCCTACCCTTTACATCCTTACTACAACCCCTAAACCCCCTCATAACCATGTGCAGAGATCTGTACCCTTTATTTACAATATGATATTTATGTGATTACCCAAATGAAGATCTTTCCTTATATTAACACTTAGGTACTTACAATGATCCCCCAAAGGAACTTTGACCCCATCAATGCAATACTTAAAACAGAGAGGACTTTTCCTATTTGTGAAACTCACAACCTGACTTTTAACCCTGTTTATCATCATACCGTTGCCTACGGTCCATCTCACATTATATAGGTTATTTTGCAGTTGCTCACAAGCTTGTAACTTATTTATTACCATTGGCATATACAGAGGGCTACCAAGGCTAACAGTGAAGCCCAAATCTCCATTGAGAATGATGGAAGTCTAAAGCACATTGTAGTGTATGCATCTGAAACATTGTTCCATTTACAAAACTTGAAAGCAGTGAGAAAAAACATCGCGTATATTTCTGAGAGCAAGGCATCGTAGACTGATATTGCAGCCCAGGCTCTTACCCCTTTCCCCTCAACCCGCCACACGCAGCTTGCTGCTGGATATCGGATAGGAGCGAGGACCGGCAGAGGATAGGTGTGCTAGGCTTCGGTCCGTCAGTTCGCCACTGCTAACTATCAACCAGGCGTTATTCATCGTATATACTTCCTCACCTCATACTTCTGAATGATATAGGTAAGAGAGTGTGGGAATTCCTCACTCCCGTTTACTCCTTGTAGGAAGAGACTGCAGGGCTGCTGTTAGATGAGCAATATAGTTTTATTTTCATTGGTAGATCTGTTAAAATGAAATGCCACCTTTCAGGTTTAGCGTTTTCTTTTGTTGGTTGGAATCCAACCCATGATCATGGGTCGGACACCACCACTGATCTCCCGAGGAATCTAATTAATCAGTGAACGATGGGTACGACTGCTGTAAAATAATAATAAAAATAATAATGGGACCGGGGGAGTTGGCCGTGTGGTTAGGAGCGTGCAGCTGTGAGCTCGCATCCAGGAGATAGTGGGTTCGAACCCCCACTGTCGGCAGCCCTGAAGATGGTTTTCCGTGGTTTCCCATTTTCACACCAGGCAAATGCTGGGGCTGTACCTTAATTAAGGCCACGGCCGCTTCCTTCTCTTTCCTAGGCCTTTCCCATCCCATCGTCGCCATAATACCTATCTGTGTCGGTGCGACGTAAAGCAAAATAGAAAAAAATGGGGCATGGCAACTATACAGGCTTGGTGTTGACCTAATGGGGATAAAATGAATGGCAAAGACATCATACATACCCAGTCCCCAAGCCAGGGGAATTAACAGTATAAAGGGGTTGATTCTGGAAACTGAACTGGGGCCATCAGACCAAAGGCAAACGTTGTATCCATTTAGCCACAAAGCCGGACTTTCATTTGCTAAATCTTAGGCTACCATCTCCACTGATCAGGGGTTGAGCATTGGCAGTAGCAGAGTCCAGTGCAATAGCCTGTAAAGCAGCCTTCACAACACAGCAGGCTTCTTCGTTGGCTACTGGCTGCAGCTCAAAACGCTGAAGGCTTGACGTTCACTAAACCAACCATCGAAAAGAGGTAACCTAAGTATAGTGGTAGCCAATGTCTTAATCTCAGCATACGCCACTGTTTATTACTCTGTACAGAATAACATCATCTGCAGAAAGCCGTATCCCTGACTCCACTTCTTTACACATATGAAATGAAATGTCGTATGGCTTTTAGTGCCGGGATATCCCAGGACGGGTTTGGCTCGCCAGGTGCAGGTCTTTCTATTTGACTCCCGTAGGCGACCTGCGCGTCGTAATGAGGATGAAATGATGATGAAGACAGCCCATACACCCAGCCCCCGTGCCATTGGAATTAACCAATTAAGGTTAAAATCCCCGACCCGGCCGGGAATCGAACCCGGGACCCTCTGAACCGAAGGCCAGTACGCTGACCGTTCAGCCAACGAGTCGGACTTTACACATAAAAACATAAAGGTCCAATAATACTGCCTTGAGGAATTCCTCTGTAAATTATTACAGGGTCAGATAAAGCTTTGCCTACTCTAATACTCTGAGTTCTATGTTCTAGAAATATAGCCACCCATTCAGTCACTTTTTTGTTCTAGTCCAGTTGCACTCATTTTTGCCAGTAGTCTTCCATGATCTAACCTATCAACTGCTTTACATAGGTTAATCGCGATACAGTCCATTTGACCTCCTGAATCCAGGATATCTGCTATATCTTGTTGGAATCCTAGAAGTTGAGCTTCAGTGGAATAACCTTTCCTAAACTCAAACTGCCTTCTATCAAACCAGTTATTAATTTTGCAAACATGTCGAATATAATCAGAAATAATGCTTTCCCAAACCTTACATTCAGTGCATATCAAACTGACTGGCCTGTAATTTTCAGCTTTATGAGAGCCTACGTGGCTCAGGCGGCAGCGCGCCGGCCTCTCAACGCTCTCAAAGCAGAGGCGGGACAGGTTTTTCGCCGGGTATTCCAGTTTCCCCTGTCATCTTTCATTTCAGCAACACTCTCCAATATCATTTCATTTCATCTGTCATTCATTAATCATTGCCCCAGACGAGTGCGGCAGGCTTAGGCAGCCGGCACAATTCCTATCCTCATCGCTAGATGGGGGCTTCATTCCATTCCTGGCCCGGTTGGACGACTGGAAACAGGCTGTGGATTTTCATTCATGCTTTATGTTGATAAATAGTTCTTGTGTATAAAACTTTAAACTTCCCTTTACTGCTTGAAGACAAATTGAGTATTACATATACATACATACTGAAACGAGAATGCCCTGCGAGCATTCACGTTCAATCATTCTTGAGAGGAACTCGCTAACACCCGGCTGTATGCATTCGAAACGAGCGCCGAACGCGCAGGTATTGTGGGAGACAACATGCAAGCTCGCGTTACCAAGGCACTTCGGCAATAAAAGGCAGTCGCTAGCCTTGAGTAAAGCAGTGTGTGCAGTATGCGGTGAGTGCGTGTGTCACTCAGTGTGTGTATGCAAGCAAGCACGTCGCTATACGGTTCGTCACTCTGTCCGGATGGGTACTTGCGTTCGAAAGTGTTAGTGTTGAAAGCCTTCTCCGTGGACTTGGACTTTGCACGTGAACGAAAGTTTAATTTCGTTTCTATCAGTCTGTAGAGCTGTGCATTTGTATTTCGTTTGTGGACTGTGAATTTAAAGAGACTGTACGTTTGAAACTGTGCTGTAGTTGTTTCCTCTACCGTGTTAAGCTACCTCGTAAAATTGTGTCCTAGCGACTGAGCAGTTCTTTTACGAATAGTGTTAAGTTATTTTATAAAGAACAGTGCCTACATTTTTTTTTCTCTCAAAGACTGTGTCTATCGCTCCGCGTGAAAAGTGTTAATATTTCCTAGCAAAAACTGTGCCAACCTTCACTTCATTCGAAGACTATGTCAAATCCCCTCATGAAACTGTCAAAAATTGCGCCTCAGTGATGACCTTGTCTCTAAAAAATTACGACGTAACAGGACTTGGACTGTCATAAACTATTTCTTCATATTTTCGTCGAAGCTCTAGTTTATTTCAACGAGAATGTGCGTGCTGTACTTATGTATACAGTGCAAAGACTGTATCCAAGGAATTTTTTTTTTGAGATTGAGCGAAGTGCTTTTGCATCTCGGAAGGTTCCAGATCGCTTTCATTGTTTATTTCAAGTACGATAGTGTCTACTGTGACTTTGATTTCATCTTCGAAAGTGCGTCCAACACTATTACTGGGGAAACTATTCAAAAGTGCTTCGCCTTAATTCGCGGTGCGGTAGAAAAATGTCGCATCAGATCCCCTTGGCATTATGTGCGGGAGTTCTTCACTTCTCCGCTCCTTAACAACTGTTTCACGCTGCACGATCTGCCTCAGGTCCGAGTCTTCGTCAACGTCCAGTGCTGAGACAACACGAACGACGCCGACACCGGCGACGAAGGACGACGCCGACGCCGCAGAATAACGTCTCCTCCGCACCTTCAAGGGCAATCTCACAATACATCTGCAAAAGGTGATATAATTCCTTTGCTTATCTCTTGAATAAACAGCAAGTTCCCCATTAATCATAAATGTATTGCACTACTCTTCTCTCATACTCTCTAAGCATGGGCCGTACGCGCCTTGACGTCATCCATGCTCTCCGAACAATTGAAGTACGGGCGTTCCTGTTTCAGAGAGAAGGTAGTGAATAGTAAAATGGCACCCGTGACGTTGGGGCCAGATTAAAGAGAGTACAAAGTGATAAAAATTAACTTTGATGAAATCAGTGATATCTTAACTTTCAAATTCAAATAGAAGTGAATAGTTCAAACTTTAATTTCAGTTCAGTGAATGCTTTAAATTTTAAGAAGTTTAATTCAATGACTTTGGTAAAATCTTGAACTTATGGCACAGAACTCTGACTAATTTTATGGCACAAGTGATTATTTGTTTTCCTTCTCTTACTATTTTTCAGGCACAATATTTAATTTTATGCACAGTTTCATATAAGTTTTGATATTTGTGTTGGTGAACTATTGAACGTTACCATTGGACAATAATGGTGATCTTGCATATGAATTGAATGATTGTATTTTCTGCATTTAGTAAAAGTAACGATATTAATATGGAGAATATACTAGCTGCTATTGAGGCTTTAAAAATCAGTCTAAATGACAGGATTACGGAAAGTAATGCTAATCTCGCGCGTAGGATTGCTGAATCCAATGCTACTTTAGGATCACAAATTAAAGAGTCTAATGCTGCTTTAGTAATCTAGAAAGCCGTATGGAGGCCACTAATACTAGTATAGGTCAGCTAAGGGAGGCTTATGAAGTAACTAATCGCAATATCACTCAGCTTAGGGAGGCTAATGATGCCAACATTGTCAAATTAACAGAATCGGTTGATCAAAAATTTGCAGAAGTTAATAATAATTTGGAACGTAGGCTCAATAGTGCAGGTGCCGAAATTGAGAAACGATTTAAAGAATCTAACAAGAGAATGGATGCTAAGTTTACGGAAATAAATGAAAAATTAACACGTGACTTAGAAACCATTAAGCAAGACATTAAATCACAAGTAGCGGAGGACTTAAAAACTGCTTTCCCGTCTTCTTCTCAGGAAGTCCTTAAAGAAGTGGAAAGCCTAAAGGAAGAATTTCAAGAGTCCCATGCTCAATTATCACTTCCGCAAACCAAAATAGCTTCTACTCAAGACAAACTTCATGAATCTGTTAAAAATAATTTCATGAAGTTGGGAAACGAAATCACTCTTCTGAAAAGTCAGCAAGAGGAGGCCGATAAACGTGTCAAGACCCAATTAGATAGTACTCACAGGCAGATTACTCGTATCTGTAGCGATGTAGTAGCGGTTAAGACCGACTTAGAGAGGGAGGGCAAGGAAATTGAGAATTCCGTACAGGGGAAAATTCAAACCCTAAAACTCGAACTCCAAGGAGGTATGAAAGCTCTCAACAGCAAAGTATCACAAATTGAACAGGATGTTTCATCACCTAGCCTTCACAACACTAGTGGATAATCCATGAATGTTTCCACAGTTTTTAAAATGACTGAGGAAGAACCAGCCAAATTTTCGGGGAAGGAGGAGTATACTGCTAAGGAGTTTCTCCTTAACCTCGAAGAGTATTTTCAAGAAAATCACATTAAAACAGACCGGCGATTACGTATAGCATCTCGATTGTTAGAAGGCAGGGCGTTAATGTGGTTCACTGCTTTCAAATTCAGTATCAGCACTTACGAAGAGTTTAAGGAAGCCTTATTTAGACGGTTTTGGAGTGCTGAGGCCCAGCACCTGATAAAACTCCAATTATACTCCAGAAAGTATAACACTTCCGTTAATTCCTCACGATACTCAGATTATCTCATATCTCAGCTTAAAAAGATGCAGTTTTTCGACCCTCCTTTGCCGGAGCAAGAACTTATTCAGGTCATAACACTGCAATTTCCTCCAAATGTTCAGGAAATATTGGTAGCAGCAAACGTCCAGGACTTAGAGCAGCTCGATGACGTCCTGAGGAGACTCGATACTGCGCTCACTCAGAACGTAACAAAAGCAGGAAGAACCAAAGAAACTACGGCTAACTCTGCGGAAGTGAAGACTCCGGTTCTAGTAAATCCAGAACCGCGAGAAGAAAGAGGAACTCGTCAAGATACTCCGTTTCGGTACAGAAGACGTAGAAATCGTCCCTACGGAGGGAGGGCTACGTTTCAATCTGGACCTTCATGGAGGCAGGCAGCTAACCAACCCAATGATAATAGGAACTCCCAGCGGGAAGAATTAGAGAAACGTTGGAGAGAGACAAGGGAATATGTAAGGAACAAGAACAGGGAAGAAGGCTTACCTGGAGCAGCTTCTTTGGAATATCAGGCAGAAGTGCAGAGAAGAAATGAGAGAACGGAAATGGATCCCGAAGCTACGGGTACCAAAAAAAACTTTGACGAAGCAATAAAGAGATTGCCTGAAAACCCGGAGGGAGGAGAAGTAATATGTAGCACACTCATCAACCATTGGTATTTAGAGGATGCAGATTTACTATATGAGGATTCAACACCACGACAGCCTCGGATACAGCGCGGCTTACCAATCATTATTATTAAGTTTAGACTCAGGATCACAAGCCTCACTAATTTCGCAGAAATTAATAGATGTGGCGCAAGAGACGACCTACATTTCCATCCTGCCTGTTGCTCAAGTTAAGGTTAAAGGCATAGTTCCTGACAAGGCTATTAAATGCAAATTCCAGGCGTTTCTTGAGATAGAAATTGGTGGTGTTAAGTTCCAACATCTATTTTTGATTTTGACTCAAATGAAATTTGATTTAATCCTTGGATCGGACTTTCTCATTCAACATGGGGGAATCATTGATCATCCTGCTAATATGATTACATTTTTTCACGTCGAATCTGTAGAGCTACAGTTGGTTGCATGTAATGAAGTGAAGCATCCGGAATTGGAGACCCCGATTGATATAGTAGAAGGCAAGATGAGCGAGGCTCCGCCTGTCGAAGAAAGCGTCCACGAAGAGGGGAGACCCGAGGAAGTGGGACCCGTAGAGGACCAGATGGCGTCCACCATCGATGATGAGTTTAACGAGGACCACTACAACGTCACGATTTATGCCAGTGTAGCTGAAAGCCCAGATTATGATGATAATGACATTAAAGTAGCAGAGGCGATCCAAGAGCTTTTCAAGAAGTTTCCAGATATATTTTCTGATAAACCTGGAGTTATCAAGGGTTTTAAGCAGCACTTAGATGTTACTGACACTTCACCTTATAAGAAGCGGCCTTATCCGATACCCATGAAGTACTTGGAAGAAACTCGGGTCATCATTGAACGGTAGGAGGAACATAGAGCAACGTCGAGGACTTTTCAACTTTGCCAACCTCAAGAAATACTTTACTAAGATATGAACGAAAAGAAAATCGTCCAGCAATTTTCTTTTTCCTGAGCAGGGGGGAGATGAAACGGGAATGCCCTGCGAGCATTCACGTTCAATCATTCTTGAGAGGAACTCGCTAACACCAAACGAGCGCCGAACGCGCAGGTATTGTGGGAGACAACATGCAAGCTCGCGTTACCAAGGCACTTCGGCAATAAAAGGCAGTCGCTAGCCTTGAGTAAAGCAGTGTGTGCAGTATGCGGTGAGTGCGTGTGTCACTCAGTGTGTGTATGCAAGCAAGCACGTCGCTATACGGTTCGTCACTCTGTCCGGATGGGTACTTGCGTTCGAAAGTGTTAGTGTTGAAAGCCTTCTCCGTGGACTTGGACTTTGCACGTGAACGAAAGTTTAATTTCGTTTCTATCAGTCTGTAGAGCTGTGCATTTGTATTTCGTTTGTGGACTGTGAATTTAAAGAGACTGTACGTTTGAAACTGTGCTGTAGTTGTTTCCTCTACCGTGTTAAGCTACCTCGTAAAATTGTGTCCTAGCGACTGAGCAGTTCTTTTACGAATAGTGTTACGTGCCTACTTTTTTTCTCTCTCAAAGACTGTGTCTATCGCTCCGCGTGAAAAGTGTTAATATTTCCTAGCATAAACTGTGCCAACCTTCACTTCATTCGAAGACTATGTCAAATCCCCTCATGAAACTGTCAAAAATTGCGCCTCAGTGATGACCTTGTCTCTGAAAAATTACGACGTAACAGGACTTGGACTGTCATAAACTATTTCTTCATATTTTCGACGAAGCTCTAGTTATTTCAACGAGAATGTGCGTGCTGTACTTATGTATACAGTGCAAAGACTGTATCCAAGGAATTTTTTTTTGAGATTGAGCGAAGTGCTTTTGCATCTCGGAAGGTTCCAGATCGCTTTCATTGTTTATTTCAAGTACGATAGTGTCTACTGTGACTTTGATTTCATCTTCGAAAGTGCGTCCAACACTATTACTGGGGAAACTATTCAAAAGTGCTTCGCCTTAATTCGCGGTGCGGTAGAAAAATGTCGCACCAGATCCCCTTGGCATTATGTGCGGGAGTTCTTCACTTCTCCGCTCCTTAACAACTGTTTCACGCTGCACGATCTGCCTCAGGTCCGAGTCTTCGTCAACGTCCAGTGCTGAGACAACACGAACGACGCCGACACCGGTGACGAAGGACGACGCCGACGCCGCAGAATAACGTCTCCTCCGCACCTTCAAGGGCAATCTCACAATACATCTGTAAAAGGTGATATAATTCCTTTGCTTATCTCTTGAATAAACAGCAAGTTCCCCATTAATCATAAATGTATTGCACTACTCTTCTCTCGTACTCTCTAAGCATGGGCCGTACGCGCCTTGACGTCATCCATGCTCTCCGAACAATTGAAGTACGGGCGTTCCTGTTTCAATAAATAGCTACAGATGGTTATGCCCTTCAGCATTCAGTCTGCAAGCCTCTGTGAGTTAAGCAATAATAATATTATTAATAATAATAAATAATTTAGTATTTCATTGCAGTCAATGGTCATAAGATTAAATTACAGTTCATAATTCTTTTTAAGTTACACTAGAATAACATACACATAATTTGAACATGAATATTTTGCACATTAAAGTATGGTTTCTTTCAATTAATTATTATTATTAATAATAGTATATAATGAATGCACCAAACTTAACAATTCACTACTCATAATGAGGAGTAAATATTACTTGCAGCAGAAACCTGTCAGCGATTCTTTTCTCTGAAGACAGGTAAGAGTGCGATACCTATCACAAGCTCTACCGCGTGGAGCGCATATACACTGCATACTTGGCCCGTGGTAACTGAACGCTGAAACCTGCCCTCACTTTGGCATTCCGACAAGATTTTGCTTTTTACTATCTTTACAGAGGGTTGTTCCTAGGCATTCCCTTGTTGCTTTTACTACCGCATCACTGTGTGCCACCCATTCTCTTTCTATATCGTACGCCTGTTTCCTGGACTGCATTACTTCCATAGGTCCGAGGCTTGCTTGAAGTGTTCTAAGCTTGGTCTGCTTCCCCTGTGGTTGAGGGTGGTAGAATAGCAAACCCGGTATCCCCTGCCTGTCATAAGAAGTGACTAAAAGGGGCCCCAGGGGCCCTGAACTTTAGAGCGTGGGTTCGTGACCAAGGGGCCCTTAGCTGAGTCCTGGAATTGCTTCCACTTACTTATGCCAGGCTCCTCACTTTCATCTATCCTATCCAACCTCCCTTGATCAACTCTTGTTATTTTCCAACCCCATCGGCAATAGGCCCTACGTATGGAGGCTTAGGACATTTTTCACGTTTATGTTCTTCATGGCCCTTGTCTTCATTTGGCTGATACCTTCATTTTTGAAGTGTTGGGCCCCTTCCATTTTTTCTCTCTGATTAGTGTTATATAGAGGATGGTTGCCCACTTGTACTTCCTCTTAAAACAATAATCACCACCACCACCACCACTCTGTGTCCGGCTCCATGGCTAAATGGTTAGCGTGATGGCCTCTGGTTACAGGGGTCCTGGGTTCGATTCCCAGCAGGGTCAGGAATTTAAACCATCATTGGTTAATTCAGTTGGCACTGGGGCTGGGTGTATGTGTCGTCTTCGTCATCATTTCATCCTCATAACGACGCATGGGTCGTCTATGGGTGTCAAATTAAAAGACCTGCACCTGGCGAGCCAAAGTTGTCCCTGGGCTCTCCCGGCACTAAAAGCCATATGCCATTTCTATTTACTACCACTCTGTGAAGCAGGATGCTACCTTACTTCTAGTCCTAGTGAGGACCTCTCCCTTAATGGGTCATAGCCACCTGAGCCCAAAGCAGGCCATGACACTGAAAATGTTAGGGTATCTTGAGTCAAAAGACCAGGTTATAGGCCACTCAGCCGTTACCTGTGGTTCTTGAAGTAGGAGGTGACAGCAGTAACCCACACCATGAACCACAAAAATTAATAGTATAATTATACATCTGGGGCTGTTTCACATCTAGTATGAAATTGAATGGTATTTCACAACAGTTCATTATATTCTTGTAATTTATATGCTGTTTTATTATAACCTGCCCGTTTTGCATTTCCTAGTACTAGAACATGGAATTATTCAAAAAGCAATGTGTATAATTAATATGAATATGAACTTTGTTTCAATGAACTCTTTCTTTAAGGCTAAAACCCAATTCTGTGCCAACACAAAATCTTGCCGGCAGCAGCATGAAGGGCGTTTTGAGATCAAGAAAAGGAGGGAGTTCACGCAAGAGGAAGAGAGGAGAAGAAGAAGAAATGGAACATCTCCATCCACCAGTACTGCTCAGGTGCAGCCAACAGACAGACTTCTGCAAGGTGTCCTAAAAGTGTTAATAATGATGTTATACAAATTGAAGGGTGAGGTGTGCAGGTTAGAGAAAAGTAAAGCCTTAATTGCAGCTCATACTGAAAGGATTTTTTTAAGGGTCAGGTGAAAAACTTTGTTCGTAAGAGCGAAGGAAGGCGATTCACTGACAGCGATAAAACTGTTGCTCTTGCAATATATATTGTTCTACTAAAGCATACCAGTTCACCCTTGTCTCGGGAGCGCATCGTGTATAACCACTCGGAACGTTTCTGCTCTCTTTGATTCCACGAAGTATACACTGGGTACGTCAGTTGTTGCGGTGGGTGTGGCACTTGAGGGCTTCTTAGCACGCCACGTTTAAGTATGAATTTCCTTCATTCTTAAGGAATAGTACAAATAAAATCTGTCCCCCACCCCAGAAACTGCACATATTTATCATGGACTTGAGTTCCAGTTGTCAGTTCGAAAAACCCCACTGAAGAAAAATGATTCCAGATGACCTACTTCAAGTTTATACTCTATGTATGAATTTGAGTTTTTAAATTCACAAATCACACACTTCACTAACTTAATTACCGGTCTATTAGTAGCTAATTGAGAACTATTTTTGGAGTACACTCCTGCCAATAATTATAATATAAATATTGCTATTTATCACCTTCTACTGTGTTTAGAAGACCCATGATTGGTCACTGCCATTCAGATTTAGGTAACAGTAATTTTATTACAATGTCTTGCTCTTCTGTGGCTGTGGGCTTTGCGATGGATAACGACATCTTTTTATGAGGTCTCTTGGTTGGCTTAAATCTTTCTGAGGTTCAAATTTAGATTTTTTTGCTGGTGAAACTGGAGGTAGTGAAGATGCAAATTTGCGGGCCCGAATGGTTGGCAATAAATTTTGCAGACGTTTATCACTAATGTCGAAGTCTTCATCGGGTTCAGCCTCATCTAGGGTGTGCCTGAATTTATCCAGTAACATTTCTCGCCTCTTCGCTCTACTGTCACATGCCTTTGCTGCTCCAGGGTATTGTAGTTCTTGGATTATTGCACGTTGTTTTCGATCTGTATTGGATGCCTCGTGGATGATTAAATTATTGTCTGTAGATTCAGCTGCACTCGAAGGCTCTCTACTTGCTATTCTGCATATCAAATGAATGTGTTTACACATGTTGAACTTGATTGATGAATCTGGACAGCTGCAAGTGAATGCGTGGAGGCATGTCTCGCACTCGGTACAAAGCAATTCGCACTTGCACAAGCTTTCACTCATTCGCCTTATTTCGTAGAGTTCATTGGAATGTTTTGACTGCACTATCCACACATTATTGTCATATATTGCATCTTCAGGGTCTAGCTAAAATGACGATTTGTGGCGTTGCCTTATTGACGAAAGCTTTGAGGTCACTTTACCTTTATTCAGATGAATAAGTCTATCATAGAGTTTGTCCCTTAGATACCTCATTAGAGCATGGATGGCAACATCTAATCGTTTGGGCTTGTTTCCCTTTAGATATATATGTTTGATCACACCATGCATTCTCTCCAAGTGCATGTTTGTACTGAGACCTGAGTGTTGACGATAACAATACGCCCAGCTTGGAGCAGATGCCCGATAATTATTTTCAAAATATTTACCAAATTCTAAGGTATCTGGGTCTTCTTTTAGAAGCCGTAGAGCCTCGTCAAACATCTTTCGAAAGGCCTCTTCATCTCTCTCCTGCCTTAGCGTTCTAATGATTTTATAGATTTCGGCTTGTTTTTCACGTCCTTTAATCTTGCAAAGATTTTTCCTCCACGCTCGATCTACATGTCATGAGCAGAACAGTCGATGTTGAGGTGGTTTCATAACTTTCAACCAGGCATTATGAAATACTTCTGCCATATCAGACATAAGTACATTTGGTTGAAGTGGAGCACGGAGAGTATCCAGAACAACTGTTAAGAAGATCTCCATAATCGGAAGATCTCCTCTGTTCGAAAACATGAACGAGCAAGGAAATCCTTGGAATAACTCGTCCAACAAAAGAAGAGTTGTCAGTTCAAACCCGTAAGAATTAAGCCCATGTGTGCTGTCCATGAAAATACAATTATTTCCATAATCGCGTAACATTTCAATCTGCGCCTCATTCATTACAATTAAGACAAAGTATTCTTCGCGCAGCTGTGGATGGGCTTCCAAACTAACTCCCTGAGATCGAAACCGACTTTCAACCTATTAGGTCTTGTTACGTACATTTAGTACGTGTTGAAGAGATGTTAAGTACAGAACAAAAATGGCCAACCAGACACCAGTGGGATCCGAACCCACAACCTCCCGATTTCGCGTCGGTTGCTGAGGTTTGTAGAACCGGACTACAGAATCTATTTCTTGCATTTCTTTCACCCAAGAGTCCACACACTCGTGCTGTCATTCTCATGTCTAACTGCCTCGGCTTTAAAGTTATAATCTCTCGCTATGTTGTGAAGATCTTTATTTGATATTAAATCGCTGCGCTCTAATTCGCTGCTTTTAATTGAAGACCTAACAGAGTCTAAAATGCAGTCAAAGGGAATCTGCAGTGATATTTTCCTTGCAATTTCGTCCGTTTCTGATTTTGAAAGTCTTAACCGGCCTAGCTCAGCCTGATGACCTACATGCGTTTTGCAGAATGAAACCTCAACTTTGCCAGAAGGATGACATGTGACATCCATGCTGGCTGGGCAGTATCCATCAATTTTGTTACTTCCCAATATTTTCTGGTGGCGCTCGTTTTGCCCTCTTGATTTATGAACACCATTACGATGACAGTGGAATGACAATTTTGAGCAGTTATCTGTAGTTCTAACCCAACGTCCCCTGCTGCATACAAACTCGCATAGATGATCTTTTTCGACCTTAGATTTCCAGTTATAGAAATCACTCTCACAAGAAAATTCCACAGTTTCATTAACTACATCTATATCATGTTGCGACGAGTAATGCTGAAGCATCTCGCTTCGTGATGCACAGTCATATTTACATAATGGGGAAAGTATTTTTGACTCAAATTTTGCGGAAACCTTTTCATGCATGCTGAATGTATGCCGCTTAAGACTGTCACGTCTTGCAGTGGAGAAATCACACAAGTTGCACTTAAAACTCTCATTTTGGTTGCCACGGTGTTTGGTACTGATGTGCCTCAGTAAGTTTTAATGTACAGTAAATGACTCGCTGCAGAAATTACAATTATACCTATCCATTATTGCAAGATAAATTACGACTATCCACCCGTTCAGTAATAATATCTTCAACTGACTACGGCACTCTTACAAATTACAGGAAAACTTTAAAATGCCTAGAGGACCTGAACATGAACACAAGATAATTACGCCTATCCACCCCTTCAGTATTAATACCTTCGACTCACTACGGCACTCTTAGATGATGACGATGCTTGTTGTTTAAACGAGCCTAACATCGAGGTCATAGGCCCCCGGCACTCTTAATCACAGGAAAACTTTAATAAAGCCTAGAAAACATGAACACAGACACATCACAACTGTGCGTGAACCTTCTCCTGCGCGTTACTTCGCAGTGGCACCTTAGGGTGCGTCCAGACAGGATCCGTTCCGCTGCGTGCAACACGTCATGATGCGTTTTATACGACAGCGTCTTATCAGTCTTATACGGCGTGGCCACACAGGATCAGTCATCCGTTTTGTCAGTCTTCACCATGTCACTGGGAAGGATAGGACGGAGGTTATTGCTCTGTGAAAATGTTGCACTGAAATTAAGTTTGTGTGGAGAGAGAAGTTGATGTCATGAAATAAATAATGATAGACGAAGTTATGGCGAATACCATACATTATTTCCGAAACTTTTGAAGCACGATGAAAAATTTGCTGAGTACTTCAGGTTGTCGAAATACTGCTTTCACATTATTCATGAGAGTATTCGAGACAGACTGTCAAAAGCGAAACTAAATTACCGTGATCCAATTTCTACGGCAGAAAGGCTAGTAGTTACATTAAGGTAAGACTTTTCTTTAGAGTTTCACTAACATTGACTTTTTATTTAAAAAATTAATTACAGATAGATACAAAATAATGGCAAATCACTGTGAGTTATTCATTATTAATAAAAGAGAACTGTGCCTGGTAATCACCCACACTAGTGTCAGTCTGTTCACTCCATGTTGATAATGTTGTACTTGGCTACGTGGAGTATTGTTGTTGATTTAATCCGTCAGCTACTGAGCCACCGGTAATTTCCTTGTACAGCATCTCTTGAAATTTAAGCTTTAGTAACATTATTCTCTCTCTCGGAAGGGATTTGAAATCTTTTAACATGCTTTTAAAGAATAATACATCTTCATCTTCATCCTCAGTTAAGTCCCTCTCAAGAAGCTTAAATTTTTTAGCCTCAAACTCCAACATGGACTGCCGGTACAGATCGGTCCCTCTTTTCTTTAGGTCTTGCCTTTGAGTGTTTCTTTCTATAGATAATGACTTAGGGTTTTGTGTGATGTCTTGACTGGGTCCTGCTTTTTGACCGATTTCCGTAACGGAGACATTACTAGCATTTTCAATAGTTTCTTGCGCTGGCTCCAGTGCATCTTCACTCTTCACTGATAAGGCAGAGATTCACACAGTACTTTTTGTAGTCCCGAGGGAGAAGTTCCATGGCAGTACCGTTTGTTATAGAAATAGAACAATAAACACCTTCCATGTGCTTGCATTTTGTAAACATACATTCTGCTTCTGCAATACTGAATTATTACAATTTGAAATATTAGTTAATATTAATTAAATACAGTATCAATAATAAATTAAATGCACTTTAATAACATTATTTGCATACCTTCGTCTGCTCCTAATTCTGTCGCTAAATCTCGCCAGATACGTTGGATTACATTGCGGTCCTTGTGATCTTTGTTGGATGAATCCCACAGCGGTGGTTACTTGAACACCCGTGAAATAATGTCTTCTTTGGATGGCTCACTACTCATTATAATCACTGCGTCTTGTCCGTTCTGCGTCTAGAAACAAACTCTTTTGAAATAAGACGGATGACGGACTCGGCGGAGAAGACTGATAAGCCGCGCACGCATTCTGTGCGGCCACCTCCATTAACACAGGTAGGTTTGTTCAAGACGCACATAGCGCAGTTGCCTGAAAAGACGGATTGCCGGACAAGACGGATCCTGTCTGGACGCACCCTTATGCTAGCCAAGTCTAGCCTGGTTCATGTTGTACCGAAGAGAGCTGAAACAATCCAAGTGGCTCCACGCACTGCGTGATGTACCGAAGAGAGCTGAAACGTTCCGAGCGGCTCCACACGCCGTGTTCTCGAGACAAAAGTGTCACTCCCTCTTGTATGTGTAAATTGTAAAGATGTGTTCATTTATAAAGAATTAAATGTTTTAATTAAATATTATCTAAATGATGAAAATGAAAAAAAGGAATGGGACTTGAGATAGAAACATTAAAGCAAAGAAGGTCATGCATATGTAAATAATTGCATTAAAAATATTTGGCTCGACGAAGATGAATCATTCAGGACGTTGTTTTATATATAGAGTTATTCAGCTGAATGTACATATGTGTGAGACTAACACATCACACTTTGCAGAGTTCTTTAAAGTACTTTCAGTAATCACACTTACTGTACATTTTCGTGGTGGCTGTATGTTCAAAGATATTGGTACAAAGGTGTTTCTTTTTTAAAATAATGTAACATGTTTAATATCGCCATAGATAACAGGTAAATGAAAAAGATATTTGCGACTGGTTTCCTTCCCTATCCGAATTCATTGAAACTATATCTTGCACACCTGAACATTAGTGCTCCGGGTCACCACTTGTATCGCAAACATCTGTGCGCAGAATGACTGTCGCTGGGGTAATGTTGATTATTACATAATCTGCAGATTTCATTCTACAAAACTTTTAAGGTATTTATTTACATTTTTCTTCTGGGTTTGTCATAGTTATTGTGATCTTGCGTTCTGAGATTCTATTCTGCAGACCTCTATCTTTTTGGTCGCTGCAGACCTCGTGTTTTAATTTACATATTGCTTGTTCCGTGTGTATCTTTACTATATGCGAGAGCGAAGATTGACACCGATCTGTGTAAATTATGTGTGTACCTGTGACCTTGATTTGAGACCCTGTTTAATTCTCTTCGAGTCTACGACTGGCTGAGCTTGTAATACCAATATAAATGGTCCATTAATGGACATTATAAATTTTGATATGTTTTGACGCTAATGATACACATCTCATGTTCACCAAAAGAGAGGTGATATGAGTATGGAATGTATCATGCGTTATATGTGTGTGGATCACTATTGTATTTGGGGTGAGCCTGGGTTGCTGCGTGGCCATCCGACATTGTGATATGTGTATCTTGTTCAAGCTCACAAGCCTCTGGTTTTATTTGTCATGCAGTGCGAGCATTCTCATATCTTAGCTTGACCCCTATACTTATTTGGATTTGCTCATATTGGTCTCTAGGTTGTGTGTGCGTGTGACTGTGTGCATTGATGGATGAGATTTGTGTTGGTTTCAGCATCTCGCGAATATATTTTTTGTGCCTTCCTTATTTTCTTTATTGCATTTCTTTTCGGCTTATTTTTAAAATATTTTCTTTCAGTTAACATGTTTCATTGTTTGAGATATTGATTGATCTCGGTAACTATGGCTACCTATCATCTTCCTACTTTTTTTTCTTGTTTTTTTTCGGCCGGAGTTTTGCTTCTCGGTGCCTTTCTGATAGCTGGGGATGTGAGTCTCAATGGAGCTATTGTTATAGTGGCCTGCGTCTTTTGAATGGACGTGGCTGTTGAGGCCTATCATTGCTGTATACTCCATTATGCAATTTTCTGGAGTTATGTGTTCTTTTGCACCTGTTCTACTTTTCACAGAGAGAAAGGGGGTGCTTCCTATTTTGACTTCATGTTTCGTGAAAAGGTTTATTTTATTGATGTAATTCTCACTCATCGCAACGCTTCCATGACAACTCTGTTAGTGTTTGTAAAAGATAATTTTTTCAGAATTGAAAGGAAATTGACTATGTATATGTTATTCCTTGGACAGAATATTTAAATTATTTGTTATTTGTATCCCCAGCTTTTGTTCATTGACTTGTTTAATTTCATTTTTATGTTAATAAACCCTTTTACTGGATCACTTTCCTTTTATTGGGGGTTATGCCTCTACCATTTCCTCCCTGTAATTTAAGAGGCACGAGTTCAGATCCAGGCAGTTTTCAGCCTGTTCCTGTAGAGTCCACAAGGTAAGTATTCGTGTTGTGGTGAATATATATTTACTGATCCGTGTGGGTTGGTGGACCTCTCATGGACGGCGTGATCGGGTGGTGCACAAGACTGCCAACTTGTCTACTTGGGATCTAAGACAAGCACAGAATTATGTTTTTGTCTTTTCTTGCCGTACAGAGATTATCCACCGCGGCCATAGAAAAAATCCTCTCAAAGGGAGTGTGGCCCCAAAAGGGCCACTGTTCTCATACAGAGATTGGCCTGGATGTGCAAAACTATGTTACAGTTACTAAATGACGTTTCTTTCTTGGCGTGCGGACAGTATACTCCTTTACAGGGTGTATTCACTTGTGCTTTTATTATGCGCTGGTTGTTGACGGTATGTAATTCTTATCATTGCTGGGAATTATTTCACACTCCATCTTACGCCGGCCGGTAGCAATGCTAGTAGCTTCTAAAGCAATGGTGAGTGCTGCTCTTTATTATGTAATAAAAAGTAAATGTACTTCTGGGGGCGTATTGATGTGTTTCTGGACATCACAATTATCACATCTGTTCTCTGAAAGGAATTCCACGTAACATTTGCATAACTTCTACTTCCTTATAATCTTATCACGCTTGCAATACGCAGAGTATATTTTTACCCTCACCCCCTTAATCAATCCTAATTCTTTTGCTCATTTTTTGAAGAATCAAACCACTACTTTCTTTTCCTTCTGTTTAGTGTTAAGAAGGGGTGATTGCCCAGTTGTACTTGTACTACTTCTTAAAACAATACTTCCAAGGGTGACTTGTCTGTGGTTAGGGGCGCTCAGCTGTGAGCTTGCATTCGGAAGATAGTGGGTTCGATCCTCACTGCCGGCAGCCCTGAAGATGTTTTACCATGTTTTCCCATTTTCACACCAGGCAAATGCTGGGACTCTTCCGCTTCCTTCCCACTCATAGCGCTTTCCTACCCCATTGTCGCCATTAGACCTATCTGTGTTGACGCAATGTAAAGCAACTTGTAAGAAAAACAATTTATGAAGATAAATACCAGCTAATATGCTGGAAAAGGGATCCCATGCGAAGGCCATCCTGTTCATAAATGGTATTCGTAAAAGAAAAGTAGTTGTTGTCAATAGGAAATTTAAGGAGTCATAAAAGAATTCTTTCGATTTTGATCAGTTTGCTATTATTATTGAGATTCAGCTATCGGTATGTTGAAATGCATGTTGGTGATATCGTGGTAATAAATGGAAAAATAAGGTAACTGAAAAATGACTAGACATTTTTGAATAAATTGAAGTTCTGTAGGTGGGACTGTTCCTAAAACTGATAATGGGCCTCGTAGGTACAGGTATGTTTATTTTGTGTATTTTAGGGAGTGCTCTTGCAGTTAGTAGTTTGGGGCTCAGGTTAATTTCAATGTCTGCTGTTCATGTAACAAAAACTGAGAATATTTGAGTGCTGTACAGTAGTATTGCCTTTATTTAAGTTGTCCTTGATTTTTTTTAGGTGGTCAAATTGTGTGTTAGCTACTGATTACATATTTTTATTGGCGTCAAATTGAAATGCCTGCACACGGTAGCTGAGGCCATACGATTATTATTATTATTATTATTTTATTGTCCTCTTGTTTGTGAATATTAAGAAATTTGTGTTAATATATTATTTGATGAAGAATTAAAATAAAATACATAAAACAAACCAAATTCTTCTTCTTCTCAACCTTCTGCTTTTCTCATATATGTGGAGTAGGGGGTGCGACCTGGCTCGCACATGGATTTGGCCCCAATTTACGACTGAGTGCCCTTCTTGACGCCAACTCTATATGGAGGGATGTAATCACCAGGATTTTAGGGAAAGACCTATTTTGTTCTTGAAGGAATGAGTTAAAATGAAGTTGTATTTACACATTTTATGTATTTGTAAGGTTAGAAACTGTGGTCCTATAGTGCCTAAAAATGTCCAAACTGGCGTTAAAGCCTATATCTATAAGTCGTATTTTTATCCCTAAATCGGCTAAAAATGCATTTCAGTATATTCCGAGAAAATAAAATATTTGCTGACTCGTTTTCGGTATCTTAAACAAAATTACAATCGGGAAGCTGGAAATCACACACCCCGAAATGCCTTAAAACCTCCAACACTCCCATAGTTTGTCAAGAGGCAGGAGGCAGTAGCCATTGATCTGCTGGAGAAAAGAACTGCATTTCATTCTGTGAAAACATTTCGGTATTCCCGTTTGTTCAGTGTGTGAATTATGCCGAAAGTGTCAGGTTCCAACTCGTCTTTAATTAAAAGTGGTTACAGGAGTTGCTCCTGTGACGTTTGCAGCAAAGAGGTGAGTAAAGTTGTTTATTTCCCCTTAACGAGTTATTATCAATTAGCAAAATAAGTATGGCATTTTAATTGATACATATTAAAATACGTACAATTGAAGCTGCCTAAAAGTATTTTAGAACCTACTTGGGTCTTTTAGGCAAATAAAATAACCTTTTAACACCAAAAGATCAGAGGCCTAGCAATCACAATTGCATGTTTCTGCGGTGGTTGGAAGTGCAGTGCGTTGTCTGAATATTATTAAGAGGAAAGTGGTAGAACAAACACTAACAGCCAATATCTGAGCCAGAAGAAATAATTATACGGGATTAGAATCTCATACTTAAAAACTTGCCGCGCTAAGCAGCCTGCAAGCGCCACATCTCGAGTGGAACCGAACAGAGCCGAGATGTTCCGAATGGCTCCTCACAAAGAGGATTGTGGCTCCTCATCCTGGGTTCCCGAGCAGAAGTTCCCGAGACACAAGTAGCCAATCCAGCCTAGTTCATGAACCTAAAAGAGCCGCACCGAGCTATAGTTCGTGGAACCGAAGAGAGCCGAAGTGTTCCGAGATGTTCCGAATGGCTCCTCATCCTGCGTTCCCGAGACACAAGTCGAAGTACTCGAGTCCCCACTGTGACGTCACGATCCATAACTGCGACCTGTTGCCGAGCAGTCGGAAGAAATGCCCCAATAATTAAGCACTATTACAACAGCTACGTAAAGGATGACCATAACTTGAAACACGCGAGTGTATGAGCGTAACTTATTTGTTTGGAAGTGCCATTCGTTTAGTTTGTCACACGATGTTCTTCCTTTTCTCCTTCGTCTATATTTAGTTGTACGCGCTCATTACAGCACCTCTGTAGCGTAACGGGTAGTGTTACTAACTACCATCCTTGGAAGCCTAGGTTCGATTTCCGGTACCGCCAGAAATTTTAGAATGTCCGGAAGGCTGGTATGTGATTGAAATGGTACATGCAGCTCAGAAATTTTAGAATGTTCGGAAGGCTGGTATGTGATTGAAATGGCACATGCAGCTCACCTGCAATGGGGGTTTTCGCGAAAGGAGCTGCACTACCTCGGGATGAGGATATGAGTTTGCATATTTGCATTATATCGCCCAGTAGGTTAGACTTTGGTAACTTGAGATACGGAGTAAAGATTAGGAACATGATTTAACTATTCATTGTAGGCTTCCTTCCCTCTTCCTTGTCTATGCCTCCCAATCTTCCCATCCCCCACCAAGGCCCTTGTTCAGCATAGCAGGTGAGGCCGCCTGGGCAAGGTACTGGTCATTCTCCCCAGTTGTATCCCCCGGCCCATTGTCTCCCGCTCCAGGACACTACCCTTGAAGCGGTAGAGGTGGGATCCCTGGCTGAATCCGAGGGAAAAACCAACCCTGGAGGGTAAGCAGATTAAGAAAGAAAGATAGCAATCTAGCTGTATCCCTATTTCTTTTTTTTCTTAATCTGCTTACCCTCCAGGTTCGGTTTTTCCCTCGGACTCAGCGAGGGATCCCACCTCTACCGCCTCAAGGGCAGTGTCCTGGAGCTTCAGACTCTGGGTCGGGGATACAACTGGGGAGGATGGCCAGTACCTCGCCCAGGCGGCCTCACCTGTTATGCTGAACAGGGGCCTTGGCGGGGGATGGGAATATTGGAAGGGATAGGCAAGGAAGAGGGAAGGAAGCGGCCGTGGCCTTAAGTTAGGTACCATCCAGGCATTTGCCTGGAGGAGAAGTGGGGAAACCACGGAAAACCACTTCCAGGATGGCTGAGGTGGGAATCGAACCCACCTCTGCTCAGTTGACCTCCCGACGCTGAGTGGACCCCGTTCCAGCCCTCGTACCACTTTTCAAATTTCGTGGCAGAGCCGGGTATCGAACCCGGAACTCCGGGGGTGGCAGCTAATCATGCTAACAACTACACCACAGAGGCGGACCATCCCTATTTCACATTAAAAATATCTTAACACAGTCGCTAGTTACGTAGATTCATCTGAACACACTGCAGACAATTGACAGTGCGAGACGCAAGGTTCGGTAAGGGGCGCAATGTTCACACAATTGTAGAGATCAGATATACCACACACAGCTCTAAAAGCTTTGCGGTCAGGTATTCTTTGTATAGTCACGAGCGTACAATAATGCCCTTTATAATATAAATAGATTAGTCGAAAATGTACGTTTGTTCTGCCTGATCTCTACAATTTCACACTGTGCGCCGGTAAAATGAAGTGGCGTATGGCTTTTAGTGCCGGGAGTGTCCGATGACATGTTCGGCTCGCCAGATTCAGGTCTTTCGATTTGACACCGGTAGGCGCCCTGCTCGTCATAATGAGGATGAAATGATGATGAAGACAACACACTCACACCCCCCGTGTCGGAAAAATTAACCAAAGATGGTTAAAATTCGTAACCCTGCCGCGTATCGAACCCGCGACCCCTGTAACCAAAGGCCAGCACGCTAACCATTTAGCCATAGAGCCGGACTGCAGCTCATAAGCACCTATGTCCACACATTCCTTAGTTTACGTTACAATATGGTTTTGTTGTGTAGGCCTATACATTCATGTAAATACGGCATAATGTACATCAGTTTGTACATTATGTCACTGTGCATTATTTGGAAACGGACACAATACTTGTCCTTGGCCTACCTAAAATATTAAGCATCGTGTTGTTTCCATACACGGCTCGCAGATAACGCTGCCAGCGTCCTCGGACTCGAGTTTTACGATCCCAGACTCGACTCTTCGCGAGTCCATTCGCAGCCCATCACTAGTGGATAGCTGCGAAACGCTACTTCCACAAACTAAAAACAGAGATGATCAGGGAACAACGCCAGAATTCGCCGGCACAGCTATGACGACATACTTACGGGACCCCCTGGGTAGTAGGGGCTTTCAGGTGAGGACATATCAAAAGTTTATTGATGAATTTTCCCGTTTCACTGTCCGTTTCTTCACACTCGTTGTCTTCCCATCTTACTTCACCTATATCCACATATCACATATTATACTTCTTCTATCACGTACATACTTTCATATTATATTAATTTCACTTATCTCTCATAAATTCCTGCCGGCAGACTGTCTCGAACCAACGATCTTCAACTCCGTAGTCCTTCACGTTCTCCACTCGGCTAACAGGTTACTTGCCACTCAAACGTATTAAGGAGATATGTATATGTACATACGTATAGATACACGTAGTACACCAGAAATGAAACAGATGGCATCGCAAAATTTCATATTTACCCCAAAAGATGGCACTCTCGGATCTCTCTCTCTCTCTCTCTCTCTCTCTCTCTCTCCCTCAACCGTTGCCAACTTAAATTTCAAACTGAAACGAAAATACATCAAACTCAAGTCACGAGTTTCATTACCACCAGACGTTCCTCGTATAAAAAGAGACCATGTATCCACGTTCCTTCCAGTCATTCGGCACAGTATAGGCATACATAGTGGACGTTCAGTACCAACAATATGTCGGGAATCGCCGTAGTAGTCAACAAATATCAAGAGGAACTGCGAAAATCCACATTCATTCCGCGTTCCTCTTACTCGAAATTCGTACTCGGGAAGCCCGGAGTACCGAATAGGAGATTTCTCCAACAGCTTGTATCGAACAAAGAAATGGTCATGGCATTCCTACGGGAAACCAGACTAATTAAAGACACCATAAAGTGCCCCAAGTGTCAGTCCAACATGACCTTGGAAGACACAAAACAAACAGGCGACGGCGTACGATGGGCTTGCAATAAAGGACCAAGGGAATCGAGGTGCAAAACCACCAGAACCGTACGTCAGAAGTCTTGGTTTTCCAAAAGTAACCTCACAATTCCGGAAATCATACAGCTGACGTATGAAATAGCGCAGAATACCCACTCGGCCGATATAATTCGCGAATACGGCTTCTCGAAAACCACCATCACCGACTGGACAAATTTCTACCGAGAAGTACTCAATAACTATATAGAAACAACATCAGAATCCATCGGCGGACCGAATACAATTGTCGAGGTCGACGAGAGCAAATTCGGCCGAAGAAAATATTATAGGGGGCACTTCGTGGAAGGCCAGTGGGTTTTCGGCGGTGTAGAGAGGGGTTCCGGCAAGTGTTTCTTCACCACCGTGGAAGACAGAACGGCCCAATCCCTCATATCCACAATAAAACAGTGGATAAAGCCCGGGACCACCATCATCACAGACTGCTGAAAATCTTACAGCACTCTCAAAAAACATGAATATGAGCACCTGACAGTTAATCATTCAGTCGAGTTCGTTGACAAAATAACTGGTTCGCACACAAATACAATAGAATCTACATGGTGCCATGTCAAAGCATCCGTTCCGGAATATAATCGCAGGAAAAGCCTCTACACCGGTTACCTCGCGACGTACATGTTTAATAAACAATGCAAAGTAGCAGGCGAAGATAAATTCAACAAATTTTTGGAAATCGTCCGAGAGATTGACTGGTAAGTCTGAACAGGCTCGCCAACATTCACCACTCCCTTCAATATATCTTCCATGATCCTGTTCTCTCAATGCACATGTGTGCAACACGACAGGCAGTTCTCGCCGTTTCTCCCTTCGTAATAGACATCATACCGTCGCCGTAGTGTCGAGTTATGTTTTAACAGCAAGTACAACTACACGAAAACATTCCACTCGTGCGTCCAGCTCTCTGATAGTGGTCATTATTGTTTTAAGAGGAAGTACAACTAGATACAAACACTCCTGTCTTCTGTCCAGCTCTGTGATGGTGGTGATTATTGTTTTAAGAGGAAGTACAACTAGGAAGAAACACTCCTGTCGTCTGTCCAGCTCTGTGATGGTGTTGATTATTGTTTTAAGAGGAAGTACAACTAGAAACAAACACTCCTGTCGTCTGTCCAGCTATGTCATGGTGGTGATTATTGTTTTAAGAGGAAGTACAACTAGAAACAAACACTCCTGTCTTCTGTCCAGCTCTGTGATGGTGGTGATTATTGTTTTAAGAGGAAGTACAACTAGGAAGAAACACTCCTGTCGTCTGTCCAGCTCTGTGATGGTGTTGATTATTGTTTGAAGAGGAAGTACAACTAGGAAGAAACACTCCTGTCGTCTGTCCAGCTCTGTGGTGGTGTTGATTATTGTTTTAAGAGGAAGTACAACTAGAAACAAACACTCCTGTCGTCTGTCCAGCTCCGTGATGGTGGTGATTATTGTTTTAAGAGGAAGTACAACTAGGAAGAAACACTCCTGTCGTCTGTCCAGCTCCGTGATGGTCGTGATTATTGTTTTAAGAGGAAGTACAACTAGAAACAAACACTCCTGTCGTCTGTCCAGCTCTGTGATAGTGGTGATTACTGTTTTAAGAGGAAGTACAACTAGCAAGAAAGAACTCAACATTCTACCCAGTCCTGGCTCGTCGTACCGATTATTGTTTTGAAGAGGAACTACAACAACCGAAAACAATTCAATCTCCAGTTCGGTACTCCATCCGTACTTGCACGTCAGAGAGTACTACTATGGCAGCTCAACAATTCCATCTTGTGCCACTCCTGTCGCAACAGTTCCTGCACTTATGGTGAGTACTCATAAATTCATATCCTGTCTTAGTGATTTCCATACACTCCCGATGTACAGTGTTGTTTTCCAATTGCTGACCAGAAGTGTACTTTCAACAACGGTCGCTCAATTAGCAATGCTGTCGCACCTAACCAAACCTGTTACAATAAGTGGTTTTCGGTGGATCACCCCCCCCCCCATTTAGTAATGCTGTCGCACCTAACCAAACCTAACCTAACCTGTCACTATCAGTGAATTTCGGTGGATCACCCCGCTCATTTAGTAATGCTGTAGCACCTAACCTAACCTGTCACTATCAGTGGTTTTCGGTGGATCACAACCTAACCTGTCACTACCAGTGGTTTTTCGATGGATCACAATTGCTTTCGTAAGGGATGCTAGAGGCCTGTTGGCCTGTTTGCCCACAGACCAATGGTTTTGCCAATACCACGACCTACTTAATACTCATAAAGTTTCGCGAATTCAAGCCAGCCCTATCATATCGCGCCGTTAATATCTATTTCACAAACCAACAAGTGCAACCCGATGCCCGTTAATTGTGTTACGCAGTCTCAAAAACCCAAATATATCAGACAATTGATTCATACATTTAGCGGCCGCTACAAGTACTTTCGAATTATCCGCCACCTTTGCAAACATCAACTCTAGCCAAACACGTCATATATGACGTCATATAGACGCACGAACAGCAGCCGTGGAGCCCGTGCTCGCCCGTGCCGGCGAATCCTGGACTTATACCATGATCAGAACACGTGGTGTAAAACTACTTACTCAAAACTACACATTCACTGAATTTTACCAAAAATAAAAAAATAGGCCTTATAGTAGAGCACTTTAAACACACGAAACGTTCCTTGGCAAAAATATGAAGATTGCTGCCACTAACTACGGATTAAACACAGAAAACAGCGATGTTCGAAAGTCATAACCTGCAACAGAAGAAAGCATCACTATACGTTAAATTAAATAATGGCAGCTAACACGAGGCTGATTTAAAAGAGCCACACTCAAAACATGTGGAGTGCAGTGAAACGCTACTGCCGTAAAATAAAAGCACTGGTTTTTACGAACTTTACCCCAAACTACAAAAATGAAAACAGGGATGGTCAGAACACGAGGTGTAAAAAACTACTTACAACTACACATTCACAGAATTTTACCACAAATAAAATAAAAATTAGGCCTTTGTTCATAGAGCATTTGATCCGGATGAAGAAGCGTTACAGAGGACAAAGTTTCTTCTTCTTTTATAATTTAATGGGCTTCTCTTCACAAAATTTGAATTCTGCTCACACTACCCACCCACTACTGCGAATTTTGGCTCCTCCCCGTGGTCGGACTCCGCCCAAGTCGTTTTGATTCCCTTCCACCAACCACGAAATCTGAAGCCACCATAGAAGATAAAGAGCGGGTATATAGGACTACATCACCGAACTTTGCTCGTTGGCAAAAGAGCAGGGGCTACGAGTAACGTCACGTAGGCAACGCACTAACCGTAACCAACAAGGAATACAAGGCCTGCCCAATAGCCACTCACAGCTATCCGCCCTGTGGATGCTATATTTGTCGCTAGAGGCGCTGCAATCCAACCTCACATAAACACCTCGGTTGGCGGTATTTCTACACGTTGTATGGTTACTGGTGACGTCGTATTGTTAAAATACATCAATTATATTACAATGGTGTACTATTGCGTACCGTTTTGTAAACAAGGCTCTAGAAATAATGTTTCTGAAACTAGTTTCCACGAATTCCCCTGCCAAGAGCCAACTAGGGAATTATGGATTAAAGTAATAAGCAGACAAGGTATGGTACAGTAAATACCCAGACCATGTGACGGCAAAAATTAGGTTACTTATTATTATTGCTTCTGTTCTGATGATAAAAATATTATCATCGATATACATCTCCTGGCCAGAGACGGTGTCACAGTCTGTGAAGCCCGCCTCCCTCTTCAGGGGAGGAATGAAAATATTTAGAAGTTATATGATCCGTCAACATTAGCATATTATTTGGGAAGGTATAAGCAATGTCAGACACCTTGGGTGTCATGGCCATCATATTTGGCACAAATATTGGAGTAGGTACCCCAGGACTTGAAGGCTCTCTCATGCTTTTATTATTCCCGTGGCATACTCTACACGAAACTCACATTGAGAATTGCCAGTATCGAAACTGTGATTTGAACCTTGGAATAATCGAAGACTGCAGCTGCCCATTCTTATCACGGATCGTAAGTTAATGTGCTCGTCTATGCAGGAGGAAGAGAGGAATAGTTGTGGAACGTAAAGCGACATAATATATAAGTAGTTCCTTTTCACCTTTCAGTTTTTCGTGAAAAATAACCAGAAAAGGAATAAATCGTCTCCTATACGCTTCTGAATGGTTTTCTTATTTTTCGGAACAAATTAAATAAAATGTATCTTTTCCAACTTTTACAACCGTTAGTTAGTGAACAAATCACACACGCGGATGAACCGGCAGCAACGAATCCTGAGTTAGAAAGAAATGTTCATACACAACTGGAAAGCACCCAAAATGAAGCCGAAGGAGCATCATGCGTTTCTATGTCGAGTGCTGCAATGGCGTATATTGGAGGGAAATTGGTAACAGTTGTCGAAGACCACATTCCATGTCAAGAGTGTGTTGATAAAATTAGTAGTATCCAGAGACCAGGTCCACTAACGTCATTAATAAAAATCATAGGCAGAGGTGGCCTCAGGTATCCAAAGTCAAGTTTTGTTTCACTGCTGATAAAACTGGGGCAAGTAACGGACGAAATGATATTGGTAACGCTAGGCAGTTAAAAAATAACACAAACATTAACCGAAATACTGTCGCCACATGTTTCTAAGAATCCTATTCTACAGTGTGGGAAAAGTGATCATCTTGAGGAACTAAGCAGAATAATACTGCAGAAGTTTCTGCGCCCCTCTGTCAGTAACTACGCAATGGCATCACAGATGAGTATCGCTGAGAATACTTCGTGAGAAAAACAATTTATGAGAAGAAAATATCAAGGAAAATGGTTAATGTCGTTCCTTTTCACTGAAAATCTATGGTGCGATAGTAAAAATCTCTAATACAGACCTTATATCCTTTTAAATGCCAGACATAAATTTCGACAGTTATGTGTGTTATCTGAAATGAAAATCCACAGCTGAATTGAATTCCTAGGGGTAAAATGTGAACATTTATTATTTTCTACTTCATTTTGCTCAGTAAATTATATATACAGGAAGTATAGTCTAGAGGTAAATTTGTGCTGGTTTTAACTCTCGTTAGCAATGCTAGTGAGTGCTCGTGTGAGGTGATATACTAGCGCTACCCTGGTCAAGACGCGCACTGCCAGGCGGACACTGTTTCTGAAGAGAGCACTGCGAGTGAGCAGGCCTTTAGGTAACCAATTTACAGAATAAAGAAGTTCTAACGTTTTGGAGCATACGTAGTTCTTGATCGATATGCAACTCATGTTTAGTAATATATTTAGAAACTTTTACGCGTATTTTTGCTTACCGATACTCTTTAAAGATCCGTGATTTCATTACTCATATTACTCGCCGCTTTAGAATTCCTCCGACATCACCAAGTAGGTTGGTAGCTTTGTGTTTATTTTTGTTCCTTAAACTGTGTTCCCTTCGTCCTTCACCTGTTCACTATCCCTTATATGTCGGTCCGGCCCAGTTAGTGTAAGTAGAGAACGCGTCGAGAAGGGTCACTCTGACGTGAAGATTAGCACCTTGTGTCCGTGTGTCTTTTTATTGTGTAATCCTTCAAGAATATTACACGTTCCACACCTCTCACAGTAAAGGTACTATCCCCGGTTAGGCGAACTTGCAAAGAAGAAGTTAACGGAAGAGCGGGTGCTCCCATGGTTAATATTTTTAGTGTATTTATGCAAGCTGGATTACATAACCCACTGATAATGGAGAACTTACCGTCGCAACTGCCTAATTTTCTTCTAGTCGCTAACTTAATGGGCAAAGTGTATTCAAGAAGCCCAAATTACATTTGCAAGAAGAAGAAGAAGATGAAGAAGAAAAAGTGAGCAGTCCTTGTATTCCTTGTAGGCTAAGCACTGACACACAGCCCGCAGTTGTGTGTTCGCCGTGCGGCAGTACAGTTCGTGTTGAGAATTACTCGTGTGCGGGGTTTTGTTATTAGTGTTCTCGAGTGTGTGTAGTGAGGGGATAGTACGCCATGGCTGCCTCCAGTGGGGGTCATATGCCACTTAGATCCGATCAATTAATCGTGGAGAAAGAAGTTGAGGTACCCATGGATGAGGAATCCATAAATATTGAATCTTCCAATTCAGTGCATTTACCACAACCCAACTCAACCACAAGTGATCAACAAGGCCAAACTCCTTTAAACAAGAATCGTTCTTCTGAGCAACAGCAGGGGCAACGAAACGAGACACAACCATCGAATTCTATACCTGAGTATTATAACAAATTTCATTATGGTCCTTTTATAGTATTCGTAGAATCGACCGCGGACAAGAACATAGGTCAGTTACATCCTATGGCGGTTGGGCGACGGTTTTATGAACAAGATTTAAATGTTAAATCGATTCAAAGAAAAGGCAGAAATAGGATTCAAGTTATTTTCCATTCAGCTACTCAAGCTAATGCGTTCTTACGCAATCCAATATTGGAATCGTTAAAAATCAAGGCATACATCCCTTCGTCAAATGTTCTCCGTGTAGGTATAATACGAGGTGTAGATAAGAACCTTTCAAATGATGACGTTCTCCACAATTTGGAAACTCCATTATCTATTAAGGCAGTCCAACGTCTTAATCGAAAGGTCGTACAGAATGACAAAACATAGTATCTACCCACAGGATCTGTCAAGATCATTTTTCGTGCTCAATCTCTCCCACAACAAGTGGCGTTATATAAAGTGTTTTTGGATGTCGAACCATTTATCTTCTCCCTTATTCGATGTAGAAAATATCAGAGATATGGACACACAGAGAAACAATGTCAGGCGAAAAATCACTGATGTGGTAAAAGCTCTCAGTTGCATGCCACTAACCTGTGTACGGAACAATTTAGCCAGTGTGCTTATTGTAAAAGGGATCATTGAACAGGTTCTGATGAATGTCCGGAACAACGCTACCAAGTTAAACTGAATAAAATAATGAGTACTGAACACATTTCCTTTACTGAGGCAAAAGCCAAAGTAGCTCTTCCCGTTTATTATCCAGATCAATACCCTACACAGTTTCCTCCATTATCACAGGAAAATAGGTCTCCGCCTTCAGAAAATCCGCGTAAATGGAAGTTCACGCAGGTAGTAATGCAGTCTCAGCCTCCTACACCTGAGCCAGGATATGATAGAAAGGGTTATTTATCTATCATTCGTAATGAACACATCCCTTCAGAAAGGATTTCTTCTAACCCAAGTACGTCAGCAGCAAATGGGACAGTGCTACCTACTACCCCCTCCTCCCAACATCGAGTTCAGAGAGATATGTCGGCCTCATAGGCCCCATTATTCGCCCAAACGAAGGATCATCTTCAAAAAGAAATTCAGCGCATCATCTTAATTTTAATTAAAATCTTGGGGAATGAGCCACAACTCAGTCCTGTTATTTATAAATTGAGGGATCATTTAGCTGATATTTTAACTGTTTATGATCAACATTCTTCAATGGAATGTTAGGAGTGCAATTCCTAAACGGCACGAATTACAAATGCTAATTAAATAATCCCAGGCTAATTTCATAATGTTACAAGAAACTTGGTTTACATCGCATTCTCTTTTTCAGATACCGGGTTAGCAAATAATAAGACATGATGGTGATGGTTACGATGGCGTAGCTATATGTATTCAGAATTCACTAAGTTATACTCCTCTAGCAATTAATTATTTAATACCTCAAACTTATGTTATAGGACTCATTTATAATAATCTTTATTTTATCAATTTATATTGTCCCCCACATATATATTACAAAAGGTCAATGGTCGCATTTTTTCTCGCAATTTGACCAAGTCCAATATGTTTTCCTTTTTGGCGACTTCAATTGTCACCATACTGACTGGGGAGGTTCAGCGGATACGTCAAAAGGATTTAACTTGCTATTAATGTCCAATCAACATAATTTTACAATTATTAATGACAGGTCTCCCACTCGTCTCTCTCTCCCCCAGATTCCCCTCCCAGTGCAGTTGATTTAACGCTTTGTCGTACACACGTGGTCCCATCCACCACATGGCTTACCTTAGCTGATACCCATACTAGTGATCATTTTCCCATTCTTATCACTTACGGTCTTAGTAAATCTGTTAACTCAACGCAAAAAACGGATCAAGTTAGTAATATACGCTCCTACAAAAATTTTAATACTCAGACATATCGCGAATACGTCACACATATATTACAACGTGAGCGCGGTAACACGATAACATTTCCTACCCTCCTCACCTTTTTGACTGAATACCAGTAATATAATTGGACAGTTCGGCCGCCTCCTCCCGCGGGAAATTTGAATTCTGGCGGGAAATTTGAATTTTGGCGGGAGATTTGAATTTTGGCGGGAGATTTGAATTTTGGCGCGAGATTTGAATTTGTAAACAAAGCCACGTGCTTTTTGACAGCTGTCATCGACAACAACGCATCGCTAACCTCACTGCTGCCATCTTGACGGGCCTAAACCTCAGTAGTGCCAACTTAACCTAACTAGCGCGAGGTAAACAAAGCCACGTGTTTTTTTACAGCCACGCGATTTTTGACAGACAACAACGCATCGCTAACCTCAGTACTGCCATCTTGACGGGCCTAGACCTCAGTAGTACCAACTTAACCTAACTAGCGCGAGGTAAAAAAAGCCACGTGTTTTTTGACAGCCACGTGCTTTTTGACAGACAACAACGCATCGCTAACCTCAATACTGCCATCTTGACGGGCCTAAACCTTAGTGGTACCAACTTAACCTAACTAGCGTGTGGTAAACAGAGCCACGTGCTTTTTGACAGCTGTCATCCGCCATCTTTAAACCACAGAGCACTGTGCTGCCCTCTTTATCGTAGTAGATGTAAATTCGTCACCTGTCATCAGCAGTGCTGCCATCTTGGCGGTCCTAAACCTTAGTGCTACCAACTTAACCTCACTAGCGTGAGATAAACAAATCCACGTGCAGCTGTCATCCGCCATCTTTAATCCATAGAGCACCGTGCTGCCCTCTTTGTGGTGGCGGATAATTTGAAAAATGCTTTTTGATAGCAGCAATCTTTGAGCACCATGCTGCCCTCTTTAGCTACTTACCTTTGAAATGTGGTGGTGGTAAATTCCACGTGCTTTACAAACCTATATGCTTTTCTGACAGCTGTCATCCGCCATCTTTAATCCAGAGAGAACAGTGCTGCCCTCTATGTGGTGGCGGCAAATTCCACGTGCTCTTGTTTGGAAACAAAGCCATGTGCTTTTTTGACAGCTGTCAACCGCCATCTTTAATCACCATGCTGCCCTCTTTAGCTACTTACCTTTGGCAGCTGTCATCCGCTATCTTTAATCCAGAGAGAACAGTGCTGCCCTCTATGTGGTGGCGGAAAATTCCACGTGCTCTTGTTTGGAAACAAATCAACATGCTTTTTTGACAGCTGTCAACCGCCGTCTTTAATCACCGTGCTGCCCTCTTTAGCTACTTACCTTTGACAGCTGTCATCCGCCATCTTTAATCCAGAGAGAACAGTGCTGCCCTCTATGTGGTGGCGGCAAATTTCACGTGCTCTTGTTTGGCACTGCATTGCAATCAAACACTGTTTAGAAAAAAAATCTCTTCTCAACATGAGCTAGACAATAACATACTTACGAATCTGCTCAACAGCTTCTTTCTTGCTTTTCTTCTTTGAGTAATAAACAAAAACTCTATCTTGCTAATAAGGAGCGGGAGGAAGGTAATACCTAACCTAAAATAAAAGAATATGCCAATTCTACATTATTTATTTACATCTTGTATGTACAAGTTTTATCTCGAATCATTTTACCCTTGTGATGTTTGCGTACTTCTCGACGCAATTCTTGAATGTACAAGTTTAAACTTGCCGAACTACGCTCTCAGCGTACCTCTCCCTACAATATGTACAGTGAATTGTGATGTAAGACAGCGTAACGTAAGTACACACCTCTAACATAATGTTTACACACACATCTGCTTTATGTAAAGTAGTACCTATCAATACTACTATGCCCCCAGGCTAGCGTGTTGGTAGAATTTGGAATGACAAACCGTTTGCAATCAACATTACTAAGGGCTACCTTACTAATTAAATGAGTGTACAACTGGTGCTTCTTGCTTCTAATGACAGACATTTGCTTATGCAAAACAGGTGGATTACTTTTAATGCAATTGTTATAGTTTTCAAAACTTAGCTGATTCTGAACGACATTCTTTTTAACCCCCTTCAATCTCTTTATTTGTAATTCATTTAAGAGTTTTATGCAATATGACTTGGATTTAGTACCTGCAAATGAATCGATAATATTCCCAGCACATTCATCTTTCATTTTACCTAGAACCTTTTTGTTCACTAGCGGTAGATGATATTGTATCAAACCTACCCAAGTCTGGCTTTATATCATTGTAATAGTCATCAGTTTTGATTTGATAAATAAACGAATCGGTATCTGTGTAGAGCAATTGCGCATTATGCGCATACTTCTTCATCATATAATCGTAATGGAATTCATACATGAGTGTTTTAGCCAATTCAAGTACTGCAAAGCCGACGTAGGTAGGTTTGTCATACTTAACCTTAACACGATTCATCTGTATAATAACTAAATTCTCATGTATGATGGTGCAGCTGTGGAAATTTGGTTTACTTATTAAATAGTTAGCACCATACCTTTTCTTAATATTATCCCAGTTTGTAATCAATTTTACATCAACGCGTTTGTCAACATTTTCCATAGTCTTACCAAACACACTGTTATTCATGAGCTTGTAGAAATCTTTTTCAAACTCGTTAACCGCATTCGTTCTTAAATTATTGTTCAGATCGATATATGGCTTTAGCCACGGTGACTGATTAAATTCTAGTACGCGATGAATTTTGGATAACTTCAAACCATGCTGCAAACACTGTTTTAAATTTCGGTAATGAATGATATACTTAGATTTATCGCACAAATTAGCAATGAGCATTTTCGTCGTTGATGCGATGTACGGGGGCTTCATATTTTCAGGGCAGAACGGTAGGTCATTATGAGAAGTGTGTAACTCTTTAGGATACTGTAAGTCAACTTCGAGGAAATAGCCTTTATCAGCTTCATCACCAAGGGCGTGTAGCTGTAAAGCATCAATTTCGCACTGCGTTAGCCAGCGGAAACCACTCACCGGTAGATGCTGACTCATCGCCCACCCATACTGATTATTAGCATCGAGGTAAACGATATACTGAGATTCCTGACTAGAATCGAAACTCGGCATGTACTTATTATTTGCCTTGGAATACCGCCCGCTGCACTGACTTAGACCACCTCGAATAGATGATTTTATAAAGTGCACCATATCAATATCAGTTAGCAGATCCAAATTCACCTGCGTGTGTTTTAACATCGCGTCCAAACTTAACCCAGGCGCAGTAAAATACTGACATGGGTCAAGGCTGTAGGTTTTCATGCAAACACAGCGAAAATTTTCAAAAACGTCAGCTAACAAAAGTACATCTGTCTTTAAATATAAATCGGAGTATTCACCCAGCGTTTGAATGTGGAACTGCTCCCAGATATGTTGTGGATGTAAATAGTCATCATCACTAATATCTGCTGAATTCAGCGAGCTGTAAAAGGATTGTTTCGATGGTAAGGCACGTTCTTCGAGGCGTTCTAAGCAGTCGAGATATTCATAACAAAAAACACCTTTATGCCGAAGTAAATTAAACTGCGCTTCTTCGGGAAAAACGCGTCGAATTTCCGTAAATTGTTCAGGTTGTAAATGACTAGAAAGTTTATCGAGGCTACTCGCCATAAAGCGAAACGAGTCAAGGAATCTCAGTTTTATAGAATGCTCAGCATCTACTTTTACAGACTTTGCAAACGCAATGTACCGCTCTTTATTCTGAGGGATTATATCTACTTTTTCATCTGAAGCTCCAAATTGTGAAATGATGAAATGAGAGTCGTAACCAGATAAGTTATGAAAAATTACAGGGATAAATTTAGGAACTCTATACTTAAGATTACAGCTATAATGAGCGGCACATCTGTAGAAACCAGTTAAATGATCATGATCAAAAACTTTAGGGTCATTTTCGGAAAATTCCCCATCACAAATGCTACACTTTGTAGCACGTTCATGATCATTTAACTGAATTTCGGTGAGTGGCTTCATAGGAATATTACTATTTAGAATACGACCAAGACGAACTGCATCACTTTCAAGTCTTTCTAAAAATACTTTAGCAGCATCATGTCCTCGATACAGCTCTAACTTGTTAAGCGTACTATCGTAACTACACTTGATGTAATACGCGAAGCTATACGGGACATGCATGTGCGTAGTATTAGTGAAAGAGTTGTCAGGATTAGGTAAGCATGTGTTGCATGGCGTGAGGATGGCTTCAAAGTCTGCATAAATCACGAACGGTACCCACATCTGCTTGTGAAAATTTGTAAATTTTAAATCATTATTGCCTGTAGTAGGTATCACTGTACGTACATGATTGCAGTCATTCTTAGAATGCTTCGCTAACTGATCTTCAGTTCTAAAATACTGCAAGCATCCATCACATAGCCACTTTTTACCATCATGTTTCGACAACTGACTACCAACAAGTCTACTCAGATTTTTTATCCAGCAAAAGTGGCTATTCTCACTGTTTTCAATATAGAGTAAATTAAAATGTGTACCGGTACTCTTCTTATGACATGTATAATACAGAGGACCTACTACAGACTTTTTCTCTACACCATACACATTAATGCTAATGTTATTTAGTTCCTCAAAGCGCTTAATATCCTTTATCTGCACAGGAAATTCTATACTATCGAAATTTATTTGCGTTGAATAGTGTGGATAGGATGATGTTCTATTCGCTACATTCGATTTAGCAGGATTTAAAGCCGACATCACCGCCCATGCAAAACATGCTTCGTCATTGTTTTGGATGTTTACAACAGCTTCTTTTCGCTGAATCCATGTCGGCAGCTCGATGTACGATGAACCTCGCATGGGATTGTACTTATTGATGTTAACTTCTAGATACATTATTTCAACTAAAGCCCACCCTGATTCCTTTTCCTGAAATTCCTCGCTCTTAGTTGAAATAATGTTAGAGACATCCCTAAGTACATCACCAAAATTAGTCGACTCACTTATGACAAAATTCTTCGTATTAAATGATTTAATGTCCGTTATTTCGGATTCATCCGTGCTTTTAATGTACAAGGCGAAAAGTTCAAAATTAACTTTAAATAAATTATGATTGGACAAAGATTTAGCAAGAAGCTGTTGTACATCCGGTTGAACGTAATTTAAAAAGTTTGAAGTGCTCTGAAACTTTTGACTGGTGCGAATTCTGTAACTAGCAATCCTACTTTTAAATGCTGTATTAATTTCCTCGATGTTTGCGTTACTACCACTTCTACACGCATTATTTTTATGTGCATTACTCCGTAAGTGTCCCTGAAAATGCGAAGATGGTACATCAGTGTTACAGTGCTCGCACTGAATAGTTTGAAGTTCATTTTTCCTAGGTTTTTTACTACTAGTACTTTCTACAGCTACATCAGTAGCTGCATGCTTTTTCCCTACCTGAGGGCGAGTAGATACTTGATGTACCTCTACTAAGTGAGCCTCGTATCGCTCTACGTTAGCGAAATACACACTACAAACTTTACATAAAGCAGATGTTATGCTAGGGTGTTTTGATTTCATAAGGCGCATGAAGTTATCTCGCCTTGTAAACTTTACATTACATTCCTCACAGCAGGGGAACATCTGAAAAGAGAACGACCAATAGAGATTAGGCGAAAGTTACGATGTTCGGAAGAAACCAAGTTTCAACGTATAGAGGTCGGACATGGCTGTGAGTTTGAAATTATAAGATTAACCTCTTCTATAGCATGAGGATTGAAGAGAACGACTATTTATGAATAGACTAAAGTTACGATGTTTTAGAAGAAACCAAGTTTCAGCCTGTTGAGGTCAGACATAGCTATGTGTGTTTTAAATTATAAAATTAACCAGGCCTATAGCATGAGGATTGAAGAGAACGACTATTTATCAATAGACTAAAGTTACGATATTTTAGAAGAAACCAAGTTTCAATGTATAGAGTTCGGACATTGCTGTGAGTTTGAAATTATAAGATTAACCTCGTCTATAGCATGAGGATTGAAGAGAACAATTATTTATGATTAGCTTAAAGTTAAGATATTCGGAAAAACCAAGTTTCAATGTATAGAGGTCGGGCATTGCTGTGAGTTTGAAATTATAAGATTAACCTCTTCTATGACATGCAGATTAAAGAAAATAACTATTTATCAATAGACTAAAGTTACGATGTTCGGAAGAAACCAAGTTTCAGCCTGTTGAGGTCAGACATAGGTATGTGTGCGTGTTTGAAGTTATAAAATTAACCTCGTCTATAACATGAGGATTGAAGAGAACAACTATTTAGATTAGCTTAAAGTTACGATGTTCGGAAGAAACCAAGTTTCAGCCTGTTGAGGACAGACATAGCTATGTGTGTGTTTGAAATTATAAAATTAACCTCGTCTATAGTATGAGGATTGAAGAGAACGACTATTTATCAATAGACTAAAGTTATGATGTTTTAGAAGAAACCAAGTTTCAGCCTGTTGAGGACAGACATAGCTATGTGTGTGTGTTTGAAATTATAAAATTAACCTCGTCTATAGCATGAGGATTGAAGAGAACAACTATATATCAATAGACTAAAGTTATGATGTTTTAGAAGAAACCAAGTTTCAGCTTTTTGACGTCAGACATAGCTATGTGTGCGTGTTTGAAATTATAAGATTATCCTCATCTATAGTATGAGGATTGAAGAGAACGACTATTTATCAATAGTCTAAAGTTACGATGTTTTAGAAGAAACCAAGTTTCAGCCTGTTGAGGTCAGACATAGCTATGTGTGTGTTTGAAATTATAAAATTAACCTCGTCAATAGCATGAGGATTGAAGAGAACAACTATTTATCAATAGACTAAAGTTACGATGTTTTAGAAGAAACCAAGTTTCAGCCTGTTGAGGACAGACATAGCTATGTATGTGTTTGAAATTATAAGATTAACCTCGTCTATAGCATGAGGATTGAAGAGAACAACTATTTATGATTAGCTTAAAGTTACGATGTTTTAGAAGAAACCAAGTTTCAGCCTGTTGAGGACAGACATAGCTATGTGTGCGTGTTTGAAATTATAAAATTAACCTCGTCTATAGCATGAGGATTGAAGAGAACGACTATTTATCAATAGACTAAAGTTATGATGTTTTAGAAGAAACCAAGTTTCAGCCTGTTGAGGACAGACATAGCTATGTGTGTGTTTGAAATTATAAAATTAACCTCGTCTATAGCATGAGGATTGAAGAGAACGACTATTTATCAATAGACTAAAGTTATGATGTTTTAGAAGAAACCAAGTTTCAGCCTGTTGAGGACAGACATAGCTATGTATGTGTTTGAAATTATAAAATTAACCTCGTCTATAGCATGAGGATTGAAGGGAACGACTATTTATCAATAGACTCAAGTTACGATGTTTTAGAAGAAACCAAGTTTCAGCCTGTTGAGGACAGACATAGCTATGTATGTGTTTGAAATTATAAAATTAACCTCGTCTATAGCATGAGGATTGAAGAGAACAACTATTTATCAATAGACTAAAGTTACGATGTTTTAGAAGAAACCAAGTTTCAGCCTGTTGAGGACAGACATAGCTATGTGTGTGTTTGAAATTATAAATTTAACCTCGTCTATAGCGTGAGGATTAAAGAAAATAACTGTTTATCAATAGACTAAAGTTACGATGTTTTAGAAGAAACTAAGTTTCAGCCAGTTGAGGACAGACATAGCTATGTGTGCGTTTGAAATTATAAATTTAACCCCGTCTATAGCATGAGGATTGAAGAGAATGACTATTTATCAATAGACTAAAGTTACGATGTTCGGAAGAAACCAAGTTTCAACGAGTAGAGGTCAGACATACCTTAAAATCTTCACGCTGCAAACTGTTACTCGGATGAATAAAATGCGTGCGTTCAAGCCTGAAACTCGAACGGTACCTAAAAAGAAGAAACATATATGAATGTAGTGTAGGGTACATCAGTTAACCTAGCTATCTTTACAACTCAAAGTTCGAAAACATACCTTAAAAATGCACGTGCTGCAGACTGTTACTCGGATGAATAAAATGCGTACTTTCAAGACTGTAACTCGAACGGTACCTAAAAAAGAAAAGAACAAACATATATGAATGTAGATGTCTATTACCTAGCGTAGAAGTTGCTTTGCAAAAAGTAACTAACAGTTCTACCTTACCTTAAGATAAAGGCTGAAGAATAATATTCACAGCAGACAGTACTTAGACGGGAGATGTGTGTACGTAATAAACGCATACAGAGAACTGTGAGCGCTTCACGCAGACTGCAGCGAGTAAATATGCTGCTTGTTACCAAGCGGATGTGAAAATCGCTGACAACTGCAGTACAGTCGGAACGAAGTGTTTATGCAACAAGAGCTCTCCTGAAGTCCCGCAGGCTGACGTATTTAAGCCGGAATCGAACCTCCTGTTGATGCCGAGGTGTCAGAATTTAAGAGTTCTGCAGCGGATCGAGCCTTGGAAAATTAGCGCGCGATCGCAATTTTAGGGGGGGAAAAACTAAGTTTCAACATATAGAGATCAGACATGGTTGTAAGTTTGAAATTATAAGATTGACCTCTTCTATAGCATGAGGATTGAAGAGAACAACTATTTATCAATAGACTAAAGTTGCAATGTTCGGAAGAAACCAAGTCTCAACCTACTGAGGTCGGAGATTGTCGTGAGTTTTACTAAGCTAAGTCTAAATCCACAGTACCCCCTACCTGTTAGCAACAACACGAAACGCTGAGGTACCGCAATATACAAGTTCTACAAGCTGACGTATTTGTACTATGATTGAACGGGGGGGGGGGGGTGTTTGAGCTCAGCTCGAGAAGCTGCTAATAATTTTAATGTGAACTGTACGCGTGTAGCGGACTTCGTACCCTGCTGAGGCAAACGCATTCCAGGTAGGAGCCGGCTAGCCGGATGCAGCTTGCATGCGCGCGTGTGTGTAGGCATGCTTCAAAAACACATCCCAGATATTTTTTCTCGTTCTAGAGTCTGCTTATTCTAAATCCGGTGTTTAGCCAGTTACCCTTCCTGATGTAACAAGACTAGGATTTTTTTTTTAGACTGCACATGGCTAGAAATAGCTACATGAAATTATTATATAGAAAGAGAATTGCCAGCTCCTACAGTTTGGTTTAGTGTGCTTGCCTCTCACCCGGCAGTCTCGGGTTCGATTCTCTTGGGGTTAAAAATATGTTTTACAGAGTTTAAATCGCAAGAATCCGTTTTACGATCGATTGCCCTTCCTGATGCAAAACTGGGAGTAACTAGCCTCTTACATCATACACTATTGTTTTCGACGGGTTGCCCTTCCTGACGTCAAAGAACTCGGATTAAGAATCTGTTTTACAACTTCTAACACGAGAATCGGGGATTTACAGCTAGATGCTCTTCTTAGATTTTAAATCGCTGTATCACGAACTATTGTTTTACAGCCGGATGCCCTTCCTGACGCAAAACTAATATTTTAAATCAGAAGAATTTGTGTTAAGACTAGTTGCCCTTCCTAACGCAAAACTAGTAGTATCTAGCCTCTTACATCATACACTATTGTCTTCGACCGGTTGCCCTTCCTGACGTCAAAGAACTCGGATTAAGAATCTGTTTTACAACTTCTAACACGAGAATCGGGGATTTACAGCTAGATGCTCTTCTTAGATTTTAAATCGCTGTATCACGAACTATTGTTTTACAGCCGGATGCCCTTCCTGACGCAAAACTAAGATTTTAAATCACAAGAATTTGTTTTAAGACTAGTTGCCCTTCCTGACACAAAACTAGCAGTATCTAGCCTCTTACATCATACACTATTGTTTTCGACCGGTTGCCCTTCCTGACGTCAAAGAACTCGGATTAAGAATCCGTTTTACAACTTCTAACACGAGAATCTGGGATTTACAGCTAGATGCTCTTCTTAGATTTTAAATCGCTGTATCACGAACTATTGTTTTACAGCCGGATGCCCTTCCTGACGCAAAACTAAGATTTTAAATCGCAAGAATTTGTTTTAAGACTAGTTGCCCTTCCTGACGCAAAAACTAGTAGTATCTAGCCTCTTACATCATACACTATTGTCTTCGACCGGTTGCCCTTCCTGACGTCAAAGAACTCGGATTAAGAATCTGTTTTACAACTTCTGACACGAGAATCGGGGATTTACAGCTAGATGCTCTTCTTAGATTTTAAATCGCTGTATCACGAACTATTGTTTTACAGCCGGATGCCCTTCCTGACGCAAAACTAAGATTTTAAATCGCAAGAATTTGTTTTAAGACTAGTTACCCTTCCTGACGCAAAACTGGCAGTATCTAGCCTCTTACATCATACACTAATGTTTTCGACCGGTTGCCCTTCCTGACGTTAAAGAACTCGGATTAAGAATCTGTTTTACAACTTCTAACACGAGAATCGGGGATTTACAGCTAGATGATCTTCTTAGATTTTAAATCGCTGTATCACGAGCTATTGTTTTACAGCCGGATGCCCTTCCTGACGCAAAACTAAGATTTTCAATCGCAAGAATTTGTTGAGTTGCCCTTCCTGACGCAAAACTAGTAGTATCCAGCCTCTTACATCATACACTATTGTCTTCGAACGGTTGCCCTTCCTGACGTCAAAGAACTCGGATTAAGAATCTGTTTTACAACTTATAACACGAGAATCGGGGATTTACAGCTTAAAGATGGCGGATGACAGCTGTCAGAAAAGCATATAGGTTTGTAAAGCACGTAGAATTTACCGCCACCACATAGAGGGCAGCACGGTGATTAAAGATGGCGGTTGACAGCTGTCAAAAAAAAGCATCTTGATTTGTTTCCAAACAAGAGCACGTGGAATTTGCCGCCACCACATAGAGGGCAGCACTGTTCTCTCTGGATTAAAGATAGCGGATGACAGCTGCCAAAGGTAAGTAGCTAAAGAGGGCAGCACGGTGATTAAAGATGGCGGTTGACAGCTGTCAAAAAAAAGCATGTTGATTTGTTTCCAAACAAGAGCACGTGGAATTTGCCGCCACCACATAGAGGGCAGCACTGTTCTCTCTGGATTAAAGATGGCGGATGACAGCTGTCAAAGGTAAGTAGCTAAAGAGGGCAGCACGGTGATTAATGATGGCGGTTGACAGCTGTCAAAAAAGCATGTTGATTTGTTTCCAAACAAGAGCACGTGGAATTTTCCGCCACCACATAGAGGGCAGCACTGTTCTCTCTGGATTAAAGATAGCGGATGACAGCTGCCAAAGGTAAGTAGCTAAAGAGGGCAGCACGGTGATTAATGATGGCGGTTGACAGCTGTCAAAAAAGCACATGGCTTTGTTTCCAAACAAGAGCACGTGGAATTTGCCGCCACCACATAGAGGGCAGCACTGTTCTCTCTGGATTAAAGATGGCGGATGACAGCTGTCGGAAAAGCATATAGGTTTGTAAAGCACGTGGAATTTACCGCCACCACATTTCAAAGGTAAGTAGCTAAAGAGGGCAGCATGGTGCTCAAAGATTGCTGCTATCAAAAAGCATTTTTCAAATTATCCGCCACCACAAAGAGGGCAGCACGTTGCTCTATGGATTAAAGATGGCGGATGACAGCTGCACGTGGATTTGTTTATCTCACGCTAGTGAGGTTAAGTTGGTAGCACTAAGGTTTAGGCCCACCAAGATGGCAGCACTGCTGATGACAGGTGACGAATTTACATCTACTACGATAAAGAGGGCAGCACAGTGCTCTGTGGTTTAAAGATGGCGGATGACAGCTGTCAAAAAGCACGTGGCTTTGTTTACCACACGCTAGTTAGGTTAAGTTGGTACCACTAAGGTTTAGGCCCGTCAAGATGGCAGTACTGAGGTTAGCGATGCGTTGTTGTCTGTCAAAAAGCACGTGGCTGTCAAAAAACACGTGGCTTTGTTTACCTCGCGCTAGTTAGGTTAAGTTGGTACTACTGAGGTTTAGGCCCGTCAAGATGGCAGTACTGAGGTTAGCGATGCGTTGTTGTCTGTCAAAAATCACGTGGCTGGCAAAAAGACACGTGGCTTTGTTTACCTCGCGCTAGTTAGGTTAAGTTGGCACTACTGAGGTTTAGGCCCGTCAAGATGGCAGCAGTGAGGTTAGCGATGCGTTGTTGTCGATGACAGCTGTCAAAAAGCACGTGGCTTTGTTTACAAATTCAAATCTCGCGCCAAAATTCAAATCTCCCGCCAAAATTCAAATCTCCCGCCAAAATTCAAATTTCCCGCCAAAATTCAAATTTCCCGCCAGAATTCAAATTTCCCGCGTGAGGAGGCGGCCGAACTGTCCAATTATACTACTAATACCTAAATACTTATCACCCCTTTAAACCGATCAAGACAACTAATCCTCTACCATCTCAATCAATAAAATGGTGGGATAAGGAGTGTCATGAACTAATTTATCGGCGTAAAATATTATTCCACCTTTATCGTCAATCTATGACTCAAGATAATTATTTGCAATTAAAAAACACATTGCTTAAGCCAAACTCATTTTTAACACTAAAAAGCGCAATGCTTGGAAAACGTTTCTATCATCATTAACGTCACATATCCCTCCCTCTCAATTATGGAATTCAATACGTATGATAACACGAACTTTTCAGCATCAGTCCCAGTATTCGTTTTCCCGGACCGTGCTAGTTGATTTTCTTCAATCAATCACCCCTTATTATACACTACCCCCTTTTATTTCACCGGTAGCACCAGCACATCGTCATTTCTCCATATTAATGCGACCTATAACCTTGCACGAACTTCAAACGGTGATATCAACGACAAATGGTTCCTCGCCTTGACCGGATGCCATAACATATAATATGATCAGACTACTGCCTTCACAGGCTCAACATCTCCTCTTACGGTATTTAAATGATATTCTGTATTGAGTTCACATCCCCGTGCAATGGAACAACTTTTTTGTAAAACCTATATTAAAACCTCAAAAACTCACTGATGTTCCAGAACATTTCCGTGGGATTGTTTTAAGTTCGTGTAGCCTAGTCATAAAACATTTTGTAAAATTATACTTAGACGATTAATATGGGTATTGTATTATTATAATCTTTTCTCTAAGTACCAATTTGCCTTTATAAAGGGGCGTAGTAGGCAAGCTCCAATTACCATATTCATCCTTGATATTTTGTTAGCCCGGTGGAGAAAGCAATCTACCATAGCTATAGTCCTAGATATAAAAGGTGCTTATGACTCTGTTTTACTACATATATTATGGGAAAAATTATCTCTGTCCGGCTTTCCCTTTAACTTCATCTCCATTTTGCATCAATTCTACTAATCGTACAATAACACTAAAATCTGCACAGCACCAATTTCCTAGTCGCCAGACGTCTCATGGAGTACCCCAGGGTTCAATATTAAGTGGAGTATTATTTGCATTATATATGCGAGAATTAGAATCCATAATAACTACTTTAGCGCGAGTTTTGGCCTTTGCAGATGATTTTGTGATTTATTTTTCTCATACCAACATAGATGAATGCCAGAAAACGATATCACAGGTTATGAGCAAAGTTTTTCAGTTGTTAACTACTCACGGTTTTACAACTGTCGATTCCAAAGTGTGCAGCTATGATTTTTACTTCTAAACGTGTTTTCGATAAAAGTCCAATAAGTTTTGACTGATATAGCATTCCATTTACTAATCAGCATACCTATTTAGGTATCTGTCTTGATTGCAATCTTAATTGGCATGATCATATCCAGGCTTTACACCGAAAAGCGGAGGTTTACCTTAAAATTCTTCACACCGTCACTAGGCGTAGCTGGGGAGCTGACCCATCCTCTGCATTACTACTGTATCGAGCTGCCATAGGTGCTTATTTGGATTATAGTGCGTATATAATTGATCTAGCACCAAAAAATACTCTATCGAAATTGGATATAATACAACATATTGCATTGAGATCTAGTATTGGTGCCTTTAAAACCACTCCTACCCATGCGCTTTTAGTTGAGACAAGTGAGCCTCCTCTCTATATTCGTCGTTTAATGTTAGCCAAAAAATACATTATGAAACACTTTGCCGAACGAATTCACTTATTATACCCAAAATGCAACTTGTGTTTGAATATTATCAACAACGTCCCCCCCCAAAATGGCAGATATCCAGCGATATATATGGCGTACTCTGAATTGCAGCATATTCAAGACTCTGTCCTCAGAACACCTCATTTAGTTATGCACTCATACTCCTACGAAACCCTTAATTTTAAGCCTCAGATTATTATTCACTCTCCTTACCTATTGCCCCACTCTTCATACAGTACAGAAGTAATCCTGTCAACAATAAAGAAACTTAAGGTACCACCGAATTCACACGACGTCAATATTTTTACAGATGGAGAAAAATCCCAGCATGGCGTAGGGGCAGCATTCTTTGACTCCAATATGCGCGAAGGATTTCAATATCATTTACCTAACACTATAACTATTTTCACGGCTGAACTTTAAGCTCTATCATACGTACAACTTTACGAATTTTCGAAAGTCAATATTTTTGACTCTCAAAGTGTTCTTCACGCTTTGCATACAGTCTTATAATGGTTATTTATATGAAGTCAAACAAATACCGTATCAACTCGAGCAGTCAGGAGCATGTATTACCTTAATCTGGATAAAAGGGCATACGGATAACCCAGGTAATGATCAAGCTGATGTAGCTGCTAAAGAAGCAAGTCATTCTAATTCTGACCCCCTACAAATCAAAGTTCCGATTACAGATTATTTTCCCCTTTTCAAACATGAAGTTCGTCAATCTTGGCAAACCATGTGGCACCACTCGTCAAGTATCAAAGAAAAATACTACTATCAAGTGCAGCTCTATATTCCTACAAAACCATGGTATTTAAATGGATCTTACACGCGACGTCATATAATTAATATCATACGCTTGCGTTTTGACCACGCATGAACTCCCGATTTTAAATATAGATTTCACATCTCTAACCTCCCAAACTGTACATGTGGACAGCCAAACGGAGATAACAATCATATATTTTTTCAATGTCAGCAATATGCGTATAGTCAACGTCTTTTAATTAAGCAATTAATAAAATTTAACATACCGCTACCAACAAACATTCAATCCTTATTATTTGAACCTTCACCACGTATTATTTCACTAGTATACCAACTTCTTGACCATATTAAATTAAGTTTATATACATACGATATTCCATTGTTTTTTCGCATCTTGCATGGGAATTGCAGTTCTAATTTCTTTTGGTGTTAAATACAGTGGCGAGATAACTTGACGTTACCAACAATATTACAAATCTACGTGTGATTAAAAAACCCTGAGTGAGTGATGCGTGTGTATATCAAGTCTCATTTACCATGAGAAGATAAAAAGTGCGTATAGTGACTGGGTAACAGTACGACTCAAGCCCAAACAAACCTGTCAAGTAGAAGGAGGAGGAGAAGAAGAAGAAACACACAGCTGAGCTGAAGCCACTGCCTGCTCGATCTGCATCCGATGGTTGGTTTATAATAAATAAATGTTTTATTGCGCACAAATGTGCATGGAAAATAATAATGATAATAATTCTTATGAGCAGTCGTCTGTACAAAATTTTGTTAAGGATTCTATTCTCAGTTTACACTTAAGTACGTGATAGCGTTCACAGAGTTCGCCACATCTTTTGCACCTGCAGTCCGGACTTGGCTCATGAAAGCTCGCTTTAATACACAGGCGTTGGTGAAACCCATGGACTGAGAGTCTGGTCACAACGTGTCTCAACTCATAGCCTCCCTGAGTCCAGTTGCGGTTGATCATCGCATCACACTGGTAAAAGTCCCACCATATGCTGTCTCTCTTTTGTTGAAGCTCTTGTAGGAGTTCCTTATACGCTGGAGTGGCCGGGAGCAGTAGTTTCAAACGCAGCTCTTCCACAAAGAATAATTCCCTCGACAGTTGGTATACGAGGCGTGATGGAGTGTACTTTGACAGGCAAAGTACTTTCTTTAAATAGAATGCTTTCACCTTTTCTATACTATGTAGTTGCCTCTTTCCAAGATATATCCATATGTTTTCTAATCCATAGGTGGCTACAGGACTAACCTTAAGATGAAATAACTCGATGGCACATGATAGTGAGAGATGGCTCAAAGATCTGATGTCGTTAATGGATTTTATGGCAGCATTTAGTCGGTCTTTTACATGTAAAGAGAACACGTTCCCCGGTGTTTGAAAAGTGACTCCTAGGTACTTAAAATTTGTGACTGACTTTAGTTGTTGGTCATTGATTAAGAATGTTCCCCGTTTTCCTCCTTTTCTGAAGGTCAGAGAGACAGTCTTATTTTCATTTAACCTCAGCTGGTTCTCTTCTGCCCATTTCGTAACTTTATTAAAAGTAGTCTGCAAATCAAACTGAGAAGTTGACGTCAGAACCATGTCATCTGCATACATGAGAATATTGACATTTTCTGAATCTATTCTTTGTACGATGTCAGCTGTGGCGGCAATGAAAAGCAATGGGCTTAGGGGGTCACCTTGAAGGACGCCAATGGTTTGAAGTATCGGATATGACTTGGTGATGCCATCACTAATCTCTACCCAGTTATCTGTAAGGAGATTCTTGATGATTGGAAGAAGATAACAACTAGGCCCGATGATATTTCGCAACTTCTCTAATACGATAACTCTATTGATCGTATCAAAAGCCTTAGAATAATCAATAAAGATTGCATGAAGTTTTCCCTTTGGAATTGCGAGGGCTTCATTAATATACTGCTGTAGACAATCGATTGCTTGAATGGTTGATCTTCTTCTTCTGAAGCCAAACTGGGAATCTGGGAGCTTGTCGTCTATTAATATTGTGAGGCGCTTACATACTAACTGAGTCAGTGTCTTTAAGAGAGTGCATTCCAGGGCAATTCCTCTGTACGAATTAGGGTCTGCTGTATCACCTTTGCCCTTGTACATCATTTTTATTGTGGACTTAGCCCAGCTGTCTGGTATCCTACCCTGTTGTAAACATTCATTCAATAACTGGCAGATGGATTCTTTCAACACTGGGAATATCCCTTTCAAATGTTCATTATAAATGTTATCTGGACCACATGCTTTCCCATTTTTTAGGCTGTTAACAGTTTCTTCTATTTCTTTAGGCGTAAATCTCTCTGAGTCATTCGGGATAACTGTTGGATCGACATAAAAATTGATTGGCCGCGTGTCCCTCTCCTGAAGAATTGCACGAAGGTGCGCTTCCCAGACATCCATTGGTATATTACGAGAAAACTTTGGCTGTTTAGGACGCAAAGCTTTGGTTTATAAGCAGCCATCGGATCCAGATCGAGCAGGCAGTGGCTGAAGCAAAGTAAAAAGGAAGGGGTTCTTAGGAATGGCCGAATGAGTGATTTAAAAGTTAGGACGGCAATGAAGTTTTTGTACATTATTTATAGGGGGGGTAAAACCATATTCTTAGTTGGTTTTTTTATTGGCGTCCTGTGTGCTTTAGTTATTATTAAAACGGACAACATCGAAAATGTAAGGACTAGTTGTCAACCTCGAAAACCCACAGTACCTGCCGGCTATGAGAACTGGGTTTCGATGATGGGTTTGATGAGGTTTAAGTTAGATGATGATGAGTTTGTATATGGAGAAACACGGAGGGAAACAGAATCAAACTACCTATTGGGTAAAATATCTGTAATATGTGCCGTATATGTTCGGAAAGTAAAAAATGCTGTTGCAATAAACAATACTTGGGGTAAACGTTGCAATGAAATTGTTTATTTTAGTTTACACAAAGAAGACAGTTTTCCAGTTATTCATTTTAAAGCAAATAATTCATTTCATTACCTGTGCGATTCCATACGATACATTTGGAAGGAATACATGAAGATTCTTCAGTGGATATTGTTTGTACCGGACGATCTGTTTGTAATTCCGGAAAATTTAAGGTATTATGTTGCACCTTTGGATCATACGATCCCGTACTACATGGGTCACCCTTCTACGTTCTGGGGTCAAGTGTATAATATGGGTCAAGCAGGTTATGTACTCAGTAGAGGTGCTATGGAGGCCCTGCAGTCCACATTCAATTCAACAGGGAAATGTCGAGATGGTGGAAAATATTGGAAAAATGAGGACTTCTATTTAGGTGAGAATATTTATCAAACTTCTTTAATTAAATAGTATAATTGAAAGAGAAATATCAACCACTCTGTTCATTTTGCCATTATCTCCATAGTTGCCATAAAAACAGCGCTTTCCCCATATCTACACTTAGGATGTGGTGATGCAATTTCTTCATGTATTTTCACATACCAGTTTTGGTGTAAAATGTGTAGAAATGAATCCCAGGTGTATTTCCTAATAGAGAGAGAATAATTGTCACATTGCTCAAAGATGTCAATCACTTCATCCAAATAGAAAAAACAAAATTCAGGAATTCGTATATGAATCATATAATAGCCCTAGATTAAAAGATATAAAACATAATCCCCTCCTCAGGTTCATTATCCTGAGATTTTGCCACATTTACCAATTTACAGTATCTCTTAATTTACAGTGGCTTTATAAACAGTCATAACAGTTTCATTTTCAGCCCTCCCAGTTAGCGTAGGAGCATTTTTATTTGACAGTAAGAGAATAAATGTGTAAGTCCACTAGGGCTCTAGACTCTTAGTTATGACCAAGGAGTGAGAAGTTTTGTTTGGTGCACTTATTTTTAATATGGGAAAGAGGTGACCTTGAGAAACAAGACTAATTTTGTTTCAACTGCTTTTTATTGTGTGTTTCTTTTGAACATTATTTTTCAGAATGGATATTTAATAAACATTTCCTTGTTTTTAGCCCTTGCATTCTGCCCTTTTATATTTTAAACACATGAATGTTGTTCCTGTATCCTTGCATTAACTTCACTCAAGAGGAGGGCTTGATCATCAATTGGCAGCAGTCACCAAGGTGGCCATAATTTGAATCCCGGACAAAACGGGTGGGATTATTGAAATGAAATGTAGTTCAGATTCCACAGAAAACTGGAGGTCCCATGACTATGATCATAAAAATCAACTGTCATGTACTTCAATGAAAATAAAATAAAATGTCACTGCAGGCAATGGCTTGGTTGATATATTTTGCAATGTTTTGGTGCATCTTTTCCTTCCCCCTCCTAAATGTCACTTATGTCTGCAGCAGTTGTAGACTTCGTTTTAATGCACCTTGTCCATTTTGCACTATAAACTAATTTTGGTTGAATATGTTATGTGGTTGATTTAAAATATTTGGTCTATTACAGGTTAGAATCTGGATAAAGTATATTTGGGATTAGACTGAATATTTCACAAAGATTCTCAATCAATGCGTGTAGAGTTTGATAGAGTGCTTTTAAGAGATTCCTCTGCCATGACCGAGTGATTTGGCTAATGAGTGTTCTGTTAGCCATCGCCAGAGATCTGACTGTTAATAGCTGATTATCAGATTTACCTTCCTTTAAAAATTAAACTAAATCTTTAGAGCATACAGTCCATTAAAATCCTGAACCCACCTTGACTTCTGCCCAGTCATATTTCCTGCTACTGAACAAGTTGGCTGTGTATTTTGGGTGGTGTAGCTTGCATTTGGGAGGTAGTACATTTGAGTCTCACTGTTGGCAGCCCTGGATATGATTTTCAGTTTTCATGCCAAGTAATTAAGGCCACAGGTGCTTCCTTCTAAGTCTTAGCCCTTTTCCATCCCAACATGACTATAGACCTTTCCATGTTGGTGTGACTTTCAGCCACTTGCATATCAGTACTTGCATAGCTTCCGGTAGATAGTGTTTGTGAGTGTCAAGCTTACCGTAAGATATTTGGGATAGCACCTGACCCCGTTGGTCTTTCGTTGGAATAACCACAAAGGATTAAACATGCGTGTCTGTTATGTGAGAGATTTAACTCTTGGCTTTATAGGACCCATCGAATTTGTTATGCTCATAGTAAAACTTGTTCATATAGTGCTAAAATTCTTTGTGTGGCATGTCTATGGAGTTGGCCTGGTCTGCGATTTAATGCTATCTCAATTATCATTATTTGTTGGTCTTTGTAAAGAAAACACCTTCCAGGTAAATCAAAGCCATATTCATCCTGTGGCAAGTATAAGGGTTCAGAGTTCATCAGTGTTGCCCATTATGGGTTCTTAGATGGCTAAATAGACCAGTTTTGAACTACAAGCTGTGCTGCTATACTAACACGTCAAATCTATCTATAACATTATGCAACAAAATTTGACAGAAGTTTTTGTTTATCTTACCTTTTGTGTTTTTATTGCTTAATTTGGTGATGTTCATAGTGACCATAAGTAGGTAGGCCTAGTTTTTCTTAGGTACCAATATTTTGGATGTCATAGTTAATTTTTCAATTTTTTAAATGGTAATATTGCATTGCTTATTTAATACAACTAGAGTCCTATAGAAGAAATCTAACAGTAAGTACCTCAAGAATTGGTGAGAATAAGTTCAAAAATATTGAATAACATTGAATCTTCATACAACAATGGTGACATTCAAAAACGTACATTAGAACAGCTTTTTCTCTTATGTTCTTCCGACCCCACTGCTCGTACTATAGGCCTACCCCATACATAGTCTCCCATCATAGCACAGTCCCAACGTCCCTGATACCTTCTTTCCATGCAGTAAATGTCTTGATGAAAGTGTTCACTAAGTTCTGCACTCCACGAACCTGCTACGCAGGCGTAGCAGGGGGAGAGGTGATACTCCCACGTGGAGCGTCCCAGGTGGCGGATAGGGGGGTCCTAACCGGCTTGCCGGCGGACTTGAGGGAAATAAAATACCTCTCGCGGACCAAACACACTACCCCCTGCGGGTGGAGGACGCACATGTAGAATACACCTGCGGTATCCCCTGCCTGTCGTATGAGGCGACTACAAGGGGCGACCAAGGAATGATTGAATTAGAGCCATGAAACTACTCTTGATTCGTACCATCATGCGGGGAACACCATGGGTTGCATGTACTTGCGAGTAGTATCACTAAATTGGTACGAAATAGGTTTGTGATTAGTTGTAGTAAGAAGCCTGGCCTGGTGGTTTCCAGTACCCGTGCGTCGTACCCATGTGAGAAACACCGCGGGTCTGGGCGTAGCCTGTGAGTTGTACCGCTGTATGAGCGGCACCGTGGGTCAGCGTTGCCTGTGAGTGGTACCCACTATGTGAGGAACACCACGGGAATACCGGCGCCTGTGACTAGTACACCTAGGTGAGGAACCTTACCGGTTTGCGTTGGCTATGAGAGGCACCATTGTGTGCGAAACACCATAGGTCTGCGTTACCTGTACTAAGTACAATACTTGTGAGTAGTACCATCTTGTGTGGAACACCGTGAGTCTTCCCTACTTTTGATTAGTACCCCAACATGACAAAAACCATGGTTCTACTTTACTCGCGACATGTACCATTCTGTGGGGCCTTAGTCGTGGATTTTGCACCCCTGTAGGCATCAAGCATCATTGTGCTTAATAAATGGTCCCTTGGTCAGTAATACTATTATTCACGACCTTTTTTTGTGTCTGATCCACGTTTTTTTTTTTTTTTGTAGGGTTCATATCCGTCTATTCATTCTTCATGACATTTTTTATTTTATTTTGTTCAGTGGATTAATTCGAACTTTTGGTTATTTCATTTCGTACCATTAGGGGCCGATGACCTCTATGTTAGGCCCCTTTAAACAAAAAACAAAAAAGTTCTGCACTTACAGCTCCTAAATTTAGCATAAGGAAATCAATACCTGTATGAGAAAACAGACAGTGCATTTTTACCGCCATTCTACATCCAAGTACATTATAACTCTGTATCAAATTCTCTTATCAGTTTCATGTGATTTTCACTTCTACCATTGACCAAAAACTGTTGCACTACCATTCTAAAAGCATCCTAAGCATTTCTTTCATCAAGAGTCATTGCATCTACAAGTTCTTTTGATTTTAACATCCCACAAATGTGAGTTCCAGTGAAAATTCTACCTTTTCTTTTGGCTTCAGATAACTTGGGGAACATTTGTCTGATGAGGCTTAGATTAGTAGGCTCTCGCCATATTCAGGGAATTGCAAATGGCATACATTTCTTGTTCCACGTAGCCAACCCTCTAAAGTGGACTGGCAGCTGCCACATGTCACATGTTGGTCTTGAATATGCACACCGAAATAAGCGTGGTACACCTCACAGAACCTCGTACCAGCCACATTTTTATGTTTCATTTGTTTGGATCCAAATGTAATGTTCACAAACATAACAGAACATGTCTACTGGTAATTTACAACTTCTAGATGTTGACATTTCACATTAAAAGTTAACAATTAACATTAGTTATAACCACAGAACTGCATTATATTCACAAACGACAGGAAGTCATTTTGTGAAAAATATCAATATACACTGCTGTGCAAAACTTAGGGACAAAAGTAACTTTTGCATGTTGTGTCACTGCCAAGTAACATAGCTCAAAGAAACTTGAACCGTACATAGGTAGAACTGCTACAGTATGGTTTGGTACGCAAGTGAAAGGAATATGCGGTGAGACAAACAATGAGACAATAAATTACACATAAGTTACTGCCTGGACATCACAAAAGAAAGGGACATGGTTCTTAAAAGGATGTGTGAATACCATGGACAATGATGCATGCTCTGCAACGTGTTCCTATGCTGGCCACAAGATTGGTATGGAGTTCTTTTGTGGTAGGGCGTTCCATTCCTCCACCAGCGTGGTTGACAACTGCTGGATGGTTGTTGGTACATGTGGACGTACTGCAATACGTCTGCCCAACATGTCCTACACGTGCTCGATGGGATATAAGTCAGGGGAACGGACAGGCTGGTCCATTCGCTGAATATCCTCTCATTCCAAGAGCTTCTCCACCTGCGCTGTTCGATGCGGTTGTGCATTGTCATCCATAGAAATGAAGTCAGGGCCGAATGCTCCCCTGAAAAGACGCATATGGGGAAGGAGTACACTGTCACAGTAACGTTGACCGGTGAGTGTACACCATTCAAAAATGTGGAGGTCGGTACGTCCATGCAACATTATGCCTCCCCACACCATAACACTTGGAACACCAAAATGATCATGTTCGACAATGTTCCTGGGTGCATTATGTGTTCCTACCTCTTACCAGATGAGGGTATGTCTAGAATCACTACTCAGACTGAATCTGCTGTCATCTGAGAAGAGCACGTGACCCCACTCCTCGTCGGTCCAGACCTGACGCTCTTGGCATCATTGCAAACGGTGCCGCCGATGTATGGGTGTCTGTGGAACACAACATAATAGCTGTCAGGCAAACAGACCACCCGCGTGCAGTCGCTGTGTTACTGTGGTGTGAGATTGGGTGCCTTGCAGTCCTGTTAAATGTGATTGCAATTGCACCCGCTGTTTGATGTGAGTCTCTTCTTGCCTGCTGCACAATGTAGCGGTCATCTGCTGCTGTAGTTGACCGTGGTCGAACCCCTCATCTCCTTCGGGCATTAGTGTCTCTGGTTCGGAATGCTCTCCATGCACATGAAACAATGCTGTGAGCAATACCAAACTCACTCGTCACACTTTGCCCTGTTTTCCAGTTTCCCAATGATTCTTTCTCGTGTGAAGTCATCCAGACGTCTCTGGGCCGTGTTGTAATGAATAACACCACCACAGTGCACCATAACAGCTGGCTGATTGACTCACACTGTCTTGTCTCATTCCTTCAACTGCCTCGTTTTGTGGGACCAGATGCATTTGGCGGTATAGCCACGCTGACCTCACGTCAGGTTTCTATGCTCGTATGAGAGACCTCTGGCAATATGTTACCCCACTTTCATTTGTTTCCACCGAGTAGTTGATATGTTGCTTTATCTATCTCATTCTTAAGTTTTGCACAGCAGTGTATATTGATAAGTTACGTACAGTTGGCTTTTTAAAGAAGTCGATATATTGAACCCATCCAGACGTAAGTTATACCAAAAAAGGTGAAATATCACATTAAAGTGATCTAGTGGTGATCACCCTAAACAGCTACGATTGCCAGAAAAATTGGTAAATTGACAATTTTTCATAAATCATTAAAATATCAAAGAGTACAGACATTTGAAAAAACTAACAGCATAGCCGTGTTCAGCACATTGATTTCATACAATAAACACAAAGAAATAAACAAGTTTTTGTTACGTAGTATAATTTTTGTTGCAGAATTCTATGGTTCTCTGATTTTCTCAGCCTTTTCTACAACCACTTTTATCGGACTTGTGCCTTCACGGTGGTTCAGAATTTTGCAAGCCTTCTGTGGACTATACATATCCACATCAGCCTATCAGGACTCTAACAGGAATCAAATCAGTTTTGCAAACAAGTAGTAGATGAAAATTCTGATTAATGAAAATAGTCGTACTATATGGGACCATTTTTCAAAAGAAAACATTTATTCGTGTTAATTAACTCTACTAGAACACTTCTTATTCTCCTCATACATCAACTTAAGTCATCTTTGCTTTTTATGCTATATGAAGGAAGCCAATAGTTAGCCACATGGTGTGTGGGTATAGTCTCTGCCTTCTAACTAGAGACCCAGGTTTGATTTTTGATTTGTCCAAGGATATTAATTTTGGTCTTACGAGGTCAACTGGCGATGATGCCAAGAGCATCAGCAGGTATAAGTACCAACATAGTTGGGGATGTGTGGGATCTGGTAAATGTAGCATGGATGAAGTTTAAGGAAGCAGAGATTATCAGTGGAATACTGTGTGGGAGGGATACTGACTGGAAGGTGATTGGGGATTTAAATGAGACTATGGAGTGGGTATGTGGGAAATTGGGAGTGAGATTTCTAGATCCTAATGGGTGGGTAGTAGACAGGGATCTGCGCTCAGATGGCCTTCACTTAAACCGCAGTGGTACTTATAAGGTAGGAAACTTGTTTAGAAGGGTTATAGGCAGGTACATTCAGGGAAACGCGGTGGCCTAGGGAGCGGTGTTAAGCGAACAGGGAACTGGAAATCAAGTAGGGATGACATAAAAATGTTAGTGCTCAATTGTAGAAGTATTGTAAACAAAGGAATTGGATTAAGTAATTTTATAGATATATATTTACCAGATATTGTAATAGGAGTTGAATCATGGCTGAGAAATGATGCAGAAATATTATCACGGAACTGGAGTGTGTAATGTCGAGATAGGATAGGAATGGTAGGAGGGAGAGTATTCATTCTGGTGAAAGAAGAATTTGTAAGCTACGAAAAAGGATGAAAAACATGAAATTCTGGGTGTAAGGCTCATCTCTAAAGATAATAGGCAACTTGATGTCTTTGGAGTGTACAGATCAGGAAAGGATAGCGCTGATGCTGATTCAGAATTATTTGATAAGATAATCAGCTATGTGGGAAACGATAAGGAAAGGAACGTGATTGTAGCGAGTGATCTCAATTTACCAAATGTCAATTGGGAAGGTAATGCGAATGACAGGAAGCATGAACAACAAATGGCAAATAAGTTAATATGGGAAGGGCACCTGATTCAGAAAGTGATGGAACCAACTAGCGGGAAGAATATTTTGGATATGGTACTGACAAAACCAGATGAGCTCTATAGAAAAACCGAAGTAATAGATGGTATTAGTGATCACAAAGCTGTTTTTGTCGTAGTTAAAAATAAATGTGAAAGAAAGGAAGGTATTAAAATTAGGACTATTAGGGAGTACCATATGGCTGATAAAACAGGCATGAGGGAGTTTTTGCAAGTAGCTTTACGTCGCATGGACACAGATGGGTCTTATGGCGACGATGGGACAGGAAAGGGCTGGGAATGGGAAGGAAGTGGGCGTGGCCTTAATTAAGATACAGCCCCAGCATTTGCCTGGTGTGAAAATGGGAAACCAGGGAAAACCATCTTCAGGCCTGCCAACAGTGGGGTTCGAACTTACTATCTCTCGAATACTGCATACTGGCCGCACTTAAGCGACTGCAGCTGTCCAGCTTGGTGAGGGAGTTTTTAAAAAGTAACTATAATCACTGGAAAATGGTAAATAAAAATGTAAACAGACTCTGCGATGGGTTTAAAGCAATTGTTGAGGAATGTAAAAATAGGTTTGTACCTTTAAAGGTGGTAAGGAATGGTAAAGATCCACTATGTTATAACAGAGAAGTAAGGCGACTAAGAAGAAGGTGCAGGTTGGAACGAAATAGTTGTTGTTTTTTTTTTTTTTTTTTTGTTTTTTTTTTTACTAGGGGCTTTACGTCGCACCGACACAGATAGGGCTTATGGCGACGATGGGATGGGAAAGGCCTAGGAGTTGGAAGGAAGCGGCCGTGGCCTTAATTAAGGTACAGCCCCAGCATTTGCCTGGTGTGAAAATGGGAAACCACGGAAAACCATCTTCAGGGCTGCCGATAGTGGGATTCGAAACTACTATCTCCCGGATGCAAGCTCACAGCCGCGCGCCTCTACGCGCACGGCCAACTCGCCCGGTAACGAAATAGTTAGAAATGGTTATGGAAGTAAGGAGAAATTGAAGGAACTTACTAGGAAATTGAATATAGCAAAGTAGTCAACTAAGGATAACATGATGGCAATCATAATTGGTGGTCATACAAATTTTAGTGAAAAATGGAAGGGTATGTATAGGTACTTTAAGGCAGAAACAGGTTGAAAGAAGGACATACCAGGAATCATGAATGAACAAACCAAATGAATGGAGAGTTGCTATAGTAGCCCCTATGTATAAAGGAAAGGGTGATAGACATAAAGCTGAAAATTACAGGCCAGTCAGTTTGACATGCATTGCATGTAAGCTTTTGGAAAGCATTCTTTCTGATTATATAAGACATGTTTGTGAAATTAATAAAGGGTTTGACAGAAGGCAGTTTGGGTTTAGGAAAGGTTATTCCACTGAAGCTCAGCTTGTAGGATTTCAGCAAGATATAGCAGATATCCTGAATTCAGGAGGCCAAATGGACTGTATTGCGATTGACCTATCTAAGGCTAATTGATAGGGTAGATCATGGAAGACTACTGGCAAAAGACTGCTATTGGACTAGAAAAAAGAGTGACTGAATGGGTGGCTATATTTCTAGAAATTAGAACTCAGAGAATTAGAGTAGGGGAAGCTTTATCTGACCCTATAATAATTAAGAGGGGAATTCCTCAAGGCAGTAAACCTTTGTTTTCTTATATATATATATCAATGATATGTGTAAAGAAGTGGAATCAGAGATACGGCTGTTTGCAGATGATGTTATTTTGTACAGAGTAATAAATAAGTTACAAGATTGTGAGCGGCTGCAGGGTGACCTTGATAGTGTTGTGAGATGGACGGTGGGCAATGGTACGATAATAAACGGGGTTAAAAGTCAGGTTGTGAGTTTCACAAATAGGAAAAGTTCTCTCACTTTTAATTACTGTGTTGATGGGGTGAAAGTTCCTTTTGGGGATCATTGTAAGTACCTAGGTGTTAATATAAGAAAAGACCTTCATTGGGGTAATCACATAAATATGATTGTTAATAAAGGGTACAGATCTCTGCACATGGTTATGAGGGTATTTAGGGGTTGTAGTAAGGATGTTAAGAAGAGGGCATATAAGTCTCTTGTAAGACCCCAACTAGAGTATGGTTCCAGTGTATGGGACACTCACCAGGATTACCTGATTCAAGAACTGGAAAAAATCAAAAGAAAAGCAGCTCGATTTGTTCTGGGTGATTTCCATCAAAAGAGTAGCGTTACACAAATGTTGCAAAGTTTGGGCTGGGAAGACTTGGGAGAAAGGAGACGAGCTGCTCGATTAAGTGGTATGTATATCATAGAAAGAAAGAGAGATCCACCTGATCAATACTTATTTATTATTTAAAAAATTTTAAAAAAAGAACCGGTTTCGACTCATCACAAAGTTATCTTCAGCTGTCATACATTTACATTAGACTACACATTCTCAGTAGTAATACCTTGCCAAATTTAAAACAATTTTGTATTGAATGACATTAAATAGTCATGTTTTTGAGTGGTTATCCTGTTCGTATATTTAAGTTTGTTTGAAGACTAATAATAAAAAGATAACTATTTGAAACACATTATAAGTTTACATTATATAGTAAAACACATTGCTATGTACATTTGTATTATCACCTTTCAAGTTATGCAGATAAAACAAGTTCTTATATCAATTCGTCAGGTGTAAAAGGGTAATATGCTTGAATACAGCTGTATAAGCTCTTATAATGTTGTGTTAGGGTTTATACCTTGTCAAGTGAAGAAACATGTGTCGGAAGTTAGAATGACATATGCATAATGAAACGTATTTGAATAGACGTTTGCATCTTGGAGTGTACTTTTACCTTGTTTGCAGTTAATGTGTTTACATGGTTTATATTTAATATGTCAATCAACACAGTTTTTAAGTTACCTATTTTACTATTATTATGAAGTAATACGTTTCATTATGCATATGTCATTCTAACTTCCGACACATGTTTCTTCACGTGACAAGGTATAAAGCCTAACACAACATTATAAGAGCTTATACAGCTGTATTCAAGCATATTACCCTTTTACACCTGACGAATTGATTTAAGAACTTGTGTTATCTGTATAACTTGAAAGGTGATAGTACAAATGTACATAGCAATGTGTTTTACTATATAATGTAAACTTTTAATGTGTTTCAAATAGTTATCTTTTTATTATTAGTCTTCGAACGAACTTAAATATACGAACAGGATAACCACTCGAAAACATGACTATTTAATGTCATTCAATACAAAATTGTTTTAAATTTGGCAAGGTATTACTATTGAGAATGTGTAGTCTAATGTGAATGTATGACAGCTGAAGATGACTTTGTGAGGAGTTGAAACCGGTTCTGTTTAAAAAGAAAAATTTTAATAATAAATAAGTATTGATCAGGTGGATCTCTCTTTCTTTCTATGATATATGGTAGATATCAATACGGAACATAATGAAATTAATTAATCAAGATAAGTGGTATGTTCCGAGCTGTCAGTGGAGAGATGGTGTGGGAGGACATCAGTAGACGAATTAGTTTGAGTGGTGTCTTTAAAAGTAGGAAAGATCACAATATGAAGATAAAGTTGGAATTCAAGAGGACAAATTGGGGCAAATATTCGTTTATAGGAAGGGGAGTTAGGGATTGGAATAACTTACCAAGGGAAATGTTCAATAATTTTCCAATTTCTTTGCGATCATTTAAGAAAAGGCTAGGAAAAAAACAGATAGAGAATCTGCCACCTGGGCCACTGCCCTAAATGCAGATCAGTAATGATTGATTGAGGAGCGATCTTGATGTGAGGGGCAGCAAACCCAATCAAGAGCAACACATTTTTCAAGTGATATTTCAACCCTTGGAGTCATGGAAACCATATTATTACCAACAAACTGAACTACATTCTACAGTTTACTTTGGCAGTATCTTGATGCACACTGTTAGGTTGATAGTAATGCAGGGGATAGCACAGATATCTGCTGCACATGGACAGATACATTTGATCCTTGAACTAGCCAATATACATCCAGTTCTAGGCTTCCATAGTTAAGAATAGGCCTACACCAGGTAATTTTTCTCCATTTTAAGTGATCATTGTTTTGTCATAGCAGCAAAGTTTAGACTGGCATTTTAAAATACTGTGCAATTCGTTGACATAGTTAAAAATAATCCATTATATAATAATGAATCTTGATTGATGAAAATGATGTTTTCATGTAAATTATCAGGTTTATTTAAATTAATGAGTAATAGTATACATAGATATCTTGTAAAAGTCAAGGAAACTTATCTCTTGGTACATTAATCTAATTTAATACAGAAGTGGTGTAATGCTAAAAATTTGAGACCAATTGTTAGGTTACCCAATTATTGCCCATCATAGATATACAAAATATACAAATTATTTGTTATTCAGTATCTTCATAGGAAATGCTGAGGTGAGTTATGTTGACAGTTTTATCAGAATAATCATTGCATGGTTTGAAACTAATCTTATGTGTTCAAATCTCACTGTTGGCAGCCCTGAAGATGGTTTTCTTTGGTTTCCCATTTTCATACCAGGCAAATGCTGGGGCTGTACCTTAATTAATGCCACAGCCGCTACCTTCCAATCCAAACTCTTTCCGATATACTTCCCCGTCGCCGAGAAACTTCAGTGTGTTAGTGCAACGTCAAAACCACTATAGAGAGGGAGAGTGCTTAGTGGATTTATGAAGTTTTCCAAATAAATGGGGTAAATTATTTTTACAGATTTTCTATGTTATTTTTCTAACATATTTTACTAAATGAGAAAATTTTCTTAAGAAGATAGCCTTTATTATTTTCGTAAACTAATCATTTTTTGATATGTTTGCCACATGTATTAAATCAGGAACTTTTATATGGTAGGGAAACATCTGGGAGACCTTGGTATATCTCCTAGAGATACCAGAGACCAACATGGTCGCAGTCGGTTCCATGGGTACAACTTCAACCAACTGTTATTTCCTGGCAGGCTGTCCATGTTGTCAAGCTATTGGAAGAGGAGTGTCTACCCTGTGATAGAGGTAGTTTCCAAGAAAAAAAAGCATCTCTTGGTTTTCTTCAGAAGACCTTTATATTCTATTGGTGGATTGGTTTTGCTTTTTATAAGTTATCACACTTCTTGAATATCTTTAAATTGGAAGTTTGGTTTTCTTCAGAAGACTTTTATATTCTATTGGTGGATTGGTTTTGCTTTTTATAAGCTATCGCACTTCTTGAATATCTTTAAATTGGAAGTTGGTGTTGGGTCACCTCTTGTCTTTTGGTCCTTTTTGCTTATCTTCATTGGCATCTCTGTTGTGTAAAAACTGGTTGGGAGATGTATATTTGTGCAATGGGAGAACATCTTTCTCTTGATGTTAAGGTCAATGTAAAATATTGATCATTTCAGTCTTTAAAAGAAAAATGACAGACAAGTTAGCTTTCTATGGAAGATCTCAAAATTTATCATTAATTCTGTTCCGTATTTTATACATTGCTTCTTGGAAGTACTTTAGAAGTCTGATATAGGCCTATCATGAATGGAAGTAAAGTATGTTTTCTGGAATAGGAAGGAGTAATTTTGATGAATTTCATGTAGAGATCTGAAGTGTGCTAGTCTGTACAGTGTGATTTTGCATTACAATATACATTGCTTGTCATTAAAATTGCAACAGCAGGAAGCGCTGATCTTATCAAGCCCGGTGTGGAGAATGTATAAATCAAGAGTAGACAATAACATGGTTAGCAGATGCTGCATATTACATGTATCAGTAACGTTCACAGGAAACGCCCAGCAATCAGAAGATGAACAGACAGATGAAAGTTAAACTCAGCTATCAAAGGCAATTTATAATTAACATATTTCATGTTTTGTATATTGTATTATTTGTAAGCTTCATTTCTTAAATTTACAAAAAAACTGATCTTTAAATAATAAAGGGAGTGTTCTAGGCAAACTTCGTGTTGCCGCCACAAGAGAGCAGCAAAGACCGGTGCATATGAATGGGCGGACATGCTTCATTCCTTCTAATGCAGTCAGCTATTCTGTCAGGCATTGAAATGAGTGAGAAAAAGAATTGTGGGAACTGGAATTTATTTCAGCTGAAGGTGGAACTCAGAAGAAGAAGAAGAAGAAGAAGTAGTGCAAAAGTTCATGGAAGGAAGGGTGAACTTATAAAAAGTTTTTGTTGTTTGGATTATTGCTGCTATATTTCTTAACCTGACATAGGCCTAGGCCTAGTACAATGTCAATTTTTGGATGCTTTAATCGTCAATATCCGCGTAGCATTTCACATTTTATCCTTTATAGGCTTGAAGATTATGATGCCACATTTAATGTGGAAAATCGGCAGAATGAGGGGGAGGATATTTTCATAATGAAAGTACCAACTGCAGTAGTATACAAGGACATTAATGAAAGTACAGACCTTCCAACTGTGACAGTCCAGTGTTTTTCAAGATATTTAAAGAATTGTGAGCAACGTGATTCAGGTGTGGGTAGTAAAATGTACAAAGAGAGATGCTTGTGTTGGGCAGAGGAAGGTGAATTTACTTTTCTAAATGGCAGAGGAAGGTGAATTTACTTTTCTAAATGGCAGAGTTACATCAGAGTATAGGAAAAATGTGATGTACCATGTAGACTTGAAATAGCAGACTTCTTAATTGAGGAGTGCCAGTGTGAATGTAGTGCTGGTATGGGACCATTTGCTCATTTAAAACGTATATGTACTACATTACATGCTTTGTTGGATTTTAATACCAGCAAGACCTTCATTTGTCAGGAAACCTGTACCAGCCAGCTACAATCTTTCCACAAGTGTAAATAATTTAAAGTCACTCCAATTAAGGCTAATGCAGTAGACAGTCCAGGTCAAGTCATCTGTTCAAGATATAAGAAGTCATGATCCCCGGCCACACTGGTTCGAAATACTTCATCATACAATGAGTACTTCAGAAATGTATCCATAAACCTCACTGCAAATTACCCGTCCCCAAATCCCATGTCAATCTTAATGTTGTATCCTTCTGCACATCTTAAAACTGTTTATAATGATCATGATTATTTTGGACCTGGCAACGAGAAATTCTTAACTTCTAAAAAGTTGAAAGATGTTTCTCCAGGGGATTGTACTGATGTGGAACTTAAAGCTAGAGGACAGAGTGCAAATCCACTTAGGTTCACAAAATGCTCCATCAGAATACCTAGCTCATTGCTTAAACGTGTTTGTCACCTTACAGAGAGGAATGACATGAAACAATTTTTAGCTCAAGTAACATCATGTCATGAATTGTCGACACCTGCTATTGTTCATGGAAGAAATTATGAAGGTGTGGCATAAAAGGTTTCGAGGAACTTTATTCTATGGAGGCACATGAGTGGAAATTATTCACAAGCGTAGAACATCCATACTTGTGTGCTTCACCTGACTTGAGTTCTAGGTGAGAATGAACTTCTTGAAATCAAGTGTCCATACTCGTGCAGAGATGAAATGGTTTCCTGTGAAACTGTGGAATACTTGTATCTTTGTGATGTATCAGGAAACCTACCTTTGAAAATTGATCACTTATGCTACTGTCAGATACAAGGGAAGCTATACTGTGCTGAAAGGAGTCTTTGTAGACTTGTAATATATACCTTCAGGGACATGAAAGTTATCCTTGTTCATAGTAATGAAGAATTTATTAAACATATGATATCTTTACTAAAACACTTATCACAATAACCATCACACATCATATATCATAAATCTATATATATAAAATAAGAGTTTTGTCTGTACATTGCTCAGAATTTGAAAGAAAAAGGTATTTCTGTATCGTTCATGTCCACAGTAACAAGGAAATGCACTTTTTTCTTTTCCGTAATGTCTGTATGTATGTATGTATGTATGTATGTATGTACACGCATCACTTGAAAATGGCTGAAGAGAATTTAATGGAAATCTGTATGTAATGTCGGGGGATGAGCCATTACAATCTAGGCTATAAATCATTTTATTCACGCTGAGCGAAATGGTAGTTTAGGGGAAGGCCTAAAATTCAATTCTCAAATATTTATATTTTAAGTGGTCCTGTCCATAAATACTACATAACTAAAGTTACATAGAATTAAATTTCCGATCATTTATGTCTTACACAATTTTACCGTACCGGCTATGATAACACTGATATTCATGAATTTCGATTTTTGTTGCTAAGTTCACATCAACGCCGAGCCACGAGAAAATGGGTGAACAGAATTTAATAAAAATCGGTATATAGAGTCGGGGAAGAAAAAAACTGTAGTCTAAGCTATCAACAATTTTACTGAACCTGGGTGAAATGGTAGTTTAGGGGTAGGCGCCTAAAATTTAATTTTTAAATACCTTCGTTATTGCTCCTATAGAAAAGTACTACATAACAAAAGTTATAGAGAATACAATTTCCGATCATTTATGTTTTATTCAGTTTTACTGTACCGACTGTGATAAGAGTAGTATTTCAGAGTCGGAAGAAAACTAAATGTGAAGGCCTACAATATCAAAAGCGCATAACATTGATCAACAATAACATTACATTGACCATTGTTTGTTATGATGTTCTTTGCCTCTTATCATGCCCTCAACTCCTATAGATGGGATTACTGTTGCGTACCGAGTATAACAGCCTGACTCAATATTGGCGGAAAAGAGCTGGGAAGTTAGAAAACTTTTTGCTTTAGCATGCCATTCCTCTGGTTCATACATTGTCTGATACTGCTGGTATGTAACACACTGGTTCATCAGTATTCCAGCTATTCGTTCCCTACTCTGACATGCTGTTTTGAATGAACAGTGTGCTGATATGGCAGAGGCTCATTTAGTAATAGTAGTATGACCTGGTCTAGAATTACAATTTAGGCCTGTTCCAAATTATAGCTCTCGCGGACCAAACACACTACCCCCTGCGGGGGGGGGACGCACATGTAGAATACACCCGCGGTATCCCCTGCCTGTCGTAAGGGGCGACCAAGGGATGATTGAATTAGAACTATGAAACTACTCTTGATTCGTACCATCATGCGGGTAACACCATGGGTTTGCATGTACTTGCCAGTAGTATCACTAAATTGGTACGAAATGGGTTTGTGATTAGTTGCAGTAAAAAGCCTGGCCTGGTGGATTCCAGTACCCGTGCGTTGTACCCATGTGAGCAACACCGCGGGTCTGGGCGTAGCCTGTGAGTTGTACCGCTATATGAGCGGCACCGTGGGTCAGCGTTGCCTGTGATTGGTACCCACTATGTGAGGAACACCACGGGAATACCAACGCCCGTGACTAGTACATCTAGGTGAGGAACCTTACCGGTTTGCGTTGGCTATGAGTGGCGCCATTGTGTGAGCAACACCATATGTCTGCGTTCCCTGTACGAATTGCAATACTTGTGAGTAGTACCAACTTGTGTGGACCACCGTGAGTCTTCGCTACTTTTGATCAGTACCCCAAAAAGACAAATACCCTGGTTCTACTTTACTCGTGACATGTACCATTCTGTGGGGCCTTAGACGTGAATTTAGCACCCCTTCAGACATCAAGCATCATTGTGCTTAATAAATGGTCCCTTGATCAGTAATATTCTAATTAACTACCTTCTTTTTGAGTCTGATCCACTGTTTTTGTTTGTTTGTTTGTTTGTTTGTTTGTTTGTTTTTTTTGTTTTTTTGTAGGGTTCATGTCCATCCATTCATTCTTCATGACATTTTTTAAATTTTATTTTGGTCAGTGGATGAATTTGAATTTTTTGTTCTTTCATTTCGTACCATTAGGGGCCGATGACCTCGATGTTAGGCCCCTTTAAACAACAAGCATCATCATCATCAAATTATAGCATTACAATTCACTAAATAATTCAAAATTCAACTCTGAAAAGAGACGTGTCTTAAGAAAAGCGTCTTCCTCTTCACTTTTATTAAATTCTACATTCATTTTGTTTCAAATTAGCAGTGGAGAGGGGTTTTCTCCTCTGGCTTGGAGGAAAAATTTGCCTCCAAATCAGTTAGATTTTTCCGCCACCAGTGTAGTGAAATGAGATTTTCCGACTCATCGGGTACTCCTAGGAAAGAGATTAGTGAAAGGGCATTAGTTTCATCCTCCTGGGACTTCCCACTATTCGACACACACACACACCCCCCCCCCCCCCCAACGAAAAAAGACGAAGAGTGTTCACGGATCAAGGCTGTGCGACTTGGCCATGAATGAAATTAACTCTAAGAAAATGAACTGCTGCGCGAAGACTTGCAGTAACTTATGCCTTTAGCTTACCATATGTAGACTCTGTTATCTTGAAGCTGATGGTGGGTGGATCTCTCGTACCGGCTGCATGGTTTGGGTCATGTAGCTGTCAGCTTTTATTCAGGCAGCCCTGAAGATGGTTTTCCATGGTATCCCATTTTCACACCTGGCACCATACCCATACCTTAATCAAGGCCACAGATGCTTCCTTCCAACGCCTAGCCCTTTCCTATCCCATCGTTGCCACAAGACCTATCTGTGTTGGTGCAACGTAAAACAAATTTTAACAACATAATGTTGGGCTCATCTATACTGCACCCCATGATGTCTAGGTTTGAGAGCTGGGCCTCGCCATGGGTATCAAGAGCGAAGTTGTGCCTTATGAATCCTCTTTCTCACAGTGTGTGTTAAAACATGGTGACTTGAGGCTGCCTGAAGATCATTATTCAGCATGGTAGCGTTGCGTTCAGGATTCCTACAAGCTGAAATTCAATGGTAACGGTCATTGAGTGCATTCTTAGCCCCCGGATGACCTGCGGGAGACAAGTCATCACCATTTCCTATGTCCCTGTACTGCTTCCATGTTCATATAACATCGCTTTGATTACAGCCCACACATTGAGCAACTGCCCTTGTTGACCATCCTTCTTGACATAATGTGATTATGTGTACACATTCCCATGTTGATGTTGCACGCCGTGCCATCCTAGTCACTCACTCCACTGCTGAGAACACACCTCTAATGCTTCCGAACGAATGCTACATCTTCACATGAAATACTGCCTCCCATTCGAGAGTGGCGTTCTACCTCTATGTTGGGGTGCACGCAGTTGTATGTATATTTACAAACATCGTAAAGGTTGTCTTTCTGGTCTACATAGGACAGGCCAAGATAGTAACACAGTTAAATGACACACACAGAGGTGATGCAAAACTTTTTTTTGTGTAGAAAAAAAATATTGTTTTTTAAGGTAGGTTTATGTCCAATAACATTTGCCCTTCCTCAATTTAAATGTTTCAGGATTATTAGATTTTGATTTGTTGTAATTATTATGTATATTCATACTAATTATTGACTAGTTCTTTACATCTTGTCCCTCAGGTGCAACTTCCCTTCCTCCAGCATGTGATACTTTCTTCTTTGTCTTGCTTTGTGGCATTCTTTGTCTTTTCCTCTATAGACTTATCAGTATGGCAGCTGTTGCAGGCATGAAAGTAGTTTTAAATTTATAGTTACTACAGCAGATATGCTTTCCTGTCTGTCTATCCATTATACCTGGCTGCAATAACATTCATTCTTAATTCAGTACTGAAGCCAATAGTTGACCTTCTGATACCTCACCAGGTGGTTGGAATATTTTATTAAGTTACTTGCAATTATATTGATGCACACACAGGTATTTTGTGTTCAGTATTTGGGACTCAATTGCATAGATGATTCTTCCAAGTATGGAGTGAATTATGTTATCTGTTATTTTCTCTTTGCTTCATACTGAGAACACTTCAATAACATATTCTTTACCTAGTAGTTAGGCTGGGCTAGTCACACTGAATTTACTAAGTTGGACAGTGTGGGTTCCAGGTAAAAGATAAGAATATGCAACTTACTAGAGTACAAGAGCAGTGCATATGATAAACTGGACACACTGTTTTAAGTTTTCCTGGGAAGTGTGAATATTAGTAGCAAGATCTCGTGAACTCTTTTGTGAAGTACTACTTTTTTTCCAGTGGGCACTGATCTTTACACTTTCCTGTGTGTTTGCAAATATGTCTTCATGTATTGTAATATGGGGCATGGGAGGACAGAGTACTAATTCTAATAACTGAACGTGATGAAGGACCTATTGAAAATATAATTACGTTCATTGCAGATGATGTACTAACATTCCTCTACTGAATGCTATATTGGTATTTTATTCTGAGCAATTCAAGCTAAATTATATTCAAACATTACCAAATTACCCTTAATATGTGCATTTCTGAAATATGGTTGATTTAATTCCAGTGCTTAAAATAGTTTGGTAGCATCTACCTCTACTTCAGTAAAGTATTATATGAGCTTACAGTGCCAACCATTCTTCAGTTTAAGTCCAAGAATCACACTAATTGTCTTGGAGTTCAATAATTATTTACATGGACAGTATGATAATTTATAGACGTTATCTTGCTGGAAGAAATTCTTGCTGCTAAATTTAACAAACTGTCATTCCTCATGGTACAGCAGTTGCTCACAGAAATGGGTGAGATTCTGAGAACTAACATAGACAAATTGTGGGAATTTTAGTTTCTTATAATCCACTCTCTTGATTCATTTGGTCTGCTGTACTGTGTTATGATTCAGCAATCAAGTTGCAGTAAGTAATTTATTAATACAGTCTACAACAGAGAGAGAGACTCCAAAATTATGACTAACCTTTCTTATTCTTGGTTTCATTTTTTAATACCTAATCGTTAAATAGTCATGTTATGTAGAAAGGAGTACTGTAAATGTTGTTATTTATGTACCTTGTTTCCAGCTTAGATTCTTATGACTGTTAATGCTGTTCCATGAGTATCGATATTGAAACTAGTTTTTCGTGTCATACCAACACGATTCTGCTTAGGAAAGTGCTAGTAGTCCTTTATCAATAATGGTAAGTGTGTGCAATTGTGTATGAAGGCTGTGAATCAGTAAGAGGTTAATGGGAAGATACAGCGTAACGATTGCAAGAACTGGTTTCATTGAAGGGATGATACAAATATTTCATCATTAACTGATGGCATACATACTGTTCTGTCTTTGTTCTGTATATTTATATAAAGAGTATATGAGAGTACTTGTACCTTAAATTTATCTCAATACTTGCTTTCATATTTGTTTACACTTATCATTAGCCACAGACTTGGATACCTGTATCATTACGAGACAGAGGTGAGATAAATCATGTTCGTTGTCCTTCAATAGCTGTTGACCCTCAGCTGATCTCAGTTAGGATTTTATTATAGTTTATTGTTTTAGAAAGTATTATTCTGTACATAGAAATTGTAATTTTATGATTTAAGGATTTTACTATGTATATTTTCCCAGTTTTTAATTGTATCGAGTAGAGTTTTAATATGTTAGAGACCAGTATAGCCTACTTCCATTGTCCTGCTTTCTTATATCAAATTTAAGTTGTCTGGGAAGCATTGCAATGTGCAAAATTTCCCTTAAATATTTTGGGACCATTTATCAGATTCACAAAATTTCATGAGAAATATGGTCAAAGGAGTGGCAGTACTGCAAGAAAATTTTACAACACACTAATAATGCTATATTTCTTTGAATTTTGTTATCTTGTGTTCAGGCTGTTCTAGTCACACTGGCTTTACCTCTGGACAGTGTGAATATTAGTGACAGAGTTGGACTCTCAGAGTTAGATTAAGTTAACCGAACTGCATAGTAATTATGTACTGTACATGTAATAAACTGATCACACTGATTAAATTTGCTTAGGCAGTGTGAATATTATGGTAATGATAAAACACCACAGTTTGTTTATTGAGGGAACACCAGTTCAGGAAACAAAATAACGTGCACATCCTTCAGCATCCATATGTTGTTTCATTTCATTTTTTGTTATTGCGTTGCTTATTATCTTCAAGAATTATTGGTGTTTTCCATTAGTTTCTAATAGGTTGAAGAGTTTAAGCAGCTTGGTTTTATATGTTAACTGGCAATCAAGGCATACTTCAAGTAAAGAAAGTGAAATGTGTGATGTAATATTTTGGAGACACACTTTTCAATGTTGTGTCCTAAATTATAGAAGCATTCACTCTGTTAAGAAGTTAATTTGCATAACCCAGCTGTCTTCATCAGGGAGTCAGTAAAGAACAAATGTCACTCTCAATCATATCTACTGTATGTATGTCTACCCTTAGTCCTGTTTCCTGATGTGGGGCTAAGGATGAGATGAGATGAATTTATATGGTATGTTTTTACAGCTGGATGCCCTTCCTGATTCCTATCAAACATATCTACTTTGTATAGGAAAAAAGGCACATTTATATGTAGTGTTTTATGCCCCCACTAACTACTAATGATTTTTGTAGATGTTGAAGTGTCAGAATTTTAAATCAAAGGAAACTTTTTACACGATGGTAAACTTACTAATGTGAAGTTGTGGCATATTTGAATGCCTTCAAATTCCACCAGACTGAGCCAGGCTTAGCAATCTTCCTCAGAATGTTTTTCAAAGTAATGTTTTAATGTTGTCCTTTCTTCTTCTCTTTTTCCTCCTTTTCTCCATTCAAAATTTCAACTACCTCTGCTGGGTTTGAACCAATGATCTTGGTATCCGGAGGCCAACACTTTACCACTGATCCTCTTCTGCCTGACTTATGAGGAATTTATTCCACTTCGAAGTTGGGAAAACATGTAGGCTACTAAGTTATGTTGCCTCTCAAGTTTTCAAGTGAATTAGATCACTGTGCACATTAGAGTAGTGTTATATTTGTTCCTGTTTAGTGAGAATGCATATTGAACAATAAATTCATACACATATCTTTCAGCATTCAATCTGAAAGCCTCTTTGAATTAACTACATATCTCCTCAATTCCTCTATTTCCAACTAGCTCTGTGGCCTCATTTAGTTCCACACCTCATATCATTAAATAATTAAAAACTAAGTCTAACCATAGTCTCCTTGGTCTTCCTCTACTCCTCTTACCCTCCATGGCCAAGTCCTTTATTCTCGTCAGTAACCTATCCTCCATCTGCCTTGCATGACCAAGTTGGTATAAACTGACATAAACATACTGTTTCATCCATAGAGCTTATTGTTAATTAACCTTTATATCCTCATTCCGAGTATCTTCCGACCTCGACCTCGAGAGTTGCCTGGTGTTATGTATCCAACTGAGATACACTGGGGGCTCACACCATGCATTATGGAACAAGGAGATATACCATAGTCTGAGCAAAGACACAAGATTTTTTGTTTTATATTGTGTGAATACACTGTTGGTAATGACATTATGCAAATGATTTGAAAAATGTATGCAGTCTTTTCTTTTTTTTTTCCTAAGAGAAAGGGTGGTGGTACTCACCCAGACTTTCCATAAACTGAATTTCACAGAAGCTCCCACATTTTCTTCATATCTACAGATGTACCATCATCTTCTCTTGATAATTTACTTTTTATCCAAAGCGGAATGTCGTCCTTGCAGCAGCGATTGGTCAAATATCTCTCCGTTTTGAAACTGGCGAAAGGAGGTCCAACTATTTTTATGAACATGAGTGCAGAGGTGGTTTGTATTGATAAAGATGATGTGGATGGTGTCAGTATGAGGTTTCATCTGCGAAAACCCTTTTTTTCATTCAAATTCACTGGAAGATACAGCAAAAGTCTATCCAGCAGTTTATCTTCCTTAAGATACTCACAAAAACCAAGAACAACCTCTCTTTCGTTTACTCAAATGGTGACTTGTCCTCCTGTCTTTTCTGGCCAGTAACAAGAGTCCAAGACTTGGGCCCAATCGGGAAAATCATCATAGAGTACGTCCCCTCTAGGGGTCTTCTTTCTAAGGATTCCTTTAGGCTCTGATAAAAGTTGCCTGGATTCTCTGAACAGTTATGCTTTTTGCTTTGTTTCTTTTGTTTTTAAGTTAAGCCTCTTTGAAAGTCATGTTCTTTTCACTTTTGAGAGAGATGCTGTAATATAGACCAGCATTGACAATTCTTTTTTTCAAACACATTTATCGTGTGCCTTATCTTCTTGTCAGCTTTGTACAACTTTAACCTTTTCCGGTCCAACGTTGACATCGTGGTTTATTGTAACTGGTCTAGCGTCGAGGTCACCTCAACATTATGTTTCGTTCTATTTAAGAAGTTATTTATTGAAGTTCTTTGATCTGATAGAGGTCGATCGATAACCCTGAAGTTTCTAGAGCAAATTTTTGTGCACATAGGAAGCCGTTCTGTTATCTCCATGGAAATAATACGAGATATATGTAGCCGTGTATCGTCATGGTTACTCGCGGCCTGTCAGCTGTGTTTTGTTTACATTGAGTAATGTGCACACGTGTTGTACTAGGCGTGTTTATCTGTGAATGCGAATTGTCTCAGTTGAATTTGCGATATAAAAGTGGCAAATATGAATGAAGGAGAAATACGTATGCATGTTTATTTAGACAGCAGTGATGATGATTATTTATTTGAATTAGATTAATTTAGAGAAGTGTCAGGTGAAGATGAAAGTATAATGAACTCCAGCATTGCAAGTGAAACTTCATTGACTGGACCTGTGTGTGAAAAAGCACGGAATGATCCCGGACCATCATATGCTGTTTCTGAAGATTCAGAAGAGGAATTCCCAGTGACTGCTACAAAAGCAAGAAGGCGCACAAAGGTAATGGGCCGGGGGAAGGAGGTGATACGGCACATGGCAATGATGACGCTTCTCAGCGATCATTTGAGTAACAGTGATGCTGAAAATACTTCCGCACATACAAATGGGAATACAAACGACAATAGTGTTTACCGGAATGTAACATTTCATGATAGTGAGTGTCCTAGACTGTTATTCATCAGGTCAGGAAACTAGAGGACCATAGGTTCCTCCTAGCTGTATCACTCAAGTTTTTTATGTTATTTTTCACTCCTGCACTGATGACTTTTGTGTAAACCTGTAAGTAACTCACTAGACTCACGTTTATGTAATATAATAATCATAATAATACTATAATTATAGTTACTAATAAAAAGTTCCAAGTTTAATCTGACTAGGTAAAAATGTGAAAAATTAATTTGGACCAGACTGTTGGAACATGCGACAGAAAATTGGACTCCAAAGGGTTATATTTCTTTTTCCTGAAATTCTAAACTTAAATCTCTTAGCTCGTCAGTGTGTTACACATTAGCCCCAAATCCAAAATAAAATGGCAAGATGTAATTTTCTTCAGCAGGCCCTCTTAAATACATCACTCTGTTTGCTTATTGCAGCATCGTTCTGTGTTTGTTCGAAATGACAAGCTAGTGCTGGGTAATCTTGTCACACTGTATGGACTTTATGGAAGCTTGATACTACCCATCGTGTATCAATACCCTTCCTATTTTCAGGAACTGCAAATCTAATGTTGCTGCACACTCCTGTAGTTGCCTTGAATTTTTATTGGAGTCCGGCTCCATGGCTAAATGGTTAGCATGCTGGCCTTTGGTCATAGGGGTCCCGGGTTAGATTCCCGGCAGGGTCGGGAATTTTAGCCATCATTGTTTAATTCTGCTGGCACGGGGGCTGGGTGTGTGGGTCGTCTTCATCCTCATCATGACGCACAGGTCGCCTACGGCCGTCAAATCAAAAGACCTGCACCTGGGGAGCCGAACATGTCCTCGGACACTCCCAGCACTAAAAGCCATACGCCTTTTCATTTTTATTGGAGAAGCATGGTATGTGACATACAGTTTGTCCATAAAACTCTTAAATCTATTTACTGCAGCCATACTACTTATTGTACGTATCATTAGTGAATAATTCCAGACAATGATTCGCACTGTGCCACAGAATGACATTTAGGAATCTGTCTTGCCATAATTTTCTAACACCGCTATGTGCACTGAACATCACTTCAGCTCCATCACAAGTGACAGACAAGAGGTAATCCTGCAAGTAGTCTATTGACATTCCAAGGTTTTCAAGTTGATTCATTAATGAACAGAAAATCTATTTGGCAGTTACATCATTAAGTTCAATCAAATCAAGGAAAAGCTCCATCAGAGCAGGCAAAGTAATTTCACACAAATATAAACTATTACAGCACTTTTGATAATAAAAGTGGTTGTTTCTTGATAATTATTGAAATTTTGTTTTTGCAACTGAGAATTTGATTGACAAGAGTTTTCCACAGTACATTGCCAAGGTTAATTAATGCAGGCATTGGTGTAATGAAGAATGCGGCCCATATCTACACCATTAAGCTCCTGAAGGCTTATTTCATCTTCAAAGTTGTTGAATGATTGGTTCTTTTCTTGCCACTTTATGCGATTGTGGAAACACCTTAGCAGTAACTTCATTTTCACGAGACAGAGCTTTCAAATACACTTTTCCCAAAGCTTTGTGTTTAGCTTCTTTTTTTAATTTTCAAAGCTGTTGTTTGGGCTACACTTTCTTTATGGCCGTAAATCTTTTTCCTCGAGGACCTTGATTGTTTTTTTCAACCTTGTTGAAAGGTACTGATTTTATTCCTGGCCCACTCTGTAGAAAATTTCACAGCCATCTGTTTTTCTGGACATAAATTTGTAATATCTTGGCACATCTCACAACCTAGCATTTTATTTTTTGCATAAAGCCACTTGTTTCTCTGAAAGAAGTAATTTCTCTGAGTTAATGTCCAACAATCGGGGCCCATCATAGCCATAATTGTTTCCCTTGTGAATTGCTGTAAAACTACCAGCACTTGTGATGTTTTCTTCACATTCACTTGAGTCACTGTTTGCAGGTTCAGGAGATACTCCAATAGTATCACCACTGCTAAAAGTCAAAAATAAATAAATACTGGTAAATGAATAAATGTCTTCTTTTATTATACACCAGTACAAAATAATAACTTATTTTATTAATTTCACTTCTGTAACTTGTGAACCACTCACAGCCCTTACTCCTACTAAACGACTGCTACATGCCAGCCCCAATCAGTACTTTCTGGAAGGGGCGAGTGAGTCAGATGACCGGGGATCTCCCGGTCAGCCTCTAGGACGGGGCTAGCCTTTCCGTGTATTGTTTTCGTCGGCTGGTTTACCTGTGAGTTTCTGGGAGATGCAACAAGAATGTTCTGTCTCAAGCCACATTGCAAATATTCTGGTACTCATCGCCCGAGTTATAAAAAGGGAGGCTAGCCACGGACAGTCGGTCAGTTTAGGACTCAGTAGTGTAGTCAGTGTGAGGCTCTGTGTGTTGGGGTTCGGTGGCTGGGCTGAGGGCGACAGAGGTGTTGGTAGTCACTAGTGTTCCACCCAGGTCTGAACAAAGAGTTGTGATGGTTGTTATATCAGAGTGTCTAGTGAGTAGCTGTACTGAAGACTGCGCATGGGACAGTCTGGGGATTGCCTGTGATTAGTACCACTATATGAGGAACACCACAGTTCTTGGCTGCTCCTGTGATTAGTACCACTATGTGAGGAAAACCATGGGTCTGCATTACCCATGAGTGGTGCCATTATGTAAGGAACAATATAGGTCTGCGCTACCTGCGAGTAGTACGTTACCTGTGTTTAATACCCCTGTGTGGGGAACACCGCGAGTCTATGTTACTTGTGATTAGTACCGCAACTTGAGGAACACCATGGGTCTATTTGCCTGTGGGTGGTACCATAATATATTTATATATCTGAAAGTACACAGGTTTTATTCCCAATTACAATTAAGTACCTTCTCAACATTCATTATTAATCTATATCTATGAACTTAAAATTTAACAAAAAACAAAGTTAAAAATCAACTAAAAACAACATAAAACCAAATGAATATTAGCATTATATATGATACTATTTACTATTTAAAAGAAATGAAAAATGCACTAAGAAATCACACGGTAATACAAAGCAAAAGACAATACAAAAAAACAAACTAACTTAAAACACACATGAGTACACTGGGATATATGTTGAATACCAGAAAGAATTATCAAAAGTTTACATATTGTAAAGGCAGGCTTGTAGTTTCTTATTGAATTCATCATCCAATTTGGTGAATATATCGACTTCTTTTATTACAGTGTTATAAAGCCTTGTCATTTTTAGGAACGGTGAATTTGACTGATGCAATGTTTTTGACGCGATCTTGGCTGCGGAACATGGAATGAAATGAGCTTTAACAAGTCCAAAGAATCAAATTGTCCTATTACAATTTTTCTTAGTATATGTATAGAAATTAAGGACCGTCTGGTTTTCAATGAACGAAATTGAAATATATTCCTCAATAACTGGGTTGATGTGTCAAAATGGCAAAAAGTATTAAAAGTTTAAAATAAAGATAACGTAGGAACTTGTTTTGTACAATTTCAATAGCATTCACTTGTTGCTTTGTATATGGGCTCCAAATTATTACAGCACGATAATACAAATATTTACCTTACTAAGGAGACGTATAATTTATTCAGTACAGAGGGCTGGGTAAAAGGTCTTGAATTTCTTATCAAAAATCCTAGCGTTCGGTTAGCATTCTTTGTTATTGTATTGATGTGGTCATTGAAAATTAGCTTACCATCAAAAATTATACCCAGGTCCTTAAACGTTAAAATCCTATCCAATTTTGGCTCGCCTATATGATAGACTGAGACTTCAAATTCCTTCCTCCTGGCAAACGTCATGTATTTACATTTACTAACAATCAAAGAAAACTTATATCACACCATGAAATGACATTATCTATGTCCTTTTGCAACTCGTCCTGGTCTTTGTGGTCGCTAATGTATTTGTAAAGTTTCAAATCATCTGCAAAAAGTAATCAGAGAAGGGCAAATATCGTCTGGTAAATCATTAATTAGAATTAAAAATAAAAGAGGTCCAAGATTAGAACCTTGTGGTATCCCAGAAGGACTGATAAAATTATCTGAAATGTCATTGTTAAAAGAAACAAACTGCTGTCAATTTTTAAATACGAACACATTAACTGCTTCAACTGTTTACAAAAACCATATTTATACATTTTTGCAATTAAAATTCTATGGTTGACTCTATCGAATGCTTTTTCGAAATTCATATAAACAACATCAGTCCTTCCGTTGGTATTAATGGTATCATACAAATTTTGAGTATAGCCCAAAAGATTTTTGATAACTGATCTGTTGGGTACAGAACCATGTTGAAATTCAGATAACGGAATCTTAACATGGTTATAAATCTTACTGTGCAATATGCTATGTTCGTATACTGTAGCTATGGTGTTGATAATGCACACTGGACGATAATTAGATATCATTACAAAATTACCTGTTCCAATGATGGATGTAACTTTAGCTATTTTGCATTTCTCAGAAAAGGATGAAGTGTGAATAGAACGATTAAAAAATGAAAATTAATTGATTAGCCAATAAATCGGCACAAGCCCTAATTATATATGGTGGTATGCCATCAGGACCACTTGATCTTTTAGGCTTTAATTTACCACTAATAGCCTTTTTCACTTCTTCAACAGATATCTCATTGACATACAGGAAAACGCGGGAATGTCATCCAAGCCTAAATTATTCAATATGTAATTAAAATCTGGTCTGATGTTAACTGAACAAAAAATATCGAGCAAAGCCATGAACAACATTACTGTCCTCGTAGCTCTCACCATTATACTCAAACATAGTTCCTCTTGATTCGCTTACTTTTAATGTGCCTCCAGGAATGTGTTACATAAGGTCATCGGCTCTATATCACATTTTAAAGTAACCTCTACTTCATTGATGTAATCTCGATATACAGAATTAATTTTTTACTTTCAATTCAAATCTAAGCTGTTTGAATGGATCATCATAGTACTCGGAGAAATTCCTCTTTTTGGCACACTTCCTTTTCTTTTCTTTTTGATTATCTGAATGATATCATGATTAAACCAGACTAGAAATTTTTACTTTTTAATGACATGACTGGGAGCCTCCATGGCTCAGACGGCAGCGTGTCGGCCTCTCACTGCTGGATACCGTGGTTCAAATCCCGGTCACTCCATGTGAGATTTGTGCTGGACAAAGCGGAGGCGGGACAGGTTTTTCTCCGGGTACTCCGGTTTTCCCTGTCATCTTTCATTCCAGCAACACTCTCCATTCTCATTTCATAGCATCTATCATTTATTAATAAATCACTTTGGGAGTGGCGACCCCATCGTACTAACAGCCTATATCTGCTTCATTCATTACATCCCTGACCTGGTCAATGACTGGAAAACAGGTTGTAGGTTTTCATTTTCAATGACATGACTCTTAGGTATGCAATTATCAAAGCATCTATATATTGACGAGTAAAAGAAATCCACAGCCTAATCCATGTTCTGATACGTATACAACGGGTTCCAATCAGTATCTCTTAACTCATAATACAGTTGTAGAAAATCCGCTTTCTTGAAATCATAGTATTCTCGATTTATATTTTTTGATAATGAACACCTCTTTACTGAAATTAATGATAAACAAAGTGGGGGGTGATGTAAGTCGTCAGGCACAAGAGCAAATTCCTCACGTTTAACGTCAACTATAAAACTGACCAGTACAAGATCCAGCGTCCCAGAATTGTAATTTTATTGCTGGGGCTGTACCTTAATTAAGGCCACGGCCACTTCCATACAACTCCTAGGCCTTTCCTATCCCATTGTCACCATAAACCTATCTGCATCAGTGCAACGTAAAGCCACTAGAAAAAAAAATCAATATTGTAATTAAGAGTATTATTGTACGACGGTAAACCTAAATATGATATCAGTTGACCCAGTCATTAACCAGTCACAGTTCCTTCTGTAAAAGAATAATCAGTACCCACGATAACGCAGTCCGAAATCATAAGATAGTCAGTGCTTTCTAAATAACCAAAGTAGTCCTGATACACTGTTAAAGAAGATGCTGGTGTAGGGTTGCCATACGTCCTGAAAAAGCGGGATTGTCCTGAATTTGAGCATGTGTCCCGACGTCCTGACTGAATTTGTAAAAATCCCTGAATGTCCTTAATTTTAAAAGTCAGAGCAAATAATTTAAAATTTTGCTTAAATGCTTTTGAAAGGGAATGTCCCATCTGTTACTTAAAAATCTAGGCAAAAAAAAAATTGAATATTATTTAATTTTGGAGTGGTCTGTAAAGTAGGTATTTTACTTAAAGTATGATTTCTTGTTATTTTTCTATTTGATTTTTAACATTAACACCATATACACTGGCTGACAGAGCAAATGCAACACCAAGAAGGAGTGGTCAGAACTTTATGCCAATTGCAGGGTAGACTGACGTCACTGAGGTATGCTCATGATGTGAAATGCGCCGCTGTGCTGCGCACGTAGCGAACGATAAATGGGACACGGCGTTGGTGAATGGCCCACTTCGTACCGTGATTTCTCAGCTGACAGTCATTGTAGAACGTGTTGTCGTGTGCCACAGGACACGTGTATAGCTAAGAATGCCAGGCCGCCGTCAACGGAGGCATTTCCAGCAGACACACGACTTTACGAGGGGTATGGTGATCGAGCTGAGAAGGGCAGGTTGGTCGCTTCGTCAAATCGCAGCCGATACCCATAGGGATGTGTCCACGGTGCAGCGCCTGTGGCGAAGATGGTTGGCGCAGGGACATGTGGCACGTGCGAGGGGTCCAGGCGCAGCCCGAGTGACGTCAGCACGCGAGGATCGGCGCATCCGCCGCCAAACGGTGGCAGCCCCGCACGCCACGTCAACCGCCATTCTTCAGCATGTGCAAGACACCCTGGCTGTTCCAATATCGGCCAGAACAATTTCCCGTCGATTGGTTGAAGGAGGCCTGCACTCCCGGCGCCCGCTCAGAAGACTACCATTGACTCCACAGCATAGACGTGCACGCCTGGCATGGTGCCGGGCTAGAGCGACTTGGATGAGGGAATGGCGGAACGTCGTGTTCTCCGATGAGTCACGCTTCTGTTCTGTCAGTGATAGTCACCGCAGACGAGTGTGGCGTCGGCGTGGAGAAAGGTCAAATCCGGCAGTAACTGTGGAGCGCCCTACCGCTAGACAACGCGGCATCATGGTTTGGGGCGCTATTGCGTATGATTCCACGTCACCTCTAGTGCGTATTCAAGGCACGTTAAATGCCCACCGCTACGTGCAGCATGTGCTGCGGCCGGTGGCACTCCCGTACCTTCAGGGGCTGCCCAATGCTCTGTTTCAGCAGGATAATGCCCGCCCACACACTGCTCGCATCTCCCAACAGGCTCTACGAGGTGTACAGATGCTTCCGTGGCCAGCGTACTCTCCGGATCTCTCACCAATCGAACACGTGTGGGATCTCATTGGACGCCGTTTGCAAACTCTGCCCCAGCCTCATACGGACGACCAACTGTGGCAAATGGTTGACAGAGAATGGAGAACCATCCCTCAGGACACCATCCGCACTCTTATTGACTCTGTACCTCGACGTGTTTCTGCGTGCATCGCCGCTCGCGGTGGTCCTACATCCTACTGAGTCGATGCCGTGCGCATTGTGTAACCTGCATATCGGTTTGAAATAAACATCAATTATTCGTCCGTGCCGTCTCTGTTTTTTCCCCAACTTTCATCCCTTTCGAACCACTCCTTCTTGGTGTTGCATTTGCTCTGTCAGTCAGTGTATAACAAGTGTGTCTTTTGGTAGTGGATGGGACAGTTCACATGGAATTACCCGAATACACTCCTTGGAACCACAGGCGCCAACTTTTGGTCTTGAGCACGATGGCAAGGATGAATGTATAAAATATTTTTTACTAGAGCATAAACACGATTGCGTCCCCGTACCATTATATGCATGGAAACAAGTGCTCCCATGGAGTCGGCACCTATGTGGTGTCCTGAATTTCATCCTGAACCTTATGGCAACCATATGCTGGTGTAATGTATACAACATTTATAAATAACTTCCTATTATTATTATTATTATTTTTTGAGATACAAATAGTGATTCACAATGCTCTTTAGAGTACTCGGATAATAGTTTTGCCTTAAAAATCTTTTTAACGGCAGTCAAGACTTCCCTGCCGTGCTCCTTGCCGGTTACTAAAGGATCTGTCATTTCTGTATACTAAATATCTACTGTCAAATACTGCGATTCACTATCATATATACTATTCGCTTACATTTTGATAATGAATGAAAAACTCATCATCATGGCTCTTGAAAAATCAAAGTTGAAAGAGTAACATCATTACGATGAAAAAATTACAATTTGTCCAAATCTCCCTCACAACGAATAGCATGCACTTGACTTCCATCAGTCTTCCTCATCAAAATTTTGCTACGCCTGTTCACCCACAGATACTTATATTCCCTATCACGTTGCAATCGTTTAGCTTTAGCAAATAGAATTTCCCTATTAGGAGCTAATGACTGATTAATATACCGTACATAGGACTAGGGACGGAAAGACCAAGATGAGTTGTGGATAAAATTCCTTTTGATCTTACTTTTTCTAAGATCTGTTCCCTATAACATCTTCTAACAAATTATACAATAATGCCACGAGTTGGAGGATTATTAACTTTTTCCAGCCTATGACATGCATCAATCTACCGTCTTTTATTTCTACATCTAGCGCCTTGGTGACACTGATGACCATCTGACTGACATTTTCATTCAGTACTTCCAGAACACCGTATATCTCGAGTGTGTTAATCCTAGAATATTGCTTGTTGTTAATGCATCTGATTGTAAGTTCACTGAAAGCTTTTGCAAGCTGATTGTTTTCAGATAATAAGTTATCAATAATATTTTGTTGTTGATTAATTATTGCCTGCTGATTATCTAGAATTCGTTTGTGCTCGTCCAGCCTTTCATGACACACATCAATCGATTTACTTCACTGTTTTTCTATTTCACCAGGTTTTTTTTTTCATTGTAGCCATGTCTTCAGTTAAAGTTAGCAGCAGATTTTAAATGTCCCCAACTGATGGTGCTGACGCAAGTGACTGCGCTTCTTCTTGCATGCTCCTACGCCGCTGAGAGTTGCACTGCTCCACTCTCCACATCTGATCCTGGGATTTCAAATATTCTACATATTGATCATTAAGGTTCATACACTTACTGTGAAAATAACTGCTACAGATACTCAATTTTAGATGCTATGTCCTGCCTACGTACCACTTTCCCTCACTTTGCACAGGTACTCATATCTATTCTTTAATATAAAATTAACCGATAGGCAAGTGATGTGTGTAGTGTGTTGTGACACCGGTACAACACGTTCAAGTTACCTTGACTTGATACATCGAATCGAAACTGAAGACAGTATATGTGTGTCGTGACCCCTCAAAAGCACATTAAATTACTTTGATGCCTTGATTTACATACATTTTGCCTTAACCCCAACAAAAATTATCACAAATTTAACTCTTAGAGAAGGATTAGCTCCAATATTTATAGTTCCATAGCATCCGTAACACTTACAGAATCTGTGAGTCCAGGTTCGAATCACTAAACTTACAATCTTTTATAAAATAACTTGCATTTACTGGAGCACTGTTCACACACAACATTAGCCAACCATTGTCAGCCTAATTAAATGTGTGATACACTGTGTATCTACATTGCCAATGATAAGTACCACTATGTGAGGAACACCAACGATCTAGCCGGTGGCCGTGATTAGCCCCATTAAGTGAGGAACACCATGGGTCTGCGTTGCTTGTGGGTAGTACCCTTATGTGAAGAACACTATGGTTCTGTGTTATCTGTGAGTGGTGCCATGATGTGTGACATACCGTGGGTCAACATTACCCGTGATTAGTACCACCATGCGAGGAACACTATGCGTCTATGTTATCTGTAATTAGTACCACTATAGGAGGAACACCATGGTTCTGCTTTACCAGTGATTAGTATTGTTATGAGGGGCCGGTGACCTGGATTTTGACCCCTTTGAACAACAAGCATCACCTCAGAAAATACAGCTTTGTGAATTGAATCTACTGATTGTTTTGAATTCATGGTCATTTTTTCATCATAATTCATTTAGATTCTAGTCAGTGGATACATTTTGAAGTTTTAATTATTGTTTCATTTCATTGGACGTCATATCATTAGGGGCCAATGACAGCTGTTAGGCCCCTTTAAACAATCATCTGCAACAACTATGAACTCACTTGCCTTGGTAGCACAAACAAAGGGTTTTATGGTTTTCATATTGTATTAAAACAATGAATGCAGTTAAATTTTAACATACACTAACCCAAAATTAACTATGACGGTTATCTATTTACAACTTGTTAGTTACTATGTTGGCAGTAACGGCACTTCATGCAATACGGATACTGTTAGATTGCCCTTCAGAAGGACAGTTAGTTTACTCAAGAGTGAGAAAACCTGCACCCTATTCTGGTGTATTCCAGTAACCAAATATTTGGAAGGACAACTAAGAGCAAAATGAAGACTACCCCTTTCTTTTTCTTTAACTCCGAGCTGATGACACAGAATAGTTACGAGGACAAGAATGAGAATTTTGGAAAGGAAGTTTTCAGAGATTTCAATTGTGAGCTTGTATACATTATATGTACAGAAATCTAGCAAAGCAGACAAACAAGCTTGATTTTAAGCCATAAATCATCACTTTATAGGAATATTCTGAATAATGCCCAATTTTTTTTTTTTTTAATGTGCCGGTACTGTACTCTGTTGCATCTACCACAACAAAAAAGTTCTTGATGTATGTAATTTGACAATCCATTCACTTACATTAATGAAGGGGTATGCCACAATACACACAGTAATATTAGGCATAATCACCATGTTCTGCTATGCATGAACAGATTCTAGCATGCATAGCGCCTTACAGATACTGAGCATAGTGCTTGGTACAGCATCCCATGCCTGCACCAGCTGCACAGTCAACTGATTGAAATTAATCACCTGTGCTTGGAAACAGTTGATGCACTGTCCCGTCCCATCCCACACTGCTCATATTCTCTCTGGTCATGCATCCAACGGAGCAGGTAAGTTGGATGACTTGTTGCAGCTACGCTGTTAAGGTACTGTTGATGATGACAAGCCATACATGACATGGTTCCCCATACCAGAATGCTCTGAATGGGCTGGTGTGTTTCAAATGGTTACATGGTACCAGGTGCCTCTTTTGAGGTCAGTTCAGATACACATGCATCCATCACTTATACCCAGGAAGAAGCAGCTTTTATCACTGGAAGCTACAGACTGCCGTAACTCTCATCAACCACTTTGTTTACGACACCCCTGTGGGAGTACTGTTCAGTGGGCAGGGCTGAGTGGAAATACATAATTGAAGACCTGCCTCCAGTAGATGATTTCAGCAACTGAAGCTCAAATGCATGTTGTGCTTAGTTGAAATCCACTTCCTGCGTCAGTCTTCGTGTTCAGTAGTTTGAAGAGGCGTTCCCGTACCTGTTCTATGAGTGTGTATGCTTTAATTTTGCCATTGCAGAAAGCATTGGTGCACCATTGCAACATCTTTTCCCAGTCATTTGGTCTGTAGACCATCCTCCTTCTCAGAAGTACATTATGACTAAAGTAATAAGTGCTAAAATTCACTGCACCGGGCGAATTGGCCGTGCGGTTAGGGGTGCACAGCTGTGAGCTTGCATCCGGGGGATAGTGAGTTTGAACCCCACTGTTGGCAGCCCTGAAGATGGTTTTTTGTGGTTTCCCATTTTCACACCAGGCGAATGCTGGGGCTGCACCTTAATTAAGGCCACGGCTGCTTCCTTCCCACTCCTAGGCCTTTCCTATCCCGCCATCGCCATAAGAGCTATCTGTGTTGGTGCAACTTGAATTGTAAATACAAAGAAAATATTTTTTTAAAATTCACTGAGAGTCCATCATTGTGGCATGGCACACTACTGCACATGTCTGTACCTCGAATGTATAATTCACACAGTTTCCTTATTGCCAGCTGCACCTGGTGATCATAGCAGCTCTTCCATAATGCTCCCATCTTGTGTCAGAATTCTGAACTACTAAGGTGTTGTTGCTGTAATCGTTCACTTGCATGGATATTTCTTATAACCACCTCGTTTTTGGAATTCTCATCTTACATTTTTCAGAGGCCCGATTGTATAAAGCAGTTGATCCTCAAATTTGTGTTGTATAAACATTGATCCGAGATCATTTTTCCTTAATCTCGAATCAAAATTGATCCAACAAATTCTGAATTCGGATCAAGTAGTGTTCTTGTATTGTAGGCCGCTTATCAACGTTAAAAGAAGGCTTTTGTAGTGAAAAATAGTGCCGTCACAATAATCATGGTAAGAAAATAAAAAGAAAAAGAGGTTTTGCATTATTACCGGTATTTAATCTGATGAAGGAATTTTTATTGCGATTCTGTCTTTGAATGACAGATGACTTATCCAATTTTTCTTCAGATGATGATAATGAATTTCGGCGGTCTCTTCGAGTATTCCAAGAAAGAGGAAACCCATTCTTAGAAGTTAGCGACAAAGCTTTTAAAATGAGATTCCGTCTATCCAAACACACTGTTGAGGTTATGGAAGGTGGACTTCGCGACACTCTAATGAGACGATCGAATAGAAACCAGCCACGTACTCCGATGTTCCAGGGATTTATGGCCGGTTTCTGGAATGACAGTTATCTGTAGATACTTAGTAATCAGTGACATAACATGGTGATATGTTTAACAACAGAACAGAAATCGGTGCGCAACGACTGGTAACTGTAGTTACCTCTATATTAGAACTGAATCCATCAAATTAGTTTCGTAAACATTGGTAAGTGATAATGAACTGACGATAATAGATTTACAGTCATTCATTGTATTTTTAACATGCTTGAGTGTGCTGGAGTTGACAATATTTCGGTTAGTACGTTTACTTCCACGTTATCACTGCCTTTAGTCACTGATTCCACCTGTATGGTGTCAATCTGTCCCATCTGTTTTGGTTACAATCTCTTCATAGCAGTTGCGGCGATTAGGGGATTGCGAGGGGGGGGGGGGAGCAGTTGCCACCCCACTTTGTGGAAAAAAGATTATTTTTATTCCATTTTAGCCGGCTGAAACTAGGAATTATTAAAAAAGGTGATCTGTACAAGCCCTTTTGTCTAATCAGCTAATTGTCTTCTTTATTTTCTTTAATTATCAACAAAATTATTATGGTAGCGGAAATACACACAAAATGTCCTACGTCCCGGCTAACCGATGTGTATAGCGCCACAGTATATTGTGGATACATTGCATGTGCTGTGAGGAAGGGTAGCAGGTATATACAGTACTAGCTAGATACCCGTGCTTTGCTACAGATTTAAACTGAAAATAGAAAATTATTATTCAAGGTTTTACATTTTGGAGAGTCCACAGTCAGCTGAGCCTGTAAAACGTTTTTGGGGAAATGATTATTTATTTTCTGATCTAACTCATTTGAACCCCATACGGAAAAATTTGAATGTTTAAAACCCTATCATATTTAAAATCTGGGATGTAAAAGCGACCAACCTGTGAAATACTGATTTTGTACGTCGAACAGTAATGGAGGATTTAATTATTTTTAAGGGGTGAATGATTTAAATATTTATTAACATCTAGGGTACCAGTATAGAAGAGCAAACTTCATTAAAAAAAAAAAAAACCTTAGTGTCTAAAGGGGTTTCGGAAGAATGGATATTGAGTTTTTGAGGGTCAACCCCCATCTAACTCCCTTAGGGGAGAAATATTTTGGAGTATTCGATATGTTACTCCTAGGACATAAAAGAACACCCTTCTCATAAAATTACAACTTTGTACATCAAACAGTTTTGGTGGGATAAATTATTTTGCTTATCGAGCTAACCTCATTTAACACTTTTTGGTTGGAACATTAAAACATATTTCCAATTTCACACATAGGATTTGGAATTAGAATTATGTCTTCGATCGTTAAACCGTTTCGGAGGAGGGCATGAATGAATATATTTGGTTTTGGATCTTAACCCCCATTTAAGTCTCTGATTGGTTACATTTGTTTCAAACCTTCTGTTATTTAACACCTAGGATATCATATGAAATTTTAACTTCATAATTCAAACGGTTTCGTATAAATGCATATTTTTGTCATCATTCCTCACCCCCCAGTCAAAACGCCCTTAGGGCTGTGTTGTTTTAAGACCACTTCTTATTTGTATCCTCATAAAATAATTCAACTCCTTTTACATCCCCTTAAGTAGATTCCACCCCCTCCCCCGCCACAAAATACGTGTGTTTTTATGTTAAAAGGAGATTCCAAATACCATTTTTCTTGTCCGTAACATCCTCCATTTTCGAGATATAAGTATCCTCAAACAATGAATTCAACTCATTTTTCAATTCATTTATCTCTCCCCTCCCTTAATTGGATTTTCCGAAAAGAAAACAAAGAATACGTGTATCTTTTTTTAAAAGGGAGATTCCAAATACAATTTTTCATGTCTGTGCCATCTTCTGTTTTTGAGATATACCGTAAGTATACTCATAAAAAGAATTCATCCCCTTTTTCCAACTCCCAGCCCTTAAGTGTTTTTCCGAAACAAAAAATACATGTTACTTTATTTTAAAGGAGATTAAACATACCAATTTTCAAGTCTGTAATATGTGGTAAGGTTTTCTGATAAACTGATATGCTAATTTTAAAAATTCGCACCCTTCAACAATTCTCCTTAAGTGTATTTTCAAAAAACAAATTATGCATGTTCTTTTACTTTTACAGGAGCTCCAAATACCAACTTTCATGTCTGTAACATCTTCAGTATTTGATATATATGTATCCTCATAAGAATAATTCAACACATTCTTCAGTTCTCTTCACCCCTCCCCCACCCCCTTATGTGGATTTTCTGAAAACAAAAGTACATATTTCTTTATTTTTAAAGAAGATTACAAATACAAATTTTCATGTCTGTAACATCTTCAGTTTTTGAGATATAAGTATCCTCATAAAGAGAGCTCAACTCACTTTTCAGTCCTTTTTACAACCCCCTTAAGTGAATTTTCCGAATACAAAAATATGTGTTTTTTTTATTTGTAAAGGAGATTCCAAATACCAATTTTCACGTCTGTAATAACTTCAGTTTTGGAATACCAGTATCCTAATAAAATGACTCAACCCCTTTTTAAGTCATTCTGTCAGTCTGGCAGTCACTTTAATGTCTGTTAGTGCTCAAGTGCTTTTCCTGAAAATAAAATAAACATGCGTTTCTTTATTTTTAAAGGAGATTCCTTAAATACCAATTTTCATGTCTGTAATATCTTCAGTTTTGGAGATACCAGCATCCTAATTAAAAATAATTCAATCCTCTTTCAGTCATTTTACACCCTCCCCCAAGTTTTTTTGAAAACAAAAAAATTGTGTTAGTTTATATTTATAAGGGATTAAAAATATCAATTTTCACGTCTGTAATATGTTAAATTTCTTAGATATACTATAGATTGTTCATTTTAAAAATTAACCCCCTTAAACACTTCCCCTTAAGTGGATTTTCAGAAAGCAAATTATGCATGTTCCTTTACTATTACAGGAGATTCCAAATACCAGTTTTCATGTCTGTAGCTGTTACATTTTTGTGATATGTCGTAGATATACTCATTTTAAAAATTTACCCCCTTGGTGACTCCTGTTTACCCCCTCGTGAGAAGATTTTCCAAAAACAAAAAACAAAAAATACGCATTTCTTTGTTTTTAAAGATTTCAAATACCCATTTTCAAGACTGTAACATCTTCAGTTTTTGAGATATAAGTATCCACATAAAAGGTAGTCAACACTTTTTCACCTTTTTTACACCCCTTAAGAGGATTTTCCAAAAACAAAAAAAATACGTGTTTCCTTATTTTTAAAGAGGATTCCAAATACCAATTTTTACATCTTTAAACTGTTAAGCTTTTGAGATATAGACACACTCATTTTAAAAGTTCACCCCCCTTTTCACCCCCTTAGTAATGGAATATCCAGAAATCCTCCCTTAGTGAGCACCTACAATGTAAGATAAATGTATCCTCAAAATCTCAAGTCAGGACATGTTCTTCTATATATATAAAATAGCTTGTCCTGACTGACTGACTGACTGACTGACTGATTCATCATCGCCGAGCCAAAACTACTGGACATAAAGAAATGACATTTTGGACATAGATTCATATTAAGATGTAGGTGCTCGCTAAGAAAGGATTTTTGGTTATTCCTTCGCTAAGGGGGTGAAAAGGGGGTTGGAATTTTAAAATGAGTGTATCTATATCTCAAAACTTTGAAAGTTTACAGATGTAAAAATTGGTATTTAGAATCTCCTTTAAAAATAAGGAAATACGTATTTTTTTGTTTTCAGAAAATCCCAATAGGAGGGGTGATAAGCGGTAAAAAAGGGGGTTGGATGCCTTTAATCAGAATACCGGTACTTATATCTCAGAAACTGAAGATATTACAGACCTGAAAATTGGTACTTTTGATCTCTTTTAAAAATAAAGAAACACGTATTTTTTTTGTTTTTGAAAAATCCAATTAATGGGAGGGTGAAAAGGGGGGTGAATTTTTAAAAACAGTGCATCTATATCTCAAAACTTTTAAAGTTTACAGATGTAAAAATAGGTATTTAGAATCTTCATTAAAAATAAAGAAACACGTATTTTTTTGTTTTCGGAAAATCCCAATAGGAGGGGTGAAAAGGGGTGAAAATGGATTGAATGCCTTTAATGAGGATAGTTATATCTCAGAAACTGAAGATATTACAGACCTGAAAATTGGTACCTTTGATCTCTTTTAAAAATAAAGAAACACGTATTTTTTTGTTTTTGGAAAATCCAAATAATGGGGGTGAAAAGGGGGGTGAATTTTTAAAATGAGTGTATCTATATCTCAAAACTTTTAAAGTTTATAGATGTAAAATATGGTATTTAGAATCTCCTTTAAAAATAAAGAAACACGTTCTTTTTTGTTTTCGGAAAATCCCGATAGGAAGGGTGGAAAAGGGTGAAAAAGAGGTTGAATGCCTTTAACGAGGCTACTTATATTTCAGAACCTGAAGATATTACAGACCTGAAATTTGGTATTGGGGATCCACTTTAAAAATAAGGAAACACGTATATTTTCGTTTTTGAAAAATCCGGATAATGGGGGGTGAAAAGGGGGCTGAATTTTTAAAATGATTGTGTCTATATCTTAAAACTTTAAAAGTTTACAGATGTAAAAATTGGTATTTAGAATCTCCTTTAAAAGTAAAGGAATAAGTATTTTTTCGTTTTCTGTAAATCCCAATAGGAGGGGTGTAAAAGGGTGAATAGTGGGTTGAATGCCTTTAATGAGGATACATATATCTCAGAAACTGAATATATTACAGAACTAAAAATTAGTATATGGGATCTCCTTTAAAAATAAAGAAACGCGTATTCTCGGAAAATCCAATGAGGGGGGGGGGGGGGAAGAATTCTAAAATTAATTGACTTAATTGTATGAGAATACATACATCTAATAAAAACTAAAGTTGTTACGGACGTGAAAATTGATATTTTCATCTCCTTTAAAAACAAAGAAATACGCGTTTTGTGGGGGAAACCATCTTGGGGGGCTGGAGTGGAAAGGAGTTTAATTCCTTTCATGAGGACATATAAATCAAAAACTGAAGAAGTTAGAGTCATGATAATTGCTATTTAGAAGATCCTTTACTATTAAAGAAACAAGTATTTTTGCCGGAAAATTCACTTAAGGGGGGAGGGGGAGAAGTGTGAAAGGAAGTAAAAAAAGCGAATTATTTTTATGGGGATACTTATATCTCAAAACTCAAGGTAATAGACGTGAACATTGGGGTTTGGAATCTCCTTTAAACATAAAGAAACACTCCTTCTTTTAATTTTTTTTTTTGGGGGAGGGTAAATAAACTTAACGGCGGTGGGGTGTAAAAGGAGGTGAGACCAATTGATTTTGCTGTTCATAATGTACTTATAAGGAGCCTCCGTTGCTCACGCGGCAGCGCACCGGCCTCTCACAGCTGGGTTCCGTGGTTCAAATCCCGGTCACTCCATGTGACATTCGTGCTGGACAAAACGGAGGCGGGACAGGTTTTTCTCCGGATACTTCGCTTTTCCCTGTCATCATTCATTCCAGCAACACTGTCCAATATTTCATTTCATTTGTCATTCATCGATCATTGCCCCAGAGGAGTGCTTCGGCAGCTGGCACAATTCCTACTGTCGCCGCTAGATGGGGCTTTATTCATTCCATTCCTGACCCTGTTGAATGACTGGAAACAGGCTGTATATTTTCGATGTACTTATTCTGATCATAAACCGATCTTTTTAATCTTTCCTGGGTTCGTTTTCAACAGCCAACTTTTCCTTCGGAGAACGTTCTTATATTACAGTAGATTCTCCTGGCATATGAATAAAAATTTAAACACATTTGAAATAAACGATAGGAATGAGATTGACCGTCCAAATGTTCACCTCTATAATAACGTCAATAATGCACGGAAGTATGTCATTCGTATCGCCAGAAATCCCGCACACTTGCCTACGCGCGACATTGGTGCTGGTCACATTCTCAACAATAACAATGGCAGCAGATGTAATTTACCGCCAAGTAGCGGTCTTGCATCTTGCTGTGGGGTCCAGAACATCTATAATAATAATAATAATAATAATAATAATAATAATGTTCTGGACCGTCGTCAAATGTGCGGACCGCGGTAGAAACGGGTCCTGGACGGGTAATGACTAAGAATGCAGTCTAGCCGCGGGTTCAGTACCGCCAAGGCACCCAAGACGACACCACGCCGGATCTCCTGAAGGATTTGTTCCATATTAAAAATGCTTATAAGAAAAGATGGCAAAGATTTAGGGACCCAACTGACAGGGTGGAATACCTGGACCTAGCCTGGGAAGTACGAAATCGATTGCTGGAAATAAAGATTGAAAAATGGGAGGAAACTTGCCATAATCTATTAGAAAACGAGTCAGATCGCGAATTTTGGCGGATTCTCGCAGAAAACGATTCAGATCGCGAATTTCGGCTGATTATATATCTAAAACAACATTCAATTATAAATTTCAGTATAATACCGTAGCGAAGCACGGGTATCTTGCTAGTTTATATATATAGATATTGCCATCCTCATGGGCACCAAGGTATGATTCACCCGCTTGCCGCGCACATTTGTCAGTTTGGCAGTCACTTTAATGTCTGTTAGTTTCTTTAGAGTGTAGTCAAGTACTAAATTATTGTAATTGTATAATCACGCCCTACTACTATTTAATCATAATAAATGTGTAATATTGTTCCATTGCTGAAAGTTTCATTGTATAGTATTGAATCAAAATCGTAAAAGAACTATTATCACTGCACTTAAGTTGGTAAACTGTCAGCCACCGGGTGAGTTGGCCGTGCGGTTAGGAGCACGCAGCTGTGAGCTCGCATCCGGGAGGATGGTTTTCCGTGGTTTCCCATTTTCATACCAGGCAAATGCTGGGGCTGTACCTTAATTAAGCCATGGCCACTTCCTTCCCATTCCTAGGCCTTTCCTGTCCCATCGTCACCGTAAGACCTATCTGTGTCGGTGCGACGTAAAGCAAATAGCACAACAACAAAAAAAACCTGTCAGCCTTTACCTCACTGTCGAAATTAACTCAGAGAGCATCAAAAACCTTACCATTTTGTAGGGCTATATCTCACATACCTGGGTACTGTTTTTTGTCTGTACATGTTTTGCCCCCGCACTTTTAATTCCCAATCACCGCTACTGCTTCGTAGCATGGCACCTTTACTGTAGATATATCTTTCAGTATGGGAAATGAATTATCAAATAAAACAGAACTCGAATCAAACAGATTTTCATCAGGCTCAAATTGATCTTTCACTGCAGCTATAATGTTAAGATTTCTTTCGTCAGGCTTTGAATCATGAGTCCCACCAACAGTTAGTGAACACCCAATCTGAAATTATGGAGTATTTACCATTAATATTTACATTTGTACTAAATAATAAATATCTTAGGTACTGGTATGCATTTAATATAAGCATGCTGAATAATAAATACCGATTTTTCGTCGTTTTTATAATGTTGTTATATCTTTTAACCGGTGACGTGAGGTCTCATAGACTCCCACTAAACATAAAACATCTGGACTACTTTAATTAAAAATCTTGCAGGGAGCTGTAGTTTGTTACCTTCTTATCTGTGGACTTCACGTCAGCAGTTACGAGAGTATTTTTGTCAATGCATGATGCGTGGTCAGTGTAAGTAAAACATCTCAAATGGCTAGTCCGTTGCAGTTATTAAGAAATACAGATCCTCAGTTCGAGAAATACATTAGGGAACTACTAATGAAAATGTAATGGTATGACTATTTTCTTTTGGCTATTGGAGATTGCAGTTTGTAACGCTTTCATATTGTTCAATTTGTACCATGCACGTTTTTCATTTATATTAGTATAATTTCATGTTTCATGGTTCATGTTTGTGGGTTACTGTAGTCACGTCCTAGTTCGTGAACCATGGGCAATGGCTGAGTGGCCTAGTAAGTGGTCCTGAGAGTCGGGATACCAGTTGCTATGGAATGGGAGTGGGCATCTCGGACATATTCTGAGTCGTGGCCCTCCTTGTGCTCAGGTGGCCAGGACTACACAATTCACCGGTGGTCCATAACCCGTTAGAGGAGAGATCCTCACTTGGACTATGTGCAAGTAGGGCAGCATCCTGCTTCATGAATTTACCGAGCTCAGAACACTTTAAGCAAGCCTCGGACCTATGGGAGTAATGGAGTCCCACTCCCATTTGACAGGCGAGGGACTCCTTGGAAACAACTTGGCGAACGAAATGGAATTCGATGGGGAGCTATCAATATTAATGGGGCTTATGGAAGAAAGAAGGTAGAACTTGCTGAGTCAGCAAAGAGGATGCATCTGGATGTGCTAGGAGTAAGTGATATTCGGGTAAGGGGAGATAAGGAGGAAGAGATAGGAGATTATAAAGTGTACTTGACGGGTGTTAGAAAGGGAAGGGCAGAGTCTGGGGTAGGGCTCTTTATCAGGAATACCATTGCACGCAACATAGTTTCTGTTAGGCACGTAAGTGAGCGAATGATGTGGATAGATTTGTCAGTGGGAGGAATTAGGACAAGAATTGTGTCCGTGTATTCACCATGTGAGGGTGCAGATGAGGATGAAGTTGACAAGTTTTATGAAGCATTGAGTGACATCGTGGTCAGGGTCAACAGCAAGGATAGAATAGTACTAATGGGCAATTTCAATGCGAGAGTTGGGAATAGAACTGAAGGATACGAAAGGGTGATTGGTAAATGTGGGGAAGATATGAAAGCTAATGGGAATGGGAAGCGTTTGCTGGACTTCTGTGCTAGTATGGGTTTAGCTGTTACAAATACATTCTTCAAGCATAAGGCTATTCACCGCTACACATGGGAGGCTAGGGGTACCAGATCCATAATAGACTATATCTTAACAGACTTTGAATTCAGGAAATCTTTTAGGAATGTACGAGTTTTTCGGGGATTTTTCGATGATACAGACCATTATCTGATCTGTAGTGAATTAAGTATCTCTAGGCCTAGGGTAGAGAAAGTGAAATCTGTCTGCAAACGAATAAGGGTAGAAAATCTCCAGGATGAGGAAATTAGACAGAAGTACATGGATATGATTAGTGAGAAGTTTCGAACAGTAGACAGTAAGCAGGTTCAGGATATAGAAAGTGAATGGGTGGCATACAGGGATGCTGTAGTAGAAACAGCAAGGGAATGCCTAGGAACAACTGTGTGTAAAGATGGGAAAAGGCGAACATCTTGGTGGAATGATGAAGTGAGAGCAGCCTGTAAACGTAAAGAGAAGGCTTATCAGAAATGGTTCCAAACAAGGGCCGAGGCAGACAGGGATTTGTACGTAGATGAAAGAAACAGAGCGAAACAAATAGTTGTTGAATCCAAAAAGAAGTCATGGGAAGATTTTGGTAATAACCTGGAAAGGCTAGGTCAAGCAGCAGGGAAACCTTTCTGGACAGTAATAAAGAATCTTAGGAAGGGAGGGCCTCCTCTACGAACCATGTGACCTTGCCGCGGTGGGGAGGCTTGCGTGTCCCAATGATGCAGATAGCCGAGCCGCAGGTGCAACCATATCGGATGGGTATCTGTTGAGAGACCAGACTAACGAATGGTTCATCGAAAGGGGGGTAGCAGCCTTTCGGTAGTTGCAAGGGCGGCAGTCTAGATGATTGACTGATACGGCCTTGTAATAATACTCAACATGGCTTAGCTGTGTTGATACTGCTACACGGCTGAAAGCAACGGGAAACTACAGCCGTAACCACCTCCCGAGGACATGCAGCTCTCTCTGTATGAATGATGTACTGATGATGGCTTCCTCCCGGGTAAAATATTCCGGAGGTAAACTAGTCCCCCATTCGGATCTCCGGGTGGGGACTACACGAGAGGGGGCGATCATCAGGAAGATGGATACTGACATTCTGCGAGTCGGAGCGTGGAATGTTAGAAGTTTGAATCGTTGTGGTAGGTTAGATAATCTGAAAAGGGAGATGGATAGGCTAAAGTTAGATGTAGTTGGTATAAGTGAAGTACGTTGGCAGGAAGAACAGGATTTTTGGTCAGGCGACTACCGAATTAACACGAAATCAAACAGGGGTAATGCAGGAGTTGGTTTAATAATGAATAAGAAAATAGGGCAGCGGATAAGCTACTACGACCAGCATAGTGAAAGAATTATTGTCGCCAAGATAGACACCAAACCAATGTCCACCACAATAGTGCAGGTCTATATGCCTACTAGTTCAGCGGATGATGAAGAAATTGAAAGAATATATGAGGAGATAGAAGATTTAATACAATATGTAAAAGGTGACGAGAATCTAATTGTGATGGGAGACTGGAACGCAGTGGTAGGCCAAGGAAGAGAAGGTAGCACAGTAGGAGAATTTGGATTGGGACAAAGGAACGAAAGAGGAAGTTGGCTGGTTGAATTCTGCACTGACCATAATTTAGTCCTCGCCAATACTTGGTTCAGACACCACAAACGACGGCTGTATACGTGGACGAGACCTGGAGACACTGGAAGGTATCAAATAGACTTCATTATGATTAGGCAGAGATTCAGAAACCAGGTGTTGGATTGCAAAACTTTCCCAGGAGCAGACGTGGACTCTGACCACAACTTGTTGGTCATGAAATGCCATCTGAAGTTGAAGAAATTGAAGAAAGGAAAGAATGCAAAAAGATGGGATCTAGACAAGTTGAAAGAAAAGAGTGTGATGGATTGTTTCAAGGAACATGTTGCACAAGGACTAAATGAAAAGGCCGAAGGAAACACAGTAGAGGAAGAGTGGAGAGTCATGAAAAATGAAGTCAGTAGGGCTGCTGAAGAAATGTTAGGAAGGAAGAAAAGATCAACTAAGAATCAGTGGATAACTCAGGAGATACTAGACCTGATTGATGAACGACGGAAATACAAGAATGCTAGAAATGAAGAGGGCAGAAAAGAATACAGGCGATTAAAGAATGAAGTGGATAGAAAGTGCAAGGTAGCTAAGGAAGAATGGCTGAAGGAGAAGTGCAAGGATGTCGAAGGCTGTATGGTCCTGGGAAAGGTAGATGCTGCATACAGGAAAATCAAGGAAACCTTTGGAGAAAGGAAATCTAGGTGCATGAATATTAAGAGCTCAGATGGAAAGCCACTTCTAGGGAAAGAAGACAAAGCAGAAAGATGGCAGGAGCATATCCAACAGTTGTATCAAGGTAACGATGTAGATAATTTCGTTCTGGAACATGAAGGGGCTGTTGATGCTGATGAAATGGGAGACCGAATTTTGAGGTCAGAGTTTGACAGAGCTGTGAGTGACCTAAATAGGAACAAGGCACCTGGAATTGATGATATTCCCTCTGAATTACTGGCTGCCTTAGGAGAAACCAGCATGGTAAGGTTATTTCATTTAGTGTGCAAGATGTATGAGACAGGAGAAGTCCCATCCGATTTTCGGCAGAATGTTGTTATACCTATTCCCAAGAAAGCCGGTGCTGACAGGTGTGAAAACTATCGCACTATTAGTTTAGTATCTCATGCCTGCAAAATTTTAACACGTATTATTTACAGAAGAATGGAAAAACAAGTTGAAGCTGAGTTGGGGGAAGATCAATTTGGCTTCAGAAGAAATGTAGGAACACGTGAAGCAATCCTGACTTTACGTCTGATCTTAGAGGATCGAATCAAGAAGGACAAGCCCACGTACATGGCATTCGTAGATCTAGAAAAGGCATTCGATAATGTTGATTGGGGCTGTACCTTAATTAAGGCCACGGCCGCTTCCTTCCAACTCCTAGGCCTTTCCTCTCCCATCGTCGCCATAAGACCTATCTGTGTCGGTGCGACGTAAAGCCCCTAGCAAAAAAAAAAAAAAAATGTTGATTGGACCAGGCTATTTATGATTCTGAAGATGATAGGGATCAGATACCGAGAACGAAGAATTATCTACAACCTATATAAAAATCAGTCTGCAGTGATAAGAATCGAGGGCTTTGAAAAAGAAGCAGCAATCCAGAAAGGAGTGAGGCAAGGCTGCCGTTTGTCCCCTCTCCTTTTCAATGTTTACTTAGAACAGGCAGTAAAGGAAATCAAAGAGAAATTTGGAAAGGGAATCACAGTCCAAGGAGAGGAAATCAAAACCTTGAGATTTGCGGATGATATTGTTATTTTATCTGAGACTGCTGAAGATCTCGAGAAGTTGCTGATTGGTATGGATGAAGTCTTAGGTAAGGAGTACAAGATGAAAATAAATAAGTCCAAAACAAAAGTAATGGAGTGCAGTCGAACGAAGGCAGGTGATGTAGGAAATATTAGATTAGGAAATGAAGTCTTAAAGGAAGTAGATGAATATTGTTACTTGGGTAGTAAAATAACCAACGATGGCAGAAGTAAGGAGGACATAAAATGCAGACTAGCACAAGCAAGGAAGAGCTTTCTTAAGAAAAGAAATTTGCTCACTTCAAACATTGATATCGGAATTAGAGAGGTGTTTTTGAAGACTTTTGTGTGGAGCGTGGCATTGTATGGAAGTGAAACATGGACGATAACTAGCTCAGAAAGAAAGAGAATAGAAGCTTTTGAAATGTGGTGTTACAGAAGAATGCTGAAGGTGAGATGGATAGATCGAATAACGAATGAAGAGATACTGAATCGAATTGGTGAGAGGAGATCGATTTGGCTAAATTTGACGAGAAGAAGAGATAGAATGATAGGACACATCTTAAGACACCCAGGACTTGTTCAGTTGGTTTTTGAAGGAAGTGTAGGTGGCAAGAACGGTAGGGGTAGACCAAGGTATGAATATGACAAACAGATTAGAGCAGATGTAGGATGCAATAGTTACGTAGAAATGAAAAGGTTAGCACAGGATAGGGTGGCATGGAGAGCTGCATCAAACCAGTCTATGGACTGATGACTCAAACAACAGGAAGGGAGGGAAAAAGGAAATGAACAGTGTTTTGAGTAATTCAGGTGAACTCATAACAGATCCCACGGAATCACTGGAGAGGTGGAGGGAATATTTTGAACATCTTCTCAATGTAAAAGGAAATCATCATGGTGGTGTTGCAAACAGTCAAGCTCATGGGGATTAGGAAAATGATGTTGGTGAAATTATGCTTGAGGAAGTGGAAAGGATAGTAAATAAACTCCATTGTCATAAGGCAGCAGGAATAGATGAAATTAGACCTGAAATGGTGAAGTATAGTGGGAAGGCAGGGATGAAATGGCTCCATAGAGTAGTAAAATTAGCGTGGAGTGTTGGTAAGGTACCTTCAGATTGGACAAAAGCAGTAATTGCACCTATCTATAAGCAAGGGAACAGGAAGGATTGCAACAACTATCGTGGTATCTCATTGATTAGTATACCAGGCAAAGTATTCACAGGCATCTTGGAAGGGAGGGTGCGATCAGTCGTTGAGAGGAAGTTGGATGAAAACCAGTGTGGTTTCAGACCACAGAGAGGCTGTCAGGATCAGATTTTCAGTATGCGCCAGGTAATTGAAAAATGCTACGAAAGGAACAGGCAGTTGTGTTTATGTTTCGTAGATCTAGAGAAAGCATATGACAGGGTACCGAGGGAAAAGATGTCCGCTATACTGGGGGACTATGGAATTAAAGGTAGATTATTAAAATCAATCAAAGGCATTTATGTTGACAATTGGGCTTCAGTGAGAATTGATGGTAGAATGAGTTCTTGGTTCAGGGTACTTACAGGAGTTAGACAAGGCTGTAATCTTTCACCTTTGCTGTTTGTAGTTTACATGGATCATATGCTGAAAGGTATAAAATGGCAGGGAGGGATTCAGTTAGGTGGAAATGTAGTAAACAGCCTGGCCTATGCTGACGACTTGGTCTTAATGGCAGACTGTGCCGAAAGCCTGCAGTCTAACATCTTGGAACTTGAAAATAGGTGCAATGAGTATGGTATGAAAATTAGCCTCTCAAAGACTAAATTGATGTCAGTAGGTAAGAAATCCAACAGAACTGAATGTCAGATTGGTGATACAAAGCTAGAACAGGTCGATAATTTCAAGTATTTAGGTTGTGTGTTTTCCCAGGATGGTAATATAGTAAGTGAGATTGAATCAAGCTGTAGTAAAGCTAATGCAGTGAGCTCGCAGTTGCGATCAGCAGTATTCTGTAAGAAGGAAGTCAGCTCCCAGACAAAACTATCTTTACATCGGTCTGTTTTCAGACCAACTTTGCTTTATGGGAGCGAAAGCTGGGTGGACTCAGGATATCTTATTCATGAGTTAGAAGTAACAGACATGAAAGTAGCAAGAATGATTGCTGGTAGAAGCAGGTGGAACAATGGCAGGAAGGAACTCGGAATGAGGAGATAAAGGCTAATTTAGGAATGAACTCGATGGATGAAGCTGTACGCATAAACCGGCTTCGGTGGTGGGGTCATGTGAGGCGAATGGAGGAGGATAGGTTACCTAGGAGAATAATGGACTCTGTTATGGAGGGTAAGAGAAGTAGAGGGAGACCAAGACGACGATGGTTAGACTCTGTTTCTAACGATTTAAAGATAAGAGGTATAGAACTAAATAAGGCCACAACACTAATTGCAAATCGAGGATTGTGGCGACGTTTAGTAAATTCTCAGAGGCTTGCAGACTGAACGCTGAAAGGCATAACAGTCTATAATGATAATGTATGTATGTATGTATGTATGTTAGTATAATTTTTGTTTATGCTTTTGATCTGAACAACGGCCGTAGCCGTGTTGAAACACCGGATCCCATGAGATCTCCGAAGTTAAGCAACATTGGGCATGGTCAAGGTATGGGTGGGTTGCCACGCGCTCTTGGTGGGGGATAAGGGTATGCAGGAGCGGAAAGGAACTGGCCACCCTACCGTACGTAAACTCCGGCTCAGGCACACCTCTGCGGAGGTTCGGACTTGCCTTCGGGCAGAATACACCCTTACCTTACCTTGTGTTCTGGATCAGTGAAAAGTGATCTGTTTGGCAATTGCGGTGTATTTGTATAATTTTACTGATGACAACGATCAAGGTGAAATTTAAGACGATGTCTGCGTACTGTGAAAAAGAAAGAAGGGGAAATATAACTAATTTTTGCATTATTAGATCAGATATATTCATATTATGAGAGATTATTACATGCTGAATCAGATTGATTGAAATGACTGTGTTCATGTTTGCCAACCAGTTCTCATTATAGAAAACTTCTGCTAGGGAAATAACGTGACTTTACTACCAACATACTCCTGATTAGTGCGAATTTCCCACACTGATTACGACATTGCCAAGCAAAATTCTATGATGACGGATCAAAGTTGTTCTGGATCATTAGATTCGAGATCAACGTTATACAACACAACAAGCACCTTGGAAAGGATCATTTTCTGATCTCGGATCAACTATGTTTATACAACCGGCCCTCAGTGTTTTTCATTTCTACCAGTGTAGTATTCAAATTCTATAAAGTGGAAATTCTGTTGAACATCTAGATATTTGCAATATTTATGTTCTTCACATGGCAGTAATCCAGTCTAGAAATGCAAGAATAACGGCCAAGAGGATTCATTGCACTCACCACGCGTCGCCTCATAATCTGCAGGCCTTCAGGCTGAACAGTGGTAGCTTGGTAGACCAAGGCACATCAAGGTTGTAGTGTCCGACTCGTTGGCTGCATGGTCAGCGTACTGGCCTTCGGTTCAGAGGGTCCCGGGTTCGATTCCCGGCCGGGTCGGGGATTTTAACCTTCATTGGTTAATTCCAATGGCTCGGGGGATGGGTGTTTGTGCTGTCCCCAACATCCCTGCAACTCACAAAGCACACATAACACTATCCTCCACCGCAATAACACGCAGTTCCCTACACATGACAGATGCCGCCCACCCTCATCGGAGGGTCTGCCTTACGAGGGCTGCACTCGGCTAGAAATAGCCACATGAATTTAAAAAAAATTAAGGTTGTAGTGCCATGGGGTTTGTTTATTAGTTTGTATGTGGTAGAAATAAAAATGCAATAATTTGTTTATCCCCCTCTTCCTCACCATAAACTGAATTGTCTCACTATTTTAAATGTTGTGTAATCATCTCTACTAGTATTTAAGATTGTGAACAATAAAAGACTGTAGATCCTAGAGACTCCAGCATTTGGAGACAGTCGTGTTACTGTTTTAGGTTGTCCCTAAAAGTTTATAAGGAAACCATGCAGATATGAGAAAACTACACTTCTTTTGTCATAGATTTTGTGGTAAATACCATTGTGAAATGAAATTGTTATTGCTAACGAGAGAATACAAAACCTTAATACGTTTTATACAGGAGTTAATATTGATGGTTTGATTCTTCTACATGTTGGCTTATTAGTGGCCTGGTGGTATATTTATTTGTTATTGATTAAAGTCAAAAGTAACCTTGAGTAATTTGAGATTGTTTAGCCATTAATTCTTCTCAAGAACAAAACGAAATGAAAGATGTTATAAAGTAGTTCATTTTATTAAAAACTAATTATAAAACTTTGTAGTAGGTATTAGAAGGAAATGTGGATGAATGTACATAAGTACAAAAAGTTAATAAGTAATGTGGTTTCTCCAGTAATCCACTTAACATGATAGTAGAAAGTAAGCTTTCGAAAGTATTTTAATATGACAGGACATTCTGAAGTTTCAGGGATCTGGACTATCAGTGTAGATGTATAGTCATTTTGCTATATTAGAGTACATGGTGGGATATAGTGGGTTCGAACCCCACTGTCGGCAGCCCTGAAGATGGTTTCCTGTGGTTTCCCATTTTCACACCAGGCAAATGCTGGGGCTGTACCTTAAATAAGGCCACGGACGCTTCCCTCCCACTCCTAGACCTTTCCTATCCCATCGTCGCCGTAAGACCTATCTGTGTCTGTGCGACGTAAAACAGCTTGCAAAAAAAAAATACATGGTTGTTTTTGAGACAGTTTTATATTAGAAATTAAACAACAAACACTTCCAAACATTGTACGATCAGTGCGATTTTGTATGTGCGTACGAGGATAAAAGTGACTATGAGACGATTTCTGCTTAACTACTCTACAGTATTGTTACACAGGTATTGCAAGTTATTTCAGTTAATAAGAAGTAATGAAACAAAGTACAGATATTAGACATTCCTTAACATTTGATTCTAGCAGGAGGGCAACCTCCTGGGAGCAAGTGCAGCATGAAAGTCTGGGTTCCAGCTTTCCTAGGTTCCTGGCTGCTACCAGAACTGATGGGCAAGATTTCAAGCTGGTTAAATTAATTCTTTTCAGTCAACACATCGAAGGTGAATGCGACGAACTTGAAGATCTGAAGCAAATGTGCAGAGGTAGTTTGTTCCTAAAGATGTGCACTACACTCCAAGCAGATGGTTGCTCCATTGCGACCACTTTGGTGAAATCCTGTTCAGAATGGAACAACACAAGTCCGTGAATCTGGTTCACGGTGTCATCTTCCACCTTGACCTCATCTTGAACAGTGACGATGAGCTGATGGAAGACATGAAGAACTGTGGCGTGAGACATGTCCGATGCATTATGCACTAAGTCAACAGTGAAGACATTGCCACCGGTGCCTTTATTTTCAAGCTGTTGGTATTACCAGAGAAAGTCATCGTTGCGATGTGATGCCATGCATCCCGTCTCTCATGCGGTGCTATCAATGCCGATGGTTCGGACACATGGTATCCCGTTGTTCGAATCAGTCTGTGTGTGGTACATGTGGAAGAGAAACTCATGGATGGAACAGGTGCACTAATTGCCCTGGTCTTCATTCCTCGAGATAGAAACTGTCCTGTCTATCTCAGTGAGAAGAAGATCCAGGAGATCAAGACACTGGATGGTCTTTCATACCAGGAAGTGCGCCGTAAGTTTAATTCCTTGAATGCACCTGTTAAGCCATTCGACTTTGGCATTATAGCACAGAGTCTACAAGGTCTTCGATCACAAAGAAGCCTGTGCCAGCTCAGAAACTTAATCTGGCAGAGCAGGTAAGGAAGACAAACTTGCCGTCCCCCAAGAGGTCTGCAAAAGACATGCCCAAGCCTTCAGTGGTGGCATCATCAACCAGGGCTGGGAATCTTAATCCCAGCTCGTCTAAACTTGAAGAGAAGGTGGGGAAGAAGGAAGCCCTTACCAGGCACTCCCTCTCTCCTCCTGTGAAGGGGGAAAGCATGCCCTCCAACTAGAAGGTATGTATTAACACCAGCAGATCCACCTGCTGAAAAATCTGTGTGCTTCCCCCATAGGAGGACTTCCCGCAGCAGAAAAGTATCAGAGAAGTACTCGGCTCACTTAACCTCTTCTGGTAACGTGGTGATGGAAGACAAACTCTCCCTCCCCCAAGAGGTTTGCGAAAGACACGCCCAAGCGTGCAGAGATGGCATCGTCAACCAGGGCTGGGAATCTGACTCTGATGGAGATTTTAGTGCTTTGGTTAATGTCTCACTGCTTATAACTTAAAATCTTCATTAAGTCCACACTATGGCACTGTTCAATTGGAATTGTTACAGGTGTGATAGGTACCTTACTGAGCTGTGCCAGCTAATTAGTCTGTATTCAAGGAACTAATCTCAGACTAGGTCATCATACACTCTTCAGAAGTTTTGGACCATACTCAAGAGAATAGGATTATGCTAAGCGGGCTTCCCGTGGCATTAATATTTTCACTTGTTCTGACACCTACAGCGAAGTGGTTCCACTGAGAACGCAGCTGGAGGCAATAGCAGTACGTGTTTCATTTCCTGTTACAACTACAGTTTGTACTGTTTATTTCCGTCTTGTAGATGAGCTCCCACCCCGTTCCCTCTCATTGTGTGATTTTAATACCTATCATCCATTATGGGGCTTCCAAGTGCCTTTCGAGAGAAGAGGAAGGGAGTTGGAGAAGTTAGGAGAGCTGGATTTGTGCATTTTGAGTACAGGGGAAGCAACACACTTTTGCATAGTGCATACTACCTTCTCCTCCATTGATGTTAGTCTGTGCAGCCATGCGCTTGTTCCCCTGCTTCTGTAGAAAGTACACAACGTCCTCTGTGACAGTGACATTTTCCCTATTGTTCTTACTTTGTTGAAGCAGAAATCTGTCGAGGCTCCTTCTCAGTGGATTCTAAAGCGTGCTAATTGGGTAAAATTCACATCACTAGCTGCCTTTAACAACCCAAATAGCCTGAGCATAGATGATGATGTAACTTAGGCACACAAGTTTTTCTTGCTGCTGTTGAGGTATCCTTCCATTTTCTGTGTGGGGGCTGGACTCCTTGACGGAAACTCGTTCCTTGTTGGAATGAAAAAATAGTAGAAGCTATAAAAGAGCAATGTCACACTCATAAACGCTATCGTAAGTAGCCTACTCTGGCCATCTTGGTAACATTTTAAAAAACTCTGCTCTAAGATATGAGTTCTTATTTGATAGAGTAAGAAAGTTTCGTGGGAAAGATATTTGTCATCCATGACGTCACATAGACTGTCATTTCAGATATGGACCAAACTTTGACGCATTTCGGGTGTACCAGGACCATCCTTAGTACTGGGAATGTCCATTGCAGGCAGTATTGTCACTGATCCAGCCACGGTTACTAATCATTTAGCAAGTCATTTTGCAGATGTGTCTGATTCCAGGAATTACCATCCTTATTTCCTTGCTCTGGAACAGGAGGCAGAACCCCAATATATATGCTTTGCCACACATGCTTCGGAGGATTATAATGAGCCCTTTATGGAGTGGGAACTCAGGAGCACCTCCACGCTGTGCAAGGACACAACTCCTGGACCAGATAATGTCCAAAACCAGATGTTGAAAGACTTCAGCGAGTATAGCCTAGTATATCTTCTTGGGGTGTTGAACAGAATCTGGGTGAAGGGTGAGTCCATCACAGTGGCAAGAGGGCATGGTAATTCCTCTCCACAAGCCTGACAAAGGCCCTAAATATGCAGGCAGTTACAAACCTGTTTGTCGCACTGACTGTGTGTGTAAACTGTGAGGATGGTGAATCGACGATTTGTGTGTTGTGTGGAGAAAAGAGGACTTCTGTCTGAATACCAGTGTGGTTTTCTAGCTGCTTTCTCCACCATTGACCACTTGGTATGCCTAGAGAGTTCTATCTAGGGCACATTTCTCTGAAAACAGCATTTAGTAGCTGTTTTATTCAATTTGGAAAAGACATATGACACCACATGGCGATATGAAAAACTTTCAGCCCTGCATCATCGGAAATTCTGGAGTAACTTGCCAGTTGTTATTGCAAATTGTTTGTCACTCCGTCTGTTCTATGTCCAGGTAGGAAGGGCTTATTCACAATATCACATTTAAGACAATGGAATCCCACAGGGATCGGTTCTCAGTGTCTCTCTGTTCACGATTGCCATGAACAGTATCACTTCTGCTAGTTCAGGAGTAGTACCATTGCTATATGTAGATGATTTTGCTCTGCATTATTGCTCACTAAATATGATAGTCGCAGAGTGACAATTACAGTGCGCTGTTAGGAGAGTGGAACAGTGTACCTTAGAACATGGCTTTTGGTTTTCAACTGGTAAGACCTGTGCTGTTCACTTTTGCCAGAAGCGTACTCTTCATCCCCATCCTGAGCTTTATTTAGGGGTGGTCACTCAGGTAGACACGTACTGATTTCTTGGGCTCCTTTTCTATAGTAAATTATTGTGGGAGCTGCACGTGCATGAATTGAAAGTCAAATGCACTAAGAAACTCCATATATTTAGATTTCTTAGCGGCACTACATGGGGGGCTGACCGCACAGTGCTCTTACGCTTTCAATCATTACTGATCTGCAATTAGGGCAGTCGCCCATGTGGCAGATTCCTTATCTGTTTTTTTTTTTTTTTTTTTTCCCAAGCCTTTTCTTAAATGATCGCAAAGAAATTGGAAAATTATTGAACATTTCCCTTGGTAAGTTATTCCAATCCCTAACTCCCCTTTCTATAAACGAATATTTGCCCCAATTTGTCCTTATAGAGCACATATTTTATCTAGATTAGACTATGGCAGTGTAGCATATGGATCAGCAGGGAGAAGCGTTGTTGATAAACTGAATAGCATCCACCACAGCAGAGTTAGGTTGTCAGTCTCTTCACTGAATCTGGTGTGCCACCTTTACATCTGATGCACCAGCAGATGCTATTGTCCTGTGCTGCAAATTTGCAACAGATGCCACTTCACCCAAGCTATCCCTGTATATTCCACAATGAAAACAGTTGGCTGTATGCTGCCTATCCACAATCGGTGCAGCTGGTTGGTATACGCTTGGATAGCATTCAGAGATTGTTTGATGTACCTTCAGCTTGTTAGGTGACCAAGTAAGGTACCTCCGTGGTTAATATAATGACTTGAAATCATTCTAGATCTGCAAGCCGGCCAAAAGTGAACACAGACTCCTCCATTTTTAGGAGGCTTTTCATGTCCATTGTTGCCAGTATCCAGAGTCAGTGGTTTTTTACGTAGTTGGTTTGAAGGCAGTAGGCTGTGTGTTCATAGCCAGTAATAAGAGGTTTCTTCTTATTCTAACTTGTGCCCGTGGGGACGGCACATAATACTTAACCTGAGGTAACACTGTCAGGTGACAGTGGTATGACGGTCTGAGACATGCAACTGTCTCTCGTGCAATGGCATAATAACAATGTCGGTATCAGGCAGTAGCAGTGGCGAATATAGAATATATTTTTGGGGGGGGCCAAGATTGATGTAAGGTTAGATTAAGTAATTTTAAGAGGTCAGACGATTTCAAACACTTTGGAAAGGAAAACGGAAACATTGATTTGGGCTGATACATACATACAGTACACCAATGGTTACAAAACGAAGTCCAGGTTCCTTGGTACACTTGCAAACTGATCAAGAACTTCTTCATCACTAACTATAATGTCTCTGTGGATAGAGAGTAAAGCAAGCCCGTTAAGTCTACTTTCAGATGTGCTGTTCCTTAAGTAAGTCTTCAGTCTCCTTAGGCTAGATAAATTTCTTTCTACGGTTGCGATAGAAACAGGAAGAACGGGGAGTAATTTGAGAAGGGTATAAATGTTGGGGAAGAAAGTCTTGTCACATTTTTCTAGAGAACTTACAGCCATTTTGGGAAGATTTGAAGGATTTTCCTGACTCCACTTTTCTTTTTTTCTTTTTTTTTTTTGCTAGGGGCTTTACGTCGCACCGACACAGATAGGTCTTATGGCGACGACCACTTTTCTTTCCACCACATAAACTCACTTTGCACAATCTCTTTATGTGACAGATTTCCTTCGTAGAAACTGAAAGCAGCCTCCAATGAACCGAAATCTGTTACGATACACAATTGTGGAAGGATGTTTTGTAAGGATGCAACTATTTCCTTGTGAGATTCAAAGGATTCTTTTAGTGAGTTACAAAAATCGTCCAGGTATGGCACATAAACTGCTAACTGTTGGCTCTGAATCTCAACAACGATCGAAAATTCCCATCATTTTGGTCCGGTTCTTCAAGGCTTATACATTTTTTCGGGGGGGGGGCAGGCCCCCTGGGCCCCCCCCCCTTATATACGCCCCTGGGCAGTAGGATTGAGGTGATTATATCCTAAACAGGCATACATGATATGGTAAAAATTGCGACCTTGGTCTGGTTTATTCACAGACATGGCAAAGTGTGGGTGGAAATTAGGCTGACAATCCAGTTTACAAAGAAATAATTTTAAATAACGAAGATAAGTATCATATTTGCCTTTAGATTAGCACTAGCTGACTATTAATATCACAGAAAGCAATGGCTTTATAACTAAAAAAATAACATTTCCATCCAGAACGCATAGTTAAGTTTACAGATGAAATTGAACTCGAGTTTGAAGGACTCCTAAAACTTGATTAAATGATTAGTTGTGGAATGCATTATACAAGGCCAATGAATACTGTGAATACTTTTCCATCCTCTAGAGGAAAATATTGCATGTACATTCATTTTAAGATAGGTCTGTTATTGCACGATTCCTCATTGCATTCCTCATTTCTAGAGAACTTAACCTTAAAAATGTAAATACAGAAAGAAAAATCTGATTGAAAAAGATTCAAGAATCAATGTGGCATCACTGTCACAGTATCATCTGGCAACGGTTCACAACAATGACAAGTCTAGACACAGCGATAAGACATCTGGCTGTTGCCATAGTAACCAACAAAACGAATGTATGTAAACAGAACACACTGAGTTCCATACACAGCATTGCACCTGAAAAGTAAAATATATACATGGGAGTAGTACGAACCCCCGCGAAGAAAAAAATAAGGTTTGGATACGTGTTATAATACCTTCAATCTGGTTGACGATGCACTTCCCATATGAATATACTAGTCAGTCACATAAAATTAAAAACATCATAGTTCTGAAGATCTGCTTCTGCATCCTGGTCTCAGAATACCTGTAAAAGAAATCTAGGCTCTGTATATTACTAGCATGCACTCAAACAAATATTCCTAGACAACGTTAATACGAAAAATGGACGTATTCTCCTCCAGCATGGGCTATGGATCCACTCATTAGATTCCCCAGATCAGTTGTTTCTGTGATGAACTCAACATGGTTAATAGAGTACTTAATGACACTAGTATACGCACATCCTTGCTATCAATAATGGTTCTACCTCGTGTATCTCTTAGGAGACTCTTGACTAGTTACAACATCGACGTAACAAATCCTGACTATTCATCATGTATATCATCAAAGACTCTTAGTATATGTACATTTCATTATGTTTATGAGGTTTACCGAACATCAAGATATCTGCTAATAACTTTCACAATCCATCAATGTCAAGTCAATACCAATGGATCCAATATTGTTATTAGTATCATTATCATTCAAAGACCTCGCGTCTGAACCTATCATCAGTCACATTAGCCTACATCTCATAAACCCGACGACTTTGCCTCAAATACTGAGCCACGCATTTCAAGAGAATTATACCACATTCAACATGACTTATTATTATTGTTACGGGGTTACCCGTGGAGCAGAAAGAGGTTAAAGGAGGTGCTGGGGTGAATGGGTCTATCTATAATATCAGAAATTGAGTTAAGACTTTAAAAGGTTATATTTCTTTTCCAAAAACAAACTTAACAATCTTTTTCATAACAACATTACAGGTACAAATAGCAATCATTAAACAAGATCGGGAAAATCCAAGATCATTGATATTTACAGATTCTGAGCTTCACGCCCCTAGTTTTACAATTCCAGAGATACTGGATCCAGCTTACGCAATTTAGGTTAAAAATTGAGAACCATTAAGTCAAGGGCAGAAATCCCCCCCAAAACAAGAGCACTTGTTCCCTCAATTACAAATGTCAAGCCAGAGGCTCCTTTCACAATCACGAAACTTGAAAAGAGCTAACAGGCTCTCCTTTTCTCAAGCCTACTCAAGGCAACATCGAAATTTTATACTCTCTGGCCTTCCATGGCCCAACTACAATTTGAAACAGGGGTATCTAGTACCCAACCTATAGGGCCTTCGGAAAAAGAACAGGTTAAGTAAACGGCCAGAAACACAAACTGAATGGAGGCGAACAATGCGCTCCAGATAATGAAATATTAAAACTGGCTCGCATGGAAATCACTTCAACACATTACAGGAAGAAAACCATTACAAAACGAAGTCACCTCAAGCCAAGATGAAGGGTAGCTCGAGAGGGTACTTCACTCTCTATCCCCGGTTTAGAGTTAAAGATTTTATGAACTTTTTACATCAGCCAGAAGAAAGCTACATTTTAGAAAAGCAGGTTACATAACTAAAGATTCGGACCTTTCCCCTCGGATTAAGCTGCACAGGTAGCTAAAACAAGAAAGATGTAAGTTACGTGGCCATTACCTTACAGATGTTCTGCTGCCGACGATAGAGGCCGCCCGCTTCCTGCTAAAGCACACACACTCAGACGACGATCAATTGGCCAAGAAACGTGAAAAGTCGCAGTTTATAAACCCTCAGGGAAGGTTCGAGATCATTCAAGATTAATCAGGACACACCCTCTTAATTTTATTGGTTAAGTTCAAAAGTAACACTCAAAATCGAACAAGAAGCCTGTGATAGGTTGGAAATTAATTACAAAAATTTTTCATTGGCCAGATTCAAAACTGGCGGAAGGAAAAAAGAATTGCCAACCCAAAAATAAATGAACATAGATAGTTTAGTAGTGTCATCTGTAGAGGAATGTTCAAACTTTTTGATGAATGGCAAATAAAACAAGGAGAAATTCACTCAGTTTAGGAAACTGCACAATAACAAAATTACATAATATTTTGGTGGTGACATCTTCTGATTAAAGTTCTAAGTTCTTGTTGTAGTAGTTTCCACTTTAGTTGGATAGAGGAGTTCCTTTAGGTGCTAATTTTGAATGTGCGGCGTTGAGGTGTACATCCCGGTACAGACCTCCCCCCCCCCCCCCCCAAATGTCCTTCCTTGTGGTGACGCAGAAGAATTTTAAGAAAACATTTGCAGTTGAAAATTTCTAAGTCCTTTTCAGAAGTTGATTTGTAGAAAAAATTATTAAATGCAGATTTAGATTGTCCTTGTTGTTGTGGCAGTTAAATACATGTTGATATATTTGACGGCAATACCTGCTGCCGCTGCCGATGCCCAGTAGAGGTTGCCCGGACCCCTCAAGTACCCTGAGATACACCTGTCCCGCTACTATGAGAGGGGTAGTCGTGGTGATGGTCGCCGCAGATTAGAAGTATTTGTACAGTCCCCAGATGAGTTGGTAGTAGGGTCACCGCACTTCAGCCTTTGCCCGGAGATGGACTCCAGCGCGCCGTTCACAAGGAGTCTTCACGGGAGTGGAGTGGGCCCTTACCCCACTTCTGTTTTTCTCACCAGGTGTTGCAGTACGGCGGCGAACGGCTGATGGGGCACTGAAACAGTAAGATCTAGGCGGCAGAGAAGTGTTGTTGGAGACTTGAGAGTACGATCATTATTGGTGATGCAGAGGGGCGGGCGGCATGGAAAGTGCTTGTGTGCCAATAGTGTGGAGATGCAGGAGGCAGGGATTTGGTAATGGCCACCAAGGAATAAATAGTAGGAAAACCAGAGGGGAAGATTTTACATAAAGATCATATACCAAATTTAATAAAATAATAAGGGCAGAAGGCCTCAAATAATAATAATAATAATAATAATAATAATAATTTTAAAAATATATAACCTTCCATCTCCTGCTAAATTTAGCAGCTAAAGTTAACAATGACATTACACAGGTTTCACCTGGAAGTGGTGCACTCTAAAGATCCTCTCTGTGGCTGGATTGCTTACCAATACTGTAACTGGCGTCAAAAATCTAATATAATGCACAGCCCATGAAATCTGGGGGCAAGCTTGCCTGCGGGAACAAAGTTTCTAACCATGACTTGATCTCAGACTTCTAAATTGGTGGGCTTCCGTCCACGATCATATCTTTTCCTAACCTTCTCATGGGGCACTTTAAGATTGGCCTTAGCCTTCTTCCATAGATCTCTAATATTATCGGGATCTATTGTCTCTGGTAATACCTCATTAAGTGACCAAAGGTTAGAGAGCGGCGTGTTAGGAACAAATTTAAACATCAGAGAAGCTGGTGTGAACTTACGGGACTCATGAACCGCCGAATTTAAAGCAAAGGCCAACCAATGCAGGGACGTATCCCACCTGGAATGATCTTCATGATGAAATGCGATGAGACCTGATCTAAGGTTACTATTGACCCGCTCGGCCAGAGATGGTTGAGGATAATACGCCGATCTAGTTACATGTGATATAGACAGATCAAAACAGAATTTGCGGAATAAGTTGGATGTGAATGCCTTAGCATTATCAGAAACGATATATTGATAGGGGCCAAAAGAAGCAAAAATAGTATTTAAACAAGAAATGGTGCCAGCTTAGTTGGAAGTAACCAGGAAAATCTCGTGAAACCATCTACACACACTAGAATGAATTTGTTGGCGTTCCCCTTTGATTGGGGGATGGGTCCAACGTAGTCTATATAGAGGCGTTCCTTGGGACGCGACGCTTGGTGAGATGATAATAGACCTAATTTAGTGGACAAGGTGGGTTTACTAACCAAGCAAGATTTACAAACTTTTACCAATTCACGAATTTCGCTGTCCATACCTTTCCAAATGAACATCTCTCGGATCTTTGCCCGAGTTTTGAAGATGCCTAAATGCCCACCTAAAGGGGTCTCATGATAATACTTGAAGATCATAGGCACAAGAACAGCTGGAACCACTACTTTTATCTTTTGATCATGCCTTGACGGGCAACACAAAACCCCGTTTCTCAATACATAAGGGACGACATGTTCCCCAGAAGAAAGGGTATCAACAATAGGGGCCAGCACAGGATCTTCACGTTGATATTTTTGGATATCCCTAAACAACATGGGGGCATCAGTTAGAATGGCATTAATACCCGAAGAAATGGGCATGGCAAGAGAACTATCTTCCCATTCGGTGGTCTCCACATCATGAGAAAACATGCGGCTTAGTCCATCCGCAACAACATTTTCAGATCCTCTTATATGCCTAACATTGAACTGGAAGGCCGAAATCCTGATGGCCCGAGCTATACAACCAGTACGACGTGGCCTAGCTAAGACCCAGCTTAAGGCTTGGTTATCTGTTTCCAGGTCAAACTTGACATGTTCCAGGTAGAGTCGGAACTTCTCTAATGCAAGTAAGACTGCCAAACCCTCAAGTTCATAGATGGATTACTTGGCTTCTTGAGCCGATAGTGTCCTAGATCCATAGGCAATGGGTCGCATTCCGAGTTCAGTCTCTTGAAGAAGCATAGCAGCCACCGCCGATGACGACGCGTCGGTTTGAACGATGAATTTCTTCAAAAAATCAGGCATAGCAAAGACAGGGGTGTTGCAGAGAGCTAATTTCAGGTCTTGAAAAGCGGCTTGTTGAGAAGGTCCCCTCTCAAATTTGACGTCTTTCCTACAAAGTAAGTTCAAGGGCACCGCTCTGTTAGCGAAGTTAGGAATAAATTTCATGAAGAAATTCACCATGCCTATGAACCTGGCAATACCTTTGATGTCCTTAGGAGGTTTGAAACCACGGATGGCTTGTGTTCTGGAATGACCGATAGAAACACCATCGGGCGACACAATATGCCCTAGGAATAACATAGAAGGTTTAGCAAAAGCTACCTTAGATAACTTGACAGTCAACCCGGCCTTACGAAGGCGATTGGGTACTTCCTTTAGATGATCTAGATGTTCCTCAAAGGTCTCAGAAAATACGACGACATCATCAAGGTAGTGATACAAGTACTCAAACTTGATGTCGGAAAAGACCCTATCTAGTAGTCTAGTGAGAACAGCTGCCCCCGTGGGGAGCCCGAAAGGCACGCAGTTGTACTCATACAAGTTCCAATCCGTGGCAAAAGCTGTTAGATGTTTCGATTCTTCAGCTAGAGGGATCTGGTTGTATGCCTGATTGAGATCAAGGATGGAAAAGAACTTAGCTTTCCGAAACCATGAAAAACAAGAGTGAAGGTCGGGAAGAGGCACAAATTGTAACACCACCTTCCGATTGAGAGCCCTATAATCAATGACAGGCCTGAAGCCACCTTGGGGTTTCGGCACCAGAAAAATAGGCTATGAATACGCCGACTTAGAGGGTCAAATAATACCATCTTTTAACATCTGGTCGATCTCTTTTAGAGCCTTCATTTTAGGTGGAGACAGCCTATAAGGTGGAAACCTAACTGGGATCGAATCCGTAACCTCAATCTTGCATTCAATAAGGTCAGTAACACCAAGAGTATCAGAAAATACATCCGGAAACGACTGACACAATTTACAAATACTTTCAGCCTGCTCCTCAGGTAGATGTCTAAGGTGTAACATCTCATCCTGGGTAGGCGAAACAGATGAATATGACACAGAGTTACATTTAACCAAAGGAATTTTACAATCATTAGGAAATTTGAAGACATGAAATCCGCTCCTAATATTATGGGGCAAGACAAGTGCTTAGCCACAAACAATTTTATTTTCCAAGTGAATTTGGAAATTCGGATTTTGGCAAGGATGAAACCTAAAATTTCTAATGGAGAGGAATTAGCCGAAACGCATTGGACTGAAGATGAAAAATAGTCAGGAAACTTACAAATGTTCTTTAATTTAGCATACCATTCTGCCGAAATAATAGAACAAACACTCCCCGAGTCTAATAGAGCCGTGACCGGTTCACTATTCAATTCAATTTTAAGAAATGGTACAAGTGCGGGGGTCTCCGACGCAATTCTGAGGCATTCTTTAGGACCTTCAAATGATAGGTTAGAAGAACTTTTCCCCGTACCGGACCTTTTGGTGTGTTTAACGGGGGCTGAGCCTTGGTAAGCTGAACTTGCCGACTCAGCCGATGACACTAGTCACTTTCGATTATTAGAGTTCGCGAAGGTTGCACCAGAAGTTGAGCTGGAGGGGGTGCTATTGGCATTGGGGCAATTCTTGGCTAGATGAGTAAAAGAGCCGCATTTGAAACATCCTTGTGATGACCCTGCTCCATTTTTTGCCCCATTCGATTTTATCACTCGGTACTTATTACGCAGATGATCCGTAGACCCACAAGCATAGCACTTACGGGTGGTGAAAGGTCGGCGAGGTGGAGGCCGAAAATTACTAGAAGACGGAGGGGGCTCCTTAGCGACTCTTAAGGTGTTGGCATACCGCACCCCTTCGGCTGGGACAGCCATAGCCTCTAATTCTGCCAAAGTTTGGGGACGAGACTCAAAACATAAATAAGATCCATAAGGTGGTGAGATACCTTCAACAATAGTTTGCACAATCTGGTCCTCAGAAAAATGCAGAGCGAACACTCGGGTATAAAATTTGATATCTTGAATGAAGTCTGCAAGATTTTCGTCCAGTTGCTGCACTCTGAAATAGTACTTCTGTATTAAAGAGGACATTGCCCTAGCCGAAATGAAATTTGCCAACAGGTGGGCGTGGAAATCTTCTATAAATGATCTATCAGCTATAGCATTGACCGACAGGACGCCTACCGAATATGGGTACATCATTTGGAGAATTTAAGAGTGAGAGAGAGAAAACACTAGTGCATGATCCTGAAATTCAACTAAAAATCTTAGAAATGAAATGACGTCATTGGTGGAGCTTACAGAAAATTTTGAAATTCCCCTAAGTAACATAGCCAGTGGATGGGGCAAACTACTAAAACAGGGTGACATAATTGGTGACGACCTAGGTTGAGAAGCTTCCGATACAGCATTATTCAAGAAGAAAGGTGGAATTTGTTTGGGATGACCAGACTCTGTTTAAAAGGGGGCTGATGATTGTTGCGTTGCTTCAGATTTTCTACTTTCTACCATTTTGTAAGAATCTTCCTCACTCACACTGTTTATCACAGGGGCTTGGTCGGTTTTGGGAGCAGCTGCCCCAGTCAACAATTAATTAACTCTATTTGAGTCCGACTCGTTGGCTGAACGGTCAGCGTACTGGCCTTAGGTTCAGAGGGTCCCGGGTTCGATTCCCGGCTGGGTCGGGGATTTTAACCTTAATTGGTTAATTCCAATGGCACGGGGGCTGGGTGTATGTGTTGTATTCATCATCATTTCATCCTCATCACGACGCGCAGGTCACCTACGGGTGTCAAATAGAAAGACCTGCACTTGGCGAGCCGAACCCGTCCTGGGATGTCCCGGCACTAAAAGCCATACGACATTTCATTTCAACTCTATTTGACATTTTTGATAGATGGTCAACTAAATTACTAGCCTCCTTGGCATGATCTTCTTTTAACTTTAGAGACAATAGATCGCTAACCCTGTTATAAAAATGGAACAGTCTAGCCTGTACTCTCTTAAGCTGATTAGGAGATGGATCGCTTACTTCAAAAAAATTAACTACGGACGCTAGCTCGGTGGTGTTGTCCGTGATAGTGGATAGAGCCTCAACAATTTCTTTTTCCCCAAAATTTGGGGTACAAATAGGTAATTCTAATGGCTCTTTAAGTTTGGTGGTATCTGCCGCAACCATGCCTTCGGATTGAACATTCCTAATAAGTAACTCATAAATTAGTTCCTCCTTGCGCAAGTACCTGGAATGGAGAACTTCACGAGGGCCAGACATGATGATAGAAAATTTACAAATTTAGAAAAAAAATTCTAGCGAATGAGAAAATTCTTTAGAGTTCAGTGTGGATTCTATGTTTAGCCCTCAAAAAGGGCTTAATTGAGACCCATTCAACCACGCTCTGCTACCACTTGTTACGGGGTTACCCATGGAGAAGGAAGAGGTTAAAGAAGGTGCTGGGGTGAATGGGTCTATCTGTAATATCAAAAATTGAGTTAAGACTTTAAAAGGTTAACTTTCTTTTCCGAAAACAAACTTAACAATCTTTTTCATAACAACATTACAGGTACAAATTGCAGTCATTAAACAAGATTGGGAAAATCCAAGATTCTTGATATTTACAGATTCTGGGCTTCACGCCCCTAGTTTTACAATTCCAGAGATACTGGATCCAGCTTACACAATTTAGGTTAAAAATTGAGAACCATTAAGTCAAGGGCAGAAATCCCCCCCAAAACAAGAGCACTTGCTCCCTCAATTACAAATGTCAAGCCTTCCAGAGGCACCATTCACAATCACGAAACTTGAAAAGAGCTATAACAGGCTCTCCTTTTCTCAAGCCTACTCAAGGCAACATCGAAATTTTATACTCTCTGGCCTTCGATGGCCCAAGTACAATTTGAAACAGGGGTGTCTAGTACACAACCTATAGGGCCTTCAGAAAAAGACCAGGTTAAGTAAACGGCCAGAAACACAAACTGAATGGAGGCGAACAATGCACTCCAGATAATGAAATATTAAAACCTATAGGGCTCTCGGCTGATGAAGCAGGGGCTATTCCCAAACTACTGAGGTGGCTCGCATGGAAATCACTTTAACACATTACAGGAAGAAAACCATTACAAAACGAAGTCACCTCAAACCAAGATGAAGGGGAGCTCGAGAGGGTACTTCAGTCTCTATCCCCGGTTTAGAGTTAAAGATTTTATGAACTGCTTACATCAGCCGGAAGAAAGTTACATTTTAGAAAAGCAGGTTACATAACTAAAGATTCGGACCTTTCCCCTCGTATTAAGCTGCGCAGGTAGCTAAAACAAGAAAGATGTAAGTTACGTGGCCATTACCTTACAGATGTTCTGCTGCCGACGACACACACTCAGACGACGATCAATTGGCCAAGAAACGTGAAAAGTCGCAGTTTATAAACCCTCAGGGAAGGTTCGAGATCATTCAAGATTAATCAGGACACACCCTCTTAATTTTATTGGTTAAGTTCAAAAGTAACACTCAAAATCGAACAAGAAGCCTGTGATAGGTTGGAAATTAATTACAGAAATTTTTCATTGGCCAGATTCAAAACTGGCAGAAGGAGAAAAGAAGAATTGCCAACCCAAAACTAAATGAACATAGATCAGTTTTGGAAAACCTAGGAATATGAAACTACTTTAAATTATAAGTTCTTTCACCTTGCACCAGGGTGCCTGATCATAATTTTTAGTAGTGTCATCTGTAGAGGAATGTCCAAATTTCTTGATGAATGGCAAATAAAACAAGGAGAAATTCACTCAGTTTAGGAAACTGCACAATAACAAAATTACATAATATTTTGGTGGTGACATCTTCTGATTAAAGTTCTAAGTTCTTGTTGTAGTAGTTTCTACTTTAGTTCGATAGAGGAGTTCCTTTAGGTGCTAATTTTTAATGCGCGGCGTTGAGGTGTACCTCTACCTCCCGGTACAATTATTGCAGAAGGAACACTCCCTATCAGGTTAATCCTGATATACACAAAATGTAACCATAGCTTGCTCAAGGCTCTATAGCTAATGGTCTAGAATCATACTGTTCTGAGTCTATTTCTCTTAAAATATTAGTTATGAAGCTCAGTGACTGTTCCATGTCCAGAGCTATGCTGTGAATGACAGGGAGGGATGAGATCCATTTAAAACACCTGATATCAGCTGAACTGTTTCGTTCTTTGTCCATATATCCTATTAATTTCCAGGCCATAATGTTCCATGTCCAAGATTCACAGTGCCAACATAACGTCAGACATATGTCCATTGCCTTAATGTTTTGGAAAGGGACAATCATAACATAAACATTATGCTGTACAAAAAAAATACCAAGAACCTGGTCTTGGTGCTGTTCTAGAGGTTGATTCAATGCATGCAGTTATGAAACGACACATTAGAAATATGGAGCTCTATAGTTCATTGTCTGTGACCAGGTCTGAACTGTAGGTCAGATAAGAAATTCAAAATTAGCCAAATGGTACCAAAAGATGTTGTTTTAAATTTTAAATCAGTTTCTCTTAAATCAAATCTAAATAAAGTGCCAAATTCAAAATTAAAGCATAAATACAATATGATAAAGTTAGTAGTTTGTTAAGAAGAATACCTATGTGCTTCAAATTATAATAATTTAACTTCATCGTGGCCCCATAAAACATAACTTAGCTCACTGAATACAGAAAAATTTGGCTGTTCCTCATAATATTTATACGTGATTCCCAGATTATTAATGTAGAAGATCGTCTACTCAATTAAAATGTTGCATCTGCATCTCGCGTTAAATAAAATCATAAATTGCTTCATTACATCTCTCATTGAATTTTAGATGACTTTAAATTGTTCAATTAGTAATTTAGCTGAATAGTATATACAGAAGATGTTATTATCTCCATCACTGCCTAATTTTCACATTATATACACACATGCACATATTCTAAAATTACTAAGTCTATGCCTGCAAAGAGGAAATACACAAAGAAAATCAATATCACATAATGGATCAGTATCACATTAAGGAAAGTGAAATTACGAACTTATCTTTTGTGCTCGAGCCCCCATTTCTCGGCTAGTTTCAAATGTCAAAATGTCAAAAAACATATCAGATGTAAGGCTTTTTAGGTGTTTGCTCTATTAACCAGCGTTTCGTCTTAGGTCCGACACTAGACTCATCAGAGTGGGATGTGTCAGACCCTACCCACTGACGCTGGGGTGTATGCAGGTGATCTAATTCCCTCCATGGGAATTTAGAATTTTCCATTAGTTTCAAATGTGTCGCTGTCAGGTCATAGTCATCAGTATCAGCATTAGCATTAGCATGGAATCATCTCAACGGCCAGGTCATCTTCTTCTACTCTGCCATCATACTCGTTTCTTAATCCATGCACATTGCAATCCGGTCATGGTATCTTGAGCACTGGAATTTTAACATGATATTAAAGAACATGTCTCACACATGACCATATAGTTGCACTAATAAACAATGATACTCTCCTTGCATAAAGTACCCGTGCATGTTTTATCTAATTGCGTTGAGTTACTTTGTAGATATCTCAATATTCATTGTTAACTTGAGTAGAAATCTTGTTTCACGTCCACCTTATACAGCAATCTTCCATCAAGTAATGCATGACACTCCTTTCTACATCACATTAGAGACTGTCCTTTTAGTGTCCAGCGAAGTCGGCTTCCCAACAAACACATGCAGCCTTCCCGCTCAGTTACCGAAGTAAAGAAATAATGTGTGTGTGCCTTTCCATATGATAGCGACATGTAGTCATTGTCCCATGATGAGGGTAATGCCATGTATCATTATCACTTCGGTGTAATATCGATCCAACTATTCTTATTCTCTTCCACTAATTACTGCAGTCTTGATGTCATAATTCCATTCGTGTCCCCGGATTCCAATCAAATAAGTAAAATGTGAATTTATCCGCTTATTTCCATCCTTCGAATAACATCAGTAGAAGCTTCTCTCTGCCAGGTCATGTTATTTAAATAGTGCAGAAATGACGTCTACCGTTAACCTGCCAAATATTCAAGTACATTATCTGTCCTGAACTTTCCATACAATTCCTCTTCCTCACAAGTGCTGTTAAATTACCTTGCATGACTTCAAAATAAATGTTATTAATTTCCAAGTGGCTTACACCATAACTTCTTAAATGTTGTATGTTCACCATGTCTTTGGACCTAATCTGAAATATGAAAGGGTCTCGACCTAAAACCTATATCATGTACACAGCAGAGCTCTGTGCTATCCATGAAGCTCTGCGGTATGCACTGTCCAGTGAACGTTGGCACTTTCAGCTGTGTACTGACTCCTTGAGCTCGATACAATCTATTGATCCATGTTTCTTGCGGCACCCTCTGGTGCAGCAGATCCAGGACCTGCTGGACTGGTTGTGGAGATTTAGCACCAAAATTACTTTTCTATGGCTCCCATGCCACAAGGGTGTATCAGGAAACGAGTTAGCTGATAGTGCTGTCAAGGAGGCAGTCACACTGCCCCCGATACCTCACATGATATTTATCACATTTAATACCTCACAGGGTTCCATCCAGTGATATTTGATCTCAGCTGAGACATCTAGTAATGTCCCATTAGGAGTTTAGTGGCAGGCCATCCCTCTTTCAAATAAGCTGAGAATGATTAAAGGAACTATGAAGGTATTGAAGACGTCCCTGCAGGTTTCTCAGAGAGAAGTAGTGGTATTATGTCATCTTCGGATTGGCCACGGTAAAGCAACACACTTCTACCTACTGAAGGGAGAATTTATGTTATACTGAGTTAGCTTCAACACTTGTTGTGAAGTGGACAGCACAGGACAGCACAACACAACCAAGTTTACCTTGCGTCATTCAACATAAGCCCACCTTTCTTCAACTCATCACAAGAAGCTATTTTAAACTGGCATTAATATTACACTATTTTATGCACACATTCAAGAACATGTGCAAATGTTCACAATGTGAGGATAATTATATGATTAATTTAATTCACATAGCCACTCATGCTGTATTATATTTGTGCAATACCACGCATGTAACAACATTTTAACCTGTGCAATAACTGTACTTCATGGTTCACATCATGTTCATGTTTGTGTTATTTTAAGATTCAAGGTTGACAAGACGCTAATGCATAGATGCATAGACTTTTTACTCACTAATTTTAATGTGTCCTTACCATATTTCCAATGATTTTATGTGAGACTTAAGATGTTCCATAAGAGGACAAAATATGTATCACCAATATAGTTTGAAAATCCACAGCCTGTTTCCAGTCATTCGTCCATGTCAGGAATGGAATGAATGAAACCCCCATCTAGCGGTGAGGATAGGAATTGTGCTGGGTGCTGAAGCCTGTCGCACTCCTCTGGGGCAATGATTAATGAATGACAGATGAAATGAAATGATATTTGAGAGTGTTGCTGGATTGAAATATGACAGGGAAAACCGAAGTGCCCAGAGAGAAACCTGTCCTGCCTCCATTCTGTCCAGCACAAATCTCACATGGAGTGACCGGGATTTAACCACGGGGGCCAACGGTGAGAGGCTGGCACGCTGCCGCCTGGGCCACGGAAGCTTCATCACCAATATAGTTTAATGTAGTCTTATTAATAAAGGCGATTACAGTATTGTAAAGGTGGAATATTTGTTGTTAAGGTTTTCACAAGTTGATACTTTTTGACAATATGGGTTCAAAAATGAAATTTATCATGTGCAATTACTTGATGATAGTTTCTTCTTTGCAGTAAATAACAGGTAAATGGAATGTGACTTGGTCATTATTCCAGTGAAGTTTTTGATCTGCTTCAGGAATTTAAAAAAAAAAGTAGCTTTCAGAAATATCTGAAATTATTATTGAGTCATTAAAATTTGCTACGTGCATGTTAAACTGCTACGAGTGCATTCTACAATAGCCATTACAGTTTACGTTTTGTCTCATAATTATCTTTTTAGGAACAACTTGTTGACAAACCTATCAATTATACAATAAATTATCAAGTCTGTTTTCTTTGTAAATTTTCTATATCTATTGTAATTTAGTCCTGAATACTCACTGTATTGTTGTAAACAGCACTTCACAAGGGAAAGATTAGAGATAATATGAAGTAAACAAATTCTGTAATTGTTTAATGGTTCATGTGGTTAGTAGCCTTGTTAATATGCCTGCTGTCCGTCATGAGTTGGGCCTTCTGAATGGTAGTTAGTATACTTCTCTAGCTAACACTGAGCAGTCTAATCACGAACTTCAAAAATGTAATTTTGCAGCCCCCCACCTCCTGTTTCTCTCTCTCTCTCTCTCTCTCTCTCTCTGTTTTATGAAGAATCCAGAGTCGGTGGCAGGGAGTGGATATTATCTGATATCTAGTAGAAAATTAATTCTCATGCTGCCAGAATAAGTTATTTTTATGTGCAATGGTTTGCTATTATAAGTGGCTCTTTCTGTAATTTGAAATGCATTTACAGTCAAGATTTACTGCTTGTTGTGAAAATAGATTATTCAGACTGAAACAGCACAATAACAGTAATTCAGATCAACATGAGGAATAATGTTTCCTCAGCTCGCATCATTTGGCAGCAGATAAGTTATGGCTGTTTAAATCAAGCTCAAATTGCCTGGAAGGTACAGTGATATTGCCAGAAACCTGTACTGTGCTATGAACTGATTTGGACTGTTATAATCATCATGCTCATTTGTACACTGTAGTTCAATGGGTAAATTGCATGGGAGCTCTTTGTTGCATTTTAGATTTATGGTTTCATCGCCATAAGACCTATCTGTGTCGGCGCGACGTAAAGCCCCTAGCAAAAAAAAAAAAAAAAAAATTTATGGTTCAAGTCTGATAGCAGCAGCTGAGTTACTGGGAACCTGCCTCCAGTTTTCTTCTAATACTTCCCTAGCAAATGTCCATGCCTACTAACCAGACATCCAGTTAGATTTGTATTCATGTGCATTATTATACACCTACTGTCATGGCAGACATAGGATATGCTCAGCCAAAGATAGCTGTTGTTTTGTGGTGTAGGCTACAAAAGTTTGAATAGATTGGTTGTTTAGAAAGATGAAGTTTTACCTTCCATAAATGTTAATGACTTGTAGTTCATTTGGAAATAACTTGTGTTAATAGAACCAAAATTCTCTGAATATATTTTGGTTTTGAAGATATACAAGAAACATTAATATTGTACATTTTTATTTCAGGGTCTTGGTTGTTGTAGTGATCGGTCAATCACATTCCATGGTATTGAGCCAGATAAGATGTATCTCTACGACTACCTCCTCAATCACCTTCGCGTGTTTAACCGTGGTGGACAGCGTGGTAATAGACCTGCACCTACTCCAGTGCCTGAGGAGGAGGTAAGAGTTATAAGCACTGAGGAAGTGAATACACAGTACAGGATATACAAGCTATTAGTTTGCATTTGAGAGATGGCTGATATAAACCCAGCCCACCGATGGCACCTCTGAAGTTGGTTTTCCATGGTTCCCCATTTTCACACCCTGTAAATGCTGGGTGCCATACTAATTTAGGCAACAACCGCTTCCTTCCCACTCGTAGTTCTTTCTCATCTTACTGTTGCCGATTATGTATTAGTGCAATGTTAAAACACTAGCAAGAAAAATGTAGCAGTTTCATAAGTAGAAGTAGTAATGGAAGTAATCCTGATAAATTGTTAAAACTAAAACCACGGCTGGGTCGTTACTGGAACGTTTGCTAACTTTTTCGTGTATATTGTTCCTTTTATTTTACTTGGGATCCTAAATTTTTATGACTTTTCATCAATAATAATAGTAAACATCCACACATAATTCATATTTCTGGGAACAACCCATTAAGAGAAAAATCTACATATACCTAGAACCACAACTTGATCAGATTTGACCCATCATTGACAGCAAAATATCCATTAGTACAACTTCGTGCTTTACAGGTCTGTTGTTTCTTCCTGCTTTCTCAACAACCACATCTGTGTCACAATTAGGTAACTGTGCACGCCAGCTGTGCAGGAGGGGAAGCAGCCTTTGATATTGGTCACATTATTGATGTTTGAATACTACGAGTACTGACACAAAACTTCCTTGTTGCTTGGTGAAATATAGTATCAATGTGCAACTTTTCTTGCAAGTTGTGGTAGAGATAAGGCTGTTTATTATGGCTGTGCATCGGCTAATGAACGAGCAAGATACTATTGACCCCCTAAATTTTGGACCATGATTCGGAAGGCGAGCCTTTGAACATTATGTCAACTTTCAGATATTACCACAGATATTAAAATTTGATATTCATATGGCGCAACCTGGGTAGCTGGTGTAGTGAATGATCATCAGTTCTATCAGTTACTACTGATCTGCATTTAGGGCAGTCGCCCAGGTGGCAGATTCCCTATCTCTTTTCCTAGCCTTTTCTTAAATGATTGCAAAGAAATTGGAGGTGCATTGAACTCCCCTTCCTACAAATGAATATTTTCCCCAAATTTTCCTCTTGAATTTCAACTTTATCTTCATATTATGAGCTTTCTCACTTTTAAAAACACCATGCAAACTTATTCGGTCACTAATGTCATTCCATGCCATCTCTCCACTGACAGATCAGAACATACCACTTAGTCGAGCAGCTCGTCTCCTTTCTCCCAAGTCTTCCCAGCCCAAACTATGCAACATTTTTGTAGCGCTACGCTTTTGTTGGAAATCACCCATAACAAATTGAGCTGCTTTTCTTTGTATTTTTTCTAGTTCTTGAATCAAAAATCCTGCTGAGAGTCCCATACACTGGAACCATACTCTAGTTGGGGTCTTACCAGAGACTTATATGCCGTCTCCTTTACATCCTTACTATAACGTATCCGCAAAGACGCACACGAAATGTTGTCAGTTGATAAAATTATATTTTCACATATATTTACAAATTAATACACATAACCTTAATCACTGTTGTCAAAAACGAAACATTCACATCACAAACCGCCATTTAAACACAACTGCCAATCACTGCACATCGAGATGACAACATTGAAACACAAATAAATCAGTTCACTGCTTTAAAAGCATGTCGTACACGTGATCACAAGCAAAACCTTGCTACACCATAATTCCTTTAACAGTAACTCTCAATAACTCCCAAACAATAACTGACTTCACTGTCAAGATCGTCTGGCAAGGTTTCCAGAAAGATACATTACAAAAAAAACTACCTTCATGAATATGCTAGAGCGTCCAATCCATAGATTACAATGTATAGAATATTCGCAATCGTTCTACTGCCTTATTACCATTCTGGAAGTTACAGTGTGTTTCACAATTATGGATTACAATTTATATATACAGGTAAGAATAAATTATAATATTAATTTACACGTGTTTACATTAACTGATGTAAAAATCTATATACATTGCCTCTTTAATGACATAACCTCAAAAACAGCATGATCATATCGTCCGTACAAATAACTTAACTTCTTCTTCTTCTTTTATGACCACATAGGATCACTTTAGTCAGTCCGTCGTTCAGGTCTCTCTGAAGGGATTGTTCGGGCTTTGCGGTCCTCCCAGTACTTCTTCAGATGCTCCGATCTTCATGCCCTTCGTAACTTAACTACGTAAATAATACTAATACTAAATGGATGTAAACACTTCACAGCTATAATAATAATAATAGTCATAAAATAATAATAATTATTATTATTGTTCGAGCTCGATATCTGTATTAGTTACCTATGGGTGAGAGAATATTGTTTTCAAGTTATACCTGTTATCGCACTTGCATCAACTACAACCCATAAATACCCTCATAACCAAATGCAGTTATCTCTACCATTTATTTAAAATCCCTTTTATGTGATTACCCCAATTGAAGATCTTTCCTTATATTAACACATAGGTACTTACAGTGATCCCCATAAGGAACTTTCACCCTGTCAACGTAGTAATTAAAACTGAGAGGTACTGGGCAAGTTGGCCGTGCGGTTAGGGGAGCGCGGTTGTGAGCTTGCATCTGGGAGATAGTGGGTTCAAATCCCACTGTCGGCAGCCCTGAAAATGGTTTTCCGTGGTTTCCCATTTTCACACCAGGCAAATGCTGGGGCTGTACTGTAATTAAGGCCATGGCCACTTCCTTCCAACTCATAGACCTTTCCTATCCCATCGTTGCCATAAGACCTATTTGTGACGATGCGACATAAAGCCACTAGAAAAAAAAGAAAAGCTGAGAGGACTTTGCCTATTTGTGAAACTCACAACCTGACTTTTAACCCCCTTTATCATCATACCATTGCCTGTTATCCATCTCACAACATTATCGAGGTCATTTTGCAGTTGCTCATAATCGTGTAGCTTATTTATTGCTCTATACAGAACAACATCATCAGCTGAAAACCTTATCTCTGATACCAGTTCTTCACTCATATCATTTATACCTAGTACAGTCATTAAGTTCTGAGACTTGACACCTGGAGGATAAGCACCCACACGACTCTGTATGATGCACATGATGCCGCATTACATGGCGTACACCTACACAGAACCACATCCACCCTCAAAATAGTTGCCGTTAGCCATTAACCACTTAAACAGAACCACATCCTCCCTCAAAATAGTTACCGTTGTCTGTTATGCACATTTGCCAACGTTGGTATTGCTGCTGGAAGCACCGCTGAAATCAGTTGGCAGGAACGTCCCGTATAGCTTTTCTTGTGGCCGTCATGACCTCTTCAGATGACTGAAATCTGCGCCCACGTAGGAGTGCTTTCAGGCGAGGAAAGAGAAAAAAATCACATGGTGCGAGATCAGGTGAGTACAGAGGGTGTGGCAAAACTGTTACCTATTGCCTTGCAAGTTCCTCTTGGACAAGGACAGAGCGATGTGCAGGGGCGTTGTCGTGTAGCAAAAGCCAATTCTTTGTCCGCCAAAGCCCAGGTTGCTTACGGCGAATTGCTGTGCATAAACGGTCAAGGATCTCCTTGTAGTGGGTTTTCTTTACCGTTGCACCGTCTGGGAGGAATTCCATGTGAACGATTCCATTTGAATCAAAAAACAGTTCCAGCATTACCTTGCCCTTTGACCTGTCTTGTCGTGGCTTTTTCTGTCGTGGTGGTGGTGGTGGTGGCGTTTTCCAGGTGGCGGATTGTCGTTTCAGTTACGGATCATAAAGGAAACACAATGTTTCGTCTCCAGTTATTATCCGGTTGAGAAACGTTGGATCATCGTCAGTACTACTGATGAGGTCACGACAAATCTTCATGTGATCATCACGTTGGTCTTGCGACAGGATTCGTGGCACACTGTGCTGGGTAGCATGAGACATGTTGAGGTCATCTGTCAGAATTTTGTGGCAAGTATCATGGCTGACCCCTATTGCTGCTGCGAGATCGTCTACCGATTGGGAGCGGTTAGCACGCACCAACGTTGCAACTTTTTGGATCTTGCGTTCCGTTCGAACTGTTTGTGGCCGACCAGTACGCACCTCATCTTCCAAACTGTCCCGTCCTTGCACAGAACATCTGTGCCACCTAAACACAACACTGCGACTCATTGCGTCCTCACCGTAAACCTGCTGCATCATTTCACACGTTTCGGCAGCACTTTTGCCTAATTTCTGGCAGAACTTGATATTTGCTCATTGCTCAAACTGTGACATGTCATGGTCCGACAGGCGCATTCAAATCACCGTCACAAGAATGACCGTATGTCTGCTTCCAGTGCATGCATTCAACTGTCTTTTGCAGGGACAAGAGACTGACTGACATTGTACCATACCATGGCCCACCTATGTACTATAGTGCACCACAGTGCCATTATGCGGTCAGTCTCAGAACTTAATGACTGTACTATGTATATACAAGAAAACATAAATGTCCAATAACACTGCCTTCAGGAATTCCCCTCTTAATGATTACAGGATCAGATAAAGCTTTGCCAGTCTAATTCTCTGAGTTCTATTCTCTAGAAATATAGCCACCCATTCAGTCACCCTTTTGTCTAGTCCAGTTGCACTCAGTTTTGTCAGTAGTCTTCTATGATCTACCTTATCAAATGCCTTAGATAGATCAATTGCAATACAGTGCATTTGACCTGAATCCAAGATATCTGCTATATCTTGCTGGAATCCTACAAGTTCAGCTTCAGTGGAATAACCTTTCCTAAACCCGAACTGCCTTCTATCGAACCAGTTATTAATTTTGCAAACATGTCTAATAGTCAGAAAGGATGCTTTCCCAAACCTTACATGCAATGCTTGTCAAACTAACTGCTCTGTAATTTTCAGTTTTATGTCTATCACCCTTCCTATACACACAGGGACTACTATAGCAACTCTCCATTCATTCGGTATAGCTCCTTCGTGCAAACAATAAACATATAAGTACTTCAGATATAGTACCGTATCCCAACCCATTGTCTTTAGTATACCACCAGAAATCTTATCAATTCCAGCTGCTTCTCTAGTTTTCAACTTTTGTATCTTATTGTAAATGTTATCATAGGTAAATTTTAATACTTCTTTAGTATTAGTCACCTCTCTATCTGGGCATTATCCTTGTAACCAGTCATATTTACATTCTGCTGACTGAATACTTCTGCCTTCTCTAGATCCTCGCATATGCACTCCCCTTGTTCATTAATGATTCCTAGAATGTCCTTCTTGGAACCTGTTTCTGCCTTAAAGTACCTATACATACCCTTCTGTTTTTTGCTAAAATTTGTATGACCCCTAATTATTAGAGGCACCTGTTTGTGGTAAAAGAAATTCCTAATTTTGCCATTTAAAAAAAATTCTTTCAGTATATTATTTGCAATTTGTACCTATTTTCTTGAATAATTAATGCCCTTGCATAATTTACGCATCCCAATATTTTTGGATCCAAAGTGGAGAAAAAGAAATGTTCCCGTATTTGATGCACCCACTTTTTCGAACATCCATTACGCAGCTCCTGATGCGTTTTGAAATAAAGATGTCAACTACTGGAGTAGCAGCCTTCCTATTGCAAAACCGGGCATTCCAAATACTGGGCAGCGTGCTGTTATCAGCCGGTAGGAAACACCACTGCATTAATTCCGTGAGAGAATCAGCACAGAGGTGACTGGTGACGCTCTATTCCAGTCTGGTACAAACATATTTTACGAGTGTTTCGGGTGCAGTACATGTGCTTTGTGTAATCTCAAAACTGTTTCTTAATCTATAATGAGCAAGTATTGAGTAATACGGCATGGTATAAACTCGCAGTGATCAGTTACGCTGAAACATACGGGAATATGGCAGCGGGCCGCAAGTATTCAGTGTCCGAATGCAACGTGCGCTACTGGCGGAAACAGAAAATTGCACTTCAAGCGACCAACAAGTCTCGCAAAGCATTTCGCGGACCAAAAGTGGCAAGTTTCCGCAAGTAGAGAAGGATCTACTTAAATACGTGATTTTGTTTCGCAACGATGGATATGCCGTTTCTCACGAAATGATGTATTTTAAAGGACTAGAAGTAGCTGCTGTACATGGAATCAGTATCTCGGATTTTAAGGTTAGCTGAGGCTGGATGATTAATTTTGTGAAGAGAAATGGGCTCTCTCTTCGACGAAGAACAACTTTATGCCAAAGAATGCCGAATGATTTCAACCAAAAAGTAATTGGTTTTCCCCACTTTGTGATTGAGAAGCGTAATGTTAAGGAATATTTGCTCTCCCAAATAGGAAACGCACATCAGACGCCATTAAGTTTCGATATTCCACAAAGTCGAACAATCGATACAAAAGGAACATCGAGTGTTATCGTATGCACTACGGGAAGCTAAAAACGATGCGCCGTAATGCTTGCTGTTACAGCTGATGGCAGAAAGCTTGCACCTTACGTTGTTCTAAAGCAAAAACAATGCGAAAGTACTCGGAATGTACCTCCCAGTAACACTTCTAAACAAATTTCCTAACTTATACAGTATGTACCACTGTGGTTTAAGTGAAGGCCATTTGAGCGCAGACCCGTATTTCCTTCGCGCCCATTCGGATCTCACTCCCAGTTTCCCACATACCCACTCCATAGTCTCATTTAAATCCTGTCACCTTCCAGTCAGTACCCTCCTACACAGTATTCCACTAATAACAATCTCCACTTCCTTGTTCACCCGTGCTTCATTAACCAAATTCCACACATCCCCAACTATGTTGGTACTTATACATGCTTGCCTTGCGTTTTTGGTACCAATGTGACAAACTACCACTTTCTCCTTTCCCTCCTCTTCTACTTTTCTTCTACTTACCTCAACTTGCCTTAACCTAATTCCTGGATAACACTCTAACCTGGTTCCCTTTCCTCCACACACTTTCCCCACTTGTCTAACAATGGAATCTGCCACAACCAGAGCCTCAACCCTACCCACCTCATTTGATCCCCTCCCCTCCTAGTTTCCCCTATCTTTCCTGATGGCTGCAGGAGCTGCTTCCTCCTCCATTTTTCCCTTCCATGGCCCTGTTCCACCTTTCTTTTCCTATCCTCTACTCTGCATTTCCCTTTCCTCCTCCTTCCACACTTCTGGGCTACAGTTCCCTGTTCTTCATCTTCCCTCTGTTCTACTTGCAGTACATTTTTTGAGGGTCACCTACCTTCCTTCCTCTGAGAGAATCCTAATTATCTCCCTCGAACTCTTCAACTCCTCCCTCATATTCCTTAATACCTGGCCACACCCACAGTTCCTACACTTACATTCCTTAGCCATTCTTTACGGAATAATGAAAAAAGAAAAGATGAAATAACTTAATAAATTACTCTATGCAAAAAAAAAAAAAAAAAAGAAAGGAAAGAAATATTTTCCAGGATAGTACTAAAGGATCACACGACAATAAGGTAATTAATATACTACTACACTGCAACACTTAGTCGTACTATATTTTTATACTACAATACCCTAACAGAATGAAAACTGCCATTAATTACTGAATTTCGAAAGGGATACACAAGAATTATACAATTCAAAACTGCTGTTAAACCTGTCCTAATTGCAACAGAATTCTAGTAAGAGAGTTTCTAGAGAGATACTTCTACTACACAAAATATCTCACAATAACAGAATAAGCATGCTAATTTCTAACAGAATACTACAATACACTACAATAATTTTTAAACTACATTCAGACGTATCCTAATTACAATAGGTTATTACTAAGCGCAAACAGAAATGAAAATTTCAATTAAAATTTGTTATTCGCAAGAACTACTCAAGGATTGCCAATGAAGCTAAATGCGTAGACAGATTATTATCAATACAATTTTATTCTATTATGCACTAATAGAAATGAAAACTGCCATTTAGTAAAATGCTGAAGTATCGAAAGGGTTACCATATACAAAGATATACACAAATGTAGCAGACAAGATACTATCTAATATACCGTATCTACAAAACAATTCTCAACTGAAATGTGGTTGTGTGATTATTACAGCTGGTGGATTACTATTATTTTCCCTAATCCACAGGACGGCGATTAAAACTGTTCTTAAATACTGAAAAATAAGAGGATGCGTACAATAATTTCTCAAACGTCTGTCGAAATTATGCCAGGGACTTGAATTGCAAATATCGGGATATAGGAATTTGATTATTCATTTTTACTCTATGAATAATCAAAAGTACAAAGTAGGTCGGGGACTTGGAACCACAATTAATTGGAATGGACCTATCTCACGCACGCACGCACACTCACACACACATACACACAAATTGATCAATTACAGTAGGTTATAACTACTTCATCACTATGATAATACGAGAGCACTCTCAGCAGCCGACCATTCACAAGCTTGTCTGGTAGATATTTACACAATGTGTTCAAAGATGACCACGGACCCACTCCCCATGTAAAACACTGTGTATGAGACTTACATCAGTACTTGGCAACTGATGATCACTGACAAGATGCTGAAACATATTGCGGCATGCACTGAGATAGAGACTTTGAAAATTTAAGAACTGGAAGCATATGAAACCCCTCTTGAAAAAGATTATATTTTGGGGGTGTTTAACAGATGAAGGACCTTAATCCTTATGCCCGGTTTCTTCAACTGTGTGTTCAGTTTTACTTAACATATGTTAACTAACAATTGTTATTAATTTATGGTTAAAAGTATCCTGTTTCACTAACACATTTCCGAGATTAGTTACAGAACAATTATTGTTGGTTTACCGAGCTCGATAGCTGCAGTCGCTTAAGTGCGGCCAGTATTCGGGAGATAGTAGGTTCGAACCCCACTGTCGGCAGACCTGAAAATGGTTTTCCATGGTTTCCCGTTTTCACACCAGGCAAATTCTGGGGCTGTACCTTAATTAAGGCCACGGCCGCTTCCTTCCCACTCCTAGCCCTTCCCTGTCCCATCGTCGCCATAAGACCTATCTGTGTCGGTGCGACGTAAAGCCACTAGTAAAAAAAAAATTATTGTTGGAGACAAATTAATACGTTTCCGTGAGATTTCTGAACGCGTTTGGCATTGAGCGTCTTTTGTTTCTTTACATAAAGCACTCCTAGTGGTATGTTAAAATAGTATTTTGTCACACATGATTGACATTATTATAGGTAAGGTATGGTTAGCAGAGACCGCTAAGATGTCAACATAATGAATGCAAGAAAAATGTTGTTATAGATTTAATTTGAAAGTGTGCTTCATAAATGAAAGAACGGACTGTTATATCACAACATTCAATATATTTTTACATGAGTGCAATCTAAGGCTCCTACATCACCAAGAAAATGTGATAATTGATATGTCTTGAATGATTTTTGGGCATTTTTTTACTGCAGGGAAAATAATGTAATGCTTTGTTAATGCTGCAATGGCAGCAGGAATTCTTTGCAGAATTCTACACACTCTTGTCTTGCATTTATGAACATAGTCACCTACAATTACATGAAAAGAGTCTGAAGCATAATATCTAAGAACTATAAGCAGATGCTTCACTGGAGACACTGATAAACTTCAATCTGTAGGAAACTTTAACCTACTTTTAATTTCTTCTAGTACCTTGTTCATTATGGCTTTGGTAATTAGATATTGTAGAAAACTTTATTCTGACATCTCTAAAAAGTAGTTTTTTCTTAGTATTGGTCATCCTTTGCCTTATTCAGTTTATAAATGGTCTTCATACATCAGTAAAGCACGTCTTCTACATGTTGCCATTTTGAAATGTTAACAGCTGTTAAGAGGTTTAACACAGTGCTGCTGCCATGTTAATTTAACACAGGTATTAACAATTTGTTAGATTTAATAATTTTTGATGAGACAGCCATTTTGTTGAATTATGTGTTAAGTCTCCTTAACAGCATTGTTAACACTTAACATTCATTGAAGAAACTGGGCCTTAGTATCATTTGACAAGATAATGAAATGTAACCAGTTCATCCAAATACTTAAAAGGAGAACTGTTGGTGAGCTGCAGAAGAGTTTCCAAATGGTAATGGAATTTCTTGGCAAGGTTTGGCTCCTTGCTATACTTCAAAGAAAGTGAAGAAATTCACCAGCGAGAACAATATTCTTGTCATAGAGTGGCCAGGGAACTCCCCTGACATTAATCCAATAGGAAACACATGGGCTGTTTGCAAAAGGGGACTTGCAAACCTCGAACTGCTCCACAAAATTATGCATGATACAGTCTCTAGTTACAGTGTGATTTCATTATGATGGAACTAAGAAATATGTGCTCAAAACTTGTGGAATTATGTCAAGTCATGTAAAGGAGGTATGTCAAGGTCACAAACTGTTTGACAGCTTTGCTCGCAAGAGAAGCAGCTGGTACGAGTGCTAGCCCAGGACATTATCAGATAGTGCACGCCAGGAGGGGTGTACATTACACGTTCATAAATATGGTACTCTAGCAGTACCTGTACACACATTCTTTCATATTGAAACATTCATAATTAAATTTGTTCAACACTATGTGTGCATAAAATGGGTGATTCACTGTGTACTAAGAAAATAAATTATTACTTTAAAGGTTGCCATAAAGTATGAAGTGCTAAATAAAAAGGTTCTTTTTTTTTTTTTTTTTCATAGCTTAAAATCGTCAACTCTCCTATGAACAAGTCTGTTATGAAGCAGAATAACTCCAAATACTAGGCCACTTCTATATCACTTCCGTGATGTAACGTCATATTTTTATCAAATTAAACAAAGAAAAATTGGCTTCCATAAAAGTAGTATCTCCCCAAGTAACAATATTGATAAAAAGTACACAAATACAAACACACACTAACAAATTACTGTGCCAATCCTTATGCCACAGCCTATGTAGCTGTATGTTTTAACCATTATGTGTAGACCAAAACAGGTAACATGGAGCCTGTCATCGATTGTTGTGCACAACCCTGAGTCAGCAACATGGGGTAGTACAAACCGACTGAGTGGAAGAGACTTGAGCTCACGTGCACAGGTATTTCTAGTACGGGCGCTGCTCGTATGGCAGGCAGGTTTTGACACCTGTGATGTAAAGCAACTTATAAAACCGAAAGGAGGACATATTAGCTATTAGTACAGATTGTTCAGTCCTCAGCCCGAAGTCTGGTTGAATCATCAGCAGCTCCATCATTAGCTGTCATAGATGGCCTAGGCTTCACTGAAGATTTATACTAGGGAAATGAGGAGTGAGGTAGTTTCCTGTTGCTTTCCTCATTGAGCCAGAAGTTGCTATTACGTATCAGTCTGCCAAGCCCACTGAAATGCATGCACTAGCCAACACTATGAGCAACATTTTCACACCATTTACAGCAGGGACTGGCTGCATAAGGAATGGCATTACTAGCATCACTCATACCTCAGTCACTTTTCATGCTGTCAAAGCCAAGGATAAGACTTTGACAGATAAGTGAAGTAAAAAAAATTGTTGTAGCCCATACCAGAAGACATAGTGCACTGTAAACACTAGGTCTCGCCAGCAAAGGTATTAGTACAGATTTAATTTATTTTTTACGTGAATAAGTGCAACAGTAGCAACAAAAAAGTAAAATGGTTGTGTTATTGTCGTGTTCCAATTAATTTGGACAGAAATGTAATTTCCATGATCAAAATTTTCCTAGAACTGTTTGGTAAATGGCCATTCTTAACGGCATCATATCTCTCGTGTCCAGTTACATAGACAACTGAATTTGTAACAGTGACTTAACAGTGAAGGTTATTATTATTATTATTATTATTATTATTATTATTATTATTATTATTATTATTATTATTATTATTATTATTATTATTATTATTATTATTATTATTCTCATCATCATTCAGGCTTCCTAAGTAGAACGGCAACCTAGGAAAACCTATTCAGAGCATTCTCTGACAATTCACAGCCTCATATATTGCCTATCTACAGTATACCTCACATCAGAACATTTTTGTGTTTTTGTGCTGTCCTGTTCCTACAATGTGTGTGGTTGTTTTCTTTTCAATGTCCTTGCTATATTCTGTCATATACTCATAAAAGAAACATCATTCCGAATCAAATTGTGCATATGTATGAGTAAGAGACATGAACCAGTATAGAAGGGGCTGACATGGTTCATACGATCGTATATGTCCACGCTCTGACCAACTAATTTATAGGTTTATAGTGACTGTTCAACAGTTTATAAATAGGTGTGATCAGGATAGTGACTTAGCTGATGGCTTTCTACTTGGATAACCGCAGTTCCATTTCTGGTCAATCCCAGGTTGGAATTTTATCAATGAAAATCGCATGGTTTTGGGAAGGGTATCTCACCTTAGACCCTGGCCAAAACCAAAGTGAGCCAGGTGGCTCTGGTGACCCCAGAAATACTTAGGATAAGCTGAAGAGAGTTTTGTGTTTTCTATTCTTTACAGGTTATTTTTGTTTTCCAGTGAGTATTGCACGTATCTACAGGTTTACTGAAATGTTTTATCAGTACTGCTCAGTGAAGGCAATTCCGCTTTTTCATTTTATATAAAGACAAATTGAACAGCTTCTTTATACACACCTTAAAAAAAGTTCTGCACCACCTGCTGTTACAGGTTTCTAGGTTGCTGATGTCTCTAGGGAATGTATGGGATGCAGATACACACTTTATGTCAAGCATAACACGATTGATGTACATAACAAGCAATGACAGGCGCAACACAAGCACTTTTTTCGGCAACGTGTATCCACCTATCGAACGTGTGAATCTTATTCTGCCTCTCAGTATGGTGTTACTTCACTTTGTGCAGTGAAGCATGATCACACTTGTCGTGGCATGCTGTTCATAAGGCGGATGAGACTGTCCGGGTCGACCCTGTCCCACTCTATGATAAAAACCCTCCAGAGGTCAGCTAGGGTGAGCGGTGGATTCGTTCGTCGTCGCACTGCCTGTTTCAGCATATTCCAGGCATATTCAATGAGATACATGTCTGGAGACACCACAGGCCAGTTCATCCGATGGATGTGGGCGCCTCTGAGGAAGAGGTTCACAAGATTGGAGCGTTGCGAGCGCGCATTGTCATCTTGCAGAACAAATTTGTCGCCGAAATATTGTCAGTATGGTTGGACAATGGGCCCGAGGATTCTGTTCCAATGTTGTTTAGCATTCATATTGCCCTCTACGACGATGAGTGGCATCTGGCGTCCATGCAGGATGATGCCCCAAAACATGACGGATCCGCCTCACTGATGGGCATGTGTGATGGCACACAGGATTTGTCTGGCATTACCTAGCTCTCTCCAAACCCTCCTCCAGCAATTGTCCGGTGTCAGACACATTCGGCACTCATCCGTGAAGAGGGCCTGCCACCATTCTTCCAGAGTCCAGTCCAAGTGCTCCCTTGCCCATCTGTACCTGGCGCCATGGTGTTGAGTATATGTGTAGGTGCTCGCCAAGGAACTCTAGAGTGTGGGTGGTCTCTATGGAGATGATTTCTGATTCTCTGCATAGACACAGCCCTACCAACTGCCTGCGTTAAGGCATTACGCAGTTCTATTGTGGTGTCTGCCGGGTTGCTGTGAGCCAGGATTCGCATGTAACGGTCGTCAGCTGCTGTCATTGCTGTCATTGACCACGGACGACCACTGCAAGGATGATCTTCAACATTTTGTGTCACAGGATAGTGGCTGTATATTCTGACAATGTCACTATGGTGTAAACCAACCAGGCTGGTTTTTGCCCTCACAGAGGGGCCTTGCTGACGCAATGTCACTATGGGCGTATGGTCAAAAGCAGTAACGACTTATTTAGGCAAGTTTACATACTGCACAGGACACAAATGTGCTCTTATCATGCTGTGTCCACAGGTGACATCAACAGCGGACACTTCTGGAGGACTGTTCTGAGACCGCGTGTATTACCTCCACATCCACTAGCAATCGGCATTACGTAGGTGGTTTGAAAAGTTCTCGGAATGTACTAGAATTAAGTATCTTACCTCGGTGGAACTGCTTTTATTTTTCAACATAGTCTCCCTGTAGACTAAGGCATTTGGTCCAGCGATGTTCCAATGCCTTGATCCCATCTCAAAAATGAGATTCCTCCAGGCCTGCAAAATACCTCTCCAATTCGGCTGTCAGTTCTTCTCTTGTAGGAAATCTCCTTCCACTGAGGAAAATTTTCAGCTTGGGGAATAGATGAAAGTCTGATGGTGCCAAATCAGGTGAATAAGGTGGATGTGGCAACAGTTCGTTCCCCAGTTCATGAAGTTTTGCCATGGCAATAACACTTTGTGCGGCGGAGCATTGTCCTAATGAAAGATGACCTTTTTCCTTGCCAAACCAGGCCTTGTTTCGCGTATCTTTTCCTGTAGTTGGTCTAAGAGGTTTGCATAGTATTGCCCCGTAATTGTTTGGCCAGTAGGGAAGATAATCTATCAGCAGAATGCCTTTTGCATCCCAGAAAACTGAGGCCTTTCCGGCCGAACGCACTGCCTTTGCTTTCTTTGCTGGTGGTGAATCAGCATGTTTCCACTGCGTTGACTGCTGTTTTGTCTCTGGGGTATAGTAGTGGACCCAAGTTTCATCTGTAGTCACAAACCAGCGCAAAAAATCTTGTTGGTTGCACTGAAAACGGGCCAGACTTTGTTTGGACATTTCCAATCTGGTGCGTTTATTGTCCATTGTCAAGAGCCGCGGCACCCATCTTGCGGATAATTTTTTCATACCCAATTCTTCGGTTAAAATATAATATACCCTTTCAGAAGACATCCCTACAGCTTCAGCAATCTCCCGCACTTTCAGTCGACGATCCTCCATGACCATTTTATGCACTTTTGCGATAAATTCTGAGGTCGTAACACTTTTTGGCCGTCCACTGCGCGGATCATCATCCAAGCTCTCCCGACCAAATTTAAACTCGTTGGTCCACTTGGCAACAGTTGAAAATGAAGGAGCAGAGTCCCCCAGTGTGTTCTGAAAGTCGGCATGAATTTCCTTTGCTTTCATACCTTTCTTTACAAAGTATTTAATCACTGCTCGAATCTCAGTTTTTCCCATTGTCACAAATCACTACGTGGGAACAACAACAAAGAGTCGTCACTACCACACTCCTGCAGCTAGAGCACTGACGCGCTACGTGTTCACTCACAAAGGATGTGTGATTATTGCGTGGGAACCTCGTTGCCCTAGCACTGACATCTAGCGGTGATTCTGAGAACTTTTCAAACTGTCCTCGTACACATCATTCGGATGTCTGTTTGTCATGCAACAAGTCTTAGAGCAAACATCTTTGACAAACAAAAAAAAATAATACAGGTGGTTCAAAACATTTTTGAGGTGTGTATTTAAGATTCATTATAACAGTGGGTAAAAAATTTCCAGATATTTTATTATGAGTTTCTTCTCAAACTTTCTGAATGGTTTTTGATATCTGTTTCTCTCCTTTTGATCTTGTTTTCCTTTTTATTTACAGGTATGGCTTGAATTTCTTAAACAAGAAGGTAAAGGAAATATGTCTGTGTCTTCAGATGAGTTCTTCGAACTTTGGAAAAATAAGATTTCTGCCCCTGATATGTTCAATGAGCACATGCGCCAAGAACACCTGGCCTCAGCATCAGCAACAGCTACTGGATTTGCCCATATGCCTCACGTATTGGAGAGTATATTGAACGGTGTTCATTCAAATGATTCGGAAAATGATTTATGGTAGTGGTTAACATCTGTTAACTACATAAGTGAGGAGCAACTAAGGAGGAAAAAGGACTGAGACAAGGATACATGTGATGATTCACATCATTCAAACTAGCAAGCTCAAGGAATATGTATGGAGTTTAAGGCATGCAAGGTTTAGGTTGATGACAGAGGTAAGTTTAGAAAGAGTAACCAATGTGAAGGCAATCTATTGTTCAGTCCTTGGCGCTGTATTTTCTCTAATACAGCACTGAACTTGCCAAGGCATCAAGTGCAAGGGATCACCTCACAATTCACAGCATCATATTGGCTGTCTGTATCTTATCTTTCCGCTAGGTCTTCCCAGTCTGTCTTCAGCACACACACACACACACACATACACACACACACACTCTCTCTCTCTCTCTCTCTTGTTTTTTTTTTTTTTTTTTCACGTAAAGTCCATTCCATGATAAAATTCCTTCTCATTCTCAGAACCATTGTTTTAAGTTTTCTTTCCCCTATAAAAGCATGCCATCTTATTTTGGCCGCAGGTTCTATAACTGTTAGTAGATGATTGTCCAGCTGTTTTATCTGTATTTTCATGTTTCCTAGATAAGCTGGAGAAACAAGTGGCCTTAGAGCAGCCACTGATCCTATTATATAAATACAGTGAAACCTCATTAATGTGTTCCTCTTTAACACGTTTTCCTGCTTAACTTGCCATAAATTCGAAGTCATTGTTCTCATCACATTAAATCTAAATAAAAATTCTGCACTTGTCTCGTCATGAATTTTCGCTATTACCGCTTAGTATGATCACATTTTTCCTAGCCCTGAAAATTGTTGTTTGCTATATCTTGTGGAAGCATTGTAATTTCCAACTCTGGTAAGAGCCTTTTCCACAGTTGCGTGATAACAGGATTATTCCTTGAATTCCTAAACTTCACAGGATAAGTTGCATCTTCTCAGAGCAAGCTGTTAGCCTCAGGAATTTTCAGTTTTGTTTGCCAGTTAGCAGTGAGGTTGCTGAATATCACAGTAAGCCTGTTTATGCTTGAATAGAATGCAAAATTCGGGGTAATCTGATGCCCAATATAAACAAAGCGTTTGCTGAGAAAACTCTGTGATTGGTTAGAATTGTCTCGTCATGTGGAGAGTTGTACCACTAAAAGTTCACTGCCTATAGTACAAATTGCCGAGTGCATGACAAATGATATACAATCGACAATTTCATTAAAGGGACGATTACTTCGAGATCTAACCTGCAGCATTACATTCATAAAAAGAAACCGCACTAAGCCATGTAACTGAACTTCTGTTGTCAATAAAAATTTGAAGAAATGACACAAGAATAAGCAGATGTGACTCATAAATAAACAATACAATCAAAATACGTTCTACTTGCGTAGTCACATTAGTGGTCTTCTGGCAGTGGCTTGATTCCCTCCATATCCATGTCAGAGTTCTCGCTTTCGCTTGATGACGAAGCATTTACACTAATTATAAACTCGTCAACCACAGAGGCCGTAATCCTGTCTAACTCCCATAGCTTTCCCTCTTCCTTCACCACAAGGTCAAAACACGTCTGCTACTTCTCTACTGTTAAATGAGCAAGTCCTTTGTTAACTAAGGCACGCAAGTCCCTTAACCTAAAAATTGTGTTGTGCCTTCTACTTAACCTTTAACAAGGTCCCACACTAATTCTATGAGGTTGAAGTCGCAGTGATAAAAAGGCTGTAATCTTAGGACATAATGTCTAGCCTTCTCTGCTAAGTCATCTATGACATATTTATTACAATATTTTTCAGTGACTTGGCTGTTTGAAGAATTTCAGCTTTGACTGCCCCAGATGCTATTTGTAATACAAAATGACTGTACACTCAGACTTGTGCAATATTTGTCGTATGAAATAATCTCTCATGACAAAATGTAATAAATAAGTTTACAATTTAAATATAATGTTCTTGATTGGATTTATTTGTTAAAAAATGCCATAAATGTAATAAAATAGGAAATATTGTTTAAACAATGCTGCAGAGCTGGCAACCAATCAGGCTTTACCACGTATATTTGTTTACATTGGGCATCAGGTTACCCTGAACAGATCATAGAAATTTATTTCGTGTTGAGTCATGCAGGGAATGATAGCGAAAACTGTATTTGTCATGTGATAGCCTACATGTGGGTTGTAGGAACATAATTGTGTGAAGTTGACTAGTGTGGTGCATATTTGTCTTGAGATTGCCTAGTTATGGGTATGGAAATAGTTGTGAAATTCCTTACTAATGAAACAAAATTAAAATCCTTCAGAAAAATGGATTGGCATCCGCACCTTTACAGCTGCAGAGGTTGCGCGAATGTTGAATTTGCACCTTTGAGCTTTGACTCGATCACTCTATTTAGTCAAAGTTCTGTTGCATTAAAATTGCAGGCAGCGTCATTCTCTCGCATTTGCACATGGTTGAGTGTAACCTGCAATTCATTGTTTAAGACTGTGATCAGTCCAAAATAGAAGACTTCTAATAACATATATATATATATATATAGAGAGAGAGGGGGGGGTTGTGTGTGTGTGTGTGTGTGTGTGTGTGTGTGTGTGTGTGTGTGTGTGTGTGTGTGTGTGTGTGTGTGTGTGTGTGTGTGTGTGTGTGTGTGTGTGTGTGTGTGTGTGTGTGTGTGTGTGTGTGTGTGTGTGTGTGTGTGTGTGTGTGTGTGTGTGTGTGTGTGTGTGTGTGTGTGTGTGTGTGTGTGTGTGTGTGTGTGTGTGTGTGTGTGTGTGTGTGTAAGAATACGTTGATATTGTTACAGGCCCCTTACAAATGTTTTCATATTTGTTGACTGGTGTTTTTTGACACCTTTCAGTGCACTGTTGTTGTTGTTGTATAATCCCCAGCAGAAAATGTGTCTCCTCTCATCTTTAGAAATGGTAAATATAATTTTCACTCTATCCGTGGATACACGGCACAAAATGCCCTCATGTCGGAAAAAATTGTATCTATTGTTTCCATATCCTCTTATTGTACGTTTTCTTGCTAACACGTTCTCTTTCCTTGTCCCCTGCAGAAATGTCCTAAGAAGGTTTAAATGTACTACTTTCAAATATCTGTGGTGCTTCAGCAATTTCCTTAACTGCTCAGCTTGCATTTTTGATTGGATTTCTTCAAGCTAATGTGTTTCAGTGAGTAGTCTTTGTCATTAGTTTTTATTAGCTGTTCCAGTTAATTTTTCACCAAAGTTTTAACCTCAATGAGCACAATTAATGAAGTCCGACTCGTTGGCTGAATTGTCAGCGTACTGGCCTTCGGTTCAGAGGGTCTCGGATTCGATTCCCGGCCGGGCCGGGGATTTTACTTTCATTGGTTAATTTCAATGCCCCGGGGGCTGGGTGTCTGTGCTGTTCCTAACATCCCTGCAACTCACACACCACACATAACACTATCCTCCACCACAATAACACGCAGTTACCTACACATGGCAGATGCCGCCCACCCTCATCGGAGGGTCTGCCTTACAAGGGCTGCACTCGGCTAGAAATAGCCACACGAAATTATTATTATTACAATTAATAAAAATGATAATGGAGAGAAAAGCTTATACACAATTAGAGTATCAAAATTTATTGCTAAGTCTCTGATAATCGGTAATGACTTGGACACAGGTGCACAGAGAAAAACACTAATTAATGCTTCCATACAAAGGAGTTTCTGGGCAGTAAGAGGTAACACATATTCTTAAGAAATATTTGGCTACAAATACTGATGATTATATTTAATGCAACAGACATTAATGTGATGCATTAGGTCCTAGCTAGTTGAAAGCACATAATCTTAATAGTCGTAATAACTCATTGCTATAATTGCAGATGGGATGATGTATATGCCCTTGCTGTAATTGCTATCCTGTTACTTAGCTAGCCCCCTTTCCTCATCGATTGTGAAACTGAGAAACGTTGAATACTTCATTAATCAACTAACAAGAGCCTGTGTGGTGGCTATGATCGTTAATGCATCACTTCTATATGGTCTGACACCATGGTTAGCCGGTTTGAGTTCCACTGTTCGAAAAAAATTCACCATTAGAATGTTGACATACTCATTTGTAAAATATTAATATTACACTACTGTTCGATACATTACAATGATTAATTCTCTGTGTGGTTGTTAAATTGTATTTTTTTTTTAAATCCATAAATCACAATACCTTGTAGTATGAGGTGTTAGAATCTTATCTTAAATAAAACCTCACTTATAGTTGAGGGTGAGGAGGCAAGGATTGATGGTAATAACTATAATAATAATAATTTAAAGCGTATCATTTAGGATAAGTAATAATAATTATTTAAACGAATTCCACCAAGCAAGTTGGCCATGCGGTTAGGGGCGCACAGCTGTGAGCTTGCATTTAGGAGATAGTGAATTCAAACCCCACTTTCGGCAGTCCTGAAGACTGTTTTCCATGTTTTCCCATTTTTACACCGGGCAATTGCCGGGGCTGTACCGTAATTAAAGACACGGCCATTTCCTTCCCACTTCTAGCCCTTTTCTATACCATCATAGCCATAAGACCTATCTGTGTCGGTGTGATGTAAAGCCAATTAAAAAAAGTAAAGCAATTCCATGCTTATGTTATTTTGTGCTTTTGCAGCACTTATGATGTTTTTTGATGATTTTGCCATGTGTTAATTTGATAATTCATATCACATGGTAATTTATCAACATTAATCTATTTTAATGAGAACAGTTTCAAATTTTACAAAGTGCAGGGTTAATGAGTGGACTTACATCTTAAATTTTCCATCCTGGACTGCTGAATCGTCGCCTTGGGATTGATGACTATCACAGTTGGGTAGCTTCACATCTTAAACCTGCCAGCATCGGGTCTCCTGTTTAAGACCTCATGGTAAGATTTTAAGTCCCTGATGAACACCATCGTTAATCCAAGTAATCTGGCACTGAAATTGAATGACAGTCTCCGCTCACATCCGTGATATAGTTGTCTACACAGTAGCTGTTTAATTTCCAGAAAGTACCTAAAAATACTTTAAACTTGTACATTAAAATTAACAAAAGTTCTGACTGCTGTTCAACTTTTGTTGCTTTTAAACAATACATACATTTGTTCAGTGCTCAAATATGTCCATCTTAATTAGAGGCTCAACATGAAGTGGGGGATCTCAGACTCTTTTATATTGTCTTGCAGGAAACGTGGAAAGTAGTAGTTAAAATGACACTCCAAATTAGTGTGCATGTCTCTAGTTACATCACTGCATGCCATTGATAATTTGAAATTTGGTTATCTTCTGGAAATTTGTCACTGAAATGTTAACATTAAATATTTCACTATCTTCCCTTAATATTGAATACTGTCCCCTACCGCCTGTCCCTTAAGATGCACCGGCAGATTTCAGGTCGTGTTTGGTTCGTGGGGGCTCTGTCTGATAAAACTAACATGAAGGGAAGGGAACAGGAACAGCTAAAACTACAGTGAATGAGAAGTAAACAAATCTGTAAGAATGGGTTTATTGCACCCCTTTGCAGATACTTAAAATGGCACAAAATAAACCAAAGTTACAAAATCTATACAAGTTATGCAGGATTGATCTCCTGGCCAAACCTTATCAAAATTTCCATTTTTGTGAGTTCTCCTTTGTCACCCAGGTGAGGAAGCACCCCCTTAATCAATTACCAAGGCAATATTTGATTAAGTGAGACCATTCTGTATACAATCTTTGTTACTATAAACTCCACAACGACACTGTGATCAAAGTTAATGCAAACAACACCCAAACTGAGTAGGAGGAACCTCCCTAAGTACTTTATTCCCCCCAAAAGACATCAGCATGAAACAATAAACAACACTCCGACATCTACACATGACTGGTCCGAGGGAATCGAACACAGTACCCAAACAAACACACAAGATCAAGAAATAACACACAACAAACTTGACACACATCTAAAATACAACAAGCAATTTACAATATTTGGTGAATACACTAAACATCCATCTGGAACATGGATGCACAGCCAACCCCTCCACGTGGAGTAGTATTCAAACACGTGACCTCCTGGTCACTCACATTTGGGGCAGATGAAATTCCAACATCTGGTGAACAGATATTGGAGAGGAAATTTCCTTGCCCAAGCGTCATTCCTATGCGTCATTTATCAAAATCAGTGATGCTTAATACGAGCATCCCGATAATATTTGTCCATAAAGGACACTGATACACTGTGTAATTTTTATTTCTTTTGTTAATGTTCAGATTCATAAGTGAATTAAATTTATATATTAAATCTCTCCTGTACTCGCTTCTGCGGCTAGGAAATAATATTGATTTTACATCGCACTAACTACTTTTATGGATTTCAGAGACACAGAGGTGCCGGAATTTTGTCCTGCTATAGTTCTTGAACGTGCCTGTAAATCTACCGACACAAGGCTGGCATATTCGATTCCTTTTAAATATACCATCGAACAGAGTCAGGATTGAACCTGTCAGGGTGGGCTCAGAAGGCCAGCTCTCTACCTTCCGAGCTACTCAGCCTGGCTCTGCGGTTAGGACATGTGGTCTGTGTTCAAATTCATATTCTCTCTATCACTCTTGCAAACTCATGCTGGCTCACTACCTCCTGAGTGAAATTTTCCACAGATTTTAGCTTTGCATGTCCCTCTTTGTCTCCGGCCTAGCACTCCACACAAGGACATGATTAAAAAATATAAATAAATGCTGCTGGGTCGCTGATTCATACCTCTGATCGAGTATACTAATACATATATGCGTGCGCGCACACACTCACGCAAGCGCACTAGTATCACTTGCCTTCAAAGGTAACTACCATAGTAATTATAACAACGTCAGTTGATTAACTTAATTGGTGCGAGGTTTTCAGTCATCTATAAAACTCTCTCTTCTGGAGCCAGCTGTTGAAAGATGGGAGAAAAAACAGATCAATAATCTAGCCAAGGTCAATACTTTACATAACAAGTGCTATAAAATATCTCACTTGACCGGTCTTACACCTGGCTTTGGAAACCAAACAAGCGACGATTCACAGATGACATATTCTGGTGATAACAAGAATATCCTTTCCACAGATGTCATGCTGGTGTGATATAAACCCCTAGTGAAAAGAAGAAAGTCAAAAAGGAAATGGGACTAATCCTCAATCCATTAAACAGTACTGTTTTCTTATCGTGGCATGGATCCTAAGTAATAACGCTTTTCTACAGCTTCATTTATTGCCTGTATTCTGTCTGTGTTTGGCAATCATTTTAATAACAAACACTGAATTTCACCAAGGGCTTTGTGTCATTTTTAACATTTTACAATGAGACGATTCAGAAAAAGATTGTGGTATCCTTCCACGGTTTTTATATTTATTGTTTGTAAAACTCTATTTTTATAATTTCTGCAAATAAAATATTTATGTATCTATATTTTCTTTCTTTTCCTGTGATATTCACTTGATTGCACTACATATGCACAATGTAATTTATCCAAAGGTAAGGAATAATACAGTGTATTCAATATAATCAACAGTAGACTATAACTATTGTATATAGATATCATCTATGATTCCATTGTGTAGCTGTCTGTTTTGCCAAGTTTTTATCTACTGGTACTGTTTCAGTGTAAAATATTTCCAGGAATAACATGCCTTGCATTTTAAAATGCATGACATCTTACAGATTCTCTTCATTCTTTTGATTTCTGTATCTAATGGTATAATAGAACTTGTAAGCTTGAATACAATATCAGAAATTGGTAGCAGAATATTCAGCTCTGCCCCTGAAATTAGGCCTACATTGGGAGAGGAGTATGTTAAATGATATATTGCAGGCTAATAGAATCCTTTCTTCTCCAAATATGTGAACAGTTTTGTACAATTTAAACTAAATTAGTGCCGGTTCTACCACCTGCTGGTAAAGTAACATAACCATAATAGTTATTTATATAAATTGAAAAATTAGTATAATGGTTCCACCTAGTCAATACTTATAAGTTATTTACTATTTCAAAGTTATAAAAGCATCTTATTAAATTTACAGGACATTGTTTCGGCTGCATTAGGCCATCTTCGGCTGTTTACAGTAATCTTAAAATCAATATACTTACTGTTTTTTGGGCCCAGTGAAATTTTCTTTTATTTGTTTACTGTGTACTTATTCAGTTTTCTTTTAATTTCATACCTAACCTCATCCTGTTTATCCAAAGGGATGTTCTAATTCTGCTTCTGCTATAGTGGTAACAAAATTATTGTGCATTGAAGGGTTCACCCAGTTATTTAGGACCTTTGCTTAGGATATCTTGTTCCATCTCATTAAAGTTAAAAGTAGTTAGGTTTTTAATTGGAGAATGAAATTCATGATTAATTACTCAATGTCTGAGAAGCTGTATCAGTTTTAGTGGGGGTGACTTATTTTCAGATTTATCAAGTTGTCTAATTCAGGGTTTGTTCTTTGATAGAAATCATACAGTATTAGATAAGTCTTGACAAAGTGGGCCAAGCATATACTATTTTAAATAGTTTTTAATAGCTTTTAACTTACCCTTGGCATAACAGATTATTTCCATGAAAAATATAACATGTACGGACTAATTTAAAAATAAATTAATGTTATTTTAATCTAAGAAAAATTGTAAGATTTTAAAGTGGTGGAAAGGTGGAACTTCCCAAACGTACAAGTTAGAATTTGTTATATACGGGCTGGTCCACCAGCCTCTTACGATCCAGTTTTATGCATCCCTTCACATTTACTACAATTCTGAAAGACATCGGTCTCTCTCCCTAAATGGGGGTAATATAACGAGATGTGTGTGTATGGGCTAGAAGACAGCAGGGATCGTGAGCGCCACTATTAATTCATCATGGGCAGTGTTCTCCCTAGAACATTTTTAATGGGCAGACCGCCCTGCTGTTTTTACAGACCACCCGGCTAACATAACCTAGATATGTGTTAGTTCCATAACATTAATATATATTTGAGTCGTTGGGTGTTCCAAATTTAAATACTGTAAAACTGTTTACTTAAGTGACAAATCTTCACTATTGTCAGAATAATTACATCAGTTACATCGGAGTTTAAATGTTTAGCTTGACTACCATATAGTGTCGTGCGTGAGCAGTGCCTGGATTAGCGTGGAATCCTAGATATTCAAAATACTCTATTATGTCTTGTTTGTGATAACACTAGAATAGTTCAATTTGTTTACCTTTCCGATATTATCAATGTTCTGAGGGGAATAAACTCAAATTTTATCCTATCCCTTTTTTACGCCCTATTTCCCGCCCGGCTACTCACTCCTGACACCCAGCTGACAAAAATTTCTGGGGAGAACGCTGATGGGTATCTCGAATGAACCCGTAAAATGAGTGCAGATACACAGAACACGTACTTTAAAACAGGAGGTGGACACACAGGCCGGGAGCATGGAACTGTATAGGCTGGGAAGCGGACGCCATAGGTTAAGTGTCACAGTAGCTCACATGGCAAGCGGGCGGGGAAATATGTGATGGTGGACAGTGCTCGAGGTATGAGGTTCGAGTCCTACATAAGAATATTTTTAACAGCCAGTTGCCTGGAATGTGGTAAGGTTGAATACTTGACAGCTTCCAAGGAGTGATTTGTTTATTTGACCCTGTAAAAGGCCATATGTATCGTTGCATTGGGTGTGGTGCTGGGTTGGACGAGGATGTGGAGATGATTGGTCTGTGGCCAGTATAGGCTGGGAAGTGGGTGCTGTTAATCAAGTGTCCCAGTAGCTCACATGGCTAGTGCATGGTAGGATGTGTGATAGTTGACAGTGCTCGAGGGTTAGCAGGTTCAAGTCCCATACAATTATTTTTTTAAAGCCATTTGCCTGGGATGTGGCAAGGCTGTATACTTAATACCGGTATTTTTCACAGACTGATTTGTTCATTTGGCCCTGAAAAGCGCTGTTGGTATGGAGCTGGGTTGATAGAGGCTGGGAAACATGTAACAGGATTTCAGTTATCCATGTCGTTTAATGCAGCACCTGCTCGAACTGACGACCTCCGTGGTCGATACAGAGCTGCGCGCGATGTTGTAAGGACCATCTGGCCCGTTGCAACATCTCTGGCGAAACGGATCGGCATGCCTCGGTGATGAGCTGTTTAAGGTGACAAGGACTGGCCGGCTTCTGTGCATACACCAGTTGTTTTACATGGCCCCCACATAAAGAAATCCAGGGGCGTAAGATCTGGCGGGCCAGGGGAGAGGTCCCCCACTTCCTATCCATTTATCAGGATACGTCGCATGGAGATGGTTCTGGACGACCACCACCGGGTGCGGTGGAGCTCCATCGTGTTGAAACCACATCTTGCAGTGCTCAGCGAGTGGCACATGTTCCAAAAACGGTGGTAGTTCATCTTGGATAAACCGCAGATTGTGTTGGCTGGTCAGATGGCCCTCCAAGAAATGGGGACCGATGAGGCGATCACCCATGGTTCCACACCATACATTCACGCCCCACTGTACCTGAAAAGCAGTCTGTCGCACCCAATGGAGATAATCCACACTCCATTAATGAATATTAAGGCGATTAACGGTTCCATCGTTGTGGGATCGTGCTTCGTCCATAAATAAGAGAGTCGCTGGAAAAGTAGGATCACTGTCCACATGCTGTAGGATCCATTGACAGAACACCACCCGGGCATCGAAATCATGACCATGGAGCTCCTGGTGTATGTGCAGATGATACGAGTGAAACCGGTGGGTATGCAGTATCTGCATAAGAGATGCTCGGGTGATGTTCGTCTCGTGTGCAATGGCCCGTGAGCTAGTATGAGGGTTTCGCCGGATAGCATCAAACATTACCTTTTCATTGTCAGCAGATGACATGGGATGATCTCGAACAGGCCATGTCCTTCTCAGGGAGGCAGTATACCGAAGGTGTCTTTCCACACTCCAAAATGTCATGCCCATGGGTTGTCTATCCGGAGAGCATTCTTGGTTCAGGCGTTGTGCCTTGTGTGTGTTCTGTCTAGCTTCTCCATAGATAAGTAACATATCCACATATTCGTCTCTGGAATACATCCCGAGGCAGTGAATAAGCTTTGTGTTGTGAATTGCTTCAAAGGCAGGGAGTTCGCGCAGCTACATACTATACCCGTAACATGGTTCTCGTTAAAAGTCCCGATGAATGCGGAGTTATGCTACCCGCCAAACTCGTTCCCCTGCGGCCATGTCAGCTGCGCGTAGCGGAAGTGAAACGTCATGACTGAGTAACATGTTCTAGAGTCGTGTTACGTCAGGTGGAATGTTCCATTTACTTCCATCATTAATTGCTTTCAGACAGATTAATGGTATTAAAAAAATGAACAACATCACTGCATAGCCTGATTTTTATAGTTATAACCCCTAAATTTTATGGAAATCCGTTTAACGATACGACAGATATTGGCATTCACGACGCCCAGGGAACACTGGATAAATAGGCGAGCATTTCGCTCGTCAGATCAGTGTACCTTGTACCACAGTCGAGGCCGGTCGATCGGCTGTTGGTTCTGCTGTCACCGTGATGCTCGTCGCCAGTTCGACTTTCCGATGGGAGTTCAAGTTCGCGCATCAGTGGACTTTGATTCTACGAACGCATCTCCAGGACTTAGAAAAAATTACAGTGTGATTTGCGTGTGGTAATAGGAGTTGTGTACAAGTTAAGACGCGAACAATTTAGGCGTGTAACTCTTAACAGGAACAGTACAATTTGAATTAGTACGATACTACGTCACCAAGTACTTAAATGTAATTTAAAGTTTAAATTACCAGTGATGATAGAAATTGAATGACAGTATTTAAACTTCACATTGACTGCTAATGGTGAGAGAACCTTGTCGTTCGAGAAACTTCGACTGTACATAATTTCGTCTTTGGTCCTAACGAGTGATAAACCTGTGCCGATAGTAAGACGTAATTCAGTACAGGTGATTGAATTTAGTGACAGTGATACTATACGTTTTTTTTTACAAGCTACTGACACAGGTAGTTGAAATTAACAATGCCATTGAACTTAAGATTTATTTCCAGCCTTAAGACTGTGGTTAAATAACTGATATAGTTAATATTTCTCGTATCGAACCCAGGACGGTTCTAGAAAAGACAGTGTTTCTTCATTTATCGAGAGCGGGAGTAAATTCCTCCCAGAATATATTCTTTGATTTCATTTGTTTCTAATTCAGACTTGAACTGTGTGGAATGTTGTATTTCCTACGTCACGATTCCACCGAAATTTTCATCTTTAAGTTTGATAAAGTGACTTATTTATTTCCGTGGTTGAGACCTTACAGATGTAATTTTGAGTTCAGTTCATCAGCAATAACTGTGTTTATTAGTGGATCCCACCGTGAAGTCAAATGTGCAGACCACTACTAACCATTATCTACTCTGTGCAGGCCAGTTTCTTAGAGTCTATTTCCTGTCCAGTGCCACATTACAACTAAAACTTCAGTTGCTCCTCGACCATCCGGACTTCGAGACACTCAGGTCCTTCCAGAGGTTCAAGACCAGCTCGGAAGATGGTGGCACCATAAGTAGACTTTCTGACCCACAATGCATCAGAGTCAATTCCACCCCAGGGAGAGGTATCCATTACAACTGAAGAGCTGAGGTGATGTTGAAACCTGATTTTCTTTCATGAATAAATTTTTTTAAAAAACAGTTATTGCTCCATTATACTTATTTGCTTCCCTCTCACCTGTAACCATTCAGATAGTGACCGGTCACCACCTGGGCCGAGTCTTATGTAGAGCTAGTCGTCAAATTAAGCTTTTACGGTTACAATACTTACCTGTCATCGCATGTTGTTATCGTTTCCTATGGGGCACACTTTGCCCTACCTGTGGCCTACGAAGCTTGTAACATGTACGGCGTAGCTAACTGACCACAGACCATCGTCTCCTCATCCTCGTCCAACCCAGCACCATACCCAATGCAACAATACATACGGTCTTTTACAGCGTCAAATAAACAAACCCGTCCTTGAAAGCTATCAACTGTGCAACCCTACCACATCCCAGGCAATTGGCTGTTAAAAAATTCTTATGTGGGATTTGAACCTCCTACCTTGAGCACTCTCCACTATCACATATCTCCCTGCCCGCTTGCCATGTGAGTTACTACGACACTTGACATACGGCGCCCACTTCCCAGCCCATACAGTACCGTGCTCCTGGTCTGTGCGTCTGTACGTGTTCTGTATATCTCTACTCGTTTCACGGATTTATTCAAGGTACCCATAATGAATTAATAGTGGCGCTCACGATTTCTGCTGTCTTCTAGCCCGTAAACACACATCTCTTTATATTACCCCTGTTTAGAGAGAGGAACCGATGTCTTTCAGAATTGTTGTTAATGTGAAACAACTCAAAAAACTGGATCGCAAGGGGCTGGTGGACCACCCGGTATAATTACTCCACCACGGATCAAGATGAAATGTATTACTTGTAATCCGACCGTTCCCGGGTAGCGCTACCAGCAGCGTAAACCTTAGTTACCTGACAAGTAAGTTATCGGCCACTTCGAGGTTTAGACAAGACTTCACCTGCCAGGCATGACGACTTGAAAAATGAACAGTATTAGCTAGTTTTAATTTTTGTGACATACAAATTAAATTAGCTTACTTTCTTGATAAAAATATACCGTACCATAATAATGATCGGTATTGTATTACAGGTTTTAAATCATGAATGCCTCACTTGACACCATTATATTATTATTATTAACGTGCTTGAGAAAATTTGTTATTACCTTGTGCCTGGATACCTCAGATTACCTTATACTTTACAAGTTGTCTTTGGTACAAATGAGGGCTCTTTACTTATTATCATAAGCTATTCATTGATTTGAAACTACTGGTGTATAACTCCTCCCCTGTGAACCATGTGACCTGCCGCGGTGGTGAGGCTTGCACATTGCAGTGAAGCAGATAGCCGAACTGTAGGTGCAACAATATTGGATGGGTATCTTTCGAGAGACTAGAATAACGAATGGTTCATAGTAAGGAGGGTAGCAGCATTTCGGAAGTTGCTAGGGCAGCAGTCTGTATGATCGTCTGATATGACCGTAGAATAATATTTAACATTGCTTAGCAGTGTTGATACTGCTACACGGCTGAAAGCAGTGGGAAGCTACAGCGGTAAATAACTACTGAGGATGGCTTCCTCTCTGGGTGGGGACTACATGAGAGTGGAAATCATAAGGAAGATGAATACTGACATCCTGCGAGATGGAGCATGGAATGTTAGAAGTTTGAATCATTGTGGTAGGTTGACAATCTGAAAACGGAAATGGATAGACTAAAATTAGATGTAGTTGGTATAAGTGAAGTAGATTGGCAGGAAGAGCAGGATTTTCGGCCAGCCAACACTGAATTATCAATGCAAAATAAAGGAGTTGGTTAATAATGAATAAGAAAATGGGGCAGCGGGTAAGCTAGTATGAGCAGCATAGTGACAGAATTATTCTTGCCAATGCCCACCACGATAGTACATATATATATATATATATATATATGCCTATTACTTTAGCTTATGATGAAGAAATCAACGGAATATATGAAGAGATAAAAGATTTAATACAATATTTAAAAGGAGATGAGAATCTAATTGTGATGAGAGACTGGAATGCAGTAGTAGGCCAAGGAAGAGAAGGTAAATGCCATAGGAGAAATCAGACTGGGACGAAGGAATGAAAGAAGTCTGCTAGTGTAATTGCCTAATTGTGCACTGATCGTAATTTAGTCCTTGTTAATAATTCATTCAGACACCAAAAACAACGGCTGTATATGTGGACAATACCTGGAGAGACAGAAAGGTATCAAATAGAATTCATTATGATTAGGCAGAGATTCAGAAACCAGGTATTGGATTGCTAGACATTCCCAAGAACAGACATGGGCTCTGACCACAACTTGTCGGTCATGAAATGCCATCTGAATTGAAGTTGAAAAAAGGAATACAAGGAGATGGGATCTAGACAAGTTGAATGAAAAGAGTGTGAGAGATTGTTTCACGGAACATGTTGCACAAGGAGTAAGTGAGAAGGCTGAAGGAAACAATAGATTAAGAGTGGACAGTCGTGATGAAGAATTAGATCTGTAGGGCTGCTGAAAAAAGGTGAGATCAAGTAAGAAAGTCATCATAGGCATTTATTTGTCAACAAATGTATAGTAAATAAATACAATGTCATTTGGATTTATTAATTGTGTCGTCTCAGATGGCTGAACAGTCCGATTCTGGATGCACAGATTTGATTGCAGTGACAGCACACACTAGTTGTTGCAGCAGGTTGTTGTGCAAGAACACCATCCCTCGCATTCGCTCGTTCTTTCCTGCAGTTCCTCCTCTCAGCTTCTAATCTTCTCCTATCTTGTTCTGGGTGTTCAACTCCACTGTGTATAATTTTACGCCATTTGGACCTATCCTCGGCTGTAGTTTCCCAGTTGACTGTATCAATTTGACATATTTTGAGATTATACTTTTCTGTGTCGGTGCGACGTAAAGCCCCTAGCAAAAAAAATTATAATTTAGAACATCCTTATATTGTTAAGCTGCCCTCCATGGTTATGCAGACCATTCTTTAGTTGGAAGTACATGATTTCCTTTGGGAGGCGTGTATCTGGCTTGCAGACGATATGGCCAGTCCAGCGTAACTGATACCTGACTATCTTCGTCTCCCTGCTTTTAATGTTGGCTTCCTCAAGGATACTAATGTTCGTTCGGTGATCTTGCTATTTAACTTTCAGTATTCTCCGCAAGCATCGTCAATGGTATTTTTCCAGGCATTTTAGGTTTCTCCTGTAAGTTGTCCAGGTCTTGTAACCATAGATAAGAGTAGGGATTACAACAGCATTGTAAACGCCGAGTTTGGTTCTCACACCAATATCGTGATTGTCAAACACACTTTTAGGACACAACCGAAAGCCCCACTAGCATATCTTAAATGATATTGGATTTCTGCATCAATCTTTGCACAGGATGAGAGGTGGCTTCCAAGGTAAGGAAAATGATTTATGTTCTGCAGAGATTGGCCATTGATTGTAATACTGTACAAGTAATGAAAATCATTTTTTCCATATTGAAAGGATCTCAATAATAAATGTGAGGAATTTATTTTAACTTCAACCTATTCAATACAGTACAAGATGTTAACGTGTGTTAGTTAAACATCATTGAAATAGTTGAGACATGTTTCGCTCCTTTTGTACGGCATCATCAGTCATATCAATACCTCAAAGTTCTACCATACGTCTGGTTAGAAAATTGTAAAACATGTTGCATAAGTGAGTACCCATTAAAAAACTTTACAATATCCTGTTATTAACAAAATATCAAATTGGTAAAAAATGTGTTGCACATGCTTGTGAATTTTCACATAAAACTAGGCTGTCATATGTGTAGTAAATGACAGTGATAGTCTAAAATCGTATGCGATGCTAAAGATCGAAAACAGTTTATAATGTATATACAAATATTGGGAATGAATACAGAATACATACAATTACAAATATTATACACATATTTTACATGTGAAATGATGTGGAAAAGCATTCCAAATTCGAGCTAATTTCACATAAATGTGATCTTGAGAAAAAATATAGGAAAAAACTAAATATATTAATATAATAACCCAACAATCTCTAAAATTAAATCCTTGGGATAGAAACCGGCCAAAAAGGGTATGCTACAAAGCGCAAGATTAGAAATATTAAAACAAACAGCCGTTAGTGGCATTTGATTACAAATTTCCTATGAACCGAATATCCTGAGAATCCTTTATATTATGAATCAATGAACCAGTACATATAAATAAAAGGGCCTTAAATAATGCATGTGTTAAAAGATGGAAAAAAGCTAATTTAGGAAATCCTATAGCTAAAATTCTCATTATCAAACCCAACTGTCTTAAAGTTGATAAAGCAATAATCTTTTTTAAATCAAACTCAAAGTTGGCTCCTAGGCCCGCTATAAACATAGTAAGACCAGCTATAAGTAGTAAAAACTTGGACAATCAAGTATCAACAAACGCTCTATTAAATCGAATCAACAAGTAAACTCCCGCCGTAACCAATGTTGATGAATGTATAAAGCTGATACGGGTGTTGGAGCAGCCATAGCCGCCGGTAATCATGTAGAAAAAGGAATTTGAACACTCTTAGTTATAGCAGCTAATACCACTATAGTACTAATTAATATTATAATAAAAGAATCCTTACCAAAATCCAAGTAATATACATAATTCCAACTCCCATACACCATTATCCAGGCAATAGCTATTAATCTCCAATTCGATTAGATACGGCCGTTAATAAACCCGCATTATAAGATGTAACATTTTGATAACAAATAACTAAACAGAAGAAACAAGTCCTAACCCATCTGACTGTTCAAGATTGGAGGACATAAGCGGCGGTAACTAAAACTCGAATAGGTGTATTTATGGGAAGTAGCCTACAGTTCGATTATCTACATCTAATAACCGAAAACCGTCTATAGGTATTTCGTTGTAAGGAAGTATGTATGAATCAAATTCATAAGGAGTGGTAAAGTCTGTATATTCATAACTTCAATATCATTGATGACCCACAGTTTTTACTGTGATAAGAGGGTCTATTGATTCATCAAGAAGATAAAGAAGTCGTAGTGACGGTAGAGCGATGAAAATAAGTGTAATTGCAGGGAGAATTGTTCAGATTACTTCAATTGTTTGTCCTTCAAGTAAGTAACGATGCGTGAATTTATTGAATAATAAACTTCCTATGATATAAGCTACTAGGATAGTAATTATCAATAAAATAAAAAGTGTATGATCATGGAAGAAAATTAATTGTTCTATTAAAGGGGAGGCACTATTTTGTAGATTTAAATTCGATCAGGTTGCCATGTTCTAATAAAAGGATGAACTTTATATGTAGAGCTTAAATCTACCGCACTATTCTGCCATATTAGAAATTAGTTAACATAGGTAACTCAGAATATAAATGTTCAGCAGGATTGATATCATTCTAATGAACTTACCATGTTTATAGGAAATAATACAGTTCGATTTGAGATTATACCTTCTCAAATAATGAAAATAAGGAAGATAACTCCAATAAATGAGATAGTTGACCCTAGTCTTGAAACAACATTTCAGGATGTATAACTGTCTGGATAATCAGAATATCGACGTGACATACCAGCTAATCCTAAAAAGTGTTGGGGAAGAATGTTAGATTTACCCCTACAAATATAGTTATAAATTGAATTTTTTAATCATTTAGGTACTACATCAACTTCGTGGTTAGGGGTTTGAATGGGATTAGAAATTAATCACCTATCCTTTATTCCCTTAATAACTGATACAAAAATCTCATATCAACAGAAGCCTCTCTAAAATACTTCTTAGTGCAAGCTTTAGCTTCCGCTGCGCTACTTTTCTCTATTATTTTAATGTTTGCATTCTCTAATAATCCTTTTTTATAAATACCGAAATCTTTTCAACCCTAATATGTTCAGCATTGTTACTAAAAGTGGGAGCCGCCCCCTTCCACTTTTGGTTTCCAGCAACAATAGAAGGTTTAAGATGAAAGAACTGTTTTATTTTAATAACCTGACAAAAAATTGCCCCTCTAATGCTATTAGCATATATTATTGAAATAAACATTTTCATTAGAATAATTATCCTTGCCTCAGTACTAATTGGATCTTTAGGGGGATTAAACCAAAGTTTCTTACGAAAATTAATAGCTTATTCTTCTATTAATCATATCGGTTGAATAATTGCCGCCATAGTAGTAGGAGAAAACCTATGAGAGTTATATTTCACTATTTATTCATTCCTCACCCTGTCTATCATTTTAATATTTAATATACATCTCATTTACCACATTAATCAAAACTTCCTAACAATAACTAATATTCAAGTTACAAAATCTTGCCTATTCCTCCTTCTACTTTCTCTCGGTGGGTTACCACCCTTTCTAGGGTTCTTACCTAAATGGTTGATTATTCAAACCTTAGCTGACTTAAAGTATCAATTTATCGTAATCATCATAGTGATCATAACCCTCGTGACACTATTTTATTATCTTCGATTAACATTCCTTGCATTCCTATCTCCTATACTGAATAAAAACTAACCTTAGTTGGTTCTTTTAATCACACTTTTTTCCTCTTGTATTAACCCTTACCGGAATTTCAACATTAGGATTACCCTTTAGCTCCGTCATCTATTTTATGCAAATATTACGTTCATCATGTGGTCTAATGGAATTAGCATTGATGCTAACTTTATTTGACCACTGCTCAGTCATTATCACCTCTTGAATGGAATTCATACCAAAGACACATCGCATACAAATTACAGAACATGCTAGACAAAAAGCAAAAAGCCATAAACCACAAGTTAACATGTCTAATGGAAGAGAAAGCTAAATTCCTAAACCAAAACAGAAATAGACAAACTCCCACCTCCTTATGGAACAACACTCCAACCACGATCAACTTATCCAACACCACATTTTCGGACAATGAAATACATTTGTTTAACCAAGGCCTAAAATATAATTGGCCTAATCCACATAAAGTTGAGGACATAATTACCACAATAGCGGAAGCCGAATCAAACATAAACAAACAAATTTCTCTTGACAGACAGGACGACGTGAGATACGAGATAAAAAAGAAGCTACCCACTCTTGTTAAAGAAGATTCCAATATCAATAATTTCACCTCACTAAAGCAAACTCAAGAATTAAGAAAAAAGGTAGATACCAATAATGTTATAGTAACGAAAGCCGACAAAGACAATACCGTAGTCCTAATGAATAAACGTGACTAGGCCCTACATCCAAAAAAAAACCAGATGATTTATTTTCCGACAAATCTTACTCAATAATATCTAAAGATCCTACCTTAAAAACTCAACGTAGTCTAAAAACACTACTAAAAATCTCACCTTTCTTATTTAACGAACACGAACATCAAAAACTCATTAACATGAATCCCAAATTACCCACTGTCAGATCATTGCCAAAAATATATAAAAAGAATGTTCCCATTCGACCCATCATAAATAGCCGAAATAGTCCGACGTACAAAACTTCACAATTCCTTCAGAAATTTCTTAAGAAACATTTTACATTCCGCAACAAACACCCTATAAAAACTCAATAGAACTATGGTGAAACCTTAAATAAATTTAATTTACAACCTAACCGTATAATGTGTTCTTTTTACATTACCAACATGTACTCGAACATTCCCGCCAAGGAAACTATAGAAATTATACGAAATAATCTTTCCAAACACAGCACTTCAAGTCTATTAGATATAGAAGAATGCTTAAAATTGCTAAACTTCGTCCGCCATAACAATTATTTGACTTTTAACAACAAGATATACGAACAGGAAGGTCTAGCCATGGGAGACCCCATCTCGGGAATACTCGCCGAAATTTACATGGATAACCTCGAAAATAGTAAAATAACAAAAAGCATTAATGGATTGTGTTTTGGGCTACGCTATGTCGATGACACATTAGCAATAATCGACAAAATTTGCAACAATAGTGAAGACATACTAACCTACTTAAATAGCCTAGACAACTGCATTAAGTTCACCAAAGTGGACGAAGACAATAGTCGAATCAATTTTCTCGACATTACAATGACTAGGACCTCTAACAATTTCGATTTTCAAATTCACAGAAAACCTTCGTTCACCCCCACAACTATAAAACAAAATTCTCTTCACCCACAGTCACACAAACAAGTCTCATTTTACAGTTTTATGTACAGAGCGCTAAAAATTCCCATGTCTACCGCCAATCTGAAAAAATAAATGAATACCATAAAAGAAATAGCCAGTTTCAATGGATACAATTCCTCAATCATACATAAAATAATCAATAAAGTGAAGTTGAAATTGACCACAAACCTCTCCCCAATAAAAACAAACAAATCCAAGTATGCAACCTTTACCTATACCAATCATATCATACATCAAATTGCCACCCCTCTAAGGAAACATGATATTAAGATAGCCTTAAGACCCAAAATTCAAATCAAAAAATATTCTTCAACCACAACAAGATAAACTCGGACAACAATAAATATTCGGGTTCCTGCATTTACAGACTGAAATGTGCTGAGTGCAACAGTTCGTACATCAGTCAAATCGGAAGAAGTTTTACAACTAGATATGCTGAACATTTTAATGCCCAGAAACACAACAAACACTCAGCAATGAGCATCCAAATGAAGGACACAGTTTCACCACAATCGAACAAGACCTTCAAATTTTAAAAAGAATAGATAAAGGCAGACTCATGACCGAGTTTGAAAATTTGAACATTTTCTTGAACCAAAAATACAACAGCAATAAAAACTTAAATGATCCAATAGATAATCGAAGCCCTTTATATGAACAATTAATAATTTCGTTTAATAAGTTAAATATGAAAGACAAAAGACTTGTTGATGTCCTCAAAACAACATCTTCAAGCATCCCCACTAAGCCGTTTAACTTACTATGCCCTTGTTCTCCCTCCAATACACACAACTCCTTCCCAAGTGCCAATCACAGACCCACAGCCCCGCCTTATCAGGTCCACTCCCCTCCACTAAAACGTCACACGTACAACACGAGGAGAAAGACATTAGTGACAGCCAGTGCTCCAAAAACCTCTTAGCAATAAGTTAACAGACCAACAACACTAAAGGTAAGCTTTAACTCCATATCCTCTCAGTTCTCTAACGCATTCAGTCTTTCTCTTTTCCTGTCGTTATTTCACTTAACTGATTTAAGGATTTATCCTTCCTTTCAGATTTTTCACATACGTAAGACAGCTCAACATTAATTACATCGCACAACGTTTTGACTGTCACCCATTCAATTAATAAACCGACATCCCATACTCCAGCAACTGAAACACACCGTTAAAACGTGACATTATTAGTCAAATGGGAAGATATTAACGGCATTTCAACCGCCTTCATTCAAGCCATTAATTCAACTGTTTCAACATAGGCTCAACTTGAATCCAATATCAACTGTTGTTTACATACACTAGGCACTCTCTCTCATAGAACGTGTCCAACGGAGTTTGAATAGCCCATGAATACTTCAGCGAAGTAACTTGTTTGGGTCCAAAATACAGTATAATTATGCAACTTAGACATCTAGGTTGAATTACGACGTAATGCAACGCTTTCACATGAGCTTGTTATAAATCACATACAAACTTTCACATTTTGATGCTAATTCCATTAGACCACATCATGAACGTAATATTAAGATCAAATTTATGTGAAATTAGCTCGAATTTGGAATGCTTTTCCACATCATTTCACATGTAAAATACGTGTATGTATTCTGTATTCATTCCCAATATTTGTATATAAATTTTAAACTGTTTTCGATCTTTAGCATCGCAGAAGATTTTAGACTATCACTATTGTCATTTACTGCACATATGCCAGCCTTGTTTTATGTGAAAATTCACGAGCATGTGCAACACATTTTTAACCAATTTGATATTTTGTTAATAACAGGATATTGTAAAGTTTTTTAATGTACTCACTTGTGCAATATGTTTTACAATTTTCTAACCAGACGTCTGATAGAACTTTGAGGTATTGATATGACTGATGATGCCCTACAAAAGGGGCGAAACATGTCTCAACTATTTCAATGATGTTTAACTAACACGTTACCATCTTGTACTGTATTGAATAGGTTGAAGTTAAAATAAATTTCTTGCATTTATTATTGTAATACTGTAGTCGGAGGTCTCTTATTGGAATCTGGTGCCGGCTGGTAAAGGATCTTAGTCTTATTAATATTAATTTCCAGTCCAATACATTCATATGCTTGATTAAAAGGATTTAGGATTAATTGCAGATCTTCCTGTATGTTGGCTAAAATAACATTGTCATCTGCGTACTGAAGCTCTATAACTGACACTGAGGACACCTTGGTCTTAGCTCGCAGTCTGTTAATATTAAACAGATTCCCATCAGTTCTATACACAAGTTCTACACTTTATGGCAGTTTATCATCCACAAGGTGCGGTATAGTTCCAACAAATACTGAGAACAATGTTTGACCAATTACATAACCTTGCTTGACTCCAGTATAAATACGAAAAGGGTCTCCTGGTCTTGTATTGGAATGAACAGTAGCAAACATGCAATCATGCAGAGGTCTGAGTGTCTGTACGTATTTCTTTGGACATCCAATCATAGCTAGAATTCTCCATAGAGCTTCTCGATTAGCAGAACCAACGCCTTGACAAGATCTATAAAAGCCATATACAAGAGTTGGTTTTGCTTTCAAGACTTTTCCTGTATTTGTCTTGCACTGAAAATCATATCAATTGTACTTCTGTTTGGCCTGAAATCACACTGCTTCTGGTAGACACATTTCAGTCAATGGCAGTAGACAATTTGACAGTACTCTAGCACGAATTTTTCCTGCAACAGAGAGCAATTATATTCCTCAATAATTGCTACACAGAGTCTTGTCCCCTTCATTGAAGATAGTGATGCTGGAAGCATTCCGTAGATCAGCAGGGATTGTTCCCATGTTCCATATTTTCAAAATCAGCATGTGCGTATGCTGAATTAGCAAAGGACCACCCTCCTGGAATTCCATCTTGTATGGGTGCCTTTTTATTCTTCAGCTGTTGAATGGCCTTCTCGAGTTCTTCCTTGACATGCCAGTTTCTGTTCAGGAGGTCTTGAAAGTGTTCCTTCAAACGGGAAGCTATCGAGTCAGGGTCTTTAAGAACTTCAGTACCGTCTTTGGATTTTTGACAATTAACACCTTTGGTGGAGGGACCATAAATAGCGTTGGTGGCACTGAAGAAGACACTAGTGTAGTTGGAGGCGATTAAATTCTCCATGTCCATTGATTTGTCTATCCACCATTTATTTTTGATCATCCTGCATCTTTTCTGGACTTCTCTTTTAATTTGTTGATATCTCTGTTTCTTGAGAAGTGAATTTGGATCATTGTGCTAAGCGTTGTAAGCTTTCCGCTTTTTGTCAATTAGATCACATATTTCTTTGTCGTTCTCGTCAAACCAGTCCTGATGTTTCCTCTTAATAAAACCAACTGCTTCCATGCCAGCTGCTATAATAGCTGATTTTAATAATGACCATTGCTGCTCAGTATCTTCTGGGTATTCATTTAGAAGTCTTATCAGTCAGTACCTGATAGGCAGATTTGTTACTGTTGTTCCTAAGTTGTTCAGCATTTAGTTTTGTTTTATCGCCAATAGTTCCAGGCCACAGTAATGATTCTTTGCCAACCCCAGCAGTAAAGTCTCCTAGCAGAATACGTTTATCTGACTTGGGTACATTCGACAGGAGCTCATCAAGTTGGTTATAGAACGCTTCCATTTGACCATCTTCTGACTTCAACGTTGGGGCATATGCACTGGTTACCATAGCTCTTTGGTTGTTCTTGATTTCAGACGGAGTGTCATGAATCTTTCATTAATTCCAGATGGGAACTCATCAAGATTGCGAATAAGCTAATTCTTTATTGCAAAACCTACTCCATGAATTATTAGTTCGCCTTCACCTTTTTCTTTCCAAGAAAATGTATAGCCACCGCCATCCTCCTTGAGTTGACCTTCTCCAGCATGCCTAGTTACACTAAGAGCAGTGATATCTATGTTTCATTTCTTCAACTCACAACTTATTATTGCTGTACATCGCTCTGGTTGGTTATCTTCATCAGTGTCCATGACAGTACAAATATTCCAGGTAGCAATGTTCATGTTGCAAATCCTTCTTTTGTTTCTACCGCAAATTGATGTACCCACTAACATGGTAATCAAGTCAGGTGAGAAGTTAGACTTCCTATGCTTAAGGCACCTTTTATAGCCCCCTCCCCATTCAGGGTGAGCAGAGGGGGTCCTAAATAGGTCTGCTCAGTCACAGGTGTAGCACACTAGTTGCTCTACAGTCTGTCCTCGAGCAAAACTGCGATCACACACTCGCCACCTACGTGCTGACTCATCACTAGGAGCTCCCAGATTACACTATCCTGCCACCTGCCCCCGTCACAACTTGTTGATCGCCACAGGACTTTGATATTGAGCACATAGTGTTGCTTTCCAAACGACGCCTGTGCGCAAAATCTTTTTACGTGGGAATGCTAGTGCACATTAACAGTCACACGGCTCTTGACAGTTTCAGGACGCTGATTCAGTGGCATAGAGTCTACGACGAATGGAGCTCCAAAAACTGCTGAGGTTGTTAGACCAAATGGACATAATCTGGTGTAGTTGGAGTTGTACCTTATCTGCCATTTGGAGATAAGAGGGTATCCTCCAGGAGTGTCTTTCTAGTTGTCGACTATCTCTGATTGCGCTCCTATGACTACAAGTAGTACAGCATGCCATATATGCCATAGTAATCACCACTCTTTAATGAATGATTGAGTAGTGATCCTCCCGCACTGATTTGCTAACTGGCCGAGTTTCCCGCTGAGATTGGATACCCAACCTTCCACTGGGTTGCTCAGTTTAACAAGGACTCAATAATAATAATAATAATAATAATAATAATAATAATAATAATAATAATAATAATAATAATAATAATAATAATAATAATAATAATAATAATGTTATTTGATTTACGTCCAACTAACTACTTTTACGGTCTTCGGAGACGCCGAAGTGCCGGAATTTAGTCCCGCAGGAGTTCTTTTACGTGCCAGTAAATCTACCGACACGAGGCTGTCGTATTTGAGCACCTTCAAATACCACCGGACTGAGCCAGGATTGAATCTGCCAAGTTGGGGTTAGAAGGCCAGCGCCTTAACCGTCTGAGCCACTCAGCCCAGCAAAACAAGGACTCCTCTTGTATGTTACGTGCTTGGAGTTGGAGTAAGAGAGGCTAGAGAACTCAAACTGGCCGTGTTCTTATATTATTGTTGCTAGGTAGACTGCAACGACGCATCTCACTCCCATTACACCCTCAAGAATCAGTGGATAACTCGGGAGATATTAAATCTGACTGAATGACGGTATAAATACAAGAATTAAAAATTGAGGAGGAGAGAAAAGAATGCAGGCAATTAAAGGATGAAGTAGAAATAAAGAGCAGGGCAGCTAAAGAAGAATGGCTGAAAGAGAATGGCAAAGATTTTGAAGTTTGGCTGGTTTTAAGAAAGGTAGATATTGCATGCAGGAAAATCAAGTAAAGCTTTGGAGAAAAAATACTAGGTGTATGAATATTAAGAGCTCAGATGGAAAATCATTTCTATGGAAAGAAAACAATGCAGAAAGTTGGGAGAACATATTAAACAATGGGAGACCTAAATAGAAACTAGGTACCTGGAGTTGATGACATACCTTCAGAATTACTGACTGCCTTACGAGAAACCAGCAGGATGAGGTTATTCCATTTAATGTGTAAGATGTATGAAATAGGAGAAGTGCCATCCAGGTATTTACAGAATGTTGTTATACCTGTTCCCAAGAATTTAGGTGCTGACAAGTGTGAAAACTAGCCACCATTAGTTTAGTATCTCATGCTTGCAAAATTATAAAATATATTATTTACAGAAGAATGGAAAGACAAGTTGAAGCTGATTTGAAATAAGATCAGTTTGGCTTCAGAGGAAATGTAGGAACAGGTGAAGCAATCCTAACTTTACGTCTTAGAGGATTGAATTAAGAAAGACAAGCCCACATACATGGCATTCATAGATCTAGAAAAAGTGTTTGATAATGTTGAATGGGTAAATCTATGAGAGATTCTGAAGGTGATCAGGATCAGATACTAAGAAAGAAGAACTATCTACAGTCTGAACAAAAATAAGTCTGCAGTAATAAGAATCTAAGGCTATCGAAATGAAGTAGCAATCCAGGAAATAGGCAAGGCTGCAGTTTGTTCCCTCTCCTTTTCAATGTTTGTAGAGAACAGGTAGTAAGAGAAATCAGAAGAGGTATTTGGAAAAAGAAATCCAAGAAGAGGAAGTCAATTTGCCAATGATATTTTTATTTTGTTTGAGTTCGCAGAAGATCTGGAGAAATTGCTGAAAGGTATGGAAACAGTCTTGGGGAAGAAGTACAAGATGAATATAAATAAATCCAAAACAGAAGTAATGGAGTGCAGTCGAATGAAGTCAGGTGATGCAGGAAATATTTTATTATGAAATGAAGACTTGAAGTGGATGAATTTTGTTACTTGGGTAGTAGAATAACTAATGATAGCAGAAACAAGGAGCGCATAAAATGCAGCCTAGTACAAACAATGAAGGTTTTTGGTAATAAAAGGAATCTGCTTGCTTCGAAACATTGATATAGAAATTAGAAAGATGTTTCTGGAGACTTTTTATATGGAGATGAAACATGGACAGTAACTAGCTCAGAAAGAAAGAGAATAGAAGCTTTTGAAATATGGTGTTACAGAAGAATGCTAAAGGTAAGATGGGGAGATCAAATCTCAAATTAAGAGATACTTAATCAAATTGGCCAGAGGAGAATGATTTGGCAAAATTTGACCTGAAGAAGAGATAGAATGTTAGGACATATCTTAAGACCCCCATGAGTTGTTCAGTTAGACTTTGAGGGAAGTGTAAGCAGTATAAATTGCAGGGGTAGACCAAGGTATGAATGTGACAAACAGATTAGATTGGATTGTAGGATATGTTAGTTACGTAGAAGTTAAAAGGTTAGCACAGAATAAGGTGGCATGGAGAGCTCCTTCAAACCAATCTATGGACTGATGACCCAAACAGTAAAAACAACTGTTTAAGACTCTTAAAGTATTTTATGGTCTTTCCTTAAATTCATATCTGATTTTCCCAGTCATTTTTTACAGATTCTGTTCCTTTAAGTTCTATTATATCCTTAACTTAACACCTACCAATAAATATGCTTCCTGAGTTGCAACAGTCGCATCACTCTCTTGTGTACATAGTTTTGGGGACACCGATTACATAATCGGTCTTTCATTGGGAAAATCTACTTGGGTAAGAAATCAAAACATATCTGGAAGTAGTCTCACATGGGCTTTAATTTTTGAGATTTTAGTGTTTCTGTGTTCAAACACCTGTTATAAGTCATTATATATGACCAATTAGGGAAGTGTTCTCGTAGCATAGTGGTCAAGGCACTGGCTTCAAAACATACGGTTGTGGCCAGTATTCGGGAGATAGTGGGTTCGAACCCCACTGTCGGCAGCCCTGAAGATGGTTTTCCGTAGTTTCCCATTTTCGCACCAGGCAAATGCTGGGGCTTTACCTTAATTAAGGCCACGGCCGCTTCCTTTCCACGCTTATCCCTTTCCTGTCCCATCGTCGCCATAAGACCTATCTGTGTCGGTGCGACGTAAAGCAGGTTATAATCATCATTGTACAGTTCCAGTTTCCTGGGTACTGTTAATGAGGTTCTTCCACTTCTTCCTGTCCAGATACAACTTGTCATGGGAACATCATCCATTGTCCATCCCCTGGCAACTAGATCAACCTCTTCATTTCTTAACTCTTCCATCTTGGTCTTCTGAATGATGGATCTAAGAAATTTCATCTCTGATGCTTGCAGTCTTGATGAATCTCTTTTTGTGAGGGTGCACGCTTTAATACCATAGGTCAATATTGGTATGAAATAGCTGTTAAACATTATCAGTTTAGCTGTTTTTGGAATCATGTCATCTCGTTTAAGTGTTCTTACTTGCTGGTAGAATTCTGATCCCTTTTGCAATCTGTTTGTAATTTCCTTTCTGACCAAATTATCACTGGAGATTACACTTCCAAGATAAGGAAAACTATCCACACACTCTAGCTGGAGGTCTCCTAGTTTTACACTTGCTTGACGCCCTTCTCTGTTGATTGCCATCACCTCTGTCTTCGTCTCGCTGATGTTGAGGTTATATTCCTGGAAGTGGGATTTCCATACGTTGAGTCTGGTCTGTACTTCCTCTTCTGTTTCACCTCAAATCATGATATCAGCAGCAAAGGCCACTGCATTCAGTTCAACTAACTTTTCCTGGACGTTCTTCATTATATTGTCCATAACAGTGATGAACAGTAGTGGTGACAGTGCACTCCCTTGCTGAACTCCACTCTTGGTCCCAAACCATGATGATCGACCTTCCCCAATTTGTACACAACTAGTACAGTCTTTGTACAACGTCTGAATTTTCCTTACTAGTCCTTCAGGCACATTTCTTTTCCTCAGGCACTCCCAGATCTTATCTCTTACAACACCATCAGAGGCCATCACGTAAAACCAAACCAAACCAAACCAAACCAAACCAAACCAAACCAAACCCCATGGCACTACAGCCCTTGAAGTGCTTGGGCCTACCAAGCGACCACTGCTCATCCCGAAGGCCTGCAGATTACGAGGTGTCGTGTGGTCAGCACGACGAATCCTCTCGGCCGTTATTCTTGGCTTTCTAGACCGGGGCCGCTATCTCACCGTCAGATAGCTCCTCAATTCTAATCACGCAGGCTGAGTGGACCTCGAACCAGCCCTCAGGTCAGGTAAAAATCCCTGACCTGGCCGGGAATCGAACCCGGGGCCTCCGGGTAAGAGGCAGGCGCGCTACCCCTACACCACGGGGCCGGCGGCCATCACGTAAAGCAACTTGTAAAAAAATATGGTACACACTTTTGAAGTCCCTGTCAAGTCGTTTTAAAAAATATATAAGCTGTTAGCCTTTTTTCATATGTCCCTTTTTAAAATATATTTCATTTATATGTTTAATGGCAATATGATATCTATTAGGAAATGCTTTATGTATGCTCTACTTACAGAAAGTGATGTTATGATTAAACATTAGATGGAAATAATTTATGTAGAACTAAATCAAGACACAGAGCTAGTTGCAAATAGAGGATTGTGACAGCATTTAGTAAATTCACCGAGACTTGAAGACTGAATGCTGAAAGTTTATAATGAAGATATATGTATGATATGATGCAAAAAGAGGCAGCTTAGCTGAAACTCAAACCAGCACACCTTTCACTTTGGGAGCACTTTGATCACTGTACTACAAGAACGTTTCCCAAAATGCTGTCTTAAATGATGGCTTATAACTGGTTTATGACAAGATATTGATTTTTGAATCCATATGGATCAACTTCATGAAAGCTACACGTATATGAGTGTCCATAATATTAGACTCCCCTTATTGCGCTTGATGGTGATAATCAGCTGATGCAAGTAAGACTAAAAAGAGATTCATACGTGTGATGATAGATAGCACCTCAGTCGAAAGCGAGGAATTGCTGAAAATTGGGCTAGCCAACCTCATGTATTGCTGTCTAGCTCCAAATAGCTACCTAGCTAGCGTTTACATGCAGGTGAAAATATGCAAGCCGAAGTACCAGGTGATTTACACCCTGGGTAGTTAACCTCCCATGTAACTGCCATCTAGTTTGCCAGCAATTGGTTGAACCAACTTATAGTTGAATTGTACCAGCAATTGGTTGAGCCAGCCCATAGATGAGTTGTGCTGATTAGTACAGGGAATGAACTGTTGAGCTTAAAATGATGTAACATTGTTTGTATATATGGTAGTTATCATTATAACAACATTGACATCATGCCATCTTCCCTCTCACTCTCACTCTCACTCTCACTCTCACTCTCACTCTCTCCCCCATTTTGCAGTTCTCTGCCTAGCACAATGATGCCCATTGGTTTTAAATGGCTACCATATAACAAATGCATAGTGCACTATCCGTGGTGTGTACGAATATTACTGCGAGTCATGATGTCTCCTGGAATGACTCCTGGTTTTTACTGTTAGTGGCTAGTTAGACTTAGCTTTACTGGAAAACACTGTCAGTGTCACTGGTTCTGATGTGGAGGGTTAGGTAATCAAGTGTCAAAATTACTGATAGGAAAGGTTAGGTTAAGGTTTGTGACAAAATTACTGATTTACTGGTTAGATTCTGGTTTACTGGAAGGCTCTGGTAGTGATAGTGATGGGGTTAGGTTACACAACAGCCTTAATGTTGCTGAAAGTATCAAAATTACCGCTAGGACGATTAGGTTACTGGTACTATTTGTGACAAAAGTACTGATGGTGGCTGGTTATATCTTGTTTGCCTAAAAGCATTGTTTGGGACAACACAAAACACACCAGTCACGTCCACCACCCCTGTATCGATCGATCCATCTTTTGTTGTCTTCTTTGGCACTAAAAGATTTGATCCTGTGAAGCTCACTCGAGGGGTGCTTGTAAATAATATTGACGTGCTTGCTATTTATTGACTTTTCTCCTTTTGTCTCCTTCTTCATGGGCTTTTTCGCAATTTATTGCGGTCGGCATGCAATATGGATTTGGCCCAGTTTTTGCGGCCGGATGCCCTTCCCGATGGCAACCCAATGTGGTGAGATGTATTTACTGTTGCGTGTTTCTGTGGTGGTTAGTAGTATGGTGTGTTGTGCGTATGCGAAGAGAATTTCAGCAATGGTGGCGAGTGAATGTCTCAGTGTGCGTATCCTCTGTGCTACTTTAGTAGTAGGCCTATGTGTGGTTAATCAAGCATTTGGTGTTTTTAATTGTGTTGGAATTTCTACCGAGGAATTTAGTGGTGATGTGGGGTATAGTGAATTGGCAATCTGTGACGATATAACTGTGAAATCAGTGATTTTGCGTTTGTGCGCCACGTGGTTCAACTGTGACAAGCTTACCCATGCTACGGGGTCGGCCTGTTCAAGTGCCACGAGTGATCCGCCTGCAGGTACCCGTACGCAATGGAACGTGGAAACTTCCCTCGCCCACTCACAGGCAGGAGACTGGTTACCTACGGATCGTAAGTTTTATTTACCTTCCTTATCGATAGCTAATCTGTCTTCTTTTCTTACGGTTCCAATATCGACCCATGATCCGTTGAAATTACGCTGTCATGCACGCCGTTCCTCGTTAAGTTTGTTACTAACACTGTTACTGCTATCTGGTGATGTACAAATAAACTCTGGGCTTACAACGAATAATCAGTTCTCTGTGTACTGTCAAAATATCAGGTCCATTAAAAATAAGATTACAGACTGTGAAGTTCATGTTCAAAAATTAGCTGCTTTCGACCTTAAATGAAAGTTGGTTGACGGTTTTTGTGTTAGACTATGAAATCCCACTCTGAAGAGTTTTCCTTTTTCAGAGCTGATCGTAGAAATGGATTCCGTGGAAAGGGTGTTTTGATCGCTGTCAAATCTAAATAGCATGCGACCCTACGGTCCGATCTGATGAATGACTTGAAGATCATAACATAAAATGTCTTTCTGCATGTTTCTGTAGATCACCTCGTTCTTATCTCAAGTACTGTGAAGCTTTTCTTTCCTCTGTACTTAAATCCGTTCATTCCAAAGCTAACATTGTCATACTAGGAGACCTTAATCTGTCCACCTTCTGGGATTCTCCTTCATTAGGTCAGACTTCTAATAATCTTGACAAATGTTATCTGGGCCACTATGTTACTGGACTGAATTTCAAACAGTATGTCTTGGAAAACATCTGCAGAAATGGTTTTCTTGAATCCCTGCTTTCTTGTAATGAGCCCTCATCTGTTTCTCGGGTACGAGAAATTTTAAACTCCAACCACAAGTCCGTTGAAGCAACTTTCATTCTCACCCCTCCCCGTGCTCAGATATCTCATCAACCTGTCCTTAAGAGGTTTGTGCCTGTGAGGCGCAAAGTTGACTGGCAGACTGTTAATCGTACCCTGCCCCTTTTACTATGGCATTTGTTGTACGTGGGTTAAGTTCAAGATGCGGTGGACTTATTTTCTGATTGGACCCTTGCTGTGATCCGTGACCTCGATCACAAGCTAATCTCGCGTTCTGTGGCGTGACAACTTACAGCGGGAAGCGGTCAACCAAACATCGAACGAGGTCGGAACATTTCGGAAGACCTCGGGTAATTAATAATGAAATTCTGGAAAATAACTTTCATTGCGAGAGATTTCGGCACTGTCATTAAGAAAGAAATAAGTAATTAAGAAGTTTGGGAAATGTTTGATGAAGCCAAAGTCCACAGGTTGGAAATGCATTTAATTAGGCTCGGAGAAAAGTTGGCATCCATATTGGCATAGTGGGGTACACGTGTCAAGGACATGCAGTCAAAGTGCGCGGGGATCCTCCTGCAGGAAATTAATTAATTACGTTCGCTAAAGCAACAGGAAAAATAAGCAAACAACACCATCATGATTGGAAAAATAGGTGGAATCTCTGGGGTGAGTCTCGAAGAAATCGATCCAGTTGGCATCAATTTGAATGACTGCACAACAGTAGATAACGCTAAGCAGAGCGTCCCGTCTGCATGCATAAATACCCCGTCCTCAGGCAAGAGCGTCAGTCATCATTGAATGGTCCGAGAGTGTGGATCTGCGTCAGGCGACATTAAGAAGAAAGCTTAAAGTGGGCTAAATAGACTTGTAAAATCTCTAAAGCCAGTTGGCTTGAGGGAGGAATATATTACCAAGTGGTAAGTGGTGAACGGAGACGAATTAGATATTGATAATATTGTATCTACGATATCCATCCCGGTTGGGGAAGAAAATCATAAGTTAAATAATTGTAAGATTCCTGAACTTCTGCATAGGGAGACAGCAGATTCATAGATAGTTCTTGTGAATTACTGCGGACGATGTCATTTTTGGCAATCGATAAGGGAGGGCCGTAGTCTGGCGGAGATAAGCTTGTATCTCACGGCCAGTCTCCGCAAACTGTATTAGTTGAGTTCTCGACATGAAGCGGGGTGGTTTAACTGTTGTAATATGTGTGCAGAATACAATTTATTATAAAGTGTTTTATATATATAAAAACGTTTAATGTGTGTTGGATCAAGTCAAGCGCAGAATCTGTGTATTTATAAGGTAGCGGTTTAAGTGAAGAATGTGTCCTGCAATTACGAGAGGCAAAGTCCGAGGTGGCTGTCATATAATGAAGCCAAGATAACGCCACGCCGACGAAATTGCAGGTCTGTCTAATTTAAATATGTTTTGTAGGTAGAAATGTAAATGCTTGCCCCTTTAAATGAATAAATCATAACATCGCGTTGTATATGTGGCGTGTGTAAATCGATGAAAAGTTACTTCACTGGACAGTACACGATGATACATGTTTGGAGTAGTGACATTGCAGGTCCGTTGGAGCCTCACACTCCAGTTACGCCGTGAATATCTTGATGGTAGTGATTATTGTTTTCAGTGATATTACATAATATAAACGAGAGTTGAGTTCATTTTTATTTAGCGAGTTTCACTGCATGGGTTGAGATTGTATTGAGGAATAGATAAAATTATTCGGACATGTTGTTTAATTTCGATTTCACGCTTTATTGTAGGAAATAAACAGTAATATTTCCAAGTTGGAGTTCATTTTTGTAGCGAATTTCATTTCATGTGTTAGAGTTTCAACGAGGATCAGATTTAAATATCCGGACATTGTGTTACAAATTCGATTTCGCCTGGCAGTATGAATGTGTAGATATTATAATGTTGGCTCAACGATAGATTTAGCATGGCGCGTGTATTATATATCATAAGGATGAGTAAACACTAACATTGGCCCTAGGACAGGATTAGGGTGTCGTCTGTACATAGTCGGGTCATAAGTTAGGCATTTTTGCGAATCGACTTGAACGATGTTGGTGTTTGCAGTAGTGGATACGAACGTGAATGATATTAGCAGCTACTTTTCAGGACATCTTCCGGCATAATTCTTACTAGCCAGAAGGTGCTCCCATAATAGCGTTGCATCAGTAGCGGCATGAATGTAGGGGTTGTACCACGTGGAAACCTAGCTAATGGACTGGTCCTTACTGCTGAGCCACGCGTGTTCAAATTTGATGAACTTTTGTTCATATTTTTTTAAATTTTCTTTACTTTAAGATTTATTGTTCGGGTGTCCGGTATATTATCATAGTGCCGTGTGTAAGTGGCTAGTAAGAATTATGCCGGAAGATGTCCTGAAAAGTAGCTGCTAATATCACACTGAATTTGTGATATTCTGCTGGATTTAGAATGTTAAACTAGCAGTATTTCTTCTAATATTTTCTCTTCATGGAATTGCTTGTTGTACTCTTCTTGTTGTACTTGTTGTGTAGTTTTGTTTTAACTTTAATCACTTGTAGCGTTGAGCTAGTAGTACGTTCAACCTATAGTATTGTAAGCTATAGTGTTAAGTAAAGGAAATACTTAAGTTGTGTGTGAATTTGTGTATAATGATGCTGGATTTAGAAAGTTAAACTCGTAGTATTTCGTGTCATATTTTTTTCGTTGTTGTTGTCGTTATAGTTGTAGGGTAATGATGGTTTAACTTCACTGTATTATCACTTGTAATGTTAAGCTAGTAGTAAGCTCAACCTATAGTATTGTAAGCGGTAGTGTTAAGCACTGGAAATACTGAATTTGTGTATGATGATGCTGGATTTAGAATGTTAAATTAGTAGTATTTCTTGTAATATTACCTTTCCATGGAATTTCTTGTTGTACTCTTGTTGTGGTTGTTGTTGTTGGATAATTATGCTAACTTTACATATGACGCGAATACTCTATAACATTGTAAGGAATTATTTCCTTCGTCACCAAATTATCGGTAAACACAAGCAGTGGTGATTATATGATATTGAATGTGGGGTCTGATAACAATGTACACCTACCTGTAGAAAGAATTGGAGCAAACTCAAGCATTTTAGATTACACATTCCACTCATGCGTAGTGTTGGTTGCATATGCAGCAGAGTGCATCTTGCCTCGTCTCGAGTTCGAATAATGCACGCCTCTAGTATCCAGGTAGCCGTCATGTTCTGTACTTAACCTATTCATTCGTATACTTACCACTGCATTCAATGCCAGAATGCGTATCCATTATAATTATGTTATATTGCGTCAAAATAGACCCCGCTAGAAATGAGATAAATTAACGCCCTAGTCGCTTGTTGACACGTATTTATGGAATGGAGATGGTGCGTTGTTTGCTGTTCGCATACTGGGCGAAAACAACATTCAGCTCCGTTTACCTGTAGGTCTACGACACGCTGCTCTCCAGGCAATGCGGGGACGAAATTTCTCGCGAGAAATAGTGTATGCGCTAATCTCGGGAAATCTCGAAATATCGTCCCAGACTGCCCATCACTAGTCGACAGGGTAGCTTCTTGTGATGCAGATCGGGCCGGAGGTGTTCTGTGACGATTCCTCTTCATTGATATTATGCGTTTGTAAGTGCCAGATCATCCCAGAAGTATTTCTGCCCACAGCTGGCTGTGCTATGTGACATCTCTTCAAAATAACCGACATCCACGACACGTTGCGTTTCGGACATCGTCTTCAAGTTGTCGCGTACAACTAGTACAATTTCACATTGCACCGTCATATATCGAAGTACCTAATAATACTCTATAATATTGTAAGGAATTATTTCCTTCGTCACCATAATATGGGTAAGCACAAGCAGTGGTCGCATGTCATTGAATGTGGGGTCTGATAACGATGTACACCTACCTGTCGAAAGAATTGGAGCAAACTGAAGCATTTTAGATTACACATTCCACTCATGCGTAATGGTAGTTGCATTGCAGCAAGGTGCATCTTGCCTCTTCTCGAGTTGGTATAATGCAAGCCTCTAGTATCCAGGTACGTGTACCTACAGTAGACGTCAGGTTCTGTACTTAAACCACTCATTCGTGTACCTACCATTGCATACAATGCCAGAATGCGTATCCTTTATAATTATGTTATACTGCGTCAAAATAGACCTCGGTAGAAATGAACGCCCTAGTCGCTTGTTGACACGTATTTACGAAATGGAGAAGGCCCGTGATTGGCTATTCGCATACTCGGCACAAACAACGTTCAGCTCCGACACCTGTAGGCCTACGACACGCTGCTCGCCACACAATGCGGGGACAACGCTTTCGAGATCTCTCGAAATTTCTCGCGAGAAATAGTGCCTGTGCTAGTCTCGAGAAATCCAGAGAAATCTTGAGACCTAGTACTGAAATGTAATCTATTAAGTCCCTCTTTGACTGTTTTCTGTTTTCAGTAGCATACATTTGCACTCGCTAAAGTGAAACCGATCATAGTTTACGCATACCCAGGCTGTGCAAATGTAGAAGTTAACAGGTTCTATCCTCGCAACGTGAAAACATTAGAGATTGAGTCCAACATTTAGTATATGCATTTGTACATTGCCGTTAATATTTGTATGCAACAACAGGATAGGATTTATTGCTCGTGAAGAAGCAGTCAGTTGTGGAGGTCAATCTCGAGCTATATTGGGAAAAAGCATCAAAGAACTTGTTTAAATAAGTCTATTCCTAGGCAGAACAATTTGTAAGTTGCTTTCTCAGAGGAAGATACGAGAGCTGTTCCTTTGTTAGGAGCAACTATTAATTACATCTGATACAAAATTTCTGGTGTCCTTCAGTTAGCTGCCAGCTATGAGAAAGCCGTAATATCGCAGCAGCAGCAGCAGTAGTAGTAGTAGTAGTAGTAGTAGTAGCAGCCGTTCTCTGGATGGTGGGAATGTGGCAGTCCATTACCTGCAGAACTCCGGGAACAGTTCGGAAGTGGATGTCATGGAGCAGTTCCTTCAACATCGGTATTAAATCAAAATTACAGGGGCTTAAGTCTGACGAGTATGCGACATGAACGTCTTGGACATACCGGGTGGTTCACCAGCCCCTTATTTTTCGGAGATAGGCAACCCAAATAACACGTAGGGCCTATAACGTAAATATCGTATAATTTACTTTTATGGACACTAAATAACATGAAATGTCTTCTTATGGTCGATAAGGCTCTCCGCTACCTGTGTGTCATCACTGTAAATTGAGCCATGGACCTGGCAAAGGAAAACTACTGTGCACAATTCCGCGCCAACTACTAAGGACCATTCTGCAAACATGTGATTTATTGCGCCTTGAAATAAAACAGGTACCCGTAATACGATGGAATTAATAGGTTATGCCGCGTGTTCTGAAATGTAAAGAAGTTAAATGAACACTATAAAACGTCATTGAAGACTTTGACACGGATCTTAACTTTCGAGGTGGAACGGCCATACTTAAGTACTAACTAAACCTCTAGCAAGTATCATATATGTTGACTTTGTGGTCGAATCGGTTAAGGGCTGGAGCGCAAGGTGTGTGGTATCGGCAGCGTAATGGTTTGAATCCAGCATAAGGCAAATTTTTTGAACGACAGAGGTGCTCCGCTTTAGCGACGATACAATAATAATAGATATTTTTCTTATTGGTTTCAAGGGATGCGCTCTGATTTAGCATCTTTTCCTTAAGGAAGTCGGCCTTGGTTTTCTATTAAGGTATCGTTCCGGCATTTGCCTGGTGGTGAAAGTGGGAACCTAGGAAATCCATTTTCAGGACGGCCAACATGGGATTCGAATCCGCAACGTCCCGAGTGCAACACACACAAATAATAATCCACACTGTGATAGTACATATATCACACCCTCGCACTATATGTAGAAGTGAGAGATATTACTGTCAGTATTCGATTATTATTATTATTATTATTATTATTATTATTATTATTATTATTATTATTATTATTATTATTATTATTATTATTATTATTATTATTATTAGTATTTCAGTTGTCTATTTTGTCATTTATATTTGTAAGTTGGCAGGTCTCCATATGTGATATGAGTAATTTGTTTTGTACAACGTCTGGGGAAACATTGCTTTATTGAACTTGGAAACTTTGCATGAGTCATGTGTACATTCCAGTGTGTGGTGAGATGGACTTCTTGTTGTCGTCGGGAAGTTCTATGAATAATGTGAATAGCCCAGAATCACATGAGCTTGTTGCTGTTGTAGTCGGAAATCTCCAATGAGTCATGTGAAACACCCCAGAGTTTATGTCATGGGACCAAGAAGGAGTTCACGGCGTGGTCTTGACTCGAGGATCCACTCATGATTGGTTGGCCAGGATCAAACTTGACGTATCATCTGAGAGGAAGGTGAATGCTGGTGTCTATTTAGCGTGTTATCAAACGGCGGGAAAGACACATAATGTACGGGAAGGAAGTAGTGCTAACACACACGGGAGTGAAACTGGATATACGGTACTGGAGTGACACTGCTGCACTATACTGGACTGGACTTCAAACTTTTGTGGAACATAGTATTATTATGTTTGTGGAACGTGACTGACGCACAAACTGTGGAGTGCTTACGCATTGAGTGTTGTATCACTTTGTGGCGGCTTGGTATTACATGTTGTTGAAAGCTGGGAGGTGCTCTATCTCAGATTTTCCATAATTTATATTCAGAAACGACAAGCGTGTGTTGCTAAAATATATATATATATCTTTAAAACAAGTGTTAAAGTCAGTGAACGAGGTACAGTATCTGTGTGATATTCTAAGTGCCGATTATGAGAATCGGCAATACGTGTTGATACAGAGACAGTGAAGGGTACTTATCTACATATATGTACATTGTTCAACGGACTAACCGCAAATGGTGGCTTAGTTCTCGCTTTCGTTTTCCCACTGTTTTCTTTGTTGTTGTTGTAAACATGGAGTCTTCCAGTAATATTTTGTTTGTATATATAAGTGTATTTTGGTGTGTTGATGAGGTGCTCATGCACGGATTTTATTGAGAATATAGTTAGTTATTTTAGAATCAGTGGAGTTATTGATGAAGGTAGGTGCAGTTCCTACCTATTTAGTCTCATCCATTGCTTTCAGTTTCGACACTGTCCACTTTCGAGTCCAATTCCTGTCGTTCACCACAAGTATCTGGTCACTAATATACGCTCTCAACCCCTGAATTTTTGTTTTCACGAAATGTTTCATTCGAATTTTAAAAATTCATACTCTCCTCTCTTCCGAAATCCCTCTTAACTTCAATTTTCTCACTCCGTAGATTACTAGCGTTCTTTGTCACCATATCTGCCATCAATGAGGATAGCAGTGACACTTTTATGGGTCTGCGCCCTCCCACCTTGTCAACTCTCTCCACATTGTCTATATCGACCTCACTAAAGATAATTTTCATTTTCCTTTGTATGACATCTATCACTTTGTAAATCATGTCCACTTTAGTTTATGCCTTTTCTTCCTCCACCCCGTAAATAAATATGGGTTTTTTCTTACGATATTGTCTGCAGACTGCTATTTCTTTCTTCGGGTTTACCACCTCCTCTTCCATATTTTTTATTTTCTCGCTTATTGACACCAGTTCTCTCTCGCTTTCTTCCATCATTGACTTCGTATTTTTCATGTAATCCTGGATCCACTGTCTCGTCTTTACGTGCTCCTGTAGCATCTTTTTTAATTGCTCAAACGGACATAACTCCTATACTACCTCTTTTACCACTTTCCTCATAACTTCTATGTCTTCCCAGCTCATGTTGCTACTCCTCTGTGGACCTGGATTTACCTCCACTTCTCCCATATCCAGCAGCACGGTGACCACCACTGCCGTTAGCAGCATCTCTATCTTCCCTTCCATCTCTACCTTGAATTCCATTTTATTACTCGTCACGGTGGTAGGGAAGAATGAAGAAGGGAACGAGGGCAAATGATTCACTACAAGACCATACCACAAAAAGCAATGAAAAATAAAAGTACATAGGACAGATATCTAGTATTATGTGTAATCGACTTAGCTTAGACTGCAGAATTCATGTTAAACGATGAATGATCATCCTTAGGTGACATGATTAGGGCGGATGCGCCCGAATTTCTTCTCCGTTGGCGATGGTCTGATGATCTAGTAGCTCATGGTAGAATAAAGGTTGAACACAGCGGTAAGTTGTATCATCGTTCCATGCTGAGGGTAGACGTCCTCTTCACACTACAGCAGTTTCACAGTAATACACTGAAACTTGTACAATAAAACTGGACGCATTTTCTTTACAATATCGTAAAACGATACGGACTTTGTCACGAGTAATTAGTAGCATCAGACGTATTTTGGTCTGAAGTTATGTATTTAACAACTGACTCATACAGGCGAGCGTAGTTCCATACGTAGCTGCCTACCCAACATATGAATAGCTCCAGTCGACTGTCGAATACATCGTTCTATCGTCCACTGGGAAGGTCTGAATTAGAGAGTGACAGGTTACACTGCCCTTCGCTATGTAAGCCTCAGTTCCACCGTAAAACGGAAGTGCACGTTCAGTTGAGACTCTGAATCCTTAAATCGTCGTCTATCCAGATAATCAGATACTACTGATCTGTATTTAGGGCAGCGGCACAGGTGGCAGATTCGCTATCTGTTGTTTTCCAAACCCTTTCTTGAACGATTTAAAAGAAATTGGAAGTTCATTGAACATCTCCCTTAGTAAGTTTTTCCAATCCGTAATTTCCCTTCATATAAACGGATATTTGCCCCAATTTTTCCTCTTGAATTCTAACTTGATTTTCATATTGTAATCTTTCCTACTTTTAAAAACACCACTCAAACTTATGAGTCTGCAAATATCATTCCACGCCATTTCTCCACTGACAGCTCGGAACATAACACTTAGTCGAGCAGCTTGGCTTCTATCTCCCAACTTTTACCAGTCCAAACTTTGCAACATTTTCGTAACGCTACTCTTTTGTGGGAAATCACCCAGAACAAATCGAGCTGCTTTTCTTTGGATTTTTTAGTTCATTAATCAAGTAATCCTGATGAGGGTCCCATACACTGGAACCATACCCCCATTTGGGGTCTTACGACAGACTTGTATGTCCTCTCCTTTTCATCCTTACACAACCCCTAAACACCCTCATAACAATGTGCAGAGATATGTACGGTACCCTTTATTTACAATCCCATTCATGTGATGACCATAATGAATATCTTTCCTTATATTAACACCTAGGTACTTACTGTAACCCCCAGAAGGAACTTTCACCCCACCAACACAGTAATTAAAACTGAGAGGACTTTTCCTATTTGTGGAACTCACAGGCTGAATTTTAACCCCCTTTATCATCATACCATTGCCTGCTGTCCATCTAACAACATTATCGAGGCTATTTTGCAATTGCTCACAATCTTGTTACTTATTTATTACTCTATATGGAATAACATAATCCGCAAAAAGCCTTAATTCTGACTCCACGTTTTACTCATATCATTTATATACATGAGAAAACATAAAGGTCCAATAATAATGCCTTGAGGAGTTCCACCCTTAATTATTACAGGGTCAGATAACGCTTCGCCTACTCTAATTCTCTGAGATCTACTTCCTAGAAATATATAAACCAATTCAGTCATTCTTTTGTCTAGTCCAATTCCACTCATTTTTTCCAATAGTCTCCCATGATCCACCCTATCAAATGGCTTAAACAGGTCAATCGCGATACAGTTCATTTGACCTCCTGAATACAAAATATCTTCTGTTTCTTAATGTAATCCTACAAGTTGAGCTACAGGGGAATATCATTTCGCAAACCCAAACTGCCTTCTATCGAAGCAGTTATTTATTTCACAAACATGTCTAATATAATCGGACAGAATGCTTTTCCAAAGCTTACATGCAAATGCCTGTCAAAGTGACAGGCCTGTAATTTTCCGTTTTATGTCTATCACCCTTTCCTTTGTGCACAGGGGCTACTATAGCAACTCTCCATTCATACTAGTTAATACAAAACGCATTCATAGATTGTCTCAAAATTACCCGGAAATCGTCTTCTAAATGTTGAGATTAAAATACTTCATTATCATTAATGTCGCCTAATTGGACATCGATAAATGCATTCCTACTTATTAGGCTACAGGTGACGCTGTTGTACTTCTTCCGATAATTGAATATTCCAACACATTATTCCCTCACATTTTAGCAACTGAGGATCAGCTGTTCAGAATGTAAGGTTTTATTATTTTATTTGCTTTAGGCAGCCTTGTCTGTCTCCTTGCAAGAGATAAAATTAGATGCACGAGTAAAGTAAAACATACTCGCTCGTTAAGGTAATGCAGCACGTGTCCAGCCGACACGGGTGAAGTTAATTGATACAACACTGATATAAATCAATGAATTCTCAAGAGAAGCATACTCTCACAATATATTGTAACCGTCGAGTGCTTAAAATTACGTAGATGACTAAATTTATATCAGTTATTATCATTATCATCATCAACATCTAAGGGTTCAAATTATGCCACAGCATTACTCACCGGTGAAACAAAAGAATCCACCTACAGCCGAACAGGTTATGGTAGACAACGGTTACATTTCAATAATCATCGCCATAATTGTTTTTATTATCATATTGGGAGGATGTATTTTCTCACAACTGATTGAGGTTATGGAAGGGTTCTTCAGCCTATAAATAAGAACTAGGGTTAGCTTTCATTGGAAGGATGTTCCAGTTTAATGCTAATAAATATCAAATAAACAGAAGTGAACATAACCTATATACAATTAGTATACTCATAATATTGGCAAGTAGCATTCTTGACTTCTTTGAATTTGTTGATGGTTAACTTTGTCTATGTTCTCGACAGATCAATAATCATGTCCGTAGTCTCTAAAATAATGACTGACATACAAAAAAATGAACAAGCCCGAAAATAATTGTCCTTTACATATGATAGGAATTTAAATATCATTAAAAGTATTTCAACCACTATACAATAACACCGCTAAATGCTCAAATCTCAAGAATGATAATTTAATCAAATTTACTCATCATTGCTATTTTAATTTATTCACTCTGAATTCGAATTTTGTACGTGTTTCCGTTCATTTGGTACAAAATATTGTCCTTTCATAATACTCCATTCCTATATTAATAACAAGGAAGTGTACCCAATTATTGTCGCTGACTTTTGAACGAAACCAGTTTATTTATGTTTCAGAACATCAGAAACGACATTTGGTGCAATTTGACGTTCTATGGACCGCTGGAAGCGGAATGGGGGGGAGGGAGTGGATTATCTACTTACTTCGGCGGTACATATACTAAAATTGGAACGATACAGAGAAGATTAGCATGGCCCCTGCGCAAGGATGACACGCAAAATCGTGAAGCGTTCCAGGTTTTTAGCCGGCCCCGCGGTGTAGCGGTAGCGTACCTGCCTCTTACCCGGAGGCCCCGGGTTCGATTCCCGGCCAAGTGAGGGATTTTTACCTGCATCTGAGGGCTGGTTCTAGGTCCACTCAGCCACAATTGAGGAGCTATCTGACGGTGATATGGCGGCCCCGGTCTAGAAAGCCAAGAATAACGGCCGAGAGGATTCGTCGTGCTGACCACACGACACCTCGTAATCTGTAGGCCTTCGGGCAGAGCAGCGGTCGCTTGTAGGCCCTGGCCCTTCGGGGCTGTTGCGCCATGGGGGGGAGTATGGGGCACAAAGAAAGGGGTAGACGCGGAACCGGTCTGTTAGTTACGTTTTAGGGGTGAATTTGACTTGTTGTACGCATAGGCTGTTACAAAATGAAACCAGGTGGGATCGTTAAGTTGTTAGTGGATTTCTTCTGTATTTGGAAGGAAAAACCAACTCGGGTAGATCGCATAGTTTTCGAACAGATTAGAAAACAGCTACTTGATGAAGACGTTCTTCTTGAAGAGTATAGAACTCTTATGGTAGATGAAGAAGTCGCCGATAAAGATGATATTAAAAGTGATTTTGGGGATGATCCAATGATAAAGCTAGAACCTCAGACGACTTCAGAAAGCGATCCAGAATTATGTGGCAGTGACGAGAGTAGCGGTTCCTCTTGTTATCCATCACCACCAAAATTTCCTGAAGGTTATTTGGCTGATGTTTACAAAATCTTGATGAAGCAGCCAAGAGGAAATAATCCTCCGAAATGGTGCCCTCCTGAAGTAGCAGTAGATATGTCCCCTAGAGTCAAATTCACTACTGTAATGGCACAAAAAAGACAAATAAATCGGAAGACAGATTTTAAAACTTCGAAGAAATATTGAAATGACACGGCAGAAACAGGAAGGTGCTACAAGAAAGAATAAACAACGAGGTACATGATCAGTTCATTGCATTGCGAAAACAAAATGGAATTATTCACGACCGAACGCTACAAATCTGGGCGATGTCTTTTAAAGCACAATTAGATCCAAACAACGCCTTAAGATGCAAAGCTTCCAAATCATGACTGCAGCGGTTCAAGAGAAATAACAAGATCATTTCACGCAAGATCACGTATAAAGTTGACAGCAGATTTGTTGGTGATACCGCTGATATAGAAGAGAAAAATGATGAGCTTTTTACGGAAGTAAGGCGTTTCATCGAATAATATAACTTTACACCAGAGCAGATAATTAATGTACATCAGTCAAGATTTTGTAAAGAGTTGCGTTCTGGGAGAACTCGTGCCGTTAAGCGAGCAAGAACGATTTATGGTACTGCGGGTTCAGTTGTAGCAACCACCCATTCATACATGATAATGCCTGTTATTGTAATGGATGGCACCCTTCTTCCACACATGTATGTTCTTGTCTCGGAACCCAGTGGGAAATCTCTAACCAGCATGACACTTGAATTACCCACAGTGAAGGCATATGCTAACAAATCATCAAAAATGAAAAAAACAGGATTTGAAGGTGTTCCTGGAACAGGTGTTATGGCCGGATTTGCACGACAGGTATCGAATTGCTTCCTTTGGTTGATTCTTGAACAGCAAATAAAGATGATTTTCTATACATTGAGACAATTTCAGAAAATGTTGAATTTCACACGAAGCTGATCCCTGCAGAATGTACTGAATTGTTACAACCAGCGGACGTTTTTTCTTTCCGTCCATTCAAAAGTTGTTACGATTCATCACAGATACGATAGTGCTATCGTCCACAGTTAATGTGGCAAAGAAAACAGTTTCTTCTCATTCAATCGTTTGTGCAGTTCCAAATTGCTGCAAATAGATTCAAACAATTGATCCGATTTGCTTTCTTCAAATGTGATTACACCTATGAACATCCAGGATCATTTCAGACACCTTCCGAATACTGTTTCAAGAGTAGTTCGGAAGAAGACTGTTTCAAAGATGATTGTGTTCAACTTGCTTTCATTCGCTGTGCTCACTGTGAAAGATGTTTATTTCTAGACCACGGATTACTTATCGACCTTCGTGTCTACTACACTTGAGCTGCCATGGGTGCGTAATATATTCTATCCAGTATTTAAACGTTACTAAATGCATTTGCAAGTCCATCTAGAATATTTAGCCGCGTATGGTCTAATCTGTACGAAGATTCCTGTCTTTATATGTACTCATAGTCTATATTTGTTCGCTCGTAGCTCCCATGTTTCCTGTCCATAGCAGCTGTAATTTGCATGGTATGTATCTTTTGATGTCGTCTATTCATCACACTACGTACAAAATACTGTATATTCAAAATGTGCGTGACAATCTCCTGTGAGAAATTCGCTTATTTTGTATTTCATCCTAAGACCCTTCAATGCAGCCTTCCAATCGAATCAGGTCACCAATAACACCTGATGAGAAACTGGGTGTATTAAAAAGTACATTTTGAAACATTTATATATTTTATATACAGAAATACGTGATGACCAGTGGGTATTGATTCAAAAGTAGAGAACTCGTATGAAGGAGGTCCCTCTCTAGTTAGAAAACGCCCGACACAATGCATAATTGATTACGTCATTCGAACCGAGAGGTTCATAATGTGCTGCGTGAGCTGTGGCCGAAGTAGTAGAACTTTATGAGTACACAAGGCACTGGCTATCATGCGAAAAAGTTGAAAAAGTAAAACCGTATGTCGACTGCCGTTGAACTTTCATTTCCATGTCAGTGACTGTTAGGAAAATGTTAATGTTGGTTTCAGTGACAAGGGAGGTTGGAAACTTCTTTACCTTCATGACCATCGTTTTGAAGAACATGTCGACATCATCTTCGGGAGGTGTCTGTTTCATGAGTTCTTCCACAAGGAGTACGATCCGTCTTCTTTTTTAAAAATAAATATTAAAAATGGTGAATTTTCCTTCCGCTTCTTGGATGGAGGATGTCGCATTGAAGCAGTCTTAGAACACTGTGGCTTCGGTCGAAGTTGGGGTGTAGCAGAAGATTAAAGAGGTTCTTGTGATGGGGTGTTTGGATCACTAGGTTCCACCTGACTGATAGAGTCATTGTTCATTTCGCTTTCAGTTTCATTTGATGTTCTTTGAGTTGCAGATTCGACATCTTCAGAGGAAACCATTTTGTGATGGTACATATCACATCCCCACACTTGATTTATTACAGCATATTATTTTTTACATCTTTATATTATCATTATCATTATTTTATTACGGTATTACGGTAAGAATATTTGAAGTTGGAAGGTCTCCATGTTCGATATTAGTAATTTGTTTTGTACGGACAGTTGGGAAACACGCAGCTATTTCCAGGTGTGGGAAAATACCCAAGGGAAACTTTAGGGAGTCATACGGAGAGCCCAGCCTGGCGCATGTACTGTATATCCTCAAGTCAAACTTCGGGCCCGGTAGGGATATAGCTACGTGTTACCACGGCACGGGATGTGCCTTGCTCATGATTGGACAACCAGGCCGGCAGGAGGCTGAAGATATCGAGAAGGAGTGGGAGGAGGAAGTCTACGTGCACTTGGGAGAACACGATCCAGCGAACATAACTACCACTCGTGAACAATTTATGGAGGAGTTTACTGTGAATATTATCTACTATGTATTTTTACTCTGGACACTAACTAGGGTACGTTTAATTATGTACGGACGGAGTAGTGTTGTTGGTTGCTTGTTAATACTTATACAACACTTGTGCTAATATTCTGATTTGGTATTCTATATCTTACGTGCAATTTTAGTTAATATATGGCCCGGTTTCAAAGCATAGATCAACAACGTGTGTTTGTGCAAACGAAAGTGTCCCTAAAACCAAGTGTTGGTGTCAGTGAGAAAAAAAGGGGCAGAATATCAAAGTGATATATCTGTGCTGATTGTGAGTGCCGACTATTTGTGGATACACGAAAATAATGAAGGGACATATAACGTATACTGTACATGCATCAGTGGCGGCTCGTTTGGTAGGGGCTAAGGCTCGCATTTTAAAATTATGCAATTATATAGGCACATACCATATTTTTAAACTGTATATAAACTATTCTGTTTAATAGTTTAATATTTCCATGTTACACGTAGTGTTAGTACTCGTAATATGTAGATAAAATATACAGGTGTCCTAGCTATTACTTATTAGCCTCTTGATTTCTTCAATTTTAGTGGAAAAATCCGTACAAACACTATTCTTAATTTTAGTTTCTGAAGATTTAAATAATAACATTTTTGAGCGCAAACTTTGCACTACTTTAATTTAAATTAAAGCAATTTTTTATTTCATATTCGCGTTCTACACGAACTTTCATAAAAAAAATGTCATTCATATTTGAGGAAAAATTCGTCCAAATTGAGAAGATTATTTCACCACGGCATTCAGCGTCATAAAATAGTGCTAGATGACATGCCGTATGATAGGGCTTACATTACTGGTGTTTATATTAAAATACTTTTAACTGCATACTTTTATATTAAAATGAAATACAATATATATTAATGAATATATACAATTTGCAAGTTTCTTGCGACAAGAAAATCTTATGGATCATTAGTATTTTCTTACCGCAACTGCAGTATGTACTTTCGTATCGAAAGTTTAGCTAAAACTGACGTTATTGCCAACCCCTAACCAAATAGACTGGGGGAAAAGGCCAAGAATTCAGGACTCGAAGGAAATTTCACAACTGTGTAGCAGCAATAATGATAGGAAGCATGTTAGAGTCGTAGCGCCCTCAAACTGGCGAAGTACCATTTTTTGAACTACAAAGGATATTTTTCGATCGTACTTTTCGGAAGTGTTGATACCAAATAAAAGTTAACTATTATTGACGTGGGTTCTTACGGATACGTCAAAGATGAGGCTTCTTGTGACAAAAAAGAAATATAATCAGGAGAATAGGAGAGGAAATATCCGCCTTTCAATACAAAATTAAATGGGATAACTAAAAATAACACCATATCATATGTATGGGACCGGTTTCGACCCTGCGTAGGGTCATCTTCAGCCACGTAATTTAAAATCGGCAAGTTAATAAAAGTATACAAAACTTTTAAAAACTAGTGAACTTCCAAAAACATGAAAACACTTTAAAATACTACATACACAGAGCTTAAAAACACTTTAAATTACCATATGTGAGCCGATAAATGCTTTGTCAAAATTCGTTAATGTTAACTTATTTGAAAAAGCCCGACATAAATGGATGTCAAGAAAGGAACACACCTTATCACATTTGATAACTGCATGTGTGTCCAGCTTGTTATGGACGTTCCAGTGTTCATTTCTACTGTGATGTGTCTTCTTGAATTGATATTGATAAAATGATTGTTGATGCTTTGGATTATAAACACTATATCCGATATATGGCTGTAACATGCATCCAGGGGTTCCTAATTGAAATGAAATGCGATGTAATTAGGTTGGATAGGCAAAGAGTATCCTCCTGACCGTATCGAATAGGATCGGATTACTAAAGACACTGCAAAATGTAAGAAAAGGGAAAGTATAAGCAATGACTGTTAAGTGGAAGAGCAAAGATAATAAGTAAGTTTGTATGAGACACACCCGTTTGTTGTCCATATACGTATCAATTGTGGTGGCCACCTTTTTAATAACTGCGCCCAGGTTAAAGCAGAGCTGGTGATGGGGGGGAAAGTGGGGATAGCGCTGATCTTGCCTGTGGTGTGAACCTTTTGTCGATTGGATAAATAATTGGCGTAGATGGGGATGGTGAGATCAAATAAGCAGTTGGATTTCTCAGAGCATTCATTAGTATTATAATTCGGGTTAGAGAACTGCTCTAGATGTTTGAAATAGCTTTCTAGAATATTCAACATAAGGCCATTGGTTGCTGATTTTATGTTGATCAATTCCTGTTCAATATCCGAAAATTTGCTTTGCTAGTTGCTTTACGTCGCACCGATACGGATAGGTCTTATGGCGAAAATGGGAAACCACGGTAAACCATCTTCAGGGCTGCCGACAGTGGGTTCGAACCCACTAACTCCCGGATGCAACCTCACAGCTGCGCTCTCCTAACCGCAAGGTCAACTCGCCCGAAAATTTGTGGCTTGAGTCTACCATATGCTGCGCCATGGCTGAGAACCTATTGTACTTACTAGCATTGACGTGTTCCGCGAATCGCGTTGACCAATGTAAATGGTTAGGCTATTTGCACATTTCAACCTGTATATCCCGATATGAAATATTTGTTTTGCGCATTGACTGAATGTGAATTACAAGTAAGGCAGCATTAATATCAGTGGCGGCTCAAAATCAATTCCGCCAGTGGGGCCCGATATAAAGTTTTTGACCATGAATAGCCTATGGGATTAAGTCAACCATTTTCTATACTGTACGGTACTGTACCACAAAATCTCCAAAAGATAGTACATATAGCAATATACGAAAGCAGATCAGAAAATAAATTGCACTTCCCAGTTATGGCCATGTATTACGCCATCTATACAACAGCAACACGACTATAACGACATACACTGTAACGTCACTTTTCCACATAGTTTCCAAGAGACTCCAAATATTTCTGCGAACGCACAACCAACTTGTCGATGCCGGATGCATAAAAATTTCCTCCAGCGTTCTGCAACCACTCCGAGACAGCGGCCTTCACCTCCTCATCGGTCTGGAAACGTTGACCACCGAGCTCCGTTTTGAGCTTACCGAACAGATGAAAGTCACATGGCGCTAGATCGGGACTTTAGGGTGGATGTTGCCAGATCTCCCACTTGAAACGGTGCAGCAGTTCTCTCGTTTGGCTGACACCTTGCCGGGAAATGGCCCGCTCCCCATAGACAGCACTGATTTCACGATGAATGTCCGTGCAATTCTTCCTTTTAGCCCATAGGAATCGGATTGTCGTATGCACCTCATATTTGGAGTGAATGGCCAGTTGACGCGCCATTGCATTTGGCCGCTATTCACACAATACTGGACGAGACACCACAGCGACCTGCCTAACAGACGTGTGGGCAGTGTCTGTCCCTTTCTCCGCTGTGCCCACGTTTGCGACACACAGCGCGTTGCTGCTGCGCGTTAGTGCAACTAACTTTTTGATCCACGTACGTATATCGGCCTAAATGTATACAGTAAATAGTTAATAATAAAGAAATAGAAATGAACTCACCAAATGGCACATAATAAAGAAATAGAAATGAACTCACCAAATGGCACATTACTTACATAGTAGATTCTTCTGACTGGCAAACATTTCAATGACTCTGTTGTTGAAGTTGGGAATTTCACAAATTTCTTCCTTATGAATTGAATAAACAGCGAGTGAATTCAGTCGGTTTTGACCCATAAAAGTAATTCTTGACTCTTTTTAATGTGCTAAAACCTCGTTCTGCTTCCGCTGTTAAAACTGGGGTAGTTATTGCAATTTGTAGAATTTTGTGTACCTCAGAGAACGATTCTTCGAAGGAATGTTTCATGAAGAATGTGAACAAACCACAGACTGAAGGAATATCTTTAAAGGTATCATTGCGATAAATTACTGAAAGTTCATTTCTCCATTTTTCTTGGTAAATAAATGGACTGCAACTCGATGAAAACATATTGACTAAATTCGTTGGGAAAATTTCTCTGAACGTAGCAAATATTTTCGGATCAATAATTTCGAATCTACTAAATACACAGTTTAAAAAATAGGGGAACTTGTTTTTGAACGTATGCCATGCTCCATAAAACGATACCCCGCACCCAGGTATATTACCAACTAAACCTTTATTCCTTACCGTTCAAGTATACAAAAGAACATCCATGGATTCGCGTTCATTTTCAGAACACAAACGGAAACGTCCAAATAGGGGCGAAAACGAAGTGATATCAGTTCTCTAGGGTGTATTTTTATCACTGCTGGAGCGCTTCAGTATGGGGTATGTCCTCCACGAACATTTATCACAGCTTGGCACCTACATGGCATACTCCAGGGAAGTCGACGGAGGTCACGTTGCGGTATCAGGTTCCATTCTTTAATGAGAGCCTGTTCGAGGTCTTGGAGAGTCTGTGGTGGAACAGGACGCCCACAAACACTTCTGTCAAGCCTGTCCCACACATTCTCGATAGGATTAAGGTCGGGGCTCACTGCTGGCCATTCCATCTCTTGAATGTCCAGTTCTCGCAAGACAGCTCTGGTGATGCGCGCTACATGAGCCCTGGTATTGTCGTGTTTGAGTACGAATTCTGGGCCAACACCGTACGCAGCAATCAACATATGCTGTAGCAGTATCTGCTCGATGTACCCCGCAGCGGCAAGATTACCACGGACGACGACAAGATTTGTACGGTCATCAATATTGATGCCACCCCGTACCATCACAGAACCTTGTCCGAATCGGTCGCCTTCCTGGACTACATTTGGCATGCACTGCTCACCAAGACGTCCCCATACACCTTGACGTCCATCACGCTGTGTCAGGGGAAATCTTGACTCGCCTGTGAACAACACAGGTCTCCATTGGCGAAGTTGCCAGTTGACGTGGGTACGGGCAAACATAAGGCTAGCTGCGCGATGTTGCTGCCCCACCCGAACAGGACGTCTGGGTCGTAAGGACACTTCTTTTAACCTGTTCCTTACTGTCTGGTCAGACACCGTGCCTCTAGTGACCCTCTTGAGGTCTTGTTGCTGTTCTCTGACAGTTACTGATCGACGCCGCAACGCACATATGGTCAGATATCGGTCATCCTGTGGGATTGCCACGTGTCCACGACCTTGTCCAGCCCTACTTTTGAACTGTTCTGCCTCATTGTAGCGATTCCACAAGCGTTGAGTAATGAGGGAGAGACATTGATATCCACAGCAACACGACAAAAAGACCATCCTTCCTGGATCAAAGTGACGGCCGTTGGGACTTGAACCTCATTAAGAAGTGTCACGGGATGTGCTGGTTTACGTACAACGAGCTCAAATGACCGCAGTAGTCTGTGTACCTAACAACTACACACGGACGCACCGCTATTCCCTTTGTTTTGAGGGGTCACCTGGCAGTTTAATGAATGGCTACGCCTACAGATGGAGTATAAGTTCTCTTTGACATACCCTGAGTATCTAAGTTATCAAGGTATGCTGTTCGACCATTGGAATCCCATCTACCAAATTAACGTTCACATACCACACGTTAAAAGACATGTTCCCCTAATTTTTTTGAACTGTGTAGATAGACTGTTTGAATCGGTCTTCCTTTTGGTTGATCACTATACCACACACTTCTTTGGCATATACAGTCAGATTTACACCAGAGATGCATTCAGATCTTTTTGTTCTTGGAGTGGAACATTCATCTTCATCTACCAGATACCTTGCTTGCTGCACTGCACGGTCAGTTGTTCCAGAGTTGTGGTTGGCTGAGGACGGTTGGCCAGTTGTCGACCCATCATGCCCCACACATGCTCAATAGGAAACAGCTGATTCAAAACGTTGTTATGCATTGGATATGGTAACTGCATTGAAACTCTGCATCGGAATCGTGTTATACAAAATATCAACATGTTTCATCATCTCATAGAAGAATTCCAGAAAGAAAACAAAAATTCCGAATTACACTGAAGAAAATGGAAATTGCAACACCCAGAAGGAGTGGTGCTACATTGCTGCAATTGAACATGCAAGACGAGTGTTCGGTTGTGATTCGATTATTACACTTTTAGGTCCCTCTGACCGCAACGTTTTGCAACAATCAATACAGGATGTGCCCACCACGAGCTGCAATACATTGATGAATTCGTGGAGGCATGGAGTCAATAAGGCCCTGGATCGCTTCCTGAGGAATTTTGGCCCATGCTTGCTGCACTGCACGGTCAGTTGTTCCAGAGTTGTGGTTGGCTGAGGACGGTTGGCCAGTTGTCGACCCATCATGCCCCACACATGCTCAATAGGAAAGAGGTCCGGGGAACTGGCGGGCCATTCTAAGGTTGTGATATCGTGGAGAGCTTCTCTGGAGATGCGTGCAGTGTGAACCCGGGCATTGTCCTGCTGAAACATCCCATTAGCAATGTTCGCCATCATAGGGACAACCACTGGATTGAGTACCCTATCAACGTACTGTCGAGCAGTCATAGTGCCCTCAACAAGCACTAATTGTGATTTCACATTAAAGCCAATAGCTCCCCAGACCATAATGCTTGGTGTTGGCCCTGTATGCCTCTCAACAATAAGTTCTGGGCGGCCCCTCTCCCCGGTACGTCGGCGCACACGATTCCGGCTATCACTGCGGGCAAGACAGAAGCGCGATTCATCACTAAAGACGACCCTATGCCATTCGTCGACCCATGCCGATCTTTCTCGACACCAGGCCAGCCTTACACGTCGCTGTTGTGGGGCCATTGGAACACCTGCAGGGACACGGGCTCGTAAGCCAGCTGCACGCAGGTGATTACCAACTGTTTGTTGTGTAACGTGGGGTGCCATAGCTGCTGGAATTTGCGCTTCTGCTGCATGGGGTTCCATCTGGGCCATCCGATTGATGCGCCGATCCTCTCTCACAGTTGTCCGTCGTGCTGGGCCTGTGCCAGGTCTACGAGTGTGCGTACCTTCATTTGACCACTGCTGCCATACACGTTGTACCGTAGATGTAGCGACAGTCCTTAGCGATAACGATAGCGATAATCCAGCCTCACACAGCCCAATTATCCGAGCCCTCTCAAACGGCGACAGTTGTTGATAGCGTGCTCTTCTCTGTGGTCGAGGCATGTTTGACGGGGAACACTTCACTGCCAAGACTGCAAGTCAACTACGCTACACCAGAGTCCGTATACTGCAGTTGATTCCTCCGCGACCAATCACGTGGAGAGACCTGTAGCAACAATCTAATGGGTCTGAAACTGTGATCGTTTACACACCTACATGTCATCGTTCCATATCTCGAAAATCAACACAAACGACCAATGTCTTCATGGTGTTGCAACTTCCATTTTCTTAAGTGTATTAAGTAAATTTTAAATTAAAACCCTCCATTATTTTTACATCATCCCAACCACCTTCGTTCTCAAATTTCTCAAAACATTCCAATAAATGGGAAGTGTTTTCATGAATACTACTCACAACCCGAGAATGAAAGTTCCATCTTGTTGAAGAAACTGATCGCAATACATCACTTCTCTTAGGCGATTATGAGAAAAACATAGTGAATGCAAGTAATGTTTGCGAAGAACAACCTAACAGATTTTATGTTCTTGCTACAGCCATTTCGTATTAAAAAAGTTAGTTGATGAGCGTAACAGTGAACGTACTTGACATAAGGAAAATAATTCTGCATAAGTGCATGAACACCTCCCTTACTCCCTTGCATTACCGCGGCTCCATCAAAGGCCTAAACTATGAGCTTTCCCTCAACATTGAAAGGTCCAAGCAGTATTTTCGGAACCTTGCTGAGGCCATAGGCTGTCGTATCAGTAACATTTTCAAAGGAAAGGAATATGTCAACAGGTTTATTTACCTTAATGTACCGCAATATGATAACAAATTGGCTTTGGTAAGTAATGCCTGTTGCTTCATCTGCCTGCACACAAACGAAAGTTGCAGCGTTGATATCTTTGACCAAGTCTTCAATGTACATTTGATACATACAATATAATAGTTCGTTTTGTAGAATTTGTGACGTACATTTAGAAACTGATGTGCGAGTGCCGTTCAGATGGTCATCTAACATACTGCCGAGATTACGAAGAAGATATAACAAATCTAAGAAATTGCCACGATTTGCTGAGTCCTGCATTTCATTATGACCCCTCAGTGCTAACTCGTGAGTTCCATAATATTTTAGGCACTCTACTACTCCATTTAGTATGTGTCTTTTGTGACTACTTCATTATGTTTCTAGATTGAGGTTTTATATTCAGAGCCAATTTGTGCAGCTATGTTGACAGTCCCAAATATTTTGTATTTACAGGCATTTTCTAAGTGTAGTGCGCTTTCCTCATGTGTTTTAATTCGTTCACTTAAATGTTTTAGATCCTTACATCTGGTCGTTGACCACAACCCTTCACCACGAAATAACACACAGTAAAAACAAAACAGACTTTGTTTCTCTTCACTCACTGTTAACCGTGACTATTTACTGAAACCATGTTTTACAGAAAATTCTCTTTTTCTTGCCATCAAGTTGAGATAACGTGAATTCATTTTGTTGGTAAGCAACTAAACGATTAATATGAATATTTTCTTCTAGACTTAATGGATTAAAAGGAGTCTTTAATAAACAATCCACTAGGTTCATCTTAATATAGACACTCGCTTGTCCATCTGCCAAGCAACTGAGAATTGTCGTACCACAATAATCACACTTCCGGGCAGTGGCGATGACATTGGGGGGAGGCATTTTCTGCCCCCCCAGATGCTCCTCCTAGATGTTAAGTGCCCTTAAAACGTGGAATTTCGTAGTCTTCGGTGGCCGCTGTGGCCGTCGTTTACCGACCTCCCAAGGGCTCGAACTGGCGGACTGTCAGATAAACGACAGCCGGGATTCGCAGCCGAGATTCGATCTCAGAATATCAAGGGAAATAAATCAGTGTCAGAGTAATAACCAGTAATGCCTTGTAGTGTCAGAACATTTGTATGGTAATTATATTAAGACTTAATAATTAGAAGGAAGAAGAAGCTTTTCAGTGAAGTTACAAGTAGTGAAGAGCATTAGTCAGGCAGAGGGCTTGCGGAACGCGCCCACGAAAATATGTTTACAACAGAGGATGTTTGCTTGTTTGTGTATTGACAAGCAGAGTCTGATAGTCGGTATAGGAACAGGCGGCTCGCCGACAAATAGCACAAAGCCAGTACAGTTGTACTCCAGTAGAGACAAGGAAACAAAAGTGCAAGGAGAAGGACAGAGACAGTAGTACCCAGAGCGCGGCACCTACCGAGACAATTAGTTCAGGATAGTAATTGAGGGCGCCACCTACAAGGTGACCAGTCAGGTAACGTCCATGGGCCCAACACCTAAGGTAGTGGGAAGGGACCGACCTTTGGTTCTAGGAGAGCAGATATAACCTTAAGCCAAGATGGCGCGGGGCTCTCTCTCGACCAGTAATTCGTACTCTTAGGACCAGGCTCTTCGGAGCAGTCAGTCGTGTCAGTGAAATTGTACATACGTGTCGCAGGGCAGAATTCGGACTTAGCGCGTAGCCGTAGGTTAGGCTCGTTAAGCAAGTTCTTCTCAGACCGACTTATTCAGAACCTGTAAATGAATTTGTATATAGTGTACATAGTCGTCCTGGGTAATAAAGGAAAGTGTAGCTAATTCATCTTTTATTTCTGGAGTTGCGGGATAGAGTTCGCACCTACATTTACCTCCCTACTTTACCGCTCGGCAGGACAGGTAATACGCCAACTCCAACGGCCTGGTGACCAACCAACTAGAACGTCTCACAGGACAGATAGGTCACGACAGACCTAGGGGTAGCAGTCCAGCAGCAGACGACGCCATCCGGTGGAGACGCAGCACTACAGCCGACTACTCATCCAGCCCAGCAGTGAAGCAGCATTGGAGATTTAAGGTAAGCTGAACATTATTTCAAATGACACGACAAAATAGTTCAGTACCAGCAGACCAAGGCACTGAGATGCTCGAGGACGAGGAATCAGTAAGTATGAGTGGGCCTTTTCTAACAGTAGTGGAAGGACATCGCCTCATTGGGCGAGAGTTTGATGGCATTCAACCAGACAGATTGCATGAGTTTGTAGCAAATGTAGATGCTGCTGTTCGTATGATTAAGGATGAAGATCAAGAGTTATTTTTATGTATATTTTAACAAAAATTACGGGCAGAGCCCGAGATAAATTATTGGTCAGACGTGGTATACTTAATTTTGAGAGAGCCAAGGGGGCATTGACAGAATATTATGACCAGCAAGGCACATTAGATCTGTACATATGTCAAATGTTCCAAACAGCGCAGGATCCGCGAGAAACAGTCGCGAATTGGGCACATCAAATAGAGACATTGTCAGCTTCTTTCAGAGAGGCAATACTTGAAGACGAACTAGAGGAAGATCGCGGCGCACAGTTAAAAATTACGAGAAAAATATGTGTAGCTAGTTTCATGCAAGGGTTAGCCTATCCTAGAATAGAAGCCAGAGTACAGTCACAAAAGTGCATCACTTTTGAAAAGGCAGTTGCACTTGCACAACAGGAAGAAACCGTAATAATGTCAAAGAAGGCACGAGAGGGCCTACGACACAAACATAGCTCAGGGTTTAGCAAGCGCAGACCAGAACAGGAGCGCAGTACAGCACCTAAGTGGCATACTAAGCCAACACATGCTAGTGTTAGGGTGGTCTGCTACAATTGTAACAAAGAAGGCCACATAGCAAAAAATTGTAAGAACACAGGAACGCAAGGAGCTCACACTACACAGACCGCTAGTTCCAACACAGCTACGAGGGGTACGTCCAGTAAATTTAAATGTCGCTATTGTGGGAAGACAGGGCACGTTGAACGTGAATGTAGGAAGAAACAAGGGGATAAGGAAACAGAGGTACGAGAGACAGTGCGCATAGTACGCACACAACCAAACACAGTGACAGGTGAAAACAGAACTTGTTATCGTTGCGGCCGGAAAGGGCATATACAGGTTAATTGTCGACAAGGTGAACGCACTCCTGTGATGCGAACGGATAGCCGTAGGTGCTATTCGTGTGGCCAACAAGGCCATATTCAGAGAAATGCTGAAACGCCCTAGACAAGAACAAGGGCAATAGGGCAATGAAAGGCCAAACTCAGGGAGATCGCATAGGGGTAGTGCTGTAAAATACCGAGCCCAATGCGAACATTGTGATAGATGGTCACACCGAACCCAACAGTGTTGGTTCAGAAAAGGGGGTGGCAGTACGCACGCCACGGAAGCCACGGAGGCGGCAAACTAGAACAGGCCGTAGCAAGGGGACAGTTACGGAGGCCCGCAGACCAAATGGTCCCAAGAACTTCGATATAGAAGGCACAGTGCTAATCAAGGTCACAAACCAAGGAAGACCGTTGAGATTTTTGATAGATACTGGGTCCTATGTCAGCCTAGTAAAGAGGCAATCGGTACCCAAGGAAAGCCTGATTGACAGGAGGGAACCAATTGAATTAATGGGTGTAAGTAAAGGGATAATTTACACCCAGGGTACTGTGCGATTTGCCGCTGGAAATACAAGTCACACATTTCATGTCGTAGGGAGTGACTTTCAGTTGACGCAGGATGGTATAGTTGGGCGAGGCATCCTGACAGATAACGAAATTAATTATAAGGAGGGCCATGTCACCATAAGAGGGCGAAAATACCTTATGGGGGTGCGAGAGACGAAGCTGATCCGTCTCGAACCAAGGGCCCAAAAGGTCGTTGTCATGAAAGTAGATCGAAATCTACCTTTGAGAATTGTTGAGAAGGAAGAGGTGATACCAGGGGTGTGCCTCGCAGGGTGCCTGACCAAATCAGAGCACAACGAAGCAGTGGTTAGCATGATGAATACCACTGAAAAAGAGGTGACTTTACGCAGTCCGCGAGTGCACATACAGGAGGTAGATAAAACCTGCCTAGCACAAGTGCGGAAGGTAGAGCAGAATAGTAGAATGGCGAACGGAGAACCGGCCACACAGAAGCCCCGATCACAGCAGGTAATAGAATGTCTGCGAGTTGATCACCTCACGCAGGCAGATAAAGAAGTTTGATAGTCGGTATAGGAACAAGCGGCTTGCCGACAAAGAGTACAAAGCCAGTACAGTTGTACTCTAGTAGAGACAAGGAAACAAAATGCAAGGAGAAGGACAGAGACAATAGTGCCCAGAGCGCAGCACCTACTGAGACAATTAGTTCAGAATAGTAATTGAGGGCGCCACCTACAAGGCGACCAGCCAGGTAACGCCCATGGGCTCAACCCCTAAGGTAGTGGGAAGGGACCGACCTTTGGTTCTAGGAGAGCAGATATAACCCTAAGCCAAGATGGCGCGGGGCTCTCTTTCGACCAGTAATTCGTACTCTTAGGACCTGGCTTTTCCGAGCAGTCAGTCGTGTCAGTGAAATTGTACATACGTGCCGCAGGGCAGAATACGGACTTAGCGCGTAGCCGTAGGTTAGGCTCGTGAAGCAAGCTCTCGTCAGACCGACTTATTCAAAACCTGTAAATGAATAAGTATATAGTGTACATAGTCGTCCTGGGTAATAAAGGACAGTGAAGCTAATTCATCTTTTATTTCGGGAGTTGCGGGACAGAGTTCGCACCTACATTTACCTCCCTACTTTACCACTCGGCAGGGCAGGTAATACGCTAAATCCAACGGCCTGGTGACCAACCGACTAGAACGTCTCACAGGACAGATAGGTCACCACAAGGCGTTAAATATCGAGAAGGTGGTAGATAGCTTTATATCAAGAAATTAGATTAGAAAGCGGGCATTCCTTCAGGAAACTACATTTCCCAATGGAGATTGTTCAGGCGGTACATCTGGTGATAGAGATTTTCACATTTCGTATCACCAAATGCATAATATACAGTACGGCAACGGGATATTTATTAGGAAAATGCTTTTATGAAGCAAGTTCTAATTTTTATACTTGTGATTATTTTTGGTAGCTTCGTACATAAAATATTCCTTCAAAATATTTATTTACGAATCAAGTTCTGTTTTTCTGTTTACTTATGTATTTGAGAAAAACGCTCTATTATTGTTCTGTCTTTTTTCTGTTTGTTTGTAAATATAGGAATGTTTGCATTAATAGCTGTTCCTCATTTCACATCCCTGTGTTCAAGTTAATCATGCCCACACCCCCACCAAAAATTACCCGAAGTCGGCGCCCCTGTTTCTGTGCACAGCCAAATGAAACGTGAAATAAATCCACCGCAACGGGACAGCTTCCTCTTGCCCCAAACGACGGGATAACTCGCCAGCAACAGCCATGAACACTGCTACTCTGCCAGGCCAGCGAGGAGGGGATGTAAGCCAGTCAGTAGTATAGCAATGTATGTTCTAAAACACCGAGACAGCGCTGAATCAACACGAGGTCATTGACCGCTGGTTGAGTAGTAAGGCTAGGGGTTCTGACCCGAGTTCATTGACCCCTAGTTGAGTAGTATGGCTATGGTGGTTCGCGCATTTTGCGCACGTGAGCAAGCCTAACCCCACAGACGCCATTTTGGAGGGTCCTAACCTCGCAGTCACCAACTTGGAGGGGCCTAAACTCACAGGCGCCACTTTTGGAGGGGCTCAGTTTTGCGGCCAGATACCTTTCCCGATCTAGTTTTACGGCTAGATACCCTTCCGTACTTGGGCCCAGTTTAACGGTCAGATACCCTTACCACTTCGCGGATTTTGCATACCAGAGCAAGCCTAACCTTACAGTCGTCATCTTGGAGGAGCGTAACCTCACAGACATTTTGGAGGGTCCTAACCTCACATGCGCAATTTTGGAGGGGCCGAGTTTTACGGCCAGGTGCCCATCCCCTCCCATCTGACCTCGTTTTACGGCTAGATGCCCTTCCTTCCTTGGGCGCAGTTTTACGGTCACATGCACTTCCCTCTTGGCGGATTTTCCGTACGAGAGCAAGCCTAACCTCATAGTCGCCATTATGGAGGGTGGCCCAGTTTTACGGTCAGGTGTCTTACCTCCTCCTTATTTGACCTAGTTTTACGGCTAGATACCCTTCCCACCTCATCTGGCCTAGTATTACCGCTAGATGCCCTTGTCACTACAGACGCCATTTTGGAGGGTTGGTCTGTTTTACGTTCAGATGCCCTTCCCTCATTTAGCCTAGTTTTACGGCTAGATACCCTTCCCCCTCACAGACGCCATTTTGGAGGGGCCTAACCTCGCAGGGCCAAGTTCCAACGTCAGATGCCCTTCCACCACCTCATCTGGCCTAGTTTTACGGCTAGATGTCCTCTCACCTCACAGACGGCATTTTGGAGTGGGCTAACCTCACGGGGTCCAGTTATACGGTCAGATGCCATTCCCTCCTCCCCATTATCCTAGTATTGTACTCCTGATCTGGCCTAGTTTTACGGTCAGATGCCCTTCCCTCCTCCTCACTCGGCGTAGTTTTTCGGCTAGATGTCCCTCCCGCATCTTCATCATCCTAGTACTGTACTCCACCTGATTGACCCAGCTTTACGGCCAGATACCCTTCCCCTCTTCATCTGGCCTAGTTTTAATTCTGGATGCCCTTCCCACCCGCCATCATCCTAGTAGTGTACTCCTCGTGATCTGTCCCAGTTTTACGGTCAGATGACCTTCTTCCTCTACATCCTCCTAGTAGTGTCCTCTTTCCCGAGCTCAATAGCTGCAGTCGGTTAAGTGTGGCCAGTATCCAGTATTCGGGAGATAATGGGTTTGAACCCCACTGTCGGCAGCCTTGATGATGGTTTTCCGTGGTTTCCCCATTTTCACCCCAAGCAAATGCTGGGACTGTACCTTAATTAAGGCCACGGACGCTTCCTTCCCACTCCCAGCCCTGTCCTGTACCATCGTCGTCATAAGACCTATCTGTGTCGGTGCGACGTAAAGCAGCTTCCAAAAAAGTAGTGTCCTCGTGATCTGGCCCAGTTCTACGGTTAGATGCCCTTTCCTCCTCCTCATTTGGCCCAGATCACCCCTTTTAGAAACATAATTAGGCGATGAGTACAAGAAATATTCATCCAACGCTGGCTCCTATTATGGAAACCCTTTCTTTTTTTTGCTAGGGGCTTTACGTCGCTCCGACAGAGATAGGTCTTATGGCGACGATGGGATAGGAAAGGCCTAGGAGTGGAAGGCAGCGGCCGTGGCCTTAATTAAGGTACAGCTCCAGCATTTGCCTGGTGTGAAAATGGGAAACCACGGAAAACCGTCTTCAGGGCTGCCGATAGTGGGATTCGAACCTACTATCTCCCGGATGCAAGCTCACAGCCGCGCGCCTCAACGCGCACGGCCAACTCGCCCGGTGAAACCCTTTCTTCTGGGGAACATGTTGTCCCTTATGTTCTGAGGAATGGGGTCCTGTGTTGCCCTTCGAAGCATGATCGGAAGATGAAAGTTGTATTTCCAGTTGTTCTTGTGCCCATGATCTTCATGTATTATCATGAGACCCCATTAGGGGTACATTTAGATATCTTCAAAACTAGAAAAAAAATTAGAGAGGTGCTCATTTGGAAGAGTATGGGCGGCGAAATTCGGGAAATGTTTAAAGCTTGTAAATCGTATATGCTTAGCAAGCCCACTGTGTCAACTAAGCAATGGTTATTGTCATCTCATCAAGCATCCCGTCCTATGGAACGCTTATACATAGATTACGATGGACCCTTCCCTCAATCTAAGGGGAACGGGAACAAATTCATTTTTGTAACGTGTAGATGGCTTTTCTTAGTTTTCATGGCTATTTTCAACTAAGATGGTCACCGCTCAGTCTACTATTTATTGTCTTATTACTATTTTTGCTTCTTTTGGTCCTTGTCAATACATAGTCTCTGATAATGCCAAGGCATTCAGCTCCAATTTATTCCGCAAATTTTGTTTTGACTTATCCATCCCTCATGTAACCACATCGGCCTATTGCCCCCCAACCATCGCTTGTCGAGCGTGTTAACTGTAGTCTTCGATCGGCTCTGATCGCTTTTCATCATGAAGACCATTCTAGGTGGGATACTTCACTGCGTTGGTTATCTTTTGCGTTCAACTCGGCTGTTCACGAGTCACACAAGTTTACTCCTGCTTTCCTCATGTTCAAGTTTGTTCCTAATACGCCTTTGTCTAATATATGGTTCATCAATGAGATATTGCCAGGGACAATAGATCCCGGTAATATCAGGGACCTGTGGAAGAAGGCCAAGAGTAACTTCAAAACTTCCCATGAGAAAGTGAAGAAAAGATATGATCGTGGTCGGAGACCCGCTAATTTAAAGGTTGGGGATCAAGTCATGGTGAAAAATTTTGTTCCTCCAGGCAAGCTTGCCCCCAGATTTCATGGGCTGTGCGTTATTCTAGATTTCTTAACGCCGTTCACCCTTTTGGTGGGTAACCCAGCCACCGAACGAATTTTTAGGGCTCATCTGTCCCAAATAAAACCCGTATGATATCTCTGTCTCCAGTATAGGCCACCAAGAGATGGCGCTGCTAATTTAATTCTACTTCTTTCCCTAACAGCTTAGAATCTTAAGGTTAAAAGTGGAGGACTTCTACCCTGTTAAATCTGAAAAAATATGTAAGGTATTTTTTTACTTTGTCAAATTTTGTACAAACCTTCTGTTTTTGCTATTTGTTTTACGTCGCACCGACACAGATAGGTCTTATGGCGACAATGGGATAGGAAAGGCCTAGGAATTGGAAGGAAACGGCCGTGGCTTTAATTAAGGTACAGTCCCAGCATCTGCCTAGTGTGAATTTGGGAAACCACGGAAAACCATCTTCAGTGGTTTCCCATTTTCACACCAGGCAAATGCTGGGGTGTACCTTGTACAAACCTTCCCCGTAGCAATTTTTTTCTTCTCCTTGCTTTTCCTGTCGGCCACTACCTTGCCCCTGCCTCCAAGCCTGTACGTGGATTCCGCACACTCGTCCTCGATGTCGCCCGCCTTGACTGCCCCATCAACCAAAAAATTAAAAGAAACTCTCTCCATAAAAACAGTCACTGTCGCCCAGGAATTTATTGTTTCAGTGCCCTAATGTCATCCGAGGCCGTGTCACAACAACTGGCGAGAGGTGCCGTCGCGAGAAAAGGGCCCACCCCGCTCAGGTCCAGTCTCCTTCACAACGGAAAACTTGAGCACCATCATTAGTGGGAAGGACTGAGGTGCGGTTTCACAACCGCCCACTTCATCATTTGGTAGTACATCAATATTTGGTCCGTGGCGACACTCACCATGGCTACCCCTCTCAAGGTAGTGGGAGAGACGTATCTGAGGGTACTTGCGGGGTCCCAGGGACCCCCACCCTGGCATCGGCAGTGGCGGCCGCTCTTGCCGTCAAACTTGGACATTACTTACCTGACTTCTACAACTTAAAAATTTCAAGAATTTTTTTTTTAAAATAGCTGGTGAATGAACTCTCCATCAGGAAATTTTCTGACCTTGTTATCTGGAATTCAAAATTTTCTAACATGTAAAATTTCAAAACTGTCAGCCGTGGAAAGGCTTTAGGGGGTGGAGGTCTGTACCGGATGTACACCAACTCGGTACATTTAAAACAAGCGCTTTTAAAAAGCCATCTGTGATATGAATTACGAAACTTTCATTGGAAAAAGTTTGAACGTTAATCCTCAGATGTCTCTACTGTCGATTTATATGTTCCCTCTGGTAAGAGGATGAACAATTAATTTTCTAAGAAAGTTGTAATTTTGAGGTTTTCAGCACTGAAGTGTTGAAAATTCCTTTTTGTGTTCTTAGGATATTAGCATTGTTATCTCTTCCTTATTCTGCTTAATGTTCGACCAATCGGGAATTTTTTATATTTATTTGATTATCCAATGATATTCGTGAGTTTGTCCAGGGCTTCGGCCCAGAGAATTCTGGAACCTTCCTCTCCGCTATAAAAGCTGGGACATCTTGGGCCATGTTGTCTTTTGATGGCTCCAGTCCAGCAGTAGAGTGTGTCCGTAGAGGGGGCTGGGGAGAGCTTGCGTCGTCCATCTACGGAAGGTCCACCAGCTCAAGGTAATGGAAGACATCTTTTAATCATGTAAAAGTTTCAGGCAGCTAATTCGAGGGGAGAGTTTCAAGAATCCTATTTGAATGTGATCTTTACATGTAACTTTCTCAACAAATCTAAAGACCTTTTAGTCTAACTTAGGGAATAAAGAGTGAGAACCCTCTTTTATTCCCCTTCAACTTAGTTTTGAGGTAACTATGATTTCATAAACTTTATAATTTACCTCTTAGGCCATTCCTCTCCCATCGTCGCCGTAAGACCTATCTGTGTCGGTGCGACGTAAAGCCACTAGCAAAAAACCATAGTTCTTCCTTTAGTAATTTAAATTTTCTCTCCTTATAGTCACCTCCGTAGCATAGGCTTAGCCTCTGTTACGTGGGCCATAGGCCCACATAGGGTTTTTAATTAAGTTCTTGTGAATTTTGTAGGAGTGCAAGAGATCGCCTCCTAACATTTTGATTTTTGGCCAATAATTTTAACCTCTTCTTTTACTAAGTAAATTTAGAATGGGCACTCATTGCCTCTATTAAGGTTAACTTATCTTATTTAATTTCGAACTTAAATGTAACTTAGACTGTTGAGCGGATAAGAAAGCGGCTACTGTTTGTTGTTTTTTTTTTGTTTTTTTGTAAAATGTAGATTGCGCCTTTAAGAGGCTTGGATCTTGTAAATTTTGGAGAATAGTCTCCTAGTGAGTAATTGTGTTGAGTAAAGATGCTCTGTCTAATGTCGTAAATTTCGGAGCCAAGTCTCCTGACTTGTAACTGATTGCAGCAGCAGTAATTGTAACTTTTCAGCTACCTAAATCTTCTCTTTAAAATATCTGATTACTCTTAAACGTCAAATAACTATTGTGCTCTCCTTACGTATATCTAATTGTTATTTGTTATTGTCTAACAAAGTTTGAATCTGAAATGAAAAAACCTAGGAAAGAAATAACATTTCAATTTTTAGAGTTTTAAATTAAAATTTGATCTTTTCTACATCCACCCATTCATGCCCGCACCGTCTTACACCTCTGCGTTCCACATATCCCCGGAACAACAACGACAATAATAATAGTAATAGTAATAATAATAATAATAATAATAATAATAATAATAATAATAATAATAATAATATTGGCTTTACGTCCCACTAACTACTTTTTACGGTTTTCGGAGGCGATGAGGTGTCGGAATTGAGTCCCGCAGGAGTTATTTACGTGCCAGTAAATCTACCAGCACGAAGCTGACATATTTGAGCACCTTCAAATACCACCGGACTCTGTTTTATTACTCTAATTTATTTCAGGATGACCCAATAAATGCACACACACATATACGGTATACACACACAAGTCTCTTCAGCTATGAAATTACTTAATAATTTAATTTCGTGTGGCTATTTCTAGCCGAGTGCAGCCCTTGTAAGGCAGACCCTCCGATGAGGGTGGGCGGCATCTGCCATGTGTAGGTAACTGCGTGTTATTGTGGTGGAGGATAGTGTTATGTGTGGTGTGCGAGTTGCAGGGATGTGGGGACAGCACAAACACCCAGCCCCCGGGCCATTGAAATTAGCCAATGAAGGTTAAAATCCCCGACCCGGCCGGAAATCGAACCCGGGACCCTCTGCACCGAAGGCCAGTACGCTGACCATTCAGCCAACGAGTCGGACTATGAAATTACTAATTCATAGCAATTAGTGAGTTGAATCGCTAATTGCTGACTATGTACAAGTCTCTCTATTCTTTACATACACCAGGGAGTCCCAGGCCGGTTGGAATTACTTGGGGGACAGCCATGATCTTTACTTTCACATCTCCAAACCAATCTCCCCATACAGCAATTGGAGTTGAACACAAAGCTACGGGCTACACAATACACGATAGCTATTCCTTGGTTCGACTGCAGTAATTCACACAGTCACATTCAGTGAATAACTAAACAGCAGCAGCTCAACAGTATTCAAAAGCAGGACGATACTCACAACAGCGAATATTAACACAGGTCCAATTACTCCACACTCGCAATAGCGGCTTCCCTCGCTGACTCACGACGACCCATAGTTCACAGAACTAAACAAACACACAGTACTCTCAGGTAGTACACAGTCTTCCGTTCCACACGTCGTCTTCAGTCCAGGTACTCGCCTGACACTCCGACACACTAACAACAGCCCCTCGTTCAGACCTCGATGGGAAACTAGCGGCAGCCAACACCTCTGTTGCCCTCAGCCCGGCCACCAAACCCCAGCACAAAAAGTCTCACACTGACTCCACCTCGGAGTCCAAAACTGACTCCGAGTCCAGCACTAAGACTGACTGTGACTCCACCACGGAGCCCAACACTAGCTGACTGTCCACGGCTGGCCTCCCTTTTCATAGCTCTGATGATGTGAACCAGAACATTCGCGAGGTGACTAGAGGTGGAACATTCCCGTTGAATCTCGAAGAAACTTACAGGTAAGCCAGCCGACGAGAACAGTGCACGGAAATGCCAGCCATGCCCTCCAGGCCGGTTGGGAGCTCACCGGTCAGCTGACTCATTAGTCCCTTCCAAGAAGTACCGAAAGCGGCTACGACATGGCTGGCGATGATTAAAGCCGTACTTCGCGGCATGCCAGCTAGGAGGTCCTGGATCGTTTCCTCAGTGGAGAACGCCCCCTCTTCCAGTAGTATTTCCCGCATTTCGTTGAGGGTGTCAAAGTTGCGACGCCGGACATTTTGTCCAAGCATATCTCACAAATATTCTAAAGGATTGATGTATGAACTGCGAGCTGGCCAGTCAAGGGTACATATCATGACGTCGCATAGATATTCCTTCACACAGTGAACGGCATGGGAGCGTGTATTTTGCATCAGGATGAAATAATCACCAACCTAGGTAGCATAGGGGATTACATGCTCTGCTAACACCTCTGCGATGTAACGCAGCGCATTCACAGCACCTCAATCGATGAAAAGGAGCTCCGTCCAGGCCTCAAAGCTGACATTAGCACATACCATTATGAAGCTACCCCCAAATGGTGACCTCTCGGAGATGTTGCAAGGTGAATATTGCTCACTAAACCTATTCCACACTCTATCTCTACCATCAGGTGGCCGGAGGCAAAATCGTGACTCATCTGTTTACAGTACCATTGGCCAATGCTCCTCAGACCAATTCGGATGCTGACGCGCAAACTGCAATCGTGCTGCTCTGTTCTAGAGGGTAAGCTGTGGACCAGATGCCGGTCTTCTTAAGGTCAAGTTGGCTTCTGGAAGTCTTAGTGACATTTTCTACCGCCTCGACTCGATTTCTGGCTTGGACAGCAGTAGTGTGACGTTCCCTCAAGACTTGGATGACCAAAAGCCTATCGCCCCTAGCAGATATAGCCCTCTGGCGGCCTGATCCATGTCGTCTGTGGCAGGTACCAGCTTCACGAAATCGTCTTAGAACACGCTGGATGCTTCCATATGATGCACCGATGGCATTGGATGCATAATGAATGCCGCGTCCATCATCCACCAACACCACTGCTCCTGAAACACCTTCTGGGCTAAGAGGCATTTTAACTTGTCAAATGTGAAAGAGAAACTGAAGGCAAATAATTCTTTGTGACAGATATGTTATACATCGATAATACATCAATAGCTTCCGCCCCAGTATGGTATAACTTGAAAGGTTTTATTGCTAGTCGATGAAATAAAATTGAGTTCTTATCACTTAAGGGTGGAAAGCAGCTATTTATGTTTATTTTTGATCTATAAGCATCATATTCTTCTCCAAAACTGCGGAATACATATTGGAAACCGCCTTAGTGTAAATATTAATGCAAATAATGGAACAATTCCCTTCAATAATTGATATTTAACAATTGAGTAACTAAGAGAAGGGGCAAACCCATAAAATCAAAGTTTCGAGATAAATAGGGTTTTACTAGATTATACAAAACACAAAACAAAATTGAACATTTAAATATCAGTTTATAGTCTTTAAATTAATTACATACCAGTGTAACTCAGAAAATCACTAGTAGAAAAATATAAGTTTAATAATTAATAAACCTATATGTTTTAAAATAATACTGCATGCAAAGAAGGTAATACTGTAAATTAGGATTTTTCCGTTCTTCGTTTTTAGTGTCAAGATCTTCATTCACTTTCTTAGTAGTTGGTTTGAAGCTTAAATACAGTCCGTGATGCACTGCTGGCAGTATGGCAGTATTGCAGTAGACGCAGCAAATTTCTGTGTTTTAAATGATTAATATCCTTTCCTGATTTGTACATGATAGTCAGGCTTGTTCAACACTTCATTTGTAAGCAACACTTTCATCTTTTTGTTCTTTTGTGGCCTCCCAGGTTGTTTTTTGGAAACTATGAACTTTTATCCATGACTGTGAATCTGGGTATGAGAACTTAAGGAACAGGAAAGCTGGCTTGCCTTTTGTTATTTTTATTGTTGTTATTTATCTACTCAGTACTTTTCTACCCTCAGCACTTAGTTTGTCCTTCACTACGATGTTTAAGAGTGTTTTAAATCCTTGAAGTCTGCACAATCCATATTCACTAGTGTAAATGTTTTGTGACCCGGGCACTGTTAACAACGTTTCTCCACTGTTCGGGAGTGTAAACATAATCAACTTGACGAGACTTTTTCTCTATCATTCCGAAATCGCTGTCACTTGGCAAAAATGTGTAGCCAGGCATCAGAAACGAATATTTTATTTCATCAAACTACCCAGTATGTACCAAAATGTAGTGCATAATAAAGATAACCATATTCGTATTTTGGCCGCTACAAGAATCTGAGAAGTACCAGAGTTTTGTTTTGTATTAACTGAATGTCAGCCAAAATGTTTAGTAGGCACGAACCTATTTCACAGGATCCCCGAGAAGCAATGTTTTCTGTCCACATACACTTGATACCAGATTCCTCATTGCATACATGAACACCTAGGTTATACATCCACAACTGCCTGAGATATAGCACTTTTTCCGCAGGTTTTTTAGATAAAGGTAAAGCCTGCTGTAAGCCGTATGTGAAAACTATGTATTTATAAGTAGGATCTTTAGAGTCTTTTCTGCCATCAGTTAGAGTTTTTTTATCTTTGCTCTTTTTTTGTTTGATGAAGCCTAACTGCATAAGAAGCATCATTCTCATCCATAGCCCTCCACTAATCGCATACTGCGCAGGTGTCACTTAATGGTGCCTTAAATCCAATGTTAAAGTTTTCATTAAAATATGTACCGGTATGTATTTCTCATATGAAAGAGGAGGGCATACGTCACTCTGTTTCCCGTGTTCTTTGAAGTAGAGTCTGTGCATTTCAGAAACTGATTCCACCGAACTTACGTAGCTTTTATGTGGGTTTTCCTTTCTACTATAGTGGCTAACGTACCTAGGAAACATGTTAATATTGTTTACACGCACAATTAATTTAACAGTCAGTTACTTTTTTCAACACTGCCCGTGTCTTCCCTTCTTGTCCTGACATGGTACTGATGAGACGGAAGGTGACCCAGAAAATGAAGTACTTCCATTCGGACTTGTATCACTATCACTAAAATCATAGTCAGCTCTTCCACATGATTGTTATTTTTTCATACCACGTCTAGCAACTAAAACACGCTTTCTAGATACAGAAAAAGTGTCACGAAAAGCTTTTAAACACACACTAACATCTTCACCGCTTTCATTTTTTTAGGTAATGGTAGAATATCACCTTTCTCTTAGGCTCACTCCTTTCTTTTGCATAGGCTCTCTTACATGATTTCTGTTTAGTTAGACCAAACCAAAAAGCATTTTGCAAGTTGTAATTTTCAAGTTTGTAAAATCCTACAAAACAGTTTTCTTTTTCAATATCAGATAGTTTGTAATACACCGCTTAACATTAACCTTTTCATTCTTCACTGCGCACTTACATCCTTCACCCATTCGCTTAGCTGGCCCAGGTTTCTTAGTTGTATCACTTATATAAGCTTTACCAATATATCCCAATCTCTTAACTATGGACCTCTTCCAGTTGTCTTCGTTTCGTTTTTAGTGCTTTACATTTACTCACATTAAAACCCCTGTTTGTGGCACCACAATATATTTTACTCACACTAACACTGCTATTTGTACCATCACAAGATATGTTCTGGTTAGAAAAGTAACTACATGTCACTCTCGCCCCTTCGCTTCAGTTGACTGAGGCATGTGGGTTAGCCCCTTCTTTTACTAAGTGTACAGCTGATTCCCAAGGTCCTGACATTTCTATGTGTATTTGGACAAACAAGGAACTATCCCACAACCACAAGCAGTCCACAGGATTGCTAAGAGATACCAGCACTATGCAAAAGCACGATAAAACAAATTTCTGAACTTTTGTGGGTTAGACCCCTCTCTTACTCAGGCACTCAATTACGATTTCATTTTTACAGAGCGATCCATTTTTTTTTTCTGCCAGTGTATATCCTATTTAAAAACCAGCATTTCCCCAACATATAACATCAGTTTCCCATTTCGGTGTAACTTCTTTCATTCTCACCATACGATCATTAGAAAACACAGTTTCAGTCACACATGTTCCTATAATATATCCAAGACTTCCAAAGATATGACGCTTAATACACCTAAATTTTCACTCAGGTTGCTCTTCATTTCTTACAGTTTTATCCTGTACACTAGGTAAGTCACTGTGCCTTTAAATCACTTGATTGAACGTTAAATTATTGCGGAGCACAAAATGATCGCGTGTAGGCTTTAACACCGTGACTCCATTACTACAATCACAATAATACATTATTGCAATTGGTTACCTTAACCTGTAGATAGTGGTGTATTAAATCCTGAATTGGTGCTGTTTTCTGACCAAGCGTGGTTTAATTTGCATGGATGTGTAAACTGGCAAAATAACCAGTAATATTTACGTGAGAATCGAAGAATAATTCATGAAATTCCACTTCGTGACCTTAAAATAGAGTTTCATGCACTATTAGAGCTGAAAGAATTTTACGGCCTTTGATAATGACACAATTTATTCTGACCGATACATAGAATTAATACTGAACGACGTTTTTCCTCAACTGACTGAAAAGGAAAAGTCGCTCGAATATATCCAGCAAGACGGAGCCACAGCACATATCACTCGCAATTAAACGAATGAAGTGCGTGATGTTTTCGGGGACAGAATAGGCCTAATTACCCCAGGGCAATGGAGAGCTCGCTCTCCCGATTGAATGCCTCTCATCTTTTATTTATGGCGAGTGTTTGAAGGACGGAATACAGAGAAGAATCCTCTGAACCTTAGAAGAACCGAAATTTTAAATATTAATGAGGCTGAATTACAGCGAGTGAACCGGAATATCATCACACGCTAGAACGTTTGTCTACAGCCTGAGGGAGAGAAGTTTCAACACTTACTGTAACAGGGTAAGTTTTATTGTTTTTCTACCTACATATATTTCAATCTTACTATCCATACCTTGAGGAGACACTTCCAGTTCTTCGGGGCTGGTAGATGATTTGGAAAAGAAGTGAAGCATGAAGTAAGACGAGAAAGCTATACCCAACTAACATTGATGGAAGTTTGGAATTTAAATTGTCCGATTTCAAAACAGACGTAAGATCCCAAAATTAATTTTCACGACGCCACTCTGAATTTTAAAGTTCTGAGGGATCATTTTCACGCCGACACGGAAGCTTTTCTGCGTGAATGACTTTTTCCCTGTCAGAGTGGAATATTGAAGCTGAAAGGCATCAAAACGAAAGAAAATCATGGCAGAGTCTCAGAAAGGCTGGTCTAACCGCAAAAAAATAAATGTAGGAAGGCATGATTGAACCACACGGCTGTCTTCACGTAGAAATGGATGGAACGTTCACTCTGATGAAAGATGCCGATTCCTAGTTCAGCTCCCTTCTCGACTTCAGTTTACATTGTTACGATGTTTACAGTAGGCGAGTTAAAGAATATGCCTTTAAGTGCAGAAGCTTGAGTGAAGGCTATACTGTGATTAATGGAAAGCAGCATTTAAAGAAAATGTTGTGTTGGAAAATGTTTCCTTCAACTCACGCTGAGAGAATGTCAAATCTTGAAGGGCTTCTCGATGTCACAGTGCGGTATGGAGATTAGTTCAAAGTGCACATTCCGAAGCTAACTATTTCAGTTTCTATTATTAGCTGTAAGTGGTCAGTCAGTAAGTTGAAAATGAAAAATAAAAATCCATAACCTGTTCCCAGTCATTTGACTGGGTCAGAAACGGAATGAATGAAGCCCCCATCTAGTGGCGAAGATATGAATTGTGCCGGCTGCCGAAGCCTGTCGCACTCCTCTGGGGCAATGATTAATGACTGACAGATGACATGAAATTATATTGGAGAGTGTTGCTGGATTGAAAGATGACAGGGAAAACCGGGGTACCCGGAGAAAAACCTGTCCCACCTCCGCTTTGTCCAGCACAAATCCCACATGGAGTGACCGGTATTTGAACCATGGGACCCAGCAGTGAGAGGTCGGCGTGCTGCCGCCTGAACCACGGAGGCTACTCAGTAAGCTGAACTGAACGCTTTTCTGTTTAAGAGCGTCTATAATCCAAAATATACTGCATGACCTTGCCGTCAAGACTATGGATAGAGAAAACGTGGAAAATCTAACTTTGAGAACAACACGCATATCTTTTTACCAACGACGGCAAGAAGAAAATTATCACCATTTGTGTGTAGATTATAGAAAAATAAACTAATTACAATCGTGAAGATATTTTGTACTGAATTCGTTTCATCAATTGACAATTTTATAATCTCTTTGCATTGATTATGAACGTTCAAGAAATGAAATATTTTTGCTAAATGTAGATGTGATAGATAGATAGATAGATAGATATAAATGTGTAAATGATTTATTTGATAAAGTTTATACAGACCTATACAAAGTACAATATATTGCAGAACTGTACGGGTAAAAATGGAATGGCGTATGGGTTTTAGTGCCGGGAGTGTCCGAGGACAAGTTCGGCTCGCCAGATGCAGGTCTTTTGACGTGACTCCCGTAGGCGACCTGCACGTCGTGATGAGGATGAAGACGACACATACACCCAGCCCCCGTGCCAGCGAAATTAACCAATTATGGTTAAAATTCCCGACCCTGTCGGGAATCGAACCCGGGACCCCTGTGAGCAAAGGCCAGCACGCTAACCATTTAGCCATGGAGCAGTACTTGGATGGGTGACTGTACGGGTAACTAACAAAGACAGTGTTCCTAATTTTCTACTCTCTTAAATAAAATAGACGTAGCAATGTATTGAAGTGGAACCTCTCCTTTTTATGACAATGGATGGGAAGTAGCTAGGAATTGAAGAGAGCCATGTTGTTATCAAAATATTTACTGAAATTTGCTTCAGTATTTGGAATATGTGTCTGAAATAAACATTTTCTCAATTGAAATAATATTTAGTCAAGACAATATTAACAAGCACTCTTCTCCGTCGATACCGCCTCAAAAACTTCTCCGTTAATCTCTGATCGATGGACTAACGCCTACGGCGTGAGTGTCTGATATATAACTCAATTACACGGATTGAGTATAGGCAGCACACTATATTTGGAACCTGGAAAATCAAAAGAATCATGTTAATGTTTTGACAACTGTATATATAAAGTAAATAGTGTAGAAGATGGGCGTTAATACTAAGTGATCATTCTTACCCGAACATATGGGTTCCAGTCAAAAATACCACCGATACTCCAAAAGAAGGTGACAATAAAGGAGCTCAGAATTCCAACGTATGAAAGGCCTTCTGTACGGTGAGTAGTGTTGATGATCGATGACTGGAAAGCGGAGAAAGAGAATTCACTCGCTAGACTATCTGTTACACACAATGAAAGTACAGTATAATACTACGATTCGTATTTGATATACAGACATGGACGCAAGTATTCGTACAGTACAATATGTTACATTAAGGAACTTTTATCTCGATTAATATTTCGTGTTCATATTTTATTAATAATAATGTTATTGGATTTACGTCCCACTAGCTACTTCTACGGTTTTCGGAGACGCCGAGGTGGCGAAATTTAGTCCCGCAGGAGTTCTTTTACATGCCAGTAAATCTGCCGACACGAGACTGGCGTGTTTGAGCACCTTCAAATACCACCTGACTGAGCCAGGATCGAACCTGCAAAGTTGGAGTGAGAAGTCCAGCGCCTCAACCGTCTGAGCCGCTCATGTCGGCTTGTATTCTATTCCCCTTGGGTAACATGTATGAGATATCCCGTAATACCATAAATCAGCGACAAGTGCAAGATCGTATTTGTGTGCTAAGACGAGAAATGTTTACGTTGTAACGTCCATTTCTTCCAGAACAGAAGTACTCGCACTTGGCTGTGAACAAGGAAACAACAGACAAACTAGTTTTCTACTGTACTGTTCTCCCTCAGGTGCCTACTGCATGTTAAGCGAGCAGTATTGGGTACTGGGTGGGATACAAGTGGTTGAAATGAGTCACAAAGGGAAGGAAACTACAGTGGAAATGGGGCTGGCATTCTCATATTACATCATATTACATAACTCCAAACATTGTTGGGAGAAGTCGTTCGACTATCCAGAGTATAATTAAGTGATTGAAAGAAACGGAATTGCTAATAAACAAAGAAGGAGGTCTCCCGCAAAAACTGACCATTAGAAAAAAAAGGGACACGTGGTGCAAATGACCAAGAAATATCCAAAATCCACATCTACAGCCGTATTAGCTTATGATGAAAAACAGTTCAGAAAGCAAGTGACATCCCGAGGAATAAGGCGACTCATCAATCGTGCAGGATACAGAGCTGGGGTACCCACAAAGAAGTCCTAAATAAGCAAGGTGAATCGGCAGAACATATTCAAGTTCGCAGAAGCTTATGCAGGAAATTAGCTCGATTTCTAAAAAAGCGTCGTTTTGTCGGACGAAAATAAATTCAACCTGTTTCATAACTATGACCGTGTTTTGGTTTGGAGGAGCCCCAATACTGCTCTTGACATCCAGAATCTTCAAGCTGTTGTGACCGGGCGAGTTGGCCGTGCGGTTCGGAGCGCGCAGCTGGGAGCTTGCATCCGGGAGACAGTGAGTTCGAACCCCACTGTTGGCAGCCCTGAAGATGTCTTTCCGTGGTTTCTCATTTACACACCAGGCAAATGCTGGGGCTGTACCTTAATTAAGGCCACGGCCGCTTCCTTACCATTCCTAGGCCTTAACTGTCCCATAGTCGCCATAAGACCTATCTGTGTCGGTGCGACGTAAAGCAACTAGCAAGTTATTGTGAAACATGGTGGAGGTGGTGTTATTACTTGAGGGTGGATGGCTGCGTCTGTGTCGAGGAGCTAGTTTTCACTGAGGTGAGCTACGTGCAGATTTACTTACTTACCTATTCTGAAAGAAAATTTGAAGAAGGGAATAGAGAAAGTGGATTTTGGAAATGATTACTACTTCCAGCACGACAACAATCCCTAGCCTACAGCCGAGATTGTGAAACCATAAGTGCTTTACGGTAAGCCCCACACCTTAAAACTCCCGCACAGTCCCCCGATCTCAATCCTATTTAACACCTCTGGAATGAACTTGAAATAAGAGTACGAAAACACCACATTTCTTGTAAATATCAGCTAAAATTTGCTTCTGAAAGAGTGGCATACGGTGATACTGGAGCAGAGACAACATGAAATCTGGCTCACAGTATCAGCAAGAGACAGAGGGAGGTGATTCATTGATGAGTTAGGCTTCGATCACATTGGAGGCACCAAATTACGTGCACAAGCGTGCCTCCAATGTGATCGAAGCATTAGGCACGCTGAGTACTGAAGGACAGAATTCATCATTGTTTTTCGTTCGAGAAAGATTAATGTAACGTGAATGTACGAATACCTTTATCCGGCGTAAAACTCGTATCGAGAGATTGTCTTTGTATGAAAAACGTTAAAATTGTATCATTATTGTGTCCATGCGTTCAATTGATTAGTTAATCTCATGTATACCTGAAATATTCATACTTGTTCGTACTGAGAGCTCCACAAATGAATACTGTACTTTGGTTTTTTCCTAGTGGACCGGGCGAGTTAGCCGTGCGGTTAGGAGCGCGCATGTGTGAGCTTGCATCCGGGAGATAGTGGGTTCGAACCCCACTGTCAGCAGCCCTGAAAATGGTTTTCCGTGGTCACACCAGGAAAATGCTGGGGCTGTACCTTAATTAAGGCCACGGCCGCTTCCTTCCCATTCCTAGGCCTTTCCTGTCCCATCGTCGCCATAAGACCTATCTGTGTCGGTGCGACGTAAAGCAACTAGCAAAGAAAAGTTTCCTAGTGCCTATACGAATATTTACGTTCAAGTCTGTAGATCCAACTTCAAATAATGCATAGAGGTCCATGTTGTTTCACCTAAGGTCATATCTGATCACTAGGCCAGTACAAAACTTGTTAAGTGTGTTTGATTTTGGTGTTATCAGTCACTTGACTATTAAAGTGGGTAATTTCAATTACTTTTGACATTGGATCTGGAAGAAAAGCCCATGCTAAAAGTAAGACAGTAATCCACCATTTCCTTTTTTCTTAAAATTATGGAACACTTAGAAGAATGTCAGTCTTAGAATGACATTGTAAGCGCTGAGAACCTTTCACCTTAGGTTAACGAACGATAACTACACTCGAATCTGCCAATTATTCCGTCTGAGTTTTAGTAGAGATTATACGCTAGAGAATAATGAGCTGTCAGTGATTTGTACATTTTCAGTATAAAGATCAATTAACTGAATGTATGAACAGTTTGCTCATCAGTCGTGCAGGATACAGACACGGGGTACCCACAAAGAAGTCCTACATAGGCAAGAAGAATCTGAAGAGCATATTCAAGTTCGCAGAAGCTTATGTAAGAAGTTAGCTCGATTTCTGGAACAGCGTTGTTTTGTCGGACAATGCACAATCTTGAAAGGAAATATTACAGGCTGTTAAGGGAATTATCCTAAAATGCTGCTCTAAAGATAGGCTATCAACTGCGAGAACACACGTCGGATTTTTGCTGCATTCCTTGTCACTGTCTTCCGTGTGTCCAGAACATTGCCATTTGAAATTCGCCATATGGAAGAAATGTCTACAATATGTTGGTTATGTTTTGTTATTGCAGAATTGGCTACATCCGATTAATACTTTAAAACACGGAACTACAGGTAACGTTCGTTGCTTGGAATGGTAAATGCTTCTACTTTCGGGAGAAAGTGGATTCGTTGCTCACCCTCAGCACTCATAAACGGTTTACCATGATTTCCCATTTTTACATGTTTCACGTCACACTAACAACTGCATTTTTCGTCGACGATAGGAAAAGAGAGGATCAGTACTGGGAAGGTAGTGGGATTTGGTCTTAATTAAGATACACGGTGTGAAAATTGCACTGCAATCTGTGGTCACTTTGGTAAGAAGCCAGTACACTAGGAATAAGCTATCCCTCCGTAGAAACAAAAAATACCACAAGGTTGTCACAAGGAAAAGTCGACCAGGGAGATGCTACGAGCTAGGGCCTATTGTTTTATGAGAGGGGCGGCGTTTTGAAAATCAGTTTAGGCATTAACTGGACCTCACAACATATATTTTCGTAAACTCAAGTCTATTCGTGATCAAAAAATTAAACTGATACCAGCTGTTGGGCCTTTAAACATTTGCGTTCTCTTTCACACTCACTTCCCTCCTTCTCAAGGTCAAGTTGTCGGTGCTGTTAACATAAGAGGGTAACTCTTGCCATTTGTGTTGAACCGGTGACAGGCCTACCTATAGTCATTTCGTTTTGTAACGACACAATATGTGTCCTGTTACTAAGTAAATTGTACATCCATTGCAGTTCACAGTGATTACGTTTATACTGTACTATCACATCACCCGAGACACTGATGCTGTCTTTTCATTTTTAAATTTCTAACATTTTAAAAATGTTTCTCTTTTCATCTGACCGTTTAAGAGGGATTCGCGATTGGTCACAGAGCGCTGAGAATATTGGTTTGTGTGTAAGTGATCTGTAGCTGCACATGTTGGCCGACATGCTCCTCTCCTACAGTTCAACGTGTATACTAACAGTGGTCAAATGAAGGATGACATCAGCAACACACAGCAACTGTGGAAACCCACGTGGTAATCGTGTGCTCGCAGGGGGCTAACGAGCCTGTGTCACTGCAGCAAGTGTTAGTTTGATCCCCACGTCAGAGATGGCAACTTGAGCCATGGCTGGCTTTGCCTACAGCCGTGGACAGCCTGTTCTACCGTGGCAGCTCTCCTTTTAACTCGCACTACGCAGTGAAAGGTGGGGAAAGAAGGTAAAATCAGAAGGTTTTGGATTGTGGGGGCAGTAGAATATATCGACAGTATCCTCTGGCTTCCTTTATATCAGTATTCTGCTTCTTTTCTGGCCGTTTTACCAATACTATGCGGGTCAGTACTAATGTAGATTAAGCTCAGTTTTAAGGCCGGATGCCCTTCCTCATGCAAACCCTATGTGGAGGGATGTATTCACTGTTGCGTGTTTCTGTGGTGGTTTTTTGTGTGATGTGTTGTACGTAAATGAAGATGTGTATTAAGAGAATTACAAACATAGAGTTCTCAAACTAGATGAATTAACCAAACGCGGTTAAAATCCCAAACCCGGCAGGGAATCGAACATAGTGCCCTCTGAACCAGAGGCAACTGCGTTGACCATTCAGCCAAGGAGCCAGACTGCATTTTAGTCAGTATAATACAAAATTTTCAAAGAATTGTGGAGTCAGAACAACTGAAGAAAATGATCACAATATCTACAGGGGAAAGTTAGTTCGTTTTAGTTTTATTTATTCATTTTTACAAGGTCTGTTTATTAATCTAAGTTTACGTACGTTTTATATTAACTGACTCTGAATAAATGAGTACTGAAATGCCATTTATTATTAACAATTTATTTTCATGAAACACATTACGAAATGTTTTGTGATGTAAGTTAAATAAAATATTTATGTCATTGCTCTATGAATAATATAATTTCAGATGCAAAGTACAGGTTCTGGGTCTCTGTTATAAACCCAGACCGAGCGCACGGTATTTCTACTCTGCGCTACGGCAGCTGCCTTACGACGCGCGCGGCCGCCCTGCTTTAAGCGTGTATACAGACTTATATGAAATCTTACCTTATAAAAGATGCCGGAAGTGTAATCCTTCATAATGAGGGACTTCAAAAATGCCATTAGGATTTTCTGCACACCAATAGCGAGAGTTATGGCTGTTCACACGACCATTAAGATGAAACCAGGCAGAACACAAGCTGTGGGTGGAATAAAGGATCATTCAATGATTCAAGTTACCACTCACAATATCTCACTCTTGTGACTGGATCAGCGCGTTTTAAACAATGGGCCCGTGTAAACCTGTACGGATTACACAGCTTTGTAGCTCTGTGTGCAGAAGAAACTGAAACCCCTGCTTGTTGTGCTAATTTTGTGAGTGATGTATTCGATGACCGTTCAAGATTGGCAGCCATGTCATCTAGTTTTTCCTCTGTTAAAACTGTTCGTGTGCGCGCATGCTTGTTTATTGAGCACTGAGCCAGTAGTTTCAAATTTATTTACAATTACGTGAATCTGTATATATGCAGGTGGCACTTCACCAGGAAATTGACCGAGCGAGTTGGCCGTGCGGTTAAGAGCGTGCAGCTGTGAGTTCGCATCCGTGAGATAGTAGGTTCGACCCCCACTGTCGGCAGCCCTGAAGATGGTTTTCTGTGTTTTCCCATTTTTACACCAGGAAAATGCTGAAGCTGTACCTTAATTCAGGGCACGGCCGCTTCCTTCCCATTCCTAGGCCTTTCCTGTCCCATCGTCGCCATAAGACCTATCTATGTCGGTGCGACGTAAAGAACTAGCAAGAAAAAACCAGGAAATTGCTGAACAAATGTATCGCGTACCCGTCGAACCGATTCGTACTTAAAATTATTTTCACATGCGAAAATAAATGTCTCACCATGTTAACAGCTGAGATTCAGACTGGCGACTGCTAGGTAGAACACGTGCACGCTCCTTGCAAGGTCAAGAAATATGCGCGCGGCTTCCGTACAGCTGCTTAGGTCTGGGAGAGTAGAAACATCGCTCGACGGTCTGTGTTTATAAGGGAGACCCTGTATGTATGTGTATACACATGTTCTCCTCTCCTCATTTCTTTCCAAAAGAATATGAAAATACGTATATTTTTGAATTTCGAGTGGCTATTTCTGGCGTGGTGCAGCCCCTGGAAGGCAGACCCTCAATAAAGCACTTAGCCAAGATGCCGAAACGCCCACCCAGTTCCTCCACCGATTCACCCCCCACCTCCCAACTACATCAAATCACCAAACCCGCCGAATATCCTAGCCGGAAAGAAGGCGTTACCTTCTAGCACCGCCGTCTCAATCCTATATACTGCCTGCTCTATGCTATGCAGTTAACATGCTACTCAGCGTGAGCTCTTAGTGTCACGAACCTCCGCTAGGGGCGCCAGCTAACGCACGCAACTTATATCCGTACCCACGTTGTTGTGTTCTAGTGCGTTTGCATCGAGCATTTGTGTGTGTATCTCTGGTTGTAAAATGATTAATTGTTGTGTTCCTCTCTGTATATCAAAGCAGGAAATCCAAATTCTTCAGGTGTGATGATTCCTGTTATACCTCCAACTAAAGAACTTTGGGAAAAGATCAACCAAGGGTAATCAATGGATTTCATCCGATTATTCTCGAGTTTGTAGCCTGAATTTTAGAGATGGAGATAAAAGATAAAACTAAAAGAAAAATATATTGAAGCCACAGAGCGTGCCTAGTCGGTCTTCGAATTATCCCCATTAACTACAAACAAGAAAAACAGCTCCACAAAAGACCAGACTGCGACAAGATATTTCTTCGGAGGAAATCTGTGATAAAACAAGCTCTTCAACCGCAGGAAATACATTGGATGACGAGTACGAAATTCATTTGAACAACGATGTATCAATCCAAGTCAATATTCCAACGAGTAAGAATGACAGCAGTGATCAGAAAATCAGACATTAGAGGCTCCGATCAAGCATTCTGAGACTGCAATAACAGCTGATGAGTAACCATAATGAAGTTAAAAGACTACAGAGACAATTCGAATACAACCCAGAAATTGATTGTCTGAATAAAGTAAAGGAAGCAGCCAAATATAAAGGAAAAACGACCGTTTTTTAAAAATCAAATTTATAATTTTCGCAAGACAAAATCCGGGCAGTCAGAACAAACCACGCGGTATATGTGGCGTGGAGAATAGTATCCCAAACGGTTAGAAATATGGCAGGACTCCTGGTCTAGTGTCAGCTCGGTCACAAAGTACTCTGGACAGGTAGCCTAAATGGAAAATGTTGATAGTGTTTGTCGGGATTTCCCAATTAGTGAAGGAAAAACTTAGAGCTGAATGTAAAACTCTCAGACCAACAGAGAGGAGTGTAATAGTGATCGCCGAACCAGTGACAAGTTCGTTTGCGTGGTCAATATTGAAGGTGTATGCGGCACAGATATTGTAAAATCTGCTCTCGCGAATAAACTGTTGTGTTTTCTTGTAATCCAACTTTCAAAGAAGTTCTCTAGTCCTGCTGCCTACTTCCTCGTTAAGGCTTAGAAGTCTCCGATCTATCCCTTTTAGTTCAGAAATAATTACTGTAATGCCTTTCGGCAAAACAATCCAAATTGTGTGCATTTCTATTCACCAGCAGATAAAATACTTACAATGGTTGAATGATGATTTCATCGAGTACGTTAAAATAATTCGGTTGGAATCAAAACGTGAAACACTGTAGTGTCTGACTAATGAGACGGCAGATGCTGTTTCACTAACTGTGAAATCTATAGTGGAACGTGTGTCTTATCTGTTACAACAACGGTTATTTTATGTTCTCACTAGATGATTTTCTGGAGACGCAAGAAAAGGTCTATTTAGTTCAGTGAGATTGGGTGGTGGGTTTAATGACATGACGAACGCACGCATTATGTGCTGTAAAACGTATCCAGAAATCTGATCATAAACAAAGGGTCAGCGAAATAGTGATAGAAATGTTTTTGCGTCCACTGCTGGTAAATAATAGTAAGAAAAGGACTGAAAAGGCGCTCCGTTACTCGTGTCGAGAAAATTTTGAAATTTTTATGTACCATGCAGCAGTGGGATGTTCCTAATATATCTACCGTAACTGGTAAGATTTCATGTATTTTACGTTTCTATATCTTAAGCCAAGCGCAAATGTGAAATCTTAGTTTCTGTATGTGCATTATCTTCTAAATTAATAATATGTTAAGGATTATTTTTCATTTTATATTGGCGTTATAGACCAACTCTCATTTAACCAACATGTGCTCTGGGTGCGGTAAGTGCTGTCATCTGCAATGTCGCTGTAAACGCAATTCTCGCGGCACAGAGCAGGCAGTATACAGAGATTGAGACGGCGGTGCCTTCTAGTTACCTCTCCTAGGTTCTAGTCCCTTCGACGAGGGTGGGTGGCGTCTGCCATGTGTAGGAAACTGCGTGTTATTGTAGTGGAGGATAGTGTTTTGTGTGCGTGTGTGTGTTGCAGGGATGTTGGGGACAGTAAGAAGATCGATTCCCAGAGGCAAGGGAATTAACCATTTAAGCCTAAAACATCTCCGACCCGGACGGGAATCGAACCCGGGGCCCTCTGAACTGAATAATACTACGCTAACTATTCAGCCAAGGAGCCGGACAATACGAAAATTATAGTTCATTTATACCCAGTCGTAATCATTCTGAGCGAGAATCAGTGCAATAAGAATGTTTATCATCGCACTTACACATTAATTATATTGTGAGAAATCCATTTACGTGTGAACGAACATATTGATTTTCATTTTACATACAGTATTGTTGAATGCAAGAGCTTTCAGTTATAAATATCCCAAAGTTCTAGAGAAATGACTTTGCGAAGTGCACATAAGTATGTGACCGACAGCCGTTTGCCATGACTGCGACCCCCTTGTAGTGGCCAGCGTCCTTGACCATCTTGCAGAACATTGAGGTGTATGGAGAAAGATCTTGTTGGTCATACGAATGACATAGTGACAAATTACGGTTTTGTCTCGGCAGGAATGAACGACATAATCGCGTCGACGACATACCAGGGAAGGAGGCCGAGCCGATCTTCTTGTCGAGAGACGCACGAAGTCAATACCGGGCATGCTGGAATGCTACTGACATTAATCTGAATTTGCAACTAGTAGTTGTCGAGGATAGTATGACTGCTCGACGGTATGCTGACAGGGCTGCCCCCCGGATGACGAACGCTGCAAATGGGATGTTTCAGCCCGATCAATTCCAGGAAACTCCCTCCAACATCATTTTGTAATCCTGGTACTCATACCTAAGCGCTATTAAATATGCATGGACCGTGCGAGTTATATTCGCTGCAAGAGTCATATTCGCTTGCATTTGGGAGACAGTGGGTTCGAACCGCACCGTCGGTAGTCTTAAAGATGGTTTACTGTAATTTCTCTTCTTCTTACCTACAAATGCTGGAGCTGTATCTTATTTAATACAATCCTAGTGTCACCAAAAACTCGTATATGGTAATACGACGTTAAACCGCTAGGGCACGATGGGTAGTTGACTACCTTTAAATGTGGACCAATTGAGCCTTGCGGTGCAGGTCTCTTTAAGCCGGTTGCTCGTTTGATTTCTTTTCTCCAAACGTGAGTACCGGAACAATGAAGTGCTATCATACTACTGCATGCTCAATTACAGTTTTGCAGCCCTACTCATTTACGGTATTTCCATTTTCATTATGAATGGTGTAGTATGCACCATTGCAGTTGCAGATACAGAGCATTCGTGCCCTATGGTAAACAGCAACACGTCGTCATGATCGACCAGTGCATCGCTGGATGGTTTTTGGTCGATATCATGCTCATATTGGAAATGTCTCGGAAAATATTCAAAACCTTAAGCATATTTTATAATTATCTTATAATACAATACGATTAAATTAAGATGTTGAAGGAATAATTTGGTCATTGCAATTTTTCCCCTTGAACTGCTTACATCAAAATTGTTTTCAGATGAACTTCCAGGAAACTTTACCGTCATCACATTCATTTAATTTCGTGTTGTACTAATCGTCCAGCGGACTTAACAATCAGCGTGGATAGTCCCTATGTATTCGTTAAATTATGACACAGCCAAGGTTTCTTATTACGTTTGGCTTCAGCAAGAACAGTTCGATGACGAGTTCTGTGCACTAGTAATCAAATCCTTAGAGAAGCATGTGGTATAATAATTCTGCTGTGCCATATGGTAACTGTGACAAAATATGTAGTATCATCTCATCACCACCATCTCAGTACGTGGTCTTGAAGATGATAAATAGCACACATTGTTGAAGTGTTTGATTTGAGTGAGGAATACTGAAGGCAGAATTCAATATCTCTCCACCTGACGTGATAGATCTTTAAGTTCGAAAGTGAAGTTTACGCGGAAAGAGAATAACTATTTCCATTTAGTTTCGTGTGCCTACATTCCATGGCCTAGTTGTCACACGAGGGTAAAGAAATAACACATTAATCATCAACTATATATTCTCCAGTCCAATAGGTGAAGTCTAACTTGCAAATAAATTAATGAAATCATCAATATAATATGCCTGTATACACCAGAAACCAAATTTTGGTTTTCTTAAAATATATTGACACAAAGAATTAGTATAGACTCTCATGACTTTTAACCAATGTGAAATAGTTAACGCTTCCTTAGAGTCGTTGAGACTGTCTTCTTTTCAGACTATCTCCCTTTTTCTTTCTTCGACCTCTTTGTTTCTTTCTCAAACGTTATCGATCTTTCTCTGTTCACATTAGAGGATACACATTCTAAGCCCCCTTATACTCGTACATCCAACTTCATACAACGTGTTCATTTCTAACGGTGTTTATCTCTAAATTATCAAGAGCCTTTTAATTGTTCCCACTTGTTTCTATCAGTAATAATACTTCCTTTTTTCATATTTGTTATTTTCGTTATTGGATAAAATATCCAAAGTCCATTCTGTTTTGGTCCAGACAACAACTGATCTGAAGATAGGATGATGTATGTATACCTTTATCTGCTAATTCACCTCCTTCTTGCCAAACGTGTAGATTGCATCAGCGAACATACAGTCAAAGCCTTCTTGCACCTTGATTTAATTTTTGTCACGATGCTTTATTCCAGAAAGAATATACGATCAAATATTTGGTACGGTCCACACGTTCCAATACGTACCTCCCACCTGATATTAATTAGTACGTCGTTTCTCTTCCGAGATCACTTAAGTCGTGGAGATGCTAATTTTTGTAACAGACTCACTGTACTGTATTTCACTTCACGTCCCAATACACTCGTGTTATGCTGTAAGATTCCGCAACAGTAGGCTGTTTGACCAAGTCACCTTCTGAAGACAAACTGCTTATAGGTATGTGCCTTACCGGTCTATACCTTTCCGTAAATTATCCCCGGAACGAGTACACTACGAAACATAACGACATATCATTGCAGCACTGTCAAACACTTGTTATTACTTAGAACGAAGAACTCATTCTACCATCGACCCTCTCTGCAGCCTTGTTAATATACACTGGCGAAAAAAAATATCCGAACACCAAGAAGGAGTTGTGCTAGATTAACGAACGTTAGTAGGCGTGTTTATACATCTTAAAGGTGACGTTGATTCAAATTTCCCACAAATCGCATTAGCGTGGCGCTAGTAGCGACCCCATGGCGTTGCACATCAGGTTTGCTGTACTGTGCGAGAAAGTTAGTTACCTATGAGATTGGACGGAGAGACTGTGAGTGGGTCGAGAATGCTTTTACGACGAAGAAGAGGCCAGTATCAACGGCTCACTTCTGTTGAACGAGGCCGTATAATAGGGCTACGTGAAAGGTGGATTTTCCTTCCGCGCTATTGAAGAAGGACTTGGCAGGAATGTCTCCACTGTGCATGAGTGCCGGCAGCAGTGGTCACGAGAAGGAAGATCGGGCTCCGGACGTCCGCATGGCACCACCGAGAGGCAGGATCGCCGCATTCGGTGTATGACTGTGGCGCAGTGGACTGCGTCTGCAGCAGCAGTTCGAGCGGCAGTTAACACCACAGTGACGGAACGAACTGTTCTTAATCGGTTACCTGAAGGACAGCTCCGAGCCAGACACCCTGCGGCGTGTATTCCACTCACCCCAAATCAATGCTGTCTGTGACTTCAGTGGTGTCAAGCGAGAGCTCATTAGAGGATGGAGTGGTGGTCCGTTGTTTTCCGATGAAAGCCGGTTCTGCCTTGGTGCCTACAGGATAATGCACATCCTCATGCCGCTGTTGTAACCCAGCGTGCTCTACAGAGTGTCGAGATGTTGCCATGGCCTGCTCGATCCTCGATCTGTCCCCAATCGAACACGTATGGACAGCATTCGATGACAACTCCAACGTCATCCAGAACCGTCTTTAACCGTCTCTGTATTGACCGACCAAGTGCAACAGGCATGGAACTCCACCCCACAAGCTGACATCCGGCACCTGTACGACACAGTGCATGCACGTTTGCATGCCTGCGTTCAACAGTCAGGTGATTACACCGGTTATCAATGGACCAGCATGGCACATTTGCGATGGCTTTTCTCGCGCGGATATTAACCAATAGCCTTGTGCCTTTAATCAATTAAATATGTTGCCTCGACAAATATATTGCCAAAATTTTCGTATTCTACATTCCTTATTTTATGATGTTTGGATATTTTTTTCCGCCAGTATATTTCATATTCTGTAACACCCCCGCTTGATCCCTTATCATGATAATAACTTCTATCTTCATTCCCTGACATAAGGCCGCGTGAGTTCTATAAAACCTAAATGCCAAACTTTCTTGTAACAGTTGTACAGAGCACAACTGAAATATAGTATGTCATTTGATCTGGTGCTGGAAGGTGGTATTCTAAGCAAACATCTTCAAACATTTTACTCCTATCTTAATTAGTGTAGGAGAAAATAAATCGCAGAACTCAAGTGCACTTCGACCTTCAGACAGGTACGAGCTCCGTACATGCGAAATGGTTTCATGAAATGTGTAATATGATTTTAAATTGTGGTATGTATTGCGAACGTTTTCCTAACCGAAGACACTCAAGTGATCCAAAATGTGTCGCTTTTCTTCAGATACTTCGAGACACTGGACAACTAAAGCTTGACAGACGAGGCATAACATACGGTTTTAACATACTTTCACACCGTGGCTAATTATCGAAATTGTTTTGTCCTATAAAACAATAAATAAATAAATAAATAAATAAATAAATAAATAAATAAATAAACGACCTCAACACTTACTAGGTAGGCTATTCGGTAATGCCAGTCCAAATATCCCTATCCATTATGGCGAACACGGATTTCGGTCGAGTTGTACAACTTGGTTCGTGGAGTCGCCAGCGACGAAGCATATTCTCGCGTATGTAGTGAAGGATGCGAACATGATCTTCCGTTAACTGTACAATCCGGCTTAGACCGGCTGAGTTGATAATATGAGACCAGGTAAACTATTGGCTGCGAGTGATTGATAAGTACAGTATTCGGGATGGCAGACACTGCGAACTTCATGCATCCTCGCTTCTTGACTTTCAGAGGTTTTCCTTGTCTTTGGAAAGTGAAGTCAAGTGAATGTGGAGACGGACATAAGCAGGAAGTATTACAGGAGCTACTGAGAATGACACGAGAGAAGATACCCGAGGCAGATTTAGCGTTTATACTGCGAGAGTTTCGGAAGGGACGTGAGGAAATTTAAACAGTCGAAAACTAAAGCGGGATCCTCGCAAGAAAGTGTACATGTATCAAAAATCGTGGTACTTCGGTAGTAGTAGAGCAATAGGGTTCCCAAACCATAGCGTCAGCACTTTTTCTGCTGAGCCAACACCCAAGGTCATTGACCCCGGGTGACGTCACGACCACGTGCTATTGTTGGTAAGCAAAGCCACGTGCTTTTTTTGACAGTTGTCAAGATGTCAGGTGCCCTCTTTAAACAACAGAGCATCGCAAATCTCAGTGTCTTGACGGAGCTAAACATAATGGCTGCCAACTTATGGCGCGGAATTTAAAATCCACGTGCTTTTCCGACAGCTGTCAGGGTGACAGCTGCCATCTTTAACTACGTGAACGTGGAAGTTTAAGCATCGCTAACCACAGTGCTGCAATCTTGACGGGGCTAAACATAATTGCTGCCATCCTATGCACGTGGTGGTGAGCAATTTAAAATCCACGTGCTTTTTTGACAACTGTCTAGGTAACTGCTGCCATCTTTAACCACGTGAGCGTGGAATTTTAAACAAGTAAACATAGCTAACTTCAGTGCTGCTCTCTTGACAGACCCTAACTTTATTGCTACCACTTTGTGCATGTGGTGGCGCGCAATTTTAAATCGATGTGCTTTTTTTGACAGCTGCCACCTTTAACTACGTGGGCATGGAACTTGAACAAGTAAACATGGCTGCTATTTTAAAAACCTAAATCTTACCCCTGCCACCTTATGCATGTGGTGCAGCGGGCAATTTAAGAAAACTACATGCTTTTTTGACATCTGTCAAGATAACAGCCGCCATCTTTAACCACGTGCACTTGTTTTGAACATGACTTACTTCAGTGCTGCTATCTGGACAGAGCTAAACATCATTGCTGCCACCTTATGCACGTAGTGGCGCGGAATTTAAATTGATCTTGACGGGACTTAGCCACGCCGCGGAATTTTCAAAGCAAGCTGCTCTTGTTGACATATCGCTATCTTATAGCAAGCTGCCCTTCTCAATATACTTACCATCTTATAGCAAGCTGCTTTTCTGAACATACCATGATCTTAGAGAACATAGTCCTTTCCCGACACACTTAACATTTTATGGCAAGCTGCCTTTTTTGACACACCAACATCTTAGACAACATAGATTTAAAGCAAGCTGCTCTTCTGAACACTCTCAGACCTTAATATCACTGCTGTTATCTTAACTACGTTGTCTATGGAATTAAAAATGTAACAGCTTCCTCCTCCTTATCCTCCTCCTCCTCTTACTACTACTACTTACGCTTTTCGATTGAGAAGGAAGTGGTACGAATGTCTTAAATCGACATCACAAAACATGTTAACAATTAGTGTTGAGAACAGAAAAACTTATAACGCAAAACATTATGAGATTAATGTACTTTTGTTGATAAGAACGCACTTGTATGCAATTAGCACATAGAATTACAAATGTTGTATATCTGTATCCGACATACTGTTTTCGTAATTACTGCAGATAAAATGATTACTACTTAGCAGGGGATACTTTGTCATAAGAAGATGGATTTTGCAGGATTCGAACACAAATGAAACAGAGAAGAATTTGTTTAGTTACGGTAACAGAATAAAAAATCATACTACTGTGCAGATAAAATAATTTACTACTTGGCAGGGGAGACTAGAATCGAACACTATAGTCGATGCCGACACCTACAACAGGTGTTTTGTGTTTAGAACACTGATTGTCTGATTGTAACGTGTTATGAATATACTGTAAATTTAAACACTAGAGTTATTTGATCGCCTACTGTAATGTTAACAAGACTAGAATCGAACACCTACAACAGGTGTTTTATGTTTAGAACACTATAATTTCGTGTGGCTATTTCTAGCCGAGTGCAGCCCTTGTAAGGCAGACCCTCCGATGAGGGTGGGCGGCATCTGCCATATGTAGGTAACTGCGTGTTATTGTGGTGGAGGATAGTGTTGTGCGTGGTGTGTGAGTTGCAGGGATGTTGGGGACAGCACAAACACCCAGCCCCCGGGCCATTGGAATTAACCAATTAAGGTTAAAATCCCCGACCCGGCCGGGAATCGAACCCGGGACCCTCTGAACCGAAGGCCAGTACGCTGACCATTCAGCCAACGAGTCGGACTTTAGAACACTGATTGTCTGATTGTAACGTGTTATGAATATACTGTAAATTTAAACACTAGAGTTATTTGATCGTCTACTGTAATGTTAACAAGACTAGAATCGAACACTATAGTCGATGCCGACACCTACAACAGGTGTTTTGTGTTTAGAACACTGATTGTCTGATTGTAACATGTTATGAATATAGATTAAAACACTAGAGTTATTTGATCGCCTATTGTAATGTCAACAAGACTAGAATCGAACACTATAGTAGATGCCGACACCTACAACAGGTTTTTTTTTGTGTTGAGAACACTAAATAACTGATTGAAACATGTTATGAATATAGAGTTAAACAGTAGAGTTATTTTATTGCCTGCTCTAATGTTAATGTCCCCATTCGACAAAACAAGTTCATTCCTGTTACATTTAGCACACACTAGAATTGATTGTTCAACAAGAGAAAACATATTGACTATCAATGTTCAGAACATAAAAAGGTTACAACGCGTAGTTACTCTGCTGTATGTTTCTATTTGACAAGGCAAGTTCAATCGTGTTACAATTAGCACACCCTAGAATTCATTGTAGAACAAGCTGATGTTGTATGTCTTCATTCGACATGACAAAACATGTTTACTATCAGTGTTGAGAACAGAAGAAAACTTGTATTGCAAACACAATAGTTACTGTGCTGTATGTTTCTATTCGCGACGTACAGTTGTACTACTTCTTAATTACTACATATAAAATGATTTTAGTTACTACTTAGGAGGGGATACCTTTGTCCTAATAAGATGGATTTTGCAGAATTCGAACACATGCAACAGGGAAAATCTGTATAGTAATTTTGTTACCGTAACAGAAAGAATGTTATACTACTGTGCAGATAAAATAATTTTACTACTTAGCGGTGGCGTAATTACGAACGTCGTATTCGAACTACCACATAGTTGGTTGGAGGGCTGTGTGTGAATCGAACCACCGACCCCGCAAGCGAAAAAACAATAATCACCACTACTGATAATATTGAAAATATCGTAATTACGAATGTGATATTCGACATTAAAACTGTGAGCTTACGCGCAAGTTCCCGAGTTCGATTCCAGACATTGTCTTGAAAAGACACACATTGTAACTGTTCGTCCCCTCATCAAAACACTTGGGGAGATGAAAGTTATTATCTTGGGACACATGAATATCAAATAAACTATTTGTGGCTTCCCCGCAAATTGCCACGCAAATAGAAACAATTAACATTCCATGGTTTCCCATTTCTCTATGTGATGTTTGGGCGCCAGGGTTACAGTTTTAAACAAAACTGTATACCAAAATTTATATTTACTAGCATAGAGACTTATACTTATATCACAGGGGTAGGATTTTAAATAATTAACCATTAAATATCGCTTAAGAAAGAAAATTAACGCAATATAAAATACAAATGAATTTATTATACAAAAAATGAGATGAATCGGAAAAGTTCCTTAAAGCGTGGAGGAATTTATAATTTACTTTACTGAATTTAATTTTGCTTGCTTTATCTAATTGAAGCTCACCAATTGCAGCTTCCGTTGAAGTCATCTGGTTTCCGTGGTTACTCGTTCTCTTCTTCTCGATGTAGAATTTGTTCCATGGACATCCTTCCTTCCTTCTCTGATATGGTACGGGCTATCTGGACTAGCACTCCCTACTTGCCTAGTCTTTAAATTAGACATTGGCCCTATACTTGTAAAAACTGATCAGCGTTGATCGTGAGAGGAGAAAATTCAGAGAAATGAATTTTTCCATATTAGTAGAAATCTCAACCCAACTGAGCTATACTATTCATACGGTACAGACTTGTACCAAATTCCGTAGGCTTGAACTAAACATAGTTCTTCGTCCATAAGATTTACTGAATATAACACAAGCCGTAAGCTTGTTTCGTCTCACGCAGAGCCGATAACATAATCGCACCTAAGTACTGTATTGAAGCCACAACACATTGTACAAAAATAACTATGTCGCGGAGAGACCACACACTGTTTCAAAAATCAAATAACGTCGTTCAAAGTAGATGTTCACAGTAGAAGTAGTAGTGATGGAGTATCCGTAAGTATCTCGCTCCGCACTTGATAATATCACCGGGCTCCCCCACTCTAGGTAACAGCTTAATCTCAGATCTCTATATAACGAAACATCTGATTCGTAGATCGCATTATCATCTCCCCTTCTCTTCTTCCTTGTCGAGTTCAGTAGGCGTGGCGATGATGTACTCTGCGGGTATGCAAGCCTCGCGCGCGGGTCGCTGTTTACTGCCTTCGCCAAACCCATGAGTCACGCAAAATCCCCAGCTTCAAGAATAGCCCTCCGTATACACAAATATGAGATGAAATGAAAACAACTATGTCTCAACATATTGACCGTATTTACAACATAATGAATTCCTATCCTACATAATATAATAATTTAAATAATAAAACGATGTTATCGTATATACAATATGATTCCAAAAGGCCTTGAATACAAATGATTGACGTTGAATAAATATGTTATTACGAATAATTGCCGATGGCGGATAAACTTGATATCAAATGATATCGCGTAAAATGATATTATATTAAATTAGTAGGGCTGGAGAAGCCTGGACGGTTACAACATTAGATAATACTTTCTCAGAAAATGTGAAACCACGGAAAATTATAGTAGCAACAATACAGCACACGCACACAAATAATATAAAATTGATTGTAGAACACGCAAAATGCTGTGAGCTTAAGCGCACACGAGTTTTAAATTCTCTGCTCACACACACACACACACACACACACACACACTTGATTCACAGAAGTAGCAATTACATTTTTTAAATATTCTTTACCTGAGATACTTACATGTGAAAAGTGGAGGGAATAAATCATATAAAAAATTTGATGCATGCTCTGTGCTTGATGTGTTAGAATTGAACGAGGTGACGTGTTCGATTCTGCTCGTAGCCCATCACCGGATGTGCGAGGTAAATCTGCCGACGCGAGGCTTTACTTTGACCTTCACAGGGAACATGCATTTGCTACGTACAGTACAGGCGCTCCATACAGCTTGACCTCGAGTACTATTAATAACAATCTTCCGCCTGCGGTAAAGAAACGTATTCTCACGAACTCGGGCCTCCGGGAGTGGTAGCTAATCCCTCTAACTACTACACTTCAGAGGCAGACTAGGAGTATTCTATTCTATAAATTTTGTAGAGTGTCTCTCTTAGATGTTTAGAAATATTCAGCACGACCTACCTGTAAGAATATATTCTACACTGATAAAACACCTTAAGAACAAAGGACAAAACGATTAACTCATTCGCAACTGCAGGACTGATTACGTTTAGCATCTCCTTGGACATCACTGACATCCTGTGTAACAATGAATCCCAAAAATCTTATGAATCTTGCGAGGGATTTAAAACTGATTGATTTATTTATTTATAATACTAGAAAGTCCGCCTCTGTAGTGTAATCGTTCGCGTGAATATCTGCTACCCCCCCGGAGGCCCGGGTTCGATTACAGGCTAGAAATCGATTAGCTGTTACCCCCTAGGGGCCTCGGGTTCGATTCCCGGCTCTGCTACGAAATTTTAAAAGTAATACGAGGACTAGAACGGTGTCTACACAGCCTCGAGAGGTTAACTGAGTAGAGGTAGGTTCGAGTCCTACCTCAGCAACATAACAATATATAAAATAGGTCTACGTAAATAATCACTGACCTTAGTAGACCTCGAAACAACTCTTAGGTATACGTAAAAATCCATGACCTTGCTGGGAAAAGAACTCGGAGCTTCCGGGTAAGAGGCAGGCATTAACAGACGTAAAAAATCCTGACTTAGCCGGGAATCGACCCCGGGATAGCTCCTTAGTAAGCTAAGTAGACTTTAGGTCTACGTAAAAATCGCTGACCTGGGTAGACCACGAATGAACTGTTAGGTGTACGTAAAAATCCCTGAACTGGGTGGGAATCCAACTCGGAACTTCCGGGTAAGAGGCAGACATTAACAGATGTAAAAATCACTGACTTATAAATACATCTTCTATCATTTGCCTAGAGCGACCGCGGAAACTCATATTGCTGTAACCGCGCAGCTAACTCGCTCCTCGGTGTTACAATATTAACGCTAAATATAAATACAGCTACCGGTACGTAAAAGTCCCTGTCCTAACTAGGAATTGACAGGCTGCTGCCTATCAGCCCGATTTACCTCTTACGAAAGGCCCTTTACAACAGATAGAGGATACATGAAAATGAAAACCTACAACCTGTATTCCAGTCATTGACCGGGTCAGGGATGTAATGAATGAAGCAGATATAGGCTATTAGTACGATGGGGTCGCCACTCCCAAAGTGATTTTATTAATGACTGATAAATGCTATGAAATGAGAATGGAGAGTGTTGCTGGAATGAAAGGTGACAGGGAAAACCGGAGTACCCGGAGAAAAACCTGTCCAGCCTCCGCTTTGTCCAGCACAAATCTCACATGGAGTAACCGGGATTTGAACCACGGTATCCAGCGGTGAGAGACCGACGCGCTGCCGTCTGAGCCACGGAGGCTCCCGGAGGATACTTAGGTGCACTTATAATAAGAGCTTATGGATAGTGCATTTTAGACGTTAGACAAAGAATACCGGCAGTGTTCACAATTTGCCCAGGAATAGGCCGCTAATAGCCTCTTAGAGCCCAGTGCCCTGTCGCCTAAGCTACACAGGCTCCTTTAATAATAGGCTGCTACCATCATCCCGATTTACCTCTTACGACAAGCCTTTTACAACATGTAGAGGATACTTAGGTGCACTTATAATAAGAGCTCATAGATAGTGGATTTTAGACGTTACGCAAGGGATACCGTAAGTGTTTACAAGTTGCCCAAGAATAGGCTGCTAATACGGAGGTTGCCCGTGGGCCAGCAGAGGTGAAAGAAGGTGCCGGGGTGAATGGGTCTAATTACAATGTCACGAATTGATTTAAAACTTTAATAAAGGTTATATTTCTTTAGAATTTCAAAAATCAACAAATAACAATGTAACAGGTACCAGTAGCAATAAACAAGTCTAGGAAAGGCAAGATTGGTGGTATAAACAGATCGTGGGCTTCAAGCCCTCACTTTACAGATCCTGAGCTCCCAAATCAAATTTACAAAAGACTCAAATTTACACAAGGGCAGAAATCCCTCAATACTTGGAGCGCTTGCTCCCAACATACAATATCCAGGCTTCAAAAGGCATTCGGTAATCTTACTTTGAAAAAGAGCTAACAGGCTCTCAGTTTTCAAGCCTACTCAAGGCAACACCAAAAATATCTTACATCTTTTGGCCTTCCATGGCCCAGCTTACAAATTGAAACAGGGGTATCTCGTACCCAACCTATAGGGCCTTCGTGTAAAAAGAAATAGCAGTTAGATAAATGGCCCGAAGACAAAATGAAAGGAGGCGAATGCTTGCACTCCTAGATATGAATTCTTAAAACCTAAAGGGCACTAGGCCGATGAAACAGGAGCTATTCCCAAACTATGGAGGTGACTCGTATAAGAATAAATTAAGACTTTACGGCAACGAAAAAAAACAGTTACAAAACGTAGTCACCTCAAACCAATATGAAGGGGAGCTCGAGAGGGTACGTCACTCTCTATCCCCGATTCACAGTTAAAGATTTGATGAAGTTATTACATAAGCGGGCAGAAGTTACATTTTCAGAAAAGTAGGTTACATAGTTAAAGTTTCGGACCTCTCCCTCGGGTTAAACTGCAGAGCTAACAAGAAATAAAGATGTTAATTGGCCATTACTTGGTCGCTGTACTGCCTCCTGCTTGACACACACACTAGTTCAGATGACGATCAATTGGCCAAGAGACGTGAAAATCCGCAGTTTATAAACCCACGGGGAAAGTTTGAGACCTTTCACGAATAATCAAGACACACCCACAGGATTTCATCGGTTAACTTCAAAAGTGGCACTTAGAACCGAGGAGGAAGCCTGTGATAGGCGGAAAATTAATTACAGAAATTCGTGATTGACTAAATTCAAAACTGGCGGAAACAAAATATAAATATTGCCAACCCAAAAATGAATGAACATAATTTAGTAAACAAAAACTTATGAATACAAAACTTCTTCAAATCAAAGGTTCTTTCACTTCGCACCAGGGTGCATGATCATAGTTTTTCAGCAGTGACATCTATGGAAGAATGTCCACACTTCTTGATGAAGGGTAAACAAAGCAAGTAGAAATTCACACAGTACTGGAAACTTCACAATAACAAAATTACGTCAAATTACAGTAGTGACATCTTCTTTGTAAATATATAAGTAGGTCCTATCATCCCGATTTACCTCTTACGAAAGGCCCTTTACAACAGGTAGAGGATACTTAGGTGCACTTATAATAAGAGCTTATGGATAGTGCATTTTATACGTTAGACAAAGAATACCGGCAGTGTTCACAATTTGCCCAGGAATAGGCCGCTAATAGCCTCTTAGAGCCCAGTGCCCTGTCGCCTAAGCTACACAGGCTCATTTAATAATAGGCTGCTACCCATCATCCCGATTTACCTCTTACGACAAGCCTTTTACAACATGTAGAGGATACTTAGGTGCACTTATAATAACAGCTTATAGATAGCGGATTTTAGACGTTAAGCAAGGGATACCGTAAGTGTTTACAAGTTGCCCAGGAATAGGCTGCTCATAGCCTCTTAGAGCCCAGTGCGCTGTCGCCTGAGCTACACAGGCTCTTTCAATAATAGGCTGCTGCCGACTATCGCGATTTACCTCTTACGACAGGGTCTTATAAGAGCCCAGTGCGCTGTCCCCTGAGTTACCTAGGCTTTTAATAAAAGGCTGCTGCCTATCGGGACTTGAGCCAGGATGAACTTTCGATAACCTGCAAACTCGGCCTTACAAACTATCCTATTGTAATAATGTAGCAGCAATTTCTATCCTTAATCTTTGGGAATACCTATTAATCATATTAACTAATGTTATTTGAATTCAAACTAGATGTGATAAGAGTCTGTCTTACTTGTGTGTGTGTGTGTGTAGGGACAAGGACAAGGTTATAAGTAGTTCCTGTGTTGTCACTTCCGCTCACGTTTGCGAACAATAGCATGATCTCACAGTATGTGTCTCGATCATTTGCTCTTATGCCTTGACGCAGACTACATGCTTACAAACAAAAATTATGATTTTATCCTTTTCCTCCCTTTTGACATGTAAGTATCTTAGGTAATTATTATATGTGTGTGTAGAGTGAAGTGCGTAAGTAGTATAAACTGTGTGTTTAAGTGTAGTGATAAAATGTAAGGGCTATCTCAGAACATTCTTGTCCGTGTGTACGATAGGGAGTGATGTGTGTGCGTATATCAGAGAGTATTAGTGTTCAATTCTTTCTGTAGACAGCATTTAAAATAAGGAGTGAGGTATTTTTACTTACGGTCTTACGTAGACACTAACTGAGTGCCTGCTCGGTAACCCGGGTTGTTTCTGCGGTTTCTTATTTTGCACCAGGCAAATCATAGAAGTTGTATCTTAGCTGTATTCATATTTAGCGTTGCTATTGCAACACCAAGCAATTTGTATCCTAGCTGTATTTATATTTTCCGTCACTACTGCAACACTGAGGAGCCAGTTAGCTGCGCGGTTATAGCAATATGTGTTTCCGCGGTCGCTCTAGGCAAATGATAGAAGATGTATCTTAGCTGTATATATATTTAGCGTTACTATTGCAACACCGAGGAGCGAGTTAGCTGTGTGGTTAGAGCAATATGCGTTTCCGCAGGCTCTCTAGGCAAATGATGGAAGTTATATCTTAGCTGTATTTATATTTAGCGTTACTATTGCAACACTGAGAAGCGATTTAGCTGAACGGTTAGTGCAATATGTGTTTCCGCGGTCGCTCTCGGCAAATGATGGAAGTTATATCTTAGTAGCTGTATTTATACTTTGTGTTACTATTGCAACACCGCTGTATTTATACTTTGTGTTACTATTGCAACACCGAGGAGCGTAGCTGTGCGGTTAGAGCAATATATGTTTCCGCGGTCGCTCTAGGCAAATGATAGAAGATGTATTTATAAGTCAGTGATTTTTTCAGTCTGTTAATGTCTGCCTCTTACCCGGCAGTTCCGAGTTCGATTCCCACCCAGATCAGGGATTTGTACGTACACCTAACAGTTGGTTCGAGGTCTACCCAGGTCAGCGATTTTTTATGTAGCCCTAAAGTCTACTTAGTTTAACAAGAAGCTATCCCGGGATCGATTCCCAGCTAAGTCAGAGATTTTTACGCCTGTTAATGCCTGCCTCTTACGCGGAAGCTCCGAGTTCGATTCCCAGCCAGGTCAGGGATTTTTAACGTACACCTAAGAGTTGGTTCGAGGTCTACCTAGGTCAGCGATTTACACGTAGAAATATTTTTAATACTATTATATTGCTGAGGTAGAAATCGAACCTACCTCTACTCAGTTAACCTCTCGAGGCTGTGTAGACCCAGTTCTAGTGCTCGTACTACTTTTAAAATTTCGTACCAGAGCCGGGAATCGAACCCGGGCCTCTAGGGGGTAGCAGCTAATCGACTTCTAGCCTGGTAATCGAACCCTGGCCTCCGGGGGGTAGCAGATATTCACGCGAACGATTACACTACAGAGGCGGACTTTCTATTGTATTATAAATAAATAAATCAGTTTTAAATCCCTCGCAAGATTCATAAGATTTTTGGGATTCATTGTTACACAGAATTTCAGTGATGTCCAAGGAGATGCTAAACGTAATCAGTCCTGCAGCTGCGAATGAGTTAATCGTTTTGTCCTTTGTTCTTAAGGTGTTTTATCAGTGTAGAATAGCCTATCTTTCTTACAGGTAGGTCGTGCAGAATATTTCTAAACATCTAAGAGAGACACTCTACAAAATTTACAGAACAGAATACTCCTCGTCTGCCTCTGAAGTGTAGTGGTTAGAGGGATAAGCTACCACTCCCGGAGGCCCGGGTTCATGAGAATCCGTTCTTTTTACAGCAGGCGGAAGATTATTATTATTATTATTATTATTATTATTATTATTATTATTATTATTATTCGAGGTTACACTGTATGGAGCGCCTATTCTGTACGTAGCAAATGCATGTTCCCTGTGAAAATCAAAGTAAAGCCTCGCGTCGGCAGATTTACCTCGCACATCCAGTGATGGGCTGCGAGCAGAATCGAACACGTCAATTCGATCACTTCTAACGCATCAAGCAGATAGCATGCATCAAATGTTTTTTATTTATTCCCTCCCCTTTTCACATGTAAGTATCTCAGGTAATGAATATTTAAAACAAGTAATTGCTACTTCTGTGAATCAAGTGTGTGTGTGTGTGTGTGTGTGTGTGTGTGTGTGTGTGTGTGTGTGCAGAGAATTCAAAACTCGTGTGCGCGTAAGCTCACAGCATTTTGCTTGTTCTACAATGAATTTTACATTTTTGTGTGCGTGTGCTGTACTGTTGCTACTATAATTTTCCGTGGTTTCACATTTCTTGAGAAAGTATTATCTAATGTGTGCAATAGCAAGACAATGTCGGGAATCGAACACGGGAACTTGTGCGTAAGCTCACAGCATTTTGCTTGTTCTACAATCAATTTTATATTATTTGTGTGCACGTGCTGTATTGTTGATACTATAATTTTCCGTGGTTTCACATTTTTGAGAAAGTATTACCTAATGTGTGCCTTTTCAAGACAATCTCTGGAATCGAACTCGGAAACTTGCGCGTAAGCTCAGTTTTAATGTCAAATACCACATTCGTAATTACGGTATTTTCAATACTATCATTAGTGGTGATTATTGTCTTTTCGCTTGCGAGGTCAGTGGTTCGATTCACACACAGCCCTCCAACCAAACTATGTGGTAGTTCGAATACGACGTTCGTAATTACGCCACCGCTAAGTAGTAAAATTATTTTATCTGCACAGTAGTATGACATTTTTTCTGTTACGGTAACAAAATTACTATACAGATTTTTCCTGTTGCATGTGTTCGAATTCCGCAAAATCCATCTTATTAGGACAAAGGTATCCCCTCCTAAGTAGTAACTAAAATCATTTTATATGTAGTAATTAAGAAGTAGTACAACTGTACGTCGCGAATAGAAACATACAGCACAGTAACTATTGTGTTTGCAATACAAGTTTTCTTCTGTTCTCAACACTGATAGTAAACATGTTTTGTCATGTCGAATGAAGACATATAACATTAGCTTGTTCTACAATGAATTCTAGGGTGTGCTAATTGTAACAGGATTGAACTTGCCTTGTCAAATAGAAACATACAGCAGAGTAACTACGCGTTGTAACCTTTTTATGTTCTGAACATTGATAGTCAATATGTTTTCTCTTGTTGAACAATCAATTCTAGTGTGTGCTAAATGTAACAGGAATGAACTTGTTTTGTCGAATGGGGACATTAACATTAGAGCAGGCAATAAAATAACTCTACTGTTTAACTCTATATTCATAACATGCTTCAATCAGTTATTTAGCGTTCTCAACACAAGGAACCTGTTGTAGGTGTCGGCATCTACTACAGTGTTCGATTCTAGTCTTGTTAACATTACAGTAGGCGACAAAATAACTCTAGTGTTTAAATTTATATTCATAACATGTTACAATCAGACAATCAGTGTTTTAAACATAAAATACCTATTGTAGGTGTCGGCATCGACTATAGTGTTCGATTCTGATCTCCCCTGCTAAGTAGTAAAATTATTTCATCTGCACAGTAGTATCCTTTTTATTATGTTACAGTAACTAAACATATTTTTTCTCCGTTGCATGTGTGTATGTGTATGGTATGTTCAGAAAAGCAGCTTGCTATAAGATGGTAAGTATGTTGAGAAGGGCAGCTTTCTAAAAGATAGTGATATGTCAACAAGAGCAGCTTGCTTTGAAAATTCCTAGGCGTGGCTAAGTCCCGTCAAGATAAATTTAAATTCCGCGCCACTACGTGCATAAGGTGGCAGCAATGATGTTTAGCTCTGTCCAGATAGCAGCACTGAAGTAAGCCATGTTCAAAACAAGTGCACGTGGTTAAAAATGGCGGTTGTTATCTTGACAGATGTCAAAAAAGGATGTAAGTTTTTTAATTGCCCGCCACACCACATGCATGATGTGGCAGGAGTAAGGTTTAGGTTTTTTAAATAGCAGTACTGAGGTTAGCCATGTTTACTTGTTTAAAGTCCATGCCCACGTAGTTAAAGGTGGCAGCTGTCAAAAAAGCACATCGATTTGAAATTGCGCGCCACCACATGCATAAGGTGGCAGCAATGAAGTTAGGGTCTGTCAAGATAGCAGCACTGTAGTTAGCTATGTTTACTTATTTAAAATTCCGCGCCTACGTGGTTAAAGATGGCAGCTGTTACGTAGACAGTTGTCAAAAGAGCACGTGGATTTTGAATTGCCCGCCACCACGTGCATAGGATGGGAGCAATGAGGTTTAGCCCCGTCAAGTTTGCAGCACTGAGGTTAGCGATGCTTAAACATCTGCTCCCACGTGGTTAAATATGGCAGCTGTCACCTTGACAGTTTTCAAAAAACACGTGGATTTTGAATTTCACCCCCTAAGGTGGCAGCCATGAGGTTTCGCTCCATCAAGATATCAGCACTGAGGTTAGCGATGCTCTGTTGTTTAATGATGGCAGCTGTCAGCTTTACAGCTGTCAAAGAAGCACGTGGCTTTGTTTGCAAACAATAGCACGTGTTCGTGACGTCACTCGGGATCAATGGTCTCGGGTGCTGACTCAGCAGAAAATGTGCTGACGATATGGTTTGGGAACTCTATTGCTGTACTACTTTCGGTCATCCTTCATTTCTCACCGACCAGGGGGAAGTACGAAGCACGAAATCCAACGATGATGTTACAGTCACTGAAGAAGGGGAGCCGGATGATGCTAGCCAGTGCGAGAAAAGTCAACTACTGGAATCGCAAATAATAATTTGTTGCATTTAAATATTAGTATTTATTAAATTTATTCTAACAAGGATTTGAAAGTTCAATACATTATGTTCCATATTGCTCATGTTACACTGAGGATACCATTCGGTCCTGCCAGGCAACGTTTCCCCAAGCATTAAAATAACGTACAAAATCCAATCTGCTCTGCTTTTTAACTTATTTCTTTTTTGTATAGTTTGCTTTGGCAACGTTTCCCCAAGCATTAAAATAACGTACAAAATCCAATCTGCTCTGCTTTTTAACTTATTTCTTATTTGTAGAGTTTGCTTTACGTCGCACCGACACAGAGAAGTCTTATGGAGGCGATGGGTTAGGAAAGGCCTAGGAGTGGGAAGGAAGCGGCCATGACCTTAATTAAGGTACAGGCATAAAATTTTCCGTCTGTTAACACTGTACGTCTTCACGTGTGTTTTTGGTTTAGTACTGTACCAGCAGTCTCAAACTTATTCACAAGATCGTGAATTGAAGTTTCGGAGGCATGGGAAGCGAAGGACAGGAAGCGAGCCAGACAGCGAGATGGGCTGTGGGTATGGGAGAAGCCGACCAGGCAGGCGACCGGCCTTGGCTCACCAGCACGTGAGTGGTCAGGTTTTATAAGGAAATCCCTGCAGACCGGTGACTTCCCTTCAGACCCCAAAGACTCACAGCGCTGAAGGACGAAAAGTCTGCCACTCCCTGGAAACGTTCTGACATCGGGTATACAGTCTCCCCACACAGAGCTCCAGTAATAATGAAGGCCAAGGGTGAGCCCACCTTCCAGTAAGTGTCCAGTTTTGATAACGTATATTACTTTACCCGTGCCAATCGAATTCGACAACGCCTTTGTGGTCTAAAACTACACCGATACTCATTGTTCTAATTTTCTACGAATAAAAACTCATGCTTTATCGATATATCGGTATATTGATCGAAGAATTAGCTCGAAGTTGCAATCTTCCTTGTTCCCATGCTTCTAAATTGGTGCTTCTGTTGATTTCTCGAATAAGACGGCAACTGACCAAATCTTAAATTACTTTATGAAGCCATTTAAGCTCCATATTGTCAGTATAATTATCTATTTCAGGTTTAGTTTCATTTGCTCTATTTCTTAAATTTTTTTTAAATTCACGCGCCAGATTGCTTCTCAGATGTGGTTTTGCTACCATATTCATTCAAGCTAACCTGAATTCTGAATTATGTAGCATAGCCAGAAATGATCTCCTCTAACATGGAACAGCTATAGAAAATATTCCCTACATATGGCCAGTGCTTCCTTTGCAAACAACAAGGTGTAATCTAAGACTTTACCTTTCCCTCTTCCTTTCGTTTCCTAGATGCTTTATGCCATAGTTTTTGCCCTTAGTGTCTTATGATGTTTCGAGATAACATACAAACTTCTCCATCGATCTTCTTTCGATCACTAAAAATATTTGTTTATTTCTGTTTTGCCTCCACAGGAATTTGTGTTCGAAGACATTATATACTGCTTTGATTAAGCTTTACCGGAGATACATATTTACACATTTACACTGACTGACAGTGACAATGCAACACCAAGGAGGAGTGGTTCGAAAGGGATGAAAGTTGGGGAAAAAACAGAGACGGCACGGATGAATAATTGATGTTTATTTCAAACCGATATGCAGGTTACACAATGCGCACGGCATCGACTCAGTAGGATGTAGGACCACCGCGAGCGGCGATGCACGCAGAAACACGTCGAGGTACAGAGTCAATAAGAGTGCGGATGGTGTCCTGAGGGATGGTTCTCCATTCTCTGTCAACCATTTGCCACAGTTGGTCGTCCGTACGAGGCTGGGGCAGAGTTTGCAAACGGCGTCCAATGAGATCCCACACGTGTTCGATTGGTGAGAGATCCGGAGAGTACGCAGGCCACGGAAGCATCTGTACACCTCGTAGAGCCTGTTGGGAGATGCGAGCAGTGTGTGGGCGGGCATTATCCTGCTGAAACAGAGCATTGGGCAGCCCCTGAAGGTACGGGAGTGCCACCGGCCGCAGCACATGCTGCACGTAGCGGTGGGCATTTAACGTGCCTTGAATACGCACTAGAGGTGACGTGGAATCATACGCAATAGCGCCCCAAACCATGATGCCGCGTTGTCTAGCGGTAGGACGCTCCACAGTTACTGCCGGATTTGACCTTTCTCCACGCCGACGCCACACTCGTCTGCGGTGACTATCACTGACAGAACAGAAGCGTGACTCATCGGAGAACACGACGTTCCGCCATTCCCTCATCCAAGTCGCTCTAGCCCGGCACCATGCCAGGCGTGCACGTCTATGCTGTGGAGTCAATGGTAGTCTTCTGAGCGGACGACGGGAGTGCAGGCCTCCTTCAACCAATCGACGGGAAATTGTTCTGGTCGATATTGGAACAGCCAGGGTGTCTTGCACATGCTGAAGAATGGCGGTTGACGTGGCGTGCGAGGTTGCCACCGCTTGGCGGCGGATACGCCGATCCTCGCGTGCTGACGTCACTCGGGCTGCGCCTGGACCCCTCGCACGTGCCACATGTCCCTGCGCCAACCATCTTCGCCACAGGCGCTGCACCGTGGACACATCCCTATGGGTATCGGCTGCGATTTGACGAAGCGACCAACCTGCCCTTCTCAGCCCGATCACCATACCCCTCGTAAAGTCGTCTGTCTGCTGGAAATGCCTCCGTTGACGGCGGCCTGGCATTCTTAGCTATACACGTGTCCTGTGGCACACGATAACACGTTCTACAATGACTGTCGGCTGAGAAATCACGGTACGAAGTGGGCAATTCGCCAACGCCGTGTCCCATTTATCGTTCGCTACGTGCGCAGCACAGCGGCGCATTTCACATCATGAGCATACCTCAGTGACGTCAGTCTACCCTGCAATTGGCATAAAGTTCTGACCACTCCTTCTTGGTGTTGCATTTGCTCTGTCAGTCAGTGTATTTTAGATTCATTCACGTCGACTGCTATTGACTAGAGTAGTATCGTCTATTCTTACATGACTCTATTTTTTCTCTAGGAACATTTCAGGCAGTTCATGTGAGAGACACCTGTTGAATCAGAAGAAGACCTTGTCACAATAATTGCTGAAACCATTATTGTGACAAGGTCTTCATCGTGACGTTTACGGCAATCAATGCTTCGACCCTGTAATGCATAACCTGATGCTGATGGCTGAACCTTCGAGCATATTCTGCAATAAATAGAGAAATAAATTAAATAAACTGTATATTTTCTATTTTTTATGTTACCCCACCAACAACTTCGAAAACATTACCTAGCACTAACAACTGACTTCAGCGGACGTACATTCCTGTCTACAATACATTTTTCTTGGTGTCCTCTAGCTCCTGTATTAATCTGTACTTTTAGTTTTTAAACACCTTGCATATACTGTATGTGACCCGTTGCGCGGAAAGGGTCTCAGAGTCGGCAATGAAAATTGTTCAACAGAGCTGAAAAAAAGTGTCTTTGGAGTAAAAATTGCATTTCTATGTTTTGACTTCTTGCGCTATCTATGGGTCTTCTTAACAAACTGAGTTACACAGCAGTTCGAGTCTTCGTCACTCAGTTTCATAGAAACGTTGTACAACTGGTAAGAAAATTACTGAAAGCTGTAACTGTGTCTTTCTCAAAATACAGTTTTCTTAATAGCAACAGTCAATAATTAATATATTCCGAAACATTGCACCCAGAAACATGAAATCTTTTTTAAATGCTCAGTATCTAACGCCAATTTTAGAACCACATAAATCTCAAAAATGAAAAGATCTTACTTTAGGTCCCTTTCCGCGCAACGGGTTACATATTCAGATTGGCTAAAATTGCACTTTCCAATCACTGCAAATTCAACTGCAGTAATTAGGTAATTTTAAATTAGTGTATTAATTAGTTGGCGAAAACTCACTCGTTTTTGTTTAAACTATTAGTCCAGATGGATACCACACAAGGCTTACCACTTTTGCTAGAGGTATAATGTGGAGACTTATGTAAAATAGTCCATTCACATATCCCACATTTCGTCGCACCGTGGTATAGTCATACTCATGCATATCATACAGAGCAATCGCAAATTGTAAAGTCATTGTGACTAGCAGCCTGAAGAGCATCTTTCCCTAAAAAGAGAAAAAGGAACATAAAGCATTAAGAGTAAATTATATTCATAAATACACTAACACTAAATGCAGAATATTTTGGTTAAAGATAAAGTAAAATAAAGTGATTTATCAGCTCTTAAGAACAGTGATCGGCAGAGTGGTTGTGAACGAGCCAAAAGCGGCTGATGCTTCTGGGGCTAGGATTTGTAACATCATCTAAAACAATCGACATTTTGCGGCATGCGATACATCAGAGGTGTATGAGTATGGCCAAAGCAGTCGCTTAGCCCGTGACAACCTGAAAGCTGTTCTGAGGTTAAATTCAGCACAGAATGTGTCTAAATACTGAATGACTGATTTAAGAGATGTTTTTCTAACCTTTCATTGAGTAATTCATTCAGAGGAAGAAATATATTTCTGTGTCATGCAAATCTGCGGCTTGGTTTGATAATTTGTGACATGTAAAAACACATATTTAGACAGCTGAAGAAGGTTATTTTTCAAATGACATGTAATATTAATAGTCTCCGAGTAATGAGAAAATAGGGGTCACAATGATGATTTGAAAAATGTATGCAATGGTAAATCTGTATTGTCTTTTAATTTTCTGACAAAGTACGATCGTTTTTTATGGATTAGTGTACAATATTCCTCTATCAGCAATATCATTGAGGGTATTTGCATGAACGTCACGGACGCCCCATAGTTAAAGTGGCATAGCCTTGCCATGGAGGAACGCATGAGGGCCGGCCTGCCGATCACTGCATTAGACACAAGGCTAAATTAAAACATTTTAAAAATTATAATAAGTGCATCTTTAGTTTTACCTCAGAGCTAATATAGCTATGTCAGGATAAACATTATTTCCAGAAACAAAATTTGTTGCCCGATCACCTATTCAAGAATGATGACGTATTACAGCTTTTGGTAGGTTCATGAAGAGGCAAGTATTGTTATGACAAATAATTCCTTTTTAGGAATTAGGAAATAGGCTATACATTATAAAAGTTCAGCTGCGGTTGATGGAATGAATCCTGCTTCAAATTAAATATCGCTATCGTAATATTACATTATTAAATTTCCGTGGGGCAGAGAAAAATATCCACTAGAAGGTGTAGTTTAACGTAGACTAGAGGGTTATTCTTCTTATGTTTAACTACTACTAACTACTAAACGTTTTCATCTCCCCTGAAGGGGGAGGCGGGTCTCTTAGACCGTGACGCCGTCTCTCAGGCCAGGAGATTTGTTACGGTGAAGATGTGTGGAGAAGGTGAGGGGTAGGCGGCCGTGGCCTATACTACGATCTGTCCCGGCATTCGCCTTAGTGAAGGAGAATGGAAAACCACGGAAAACCATTCTCAGGACAGCCGACAGGCGAGGCCAGGCGAGAAATGCAGCACTGTGCCCCAGGCCCGTCTCCCGAATGCAGAGGCGTAGAGCCACGGTACAGCCGTGACCACCTCTCCTCTGCTTGGTTTCCTCTTATGTTTTTTCCTTCTCCTTTGTATATAAAATCAGAGCTATATCCACTTGGAAGTTTTAACACGAATCAAGTGAATAAAAAGCGTTATATTAGCCTATTGGTTCCAATGGATGAAAGCTCTCATAGACCTATTTTAAAACTATCTCAAATCCATTCGAGGCTTTAGCCATGGGATTAATGAGACTATCCAGAGTATTGTTTCCCCCCAAGAATGTTCCATATTCACTCCTAGCGAAAACTGGAACGATTACTTATTTCAAGTCTTGAGGCACATAATACAATCCTAGGTCATAATAATTCAAATTACAAACTATATGATCGTCTTTAAAATATCGGGATTTATTAGGTGTAATAGCCTTCTATTAGCAATATCATTGAGGGTATTTGCATGAAGGTCACGGACGCCCCATAGTTCAAGTGGCATAGCCTTGTGTACTCTTCATGGAGGAACGCGTGAGAGCCGGATTGCAAAAGTGCCTGGCCTGCCAATCACTGCATTAGACAGAAGGCTGAATTAAAACATTTTAAAAATTATAATACGTTCATTAGTGGCGGTGATCTTTGTTCTAAGGGGCACAACCAAGCACCTGGGACGACTATCAATTCAAAAGTGGTGTCTATAACTAAGACTCATATCCTCGTTCAGAATACCGTATTCGTTTTATCTTGGCACCAATAGAAACCTTGAAAATGATAAAATATACTTAATTTGTGTAATAAAATCATTCTCCATCTATCATCATAGCTGAGTAACTTAACCTGCGCTCTTTGTAGGACTGAATAATTTAATTGTTGGATGGACGAAAACTTGTGTCATGGCCTAATAGTGACTGGCTTGTGCATGATTTTATTTCGAAATGTTTCGTATTCACTGTAGGTAAATGCTAATATAGTGCGTGGTTTCCAGTTTTCAGGGTACCTAGAACAATTCTGAGTTCAAATACTCCATACTACTTTCTACAGCACATGCCTGGGGTCATCAAACCCGTACGGCAGGCAATGGCACGTCATGGCTGAGCGTGTACTGAAGCAGTAGGACGCACTTTTTGACATTTTTTTGTAAAACAGCACAATTAAATTGACATGAAATAGTTTTATTCTCAGTCATCTCAAAATATACTTCAGCTATGGATTTCCGACCTATGGTTAAAATAAAGGAATATCTGCTTTTGTCTCTTCTATCATCTGTAGAAGTTGAGTATTGAATTTAGATACACCGTGTAGAAGGAAAGAAGACGTACTGCTATTATTTTTAATAATTTAATCTGCTGTATTAAATCTATATAAATAAAATTGTTCGTGTCTGTTTGTTTGTCTGTTTGTCTGTTCCACCATCACGTCGAAACGGCTGGATAGATCTCAACCAAACTTCATATTTAGAGTATACTCATCCCGGGGAAGGTTTCGATATGCATATCATTTTAAAATCTTTGAATACACGGGGGGTTTATAGGAAAACCAGAATGGTTTTTCCACCATCACGTCGAAACGGCTGGATAGATCTCAACCAAATTTCATATTTAGAGTATACTCCTCCCGGGAAAGGTTTCGATATGCATATCATTTTAAAATCCTTGAATACACGGGGGGTTTATAGGAAAACCAGAATGGTTTTTCCACCATCACGTCGAAACGGCTGGATAGATCTCAACCAAACTTCATATTTAGAGTATACTCCTCCCGGGGAAGGTTTCGATATGCATATCATTTTAAAATCTTTGAATACACGGGGGGTTTATAGGAAAACCAGAATGGTTTTCCACCATCACGTCGAAACGGCCGGATAGATCTCAACCAAATTTCATATTTAGAGTATACTCATCCCGGGGAAGGTTTCGATTTGCATATCATTTTAAAATCTTTGAATAGACGGGGGTTTATAGGAAAACCAGAATGGTTTTTCCACCATCACGTCGAAACGGCTCGATAGATCCCAACTAAACTTCATATTTAGAGTATACTCCTTCCGGGGAAGGTTTCGATAAGCATATCACTTTTAAAATCCTTGAATACACGGGGGGTTTACAGGAAAACCAGAATGGTTTTTCCACCATCACGTCGAAACGGCTGGATAGATCTCAACCAAACTTCATATTTAGAGTATACTCCTCCCGGGGAAGGTTTCGATATGCATATCATTTTAAAATCTTTGAATACACGGATGGTTTATAGGAAAACCAGAATGGTTTTTCCACCATCACGTCGAAACGGCTGGATAGATCTCAACTAAACTTCATATTTAGAGTATACTCCTCCCGGGGAAGGTTTCGATATGCATATCATTTTAAAATCTTTGATTACACGGGGGGGGGGTTTATAGGAAAACCAGAAAGGTTTTCCACCATCACGTCGAAACGGCTCGATAGATCTCAACCAAACTTCATATTTAGAGTATACTCCTCCCGGGAAAGGTATCGATATGCATATCATTTTAAAATCCTTGAATACACGGGGGGTTTATAGGAAAACCAGAATGGTTTTTCCACCATCACGTCGAAACGGCTGGATAGATCTCAACCAAACTTCATATTTAGAGTATACTCCTCCCGGGGAAGGTTTCGATATGCATATCATTTCAAAATCTTTGAATACACGGGGGGTTTATAGGAAAACCAGAATGGTTTTCCACCATCACGTCGAAACGGCCGGATAGATCTCAACCAAATTTCATATTTAGAGTATACTCATCCCGGGGAAGGTTTCGATTTGCATATCATTTTAAAATCTTTGAATAGACGGGGGTTTATAGGAAAACCAGAATGGTTTTTCCACCATCACGTCGAAACGGCTCGATAGATCTCAACTAAACTTCATATTTAGAGTATACTCCTTCCGGGGAAGGTTTCGATAAGCATATCACTTTTAAAATCCTTGAATACACGGGGGGTTTATAGGAAAACCAGAATGCTTTTTCCACCATCACGTCGAAACGGCTGGATAGATCTCAACCAAACTTCATATTTAGAGTATACTCCTCCCGGGGAAGGTTTCGATATGCATATCATTTTAAAATCTTTGAATACGCGGATGGTTTATAGGAAAACCAGAATGGTTTTTCCACCATCACGTCGAAACGGCTGGATAGATCTCAACTAAACTTCATATTTAGAGTATACTCCTCCCGGGGAAGGTTTCGATATGCATATCATTTTAAAATCTTTGATTACACGGGGGGGGTGTTTATAGGAAAACCAGAAAGGTTTTCCACCATCACGTCGAAACGGCTCGATAGATCTCAACTAAACTTCATATTTAGAGTATACTCCTTCCGGGGAAGGTTTCGATAAGCATATCATTTTAAAATCCTTGAATACACGGGGGGTTTATAGGAAAACCAGAATGGTTTTTCCACCATCACGTCGAAACGGCTGGATAGATCTCAACCAAACTTCATATTTAGAGTATACTCCTCCCGTGGAAGGTTTCGATATGCATATCATTTTAAAATCTTTGAATACACGGATGGTTTATAGGAAAACCAGAATGGTTTTTCCACCATCACGTCGAAACGGCTGGATAGATCTCAACCAAACTTCATATTTAGAGTATACTCCTCCCGGGAGAGGTTTCGATATGCATATCATTTTAAAATCCTTGAATACACGGGGGGTTTATAGGAAAACCAGAATGGTTTTTCCACCATCACGTCGAAACGGCTGGATAGATCTCAACCAAACTTCATATTTAGAGTATACTCCTCCCGGGGAAGGTTTCGATATGCATATCATTTTAAAATCTTTGAATACACGGGGGGTTTATAGGAAAACCAGAATGGTTTTCCACCATCACGTCGAAACGGCTGGATAGATCTCAACCAAATTTCATATTTAGAGTATACTCATCCCGGGGAAGGTTTCGATATGCATATCATTTTAAAATCTTTGAACAGACGGGGGTTTATAGGAAAACCAGAATGGTTTTTCCACCATCACGTCGAAACGGCTCGATAGATCTCAACTAAACTTCATATTTAGAGTATACTCCTTCCGGGGAAGGTTTCGATAAGCATATCATTTTAAAATCCTTGAATACGCGGGGGGTTTATAGGAAAACCAGAATGGTTTTTCCACCATCACGTCGAAACGGCTGGATAGATCTCAACCAAACTTCATATTTAGAGCATACTCCTCCCGGGAAAGGTTTCGATATGCATATCATTTTAAAATCTTTGAATACACGGATGGTTTATAGGAAAACCAGAATGGTTTTTCCACCATCACGTCGAAACGGCTGGATAGATCTCAACCAAACTTCATATTTAGAGTATACTCCTCCCGGGAAAGGTTTCGATATGCATATCATTTTAAAATCCTTGAATACACGGGGGGTTTATAGGAAAACCAGAATGGTTTTTCCACCATCAAGTCGAAACGGCTGGATAGATCTCAACCAAACTTCATATTTAGAGTATACTCCTCCCGGGGAAGGTTTCGATATGCATATCATTTTAAAATCTTTGAATACACGGGGGGTTTATAGGAAAACCAGAATGGTTTTCCACCATCACGTCGAAACGGCTGGATAGATCTCAACCAAATTTCATATTTAGAGTATACTCACCCCGGGGAAGGTTTCGATTTGCATATCATTTTAAAATCTTTGAATAGACGGGGGTTTATAGGAAAACCAGAATGGTTTTTCCACCATCACGTCGAAACGGCTCGATAGATCTCAACTAAACTTCATATTTAGAGTATACTCCTTCCGGGGAAGGTTTCGATAAGCATATCATTTTAAAATCCTTGAATACACGGGGGTTTATAGGAAAACCAGAATGGTTTTTCCACCATCACGTCGAAACGGCTGGATAGATCTCAACCAAACTTCATATTTAGAGTATACTCCTCCCGTGAAAGGTTTCGATATGCATATCATTTTAAAATCTTTGAATACACGGATGGTTTATAGGAAAACCAGAATGGTTTTTCCACCATCACGTCGAAACGGCTGGATAGATCTCAACTAAACTTCATATTTAGAGTATACTCCTCCCGGGGAAGGTTTCGATATGCATATCATTTTAAAATCTTTGAATACACGGGGGGGGGGGTTTATAGGAAAACCAGAATGGTTTTCCACCATCACGTCGAAACGGCTCGATAGATCTCAACTAAACTTCATATTTAGAGTATACTCCTTCCGGGGAAGGTTTCGATAAGCATATCATTTTAAAATCCTTGAATACACGGGGGGTTTATAGGAAAACCAGAATGGTTTTTCCACCATCACGTCGAAACGGCTGGATAGACCTCAACCAAACTTCATATTTAGAGTATACTCCTCCCGTGGAAGGTTTCGATATGCATATCATTTTAAAATCTTTGAATACACGGATGGTTTATAGGAAAACCAGAATGGTTTTTCCACCATCACGTCGAAACGGCTGGATAGATCTCAACTAAACTTGATATTTAGAGTATACTCCTCCCGGGGAAGGTTTCGATATGCATATCATTTTAAAATCTTTGAATACACGGGGGTTTATAGGAAAACCAGAATGGTTTTTCCACCATCACGTCGAAACGGCTGGATAGATCTCAACCAAACTTCATATTTAGAGTATACTCCTCCCGTGGAAGGTTTTGATATGCATATCATTATAAAATCTTTGAATACACGGGGGGTTTATAGGAAAACCAGAATGGTTTTTCCACCATCACGTCGAAACGGCTCGATAGATCTCAACTAAACTTCATATTTAGAGTATACTCCTTCCGGGGAAGGTTTCGATATGCATATCATTTTAAAATCCTTGAATACACGGGGGGTTTATAGGAAAACCAGAATGGTTTTTCCACCATCACGTCGAAACGGCTGGATAGATCTCAACCAAACTTCATATTTAGAGTATACTCCTCCCGGGGAAGGTTTCGATATGCATATCATTTTAAAATCTTTGAATACACGGATGGTTTATAGGAAAACCAGAATGGTTTCTCCACCATCACGTCGAAACGGCTGGATAGATCTCAACTAAACTTCATATTTAGAGTATACTCCTCCCGGGGAAGGTTTCGATATGCATATCATTTTAAAATCTTTGATTACACGGGGGGGGGGGTTTTATAGGAAACTCAGAAAGGTTTTCCACCATCACGTCGAAACGGCTCGATAGATCTCAACCAAACTTCATATTTAGAGTATACTCCTCCCGGGAAAGGTATCGATATGCATATCATTTTAAAATCCTTGAATACAGGGGGGTTTATAGGAAAACCAGAATGGTTTTTCCACCATCACGTTGAAACGGCTGGATAGATATCAACCAAACTTCATATTTAGAGTATACTCCTCCCGGGGAAGGTTTCGATATGCATATCATTTTAAAATCTTTGAATACACGGGGGGTTTATAGGAAAACCAGAATGGTTTTCCACCATCACGTCGAAACGGCCGGATAGATCTCAACCAAATTTCATATTTAGAGTATACTCATCCCGGGGAAGGTTTCGATTTGCATATCATTTTAAAATCTTTGAATAGACGGGGGTTTATAGGAAAACCAGAATGGTTTTTCCACCATCACGTCGAAACGGCTCGATAGATCTCAACTAAACTTCATATTTAGAGTATACTCCTTCCGGGGAAGGTTTCGATAAGCATATCACTTTTAAAATCCTTGAATACACGGGGGGTTTATAGGAAAACCAGAATGGTTTTTCCACCATCACGTCGAAACGGCTGGATAGATCTCAACCAAACTTCATATTTAGAGTATACTCCTCCCGGGGAAGGTTTCGATATGCATATCATTTTAAAATCTTTGAATACGCGGATGGTTTATAGGAAAACCAGAATGGTTTTTCCACCATCACGTCGAAACGGCTGGATAGATCTCAACTAAACTTCATATTTAGAGTATACTCCTCCCGGGGAAGGTTTCGATATGCATATCATTTTAAAATCTTTGATTACACGGGGGGGGGGGTTTATAGGAAAACCAGAAAGGTTTTCCACCATCACGTCGAAACGGCTCGATAGATCTCAACTAAACTTCATATTTAGAGTATACTCCTTCCGGGGAAGGTTTCGATAAGCATATCATTTTAAAATCCTTGAATACACGGGGGGTTTATAGGAAAACCAGAATGGTTTTTCCACCATCACGTCGAAACGGCTGGATAGATCTCAACCAAACTTCATATTTAGAGTATACTCCTCCCGTGGAAGGTTTCGATATGCATATCATTTTAAAATCTTTGAATACACGGATGGTTTATAGGAAAACCAGAATGGTTTTTCCACCATCACGTCGAAACGGCTGGATAGATCTCAACCAAACTTCATATTTAGAGTATACTCCTCCCGGGAGAGGTTTCGATATGCATATCATTTTAAAATCCTTGAATACACGGGGGGTTTATAGGAAAACCAGAATGGTTTTTCCACCATCACGTCGAAACGGCTGGATAGATCTCAACCAAACTTCATATTTAGAGTATACTCCTCCCGGGGAAGGTTTCGATATGCATATCATTTTAAAATCTTTGAATACACGGGAGGTTTATAGGAAAACCAGAATGGTTTTCCACCATCACGTCGAAACGGCTGGATAGATCTCAACCAAATTTCATATTTAGAGTATACTCATCCCGGGGAAGGTTTCGATTTGCATATCATTTTAAAATCTTTGAATAGACGGGGGTTTATAGGAAAACCAGAATGGTTTTTCCACCATCACGTCGAAACGGCTCGATAGATCTCAGCTAAACTTCATATTTAGAGTATACTCCTTCCGGGGAAGGTTTCGATAAGCATATCATTTTAAAATCCTTGAATACGCGGGGGGTTTATAGGCAAACCAGAATGGTTTTTCCACCATCACGTCGAAACGGCTGGATAGATCTCAACCAAACTTCATATTTAGAGCATACTCCTCCCGGGAAAGGTTTCGATATGCATATCATTTTAAAATCTTTGAATACACGGATGGTTTATAGGAAAACCAGAATGGTTTTTCCACCATCACGTCGAAACGGCTGGATAGATCTCAACCAAACTTCATATTTAGAGTATACTCCTCCCGGGAAAGGTTTCGATATGCATATCATTTTAAAATCCTTGAATACACGGGGGGTTTATAGGAAAACCAGAATGGTTTTTCCACCATCAAGTCGAAACGGCTGGATAGATCTCAACCAAACTTCATATTTAGAGTATACTCCTCCCGGGGAAGGTTTCGATATGCATATCATTTTAAAATCTTTGAATACACGGGGGGTTTATAGGAAAACCAGAATGGTTTTCCACCATCACGTCGAAACGGCTGGATAGATCTCAACCAAATTTCATATTTAGAGTATACTCATCCCGGGGAAGGTTTCGATTTGCATATCATTTTAAAATCTTTGAATAGACGGGGGTTTATAGGAAAACCAGAATGGTTTTTCCACCATCACGTCGAAACGGCTCGATAGATCTCAACTAAACTTCATATTTAGAGTATACTCCTTCCGGGGAAGGTTTCGATAAGCATATCATTTTAAAATCCTTGAATACACGGGGGTTTATAGGAAAACCAGAATGGTTTTTCCACCATCACGTCGAAACGGCTGGATAGATCTCAACCAAACTTCATATTTAGAGTATACTCCTCCCGTGAAAGGTTTCGATATGCATATCATTTTAAAATCTTTGAATACACGGATGGTTTATAGGAAAACCAGAATGGTTTTTCCACCATCACGTCGAAACGGCTGGATAGATCTCAACTAAACTTCATATTTAGAGTATACTCCTCCCGGGGAAGGTTTCGATATGCATATCATTTTAAAATCTTTGAATACACGGGGGGGGGTTTATAGGAAAACCAGAATGGTTTTCCACCATCACGTCGAAACGGCTCGATAGATCTCAACTAAACTTCATATTTAGAGTATACTCCTTCCGGGGAAGGTTTCGATAAGCATATCATTTTAAAATCCTTGAATACACGGGGGGTTTATAGGAAAACCAGAATGGTTTTTCCACCATCACGTCGAAACGGCTGGATAGATCTCAACTAAACTTGATATTTAGAGTATACTCCTCCCGGGGAAGGTTTCGATATGCATATCATTTTAAAATCTTTGAATACACGGGGGTTTATAGGAAAACCAGAATGGTTTTTCCACCATCACGTCGAAACGGCTGGATAGATCTCAACCAAACTTCATATTTAGAGTATACTCCTCCCGTGGAAGGTTTTGATATGCATATCATTATAAAATCTTTGAATACACGGGGGGTTTATAGGAAAACCAGAATGGTTTTTCCACCATCACGTCGAAACGGCTCGATAGATCTCAACTAAACTTCATATTTAGAGTATACTCCTTCCGGGGAAGGTTTCGATATGCATATCATTTTAAAATCCTTGAATACACGGGGGGTTTATAGGAAAACCAGAATGGTTTTTCCACCATCACGTCGAAACGGCTGGATAGATCTCAACCAAACTTCATATTTAGAGTATACTCCTCCCGGGGAAGGTTTCGATATGCATATCATTTTAAAATCTTTGAATACACGGATGGTTTATAGGAAAACCAGAATGGTTTTTCCACCATCACGTCGAAACGGCTGGATAGATCTCAACTAAACTTCATATTTAGAGTATACTCCTCCCGGGGAAGGTTTCGATATGCATATCATTTTAAAATCTTTGATTACACGGGGGGGGGGGTTTATAGGAAACTCAGAAAGGTTTTCCACCATCACGTCGAAACGGCTCGATAGATCTCAACCAAACTTCATATTTAGAGTATACTCCTCCCGGGAAAGGTATCGATATGCATATCATTTTAAAATCCTTGAATACACGGGGGGTTTATAGGAAAACCAGAATGGTTTTTCCACCATCACGTCGAAACGGCTGGATAGATATCAACCAAACTTCATATTTAGAGTATACTCCTCCCGGGGAAGGTTTCGATATGCATATCATTTTAAAATCTTTGAATACACGGGGGGTTTATAGGAAAACCAGAAAGGTTTTCCACCATCACGTCGAAACGGCCGGATAGATCTCAACCAAATTTCATATTTAGAGTATACTCATCCCGGGGAAGGTTTCGATTTGCATATCATTTTAAAATCTTTGAATAGACGGGGGTTTATAGGAAAACCAGAATGGTTTTTCCACCATCACGTCGAAACGGCTCGATAGATCTCAACTAAACTTCATATTTAGAGTATACTCCTTCCGGGGAAGGTTTCGATAAGCATATCACTTTTAAAATCCTTGAATACACGGGGGGTTTATAGGAAAACCAGAATGGTTTTTCCACCATCACGTCGAAACGGCTGGATAGATCTCAACCAAACTTCATATTTAGAGTATACTCCTCCCGGGGAAGGTTTCGATATGCATATCATTTTAAAATCTTTGAATACGCGGATGGTTTATAGGAAAACCAGAATGGTTTTTCCACCATCACGTCGAAACGGCTGGATAGATCTCAACTAAACTTCATATTTAGAGTATACTCCTCCCGGGGAAGGTTTCGATATGCATATCATTTTAAAATCTTTGATTACACGGGGGGGGGGGTTTAGAGGAAAACCAGAAAGGTTTTCCACCATCACGTCGAAACGGCCCGATAGATCTCAACTAAACTTCATATTTAGAGTATACTCCTTCCGGGGAAGGTTTCGATAAGCATATCATTTTAAAATCCTTGAATACACGGGCGGTTTATAGGAAAACCAGAATGGTTTTTCCACCATCACGTCGAAACGGCTGGATAGATCTCAACCAAACTTCATATTTAGAGTATACTCCTCCCGTGGAAGGTTTCGATATGCATATCATTTTAAAATCTTTGAATACACGGATGGTTTATAGGAAAACCAGAATGGTTTTTCCACCATCACGTCGAAACGGCTGGATAGATCTCAACCAAACTTCATATTTAGAGTATACTCCTCCCGGGAGAGGTTTCGATATGCATATCATTTTAAAATCCTTGAATACACGGGGGGTTTATAGGAAAACCAGAATGGTTTTTCCACCATCACGTCGAAACGGCTGGATAGATCTCAACCAAACTTCATATTTAGAGTATACTCCTCCCGGGGAAGGTTTCGATATGCATATCATTTTAAAATCTTTGAATACACGGGGGGTTTATAGGAAAACCAGAATGGTTTTCCACCATCACGTCGAAACGGCTGGATAGATCTCAACCAAATTTCATATTTAGAGTATACACATCCCGGGGAAGGTTTCGATTTGCATATCATTTTAAAATCTTTGAATAGACGGGGGTTTATAGGAAAACCAGAATGGTTTTTCCACCATCACGTCGAAACGGCTGGATAGATCTCAACTAAACTTCATATTTAGAGTATACTCCTTCCGGGGAAGGTTTCGATAAGCATATCATTTTAAAATCCTTGAATACGCGGGGGGTTTATAGGAAAACCAGAATGGTTTTTCCACCATCACGTCGAAACGGCTGGATAGATCTCAACTAAACTTCATATTTAGAGTATACTCCTCCCGGGGAAGGTTTCGATATGCATATCATTTTAAAATCTTTGAATACACGGGGGGGGGGGGGGTTATAGGAAAACCAGAATGGTTTTCCACCATCACGTCGAAACGGCTCGATAGATCTCAACTAAACTTCATATTTAGAGTATACTCCTTCCGGGGAAGGTTTCGATAAGCATATCATTTTAAAATCCTTGAATACACGGGGGGTTTATAGGAAAACCAGAATGCTTTTTCCACCATCACGTCGAAACGGCTGGATAGATCTCAACCAAACTTCATATTTAGAGTATACTCCTCCCGTGGAAGGTTTCGATATGCATATCATTTTAAAATCTTTGAATACACGGATGGTTTATAGGAAAACCAGAATGGTTTTCCACCATCACGTCGAAACGGCTGGATAGATCTCAACTAAACTTCATATTTAGAGTATACTCCTCCCGGGGAAGGTTTCGATATGCATATCATTTTAAAATCTTTGAATACACGGGGTGTTTATAGGAAAACCAGAATGGTTATCCACCATCACGTCGAAACGGCTGGATAGATCTCAACCAAATTTCATATTTAGAGTATACTCATCCCTGGGAAGGTTTCGATTTGCATATCATTTTAAAATCTTTGAATAGACGGGGGTTTATAGGAAAACCAGAATGGTTTTTCCACCATCACGTCGAAACGGCTCGATAGATCTCAACTAAACTTCATATTTAGAGTATACTCCTTCCGGGGAAGGTTTCGATATGCATATCTTTTTAAAATCTTTGAATACACGGGGGTTTATAGGAAAACCAGAATGGTTTTTCCACCATCACGTCGAAACGGCTGGATAGATCTCAACCAAACTTCATATTTAGAGTATACTCCTCCCGTGGAAGGTTTTGATATGCATATCATTATAAAATCTTTGAATACACGGGGGTTTATAGGAAAACCAGAATGGTTTTTCCACCATCACGTCGAAACGGCTCGATAGATCTCAACTAAACTTCATATTTAGAGTATACTCCTTCCGGGGAAGGTTTCGATATGCATATCATTTTAAAATCCTTGAATACACGGGGGGTTTATAGGAAAACCAGAATGGTTTTTCCACCATCACGTCGAAACGGCAGGATAGATCTCAACCAAACTTCATATTTAGAGTATACTCCTCCCGGGGAAGGTTTCGATATGCATATCATTTTAAAATCTTTGAATACACGGGGGTTTATAGGAAAACCAGAATGGTTTTCCACCATCACGTCGAAACGGCTGGATAGATCTCAACCAAATTTCATAATTAGAGTATACTCATCCCGGGGAAGGTTTCGATTTGCATATCATTTTAAAATCTTTGAATAGACGGGGGTTTATAGGAAAACCAGAATGGTTTTTCCACCATCACGTCGAAACGGCTCGATAGATCTCAACTAAACTTCATATTTAGAGTATACTCCTTCCGGGGAAGGTTTCGATAAGCATATCATTTTAAAATCCTTGAATACACGGGGTGTTTATAGGAAAACCAGAATGGTTTTTCCACCATCACGTCGAAACGGCTGGATAGATCTCAACCAAACTTCGTATTTAGAGTATACTCCTTCCGGGGAAGGTTTCGATAAGCATATTTTTTTTAAATCCTTGAATACACGGGGGGTTTATAGGAAAACCAGAATGGTTTTTCCACCATCACGTCGAAACGGCTGGATAGATCTCAACCAAACTTCATATTTAGAGTATACTCCTCCCGTGGAAGGTTTCGATATGCATATCATTTTAAAATCTTTGAATACACGGATGGTTTATAGGAAAACCAGAATGGTTTTTCCACCATCACGTCGAAACGGCTGGATAGATCTCAACTAAACTTCATATTTAGAGTATACTCCTCCCGGGGAAGGTTTCGATATGCATATCATTTTAAAATCTTTGAATACACGGGGTGTTTATAGGAAAACCAGAATGGTTTTCCACCATCACGTCGAAACGGCTGGATAGATCTCAACCAAATTTCATATTTAGAGTATACTCATCCCGGGGAAGGTTTCGATTTGCATATCATTTTAAAATCTTTGAATAGACGGGGGTTTATAGGAAAACCAGAATGGTTTTTCCACCATCACGTCGAAACGGCTCGATATATCTCAACTAAACTTCATATTTAGAGTATACTCCTTCCGGGGAAGGTTTCGATATGCATATCATTTTAAAATCCTTGAATACACGGGGGGTTTATAGGAAAACCAGAATGGTTTTTCCACCATCACGTCGAAACGGCTGGATAGATCTCAACCAAACTTCATATTTAGAGTATACTCCTCCCGTGGAAGGTTTTGATATGCATATCATTATAAAATCTTTGAATACACGGGGGGTTTATAGGAAAACCAGAATGGTTTTTCCACCATCACGTCGAAACGGCTGGATAGATCTCAACTAAACTTCATATTTAGAGTATACTCATCCCGGGGAAGGTTTCAATATGCATATGATTTTAAAATCTTTGAATAGACGGGGGTTTATAGGAAAACCACAATGGTTTTCCTCCTTTTTCTCTTATACTATTGATTATCTGTACACTTCGTTTACCGTACGTGAAACGTCTCTTCATTATAAACAACTTTCGTTATGTTCATTATTTACCTTACTCTTTACATGACGGTGAAATTTACAATTTTCTGCTGGTACCATGCTCTGCATTGAGTGACCGACAGAGCGACAACGAACCTTCAGGTTACCATGGCAACGTCTCTGACTGCATGCCAGCAGGGAAGTAACGTATTGCCATTTTCCTCATCATGCTTTTAAATTCGTGGTTGTTCCTTGGGTAGAAGGCAAGAGAGGCGTCAATCGGCCTATCTGCGGGATATTGGCGGAATATCGTTGGATGTTATAACCGCCTTCGAATAGATTAAGTAATAACACCATTAGTCATCTTCTTATTATTTGTTTACCTAGGAATCAATGGACCTAAATTTCTCCTCTGTTACCGCTTTATTATATCCATGACTCACACTAGGATAATTTATTGAGGGGCATTTGATTTTCTAATACATTCACTTGGCATTTACATATTTGTCGTTATCCGGCTGTCCTCAGTTATAATCCATTTTCTATTACTTTCAACTTTCTTAACTGTATTATTTTCTTCCTTAATTACGCCGTATGTACGCGAGTGCTACAAACTACTGGATGTATTTCCACCAAGACTCATTTTTAGAATACACCTGTCCTTGATAGGTTTTAGGGCAAATATTGTTTCTAAATCCCTGAACTGACTGGGGGTTTATACGAAACCGAAACAGTGATTTTGCACTTCCACAAAATATACACAACCAAAGTTAATTTAAATCTACCTACCTTGGTAGAAATTAATTTTTAAACCTTTTTTCTCATGTGCATCATTTCGATACGAGGATTAATAAGGGAGATATCATTAACGGACCGTTTTTTTTTGTACAAGACCCATCGGACTTAACTCACGAGCGGGTGCGTGTAAAGCGTATTCCTTACAACTTGAAAACTACTGAAGACATTCGAACCAAAATTCATATTTAGCATCCACCTGTCCAAAGGTAGGTTTTAAACGTAAATAACATTTCATGTTCCGGAATGGACTGGCGGTTTATAGGGAACCGAAATGGTGATTTTACTCTTCCACAATATATACAGAACAAGACCAACCTGACTGGAAATCGACCAAACGTGATGGAATTCCACCTCTAAACCTTTTTTTCACGTGCATTTTTTCGTCAGGAGGATTAATAAGGGAGATATCATGAATGGTCAGTTTTGCAGGTTAAGTCCAGCGGACATAGCCAAAAAGGTGTTTTACATGGAGCAGATTCCTTATCTATATAAATCAAATCGTAACGACTGTGTGCCTCTACACTGACTATTTTGGCGAAATTTCCGTACAGCTTTCCGTTTAAGGGGTAATAATGACCATCTGCATAATTTTTGGTTTAGTTTCCTGAAAGTCCTAATTTTTACCCGCCTCGCCCAAAATCCAGATTGCGGCATAATCTGCCAGAAGAAAAAGAAGATAATTGAAATTTGACAAAATTATACGTTTTAGCCTGTAACGAACGGAAAACATCCAAGATCATTAAATTTTTCACTTTTTATCCCCGAAGAATATCGAAATATGCAGGCAATTTTAATGATGGTGCAGACCTTCGGAAATTCCTATCACATAACAGATTGCACAATCTCCGTTCAATTTGGAATGATCTACAACCTTGGTCTTATGACTTTTTGCCGTATGTTTATCCCTTTTACGTTTGATTTTTCTCTATAAATGGATGTTAAGTCAATTTGGAATTTTCACATGCATAATTCATACCTTCGATTACTTATATGAAATACAGAATCATCAAACTCTTCACGAAAATTGGCCCACCCAGTAGCCATATATGAGCCAAATGCTATGTATGTAGCTGTCACATAATTATCCGAAAAGTAATGTAATGTGAGATAATCTTACAAGAACGTTACCCTGTTCCACGTTTCTAACTCAATCTGACCCAAGAATAGATGACATATCATAGGACCAGCCATTTAGGCCACTAAATCCGGCGTGTCTTATGGTATAATCCTTTGTCGATATGACGTACGTTTAGTAGCAGTTAATCTGTAAATGAAGGTCTTCAATATTGTAAACACGCATATACTTTCGTATGTCGATCTATATATAATCACTGATGTCGATTTGTAGCGATCGAGAAAGGGTGGGTCTGCTATTGTAATCAGTACTCCCCACACCGACTTTGACTGGCAGTATGAAAGGGTTCCTTCTCCAACTCCTGTGTAACTGTCATTAGTAAGGAAGGTCTACAATTGTAATGAATAGTTCACTTCTCGATTTGACTTGCAGAAGGCAAGTAAGCATGCAGTTTTCTTTAAAACTCCCCTACCCGATAGTGTTTGGCAGTAGGCAAGGGTGCCAGCCATTATAAAGAAATGTCCTCATCTAAAATGTGACTGGCATTAGGCATAGTGGCCTGCTATTTTGATGGAAACTCACCAACTTGGTGTGACTGGCAGTAAGCTGGCTGGAAGTAGGAAAATGGGCCTGGCATTATAATGATAACTGCACAACTCAATTTCGAGTGATAGTAGGGTAATTGCCTGCCATTATAATAAAAACTGTAATCTGTGTGGAAGTAGGAAAGGGGGGCTGCCATGTTAACGAAAACTCCCCAAATCGATTCTGTCCGCATAGTAGGCAATGGGGCCTGCAATTATAATGTAAACTTCCCAACTCGATTGTGAATGGCAGTAGGCAAGTGAGCCTGCCCTTATATCACAAATCCATAACAAACACTTTACATTGGAAACAACGTACGGGGACCTCCCCATGCTCTTTCACGGATAACGCTAAGAGACATCCAATTTTAAAACAATCTTATTTACTGCATGTACACTATTTACTTCGATATTCGAATACAATGTAGAGTACCGTAGCGAAGCACGGGTACATTCGCTAGTATACTATAATTATGTATATTATGTCTGAAGTACCTATATTGTCTTTATACGTTCAGTGAAAAATGAAAACCTACAACCTGATTTCCAGTCAGTGACCGGGTCAGAGATGGAGGAATTGTGCCGGCTGCCGAAGCCTGTCGCACTCCTCCGGGGCAATGATTAATGACTGACAGATGAAGTGAAATGATAGTGGAGAGTTTTGCTGGAATGAAATATGACTCAGTGACAGTGAAACCCGATGGAAAACCTGTCCTGCCTCCGCTTTGTCCAGCACAAATGTGTGTGTAACTTTGTAATAGATAAGCCCACCATGGGAAAATCGGTGTATGGACACTGTGAAGTGGGATCACCCTAGGGGTTATCTGAACTACGGAACTCAGAAGTGAGAAGCTGACGCGCTGCCGCCTGAGCCACGGAGGCTGCTTATACGTTCAGTCACCATGCTGATGAAGGTGCAACGTCTCACCTCTACCACCTCGAGGGCAGTGTCTTGGAGCTTCAGACTCTGGGTCTGGTGATAGAACTGGGGAGGATGACCAGTACCTCACCCAGGCGGCCTAACCTGCTTTGCTGAACAGGGGCCTTGCGGGGGGGGGGGGATGGGAAGATACGAAGGGATAGACAAGGAAGAGGGAAGGAAGCCCCCGTGGCCTTAAGTTAGGTACCATCCCGGCATTTGTCTGGAGGAAAAGTGGGAAACCACGGAAAATCCCTTCGAGGATGGCTGAGGTGGGAATCGAACCCACCTCTACTCAGTTGACCTCCCGAGGCTGAGTGGACCCCGTTCCAGCCCTCGTACCACTTTTCAAATTTCGTGGCAGAGCCGGGAATCTAACCCGGTCCTCCAGGGATGGCAGCTAATCACACTAACCTCTACACCACAGAGGCGGACCCATTGCTTTCCTGTTTCAAATAATCGCTCCAGGAAGCCCTATTTGTTATTTGGGCGTAAGTCTGATTTGCTCCGATTACTGAGAGTGCGACTTGACGGAGGCTAGAGATGGCCAGGGGACAGGGTGCGATTGGCTTGAAGATCCTGCGCTACAATGTAATGGCAGAATTAACCTAAACATGTAATTGTGCCGGCGGGAATTTGAAGGGGAATGTTTCAGCAATTCTTAAAGTCTAATTTGTAATCTTTCCTTTTTGGGCCGAAATGTAGGACTTTCTGCGCAGTCTTCGGACTCTATATTCCCTACTGGGAGAACATTTAATATAAGCGGCACGAGTGGTGACCCCCAGACCTCTCCCCTTCAACGTGGTGCTGGGTGACTAAGGTTCTCAACCTCTAAATTTTCAAATTCTTCTCTCGGCTTTTAAATTTCCCCTTTTAGTCACTCTTTTTAGTATAGAATTAGCCCCTCCATCTTGCGGCCTTAAGCTCAATTAGGTTCTTGTCTCTTCCCGAAAGTTCGTTAAGGAGTGCTGGTCTTTCGCCTCCTGGCCTTTTGCTTTGGGTCTGTTTTGTGTAACCTTTTTTTTCCCCTCTTAAGGCCTTGTAGAATGGGTAATTATGCCTATGTATATTCTTTGTGATTTTTCGGGTAACCGTGTCTACGTTTTGGTTCCCTTAGGGAGCAGTACTTAAAGGTGATTGTGTAACTTTTTAATAGATAACTCCACCATGGGGTAATCGGTGTATGAACACTATGAAGTGGGATCACCCTAGGGGTTATCTGAGTGTAACTGAGATTGTAAACAGCAACTGATTGCTTGACTAAGGCTGGCCTCTATTGTATCTGGAAGCTGAGATTCCTATAATATTGTACCTGTTCGGAGCAACTATGCTCCTTCATAACATTGTACCTGTAAGGGGCAATTATGCTCCTTTCATATGTAAGTTAACGACTGGGAGTTCTCCCAATTAATTTTGTACCAGATTAAGGACTTCTAAGTCCAATGCCTTGTTTCAGCTGACGAGTTCGTTGTTAATGTAAATATCCTCGAGTTGTATTTCAACTGTTCCTTGTTACGCCATTCAATTACTTCCTCTGAATTTTAAGAGAGGAAAGAAATACAGTTTCGAAATTTATTAAAGTAAAATTTGCTCTAAGTAATTCTCTGTCCAGCCATTCAACCCTGGCGCTTCATATTCCTCTGTGAACCACGGAATAGCGTTAAAAATTATTATTATTATTATTATTATTATTATTATTATTATTATTATTAGGCCTATTATTATTATTATTATTATTATTATTATTATTATTATTATTATTATTATTATTATTATTATTATTATTATTACTAACTTTCAGGACGTCATCATGGGTAAAAAAACGGACGACAGATGGAAGTAATTTTACTATGGAAATGTTTGATAAGACCTAAGAAATGGAGAGAGTCAACGATCCAAGGCAAAATAATAAAAAAATGAGTTAAAGAAGCTACCCTCTGAAAAAGGCTTAAAGGAGTCAGTAATGTATTTTGGCTCCAGCTGGGCTGAGTGGCTCAGACGGTTGAGGCGCTAACCTTCTGACCCCCAACATGGCAGGTTCGATCCTGGCTAAGTCCGGTGATATTTGAAGTTGCACAAATACGTCAGTCTCGTGTCGGTAGATTTACTGGCACGTAAAAGAATTCCTGCGGGACTAAATTCCGGCACCTCGGCTTCTCTGAAGACCGTAAAATTAGTTAGTGGGACATAAAGAAAATAACATTTTAGGCTCCAAAATACTTGACATACTGTAAATAGTAAGGTGGGAAAAATACATTTCATTATTCTTGCAGGTACGTTTCCGAAATCATTAGGCCGATTAAATAAAGTATTTAAAGAATCCATGGAATGTGAACTGGCAAAATATATAAAAACATTGGATTCAAGATTTCATGGAATAACAAGAAACCCTCGTGATTTCACAAGTTTGAACAGACTTCAACATCCTTACAATGAAGAAAGAAAGCAAGCAGGCAGGGATTGGGCAGTGTGCTGTGTTAAGAGATAGGACCTCTTTCTTCGTATCCCCGAACAGTGTAGGTTTGGCAGAGCTATGGGGTTTAACAGAGTTCAGGTAAGTAGATTCTTCTCCCCCAAAACCGTAAAAGTAGTTAGCGGGATATAAAGCCAATAACATTATTTAGTAGATTCTTTGATAATTTGAAGGACTCCTTCGAGAGATTCCGGTCTCAACCTCATCGAATAAGACAAGACAGAAGTTTCTACTGTCACAGATAAGTAACTTAAGGTCATTTGCAAAAATTGGCACGAAGAGTGTTCGGGGAGAGACGTCAGGTAATTTCAGCTATTGTCTGCATAAGTCGGCTGGCAATTACCAGTGTGTCTTATCTTCCTTAGAAAACACATGAAATTGGAACTTTCGAGGGTGCATCCACAGACACCCATGATTTCTGAATCTGGCCATATGGACACAGAGCTTTTCTTTCGGTGGTTCATTAATAACGTAAAGCCTTCTGTCAATGACCCTATTCCCCTCATTGTGGACAATCATATGTCCCATTGTTCTCTCCCAGTTATAGTTTTCTGTATATAGAATCACGTCTCTACCACATGGTGCAACAACTAGATGGAGCCCTTCAAGAAAATCTACGCTGTAGAAGTGAAAAAATGGTTGTGTTCTCATCCAGGGGGAGCTACCACTCAAATGCAGGTATCTGAGCAATTTAAAGCGGCGTACACGACAGTAGCAAACACTGAAAAGTTCGAGCACTCATTTTCTGTTAAGAGTATCTACCTATTCAACCCTAATGTTTTCTCGGGGAAGATTTTAATCCCTCAGAGGTCTTGCATGTTAGAATACCTCAATAGGCCTTCAAAAAAGACTCGGTAGAAACAGAAGCTATGAAAGTGGCCTCAGAGGTGAAAAGAGCTAAAAGGACGATCGAGGAAACAGCAAACGATAGTGGAAGTGTCAGGATCATTGTTCTTCACCCACTGTGGAAGTACAATTAAAAAAAACTCACACCAGAGAGCATGGAAAAAGGTCTGAAAATCTACGAAATTCTCCATACAAAAATGCACTCGTGGAGAAACAATAACAAAGATTAAGAGCTTCGTAGGAAGGGACAGAGAGCAAACTCTAAGTCTGAGAAATACGAGGGAGAAAAAATACTTGCGAGGAGCACGACTAAGGTGAAAACTTACCTTCATCACGTCCAGAGCCTTCAACCTGAACTTCAAAGGTGGCCGAAAATGAGGAATGTATCTGTTCAGATTGCGGTGAAGTGCAGGATGATGTCTAAGTGCAGTGCAATGAGTGTTCTGAGTTTTGGCACAAACTCTATTGCTCTTTCGAGGGCAAAGGCGTTTTTGTTCTTGACTATAGCTAGTTGTGTCCAGACATCGTAGCTGTTTTCAGACATTTATTTCCTCACTGTGTGTATTTGAAACATGTTTTAATTTTAGTTTCGTAAATGGACAGTATAATTTTTATTTACAGGAACAGTCATAAGTCAAATATTTGATATGGGTAGACTTGGCCTCCGTAATGTGTACTCTTACCCACACAGGATGGCCAAAATTATTTTTAAAAATTAATATATATTTATAAGTGAGCGTTCATGAAGTATAACTACTAATTAAAGTTGTTGGTTTCTTTACCCTTAAAATGTTCGTGTACAAAGTCTCTCAAGGGAAGGAAGGACATTACTATCGATATGATGACACCCACAGGATCTCTAGTTTTACGCGGAATCCGAACCACAGGAATGTTATTTTCCTTTCCAAAATTCCAAATGCGTCTGCCCGGGACATAAACCACGGCCAACTTGTTAAGAAGCCAGTGAAATGATGATGATGATGATGATGATGATGATGATGATGATGATGATGATGATGATGATGCTTGTTGTTTAAAGGGGCCTAACATCGAGGTCATCGGCCTAAAGCCAGTGAAAGAGCTACTCGACTATCATGCCCCTATAATGAGATTTCTGTTGTTTTTTAGTGGTTTATCGTCGCACAAACACATGGGAGATATTTGCAGTGGAAAGGTGGGAAGGGCTAAGACTGGGAAGTAGCAGCCGTGGCCTTAATTAAGGCACAGCTCCAGCATTTGCCTGGAGTCAAAATGAGTACCACGAAAAAACTCAGGGTTGATGACAGCAGGATTCGACCCGCTACCTCCCGAATGCAAGTTTACAGCTATGCGACGCAAAACAGGCGGACCTTCGTTTTAGATTTTACTATAAATCCTAAAGATTAGGTTCAACCAGTACACGCAATACTTCATGGACAGACGATGTTCTTCTTCTTCTTCTTGAAAGTTGCTTTACGTCGCATCAACACAGATATGTCTTATGGCTACGATGGGACAGGAAAGAGCTAGGAGTGGGAAGGAAGCGGCTGTGGTCTTAATTAAGGTACAGCCCCGGCATTTGCCTTGTGTGAAAATGGGAAACCACGGAAAACCATCTTCAGGGCTGCCGACAGTGGGGTTCGAACCCACTATCTCCCGAATACTGGATACTGGCCACATTTAAACGACTGCAGCTATCGATCTCGGTCGGAGAAGATGTTGTTGTTGTTAATGAGTCATCAGTCCATAGACTGGTTTGATGCAGCTCTCCATGCCACCCTATCACGTACTAACCTTTTCATTTCTACGTAACTATTGCATCCTACATTTGCTCTAATCTGCTTGTCATATTCATACGTTGGTATGCCCCGACCGTTCTTACCGCCTACACTTGCTTCAAGAACCAACTGAACAAGTCCTGGGTGTCTTAAGATGTGTCCTATCATTCTATCCCTTCTTCTGGTCAGATTTAGCCAAATCGATCTCCTCTCATCAATTCGATTCAGTATCTCTTCATTCGTGATTCGATCTATCCATCTCACCTTCAGCATTCTTCTGTAACACTACATTTCAAAGTCGATATACTATATAAACCTACAGTAGGTTTTTCTGAAACCTCCTGTGGGCGGGGGACGCAGATGAAGAAATATACCCACAGCATCCCGTGCCTGTCGTAAGAGGCGACTAAAAGGGGCGACCAAGGAATGATGGAATTCGAACCATGAGATTACTCGTGATTAGTACCATTACACAAGGAACAACATGGGTCGATGTTACTCGTAATTAGTACCGAAGAACACTATGGGTTTGGACGTTGCGTGTGACTACTACCATCGCGTGCATCCCACCGAGGCGGGGGAGTGGGCACGCTCTTCTACACACATTAATGTCAATGCGTGAGAAAGAGCCGTGCGCTGCGCTAAATTGTGTTGCTTCCCTGTATTCAGAACGGGGCTGCGTTATCTATGAGTAGTACCACTATATGAGGAACACCATAGGTCTACGTTGCCTGTCATTAGTACCACTACGTAAGGAACACCATGGTTTGAACATTGTCCGTGGTTAGTACCACCATGTGAGGAACACCATGGGTCTGCATTGCCTGATTGTAGTACCATCATGTGAGGAACACCATGGGTCTGTGTTGCCTGTGGGTGGTACCATAATGAGTGATAGACCGTAGGGTTTATATTGCCTATGATTAGTACCACTATGTGAGAAAAGCAATCAGTATGGGTAGCCTGTGATAAGTACCATTCTGTGAGGATATGAAATATGAAATCATGCATAACAGGCTTAACTTTCACAAAGTCTGTTCGAGATGGGTTCCAAAACAGCTCAATGAAGAGCAGAAGCGCAATAGTGTGAGAATCTGTCAGCACCTACTGGACCGTCATGCTAATGAAGGCGAAACGTTTCTGAAACCGATCATCACTGGAGATGAAACATGGGTTCACCACTTCGAACCAGAGAGCAAACGTCAGAGCATGGAATGGAAGCATTCCGGATCCCCAGTCAAAGAGGAATTCAAGAGTCAACCTTCTGCAGGAAAAGATATGCTCACAGTGTTTTGGAACTCTCACGGACCAATCCTGGAACGTTACCAGGGAAAGGGAGAATCAGCAAACATTACAGTGATATGCTGGTAAACAAGCTGAAACCTGCAATTCGCAACAAACGCGGAGGTCGATTGTTGGATGGAGTTCTTTTGTTGCATGACAATGCGCGTCCACATACCACCGCCCATACCGCTCAAACCCTTCAGATGCTGCCTTTCGAGGTGTTCCGATCTCGCCCCTTCGGATTACCATCTGTTTGGTCCACTTAAAATGCTCTAAGAAGCCGTCAATTCAGCTCCGATCAACAGGTGAAGGAAGCGGTGCATACGAGGCTTGCTGTGCAACCAAAAACCTTTCTTGCAGAGGGTATCAGAAATTATGTGAAACGGTGGCCAATGTGCATTGAAGAGCAGGGAGACTATGTTGAAAAATGATATCAATAAAAAGTGTGTACTTTTTTGCAATAAATTATAAGAATTGATTGTCGATACTTACTGACTTGCCCTCGTACCAGTGTCCTTATAAAGACTCTCAGGTATGCGCACACAAGCACCCTCATTATGTTCTATCATCATTTTGTAACCCTCCCTTCCCCCTCCCCCCATCTGTTTATCCTGGCTACGCTACTGACTTTTATAGTATCACCCTCAAGTAACTAGGATAGAAATTAAATAAATATGCAAATAAATATTTGAATGTGAAAATAATAATACAGAGCACATGAGCTAAAGTTTGAAATTACTTCGCAATGAATAACGCAAAATACAAGCGTTCAGTAGTGCGCATGCGTGAGAATGTGATCGCTTACAACCAATCAGTAACCAGAAGCAAATCTTGGATTTCTGGTCTGTTGATAAATGTAGGGCCAAGGGTGGGCTAGTGTTTAGGAAGACATCGATGGCAGCGGTCCGCAGAGCCCAGAGGGGAAAACGGAGACGTTATCCTAGCTGTCTAAAATACAAGGAGGATTCTATATCGGATTGTTTAAAACGTATTTGAACCCTGCCGTGCGGGTTGCCTACCTTACAGGCGCTACTCCCAATTTCGATTCAACCCTTGAACAACTTCCCTTACTCATATCGTATTCCTTCTGAACCACTTCTTGGACATTGTCGTTTTTCAGAATTCCATAGTTCATATTTTCTCATCCGCTATATTTCTTGTTTGAGTTCTTGCATGTATTATGTTTTTCATCCCGTAATTTTTCGTGCTGACGACACTACTTAGTGATGTCTAAACGTTTTCCGTTATCAGACTCTATTGTAGATTTTATGATTTTATTTCACTACTTCCATAATCGTATGTCCATATAGTAATTATTCTCACCGTGTAAACTTCAGATACCGTAAGTAAGGTATTCGTTTGTGAACATAGAAATAAATCACGTTAAGGGAAAAAGAATCCCCATTACCTGCTCATGTATGTGTGTGTATGTTAAAATATTCAATAAGTGCTCGCAATGATTTAGGAGGTTTAACATGTAGGTCTAAGCATCACGAAAACCTATATTAAATATGGAATTTTTCGGATGCGATGAGGTAAGAACAGGTCTATGAGTTATTATCCTTAAAGGATTGGCTAAAATCTATTGATGTACATGTGAGGTAGTGGTCAGTAGTTAACTTCCAAAGAATCAAGGATTAGCTGAAGGTTGTTGATGAGGTGATCCACAGGCTTTGGCGTATTGACAACATCCACACTCTCTTCTACACATTTCATCCCCATACCGGAACACTAGGATCTAATTATGGCTTCTGATTGGCAGCCCTAAAATTATCACGCTTCCGCATTGCTAGGAAGGTATTTCGGTATTATTCACAGTGAATTAATACAATTATTACATATCCTCCACCCCTCCCCAACCCCCACCCCCACCTCGATTCCAGCAATCAGCGCTCGATTCAGTGACCGGTCGCCATAGACAGAAGAGTGACGGGTTGCCTCCTGTACATCTTACATTCACCTCCACATTTCTATTCACCTCATTCAACCCTGACGTGCCACTTCATTCCGGTATTCATCGTCTAACACACACAGGGATCCTCTCTTCCAACATTGATCGTCTAGAGCACACAGTTAAGAATACTATACTGTATTTGTTACCGCACAATCCCGTCATTTCTCATCACATTAAAGACCACTTTGTACTCTATGTGTTAAAATGAAAATTGTTCTTTTACCTTGCAATTTCCTCCCAGAGATCCGTGTTCTAGTCCGGCATATTTATTTTCACGTAACAATGTGCTAGTTTTATTCGGTATAAATTATATTGAAAATGTTTTTCTGATAGGTCTACGTTGTCAATTCGTTTAACAGTTCCGTGTTTTCCAATATTGTTCCAAAGTCTCCCGAGTTCTTTTCAGGTATTTGTGTTTCTTCTTTATTAGAATAGAAATTTAAAATAATGATCATATTTTCGTTATGTTCTTTTTTTGCTGTCTATGTCCCATCAATACCAGCGTGAAAAGACACTTTGTGGCGTGTCCTAAGCTTCAGTTGTGAAATAACATCCATCCACTCTCTTTCCGTCCTTATGTACTCCGGAATGAACTAAAATGAACAAACACTATAAGAAACCGTTTTTCTAATATAAATTATTATTTCAACTCTAATGTACCACGGCCCGAATTTTCTTAAGCAAATATTTAGTGTACATAACACCAAACCCTCATGACAGTGGCGCCTTGCTATCAAAATCCTGGTATTGTGATCTACTCTTAAACGTAGGTAAGTCTGTAAGGAAGGCAGCATAGATCATAAAAAGTAAATAAGAGGATTTGGATCTGAACGTAGCGGTTGCACTGTGAATTTTACCTACGGCTAGACTTAAGAAATATTAGGAGAGAGAAACTGAAGCATTTGCACCATACCAGCTAAGTATTACTACTTAAGAGGAATTTCTACAGTATCATGCTCGTATATCCACGGTCGAGTAAATGCGATAAAAACTAAATAACTAAGTAAATAACTCATTGAATACGACGATAATAATACAGAGCATATGAGCTACAAGTCCGCCTCTGTGGTGTAGTGGTTAGTGTGATTAGCTGCCACCCCCGGAGGTCCGGGTTCGATTCCCGGCTCTGCCACGAAATTTGAAAAGTGGTACGAGGGCTGGAACGGGGTCCACTCAGCCTCGGGAGGTCAACTGAGTAGAGGTGGGTTCGATTCCCACCTCAGCCATCCTGGAAGTGGTTTTCCGTGGTTTCCCACTTCTCCTCCAGGCGAATGCCGGGATGGTACCTAACTTAAGGCCACGGCCGCTTCCTTCCCTCCTCCTTGCCTATCCCTTCCAATCTTCCCATCCCTCCACAAGGCCCCTGTTCAGCATAGCAGGTGAGGCCGCCTGGGCGAGGTACTGGTCATACTCCCCAGTTGTATCCCCGACCAAGAGTCTGAAGCTCCGGGACACTGCCCTTGAGGCGGTAGAGGTGGGATCCCTCGCTAAGTCCGAAGGAAAAGCCGAACCTGGAGGGTAAACAGATGATGATGATGATGATATGAGCTACAGTTTTAAATTACTTCGCAATGAATAAAGGAAAGTACAAGTGTACAGTAGTGCGCTTGCGTGAGCATGTGACCGCTAAACTCTAACCAGAACCAAATCTTGGATTTTTGGTCTGTTGAGAAATGTAGTATCAAGGTTGGGCTGATAGTTGGGAACACGTCGACGGCTGCGGCCAGCCAACCCTAGAGGGGAAACCGGAACCATTATACCTGCTATCTAAAATACAGGGAGGATTGTATGTCGGTTTGTTTAACCCTTATACGCTCAGCGAGCCGATCTATCGGCTCGGGTGGTATTGCTTAAAACACTCAGCGTGCCGATCTATCGGCTTTGTGTTCGGACGGCTGTATAAGTATCTTAATGGACCCCCAGATATCAGGAAAATACATTAATAGTAGCTTTTGGATTTAGTTTACACTTTTCTCGAGAGATACAGACACTAAGCTCACCTGTTTGGAACAAATGAAGTTATCAAACCGCGTATGTTCACCGCATGACGAGTTGAAGTGTGCTGCTTGCGAATACAGTCTCATTTAAGCTTCAAAATACGTGTTTTCCTTCGTTTTATTGTTTCCATTTTAATAATAGATTATTGTTAATTATATTTTGTTTATATTCTACATTTATCAGTGTTCTCAAGTGAATTTTAGTTTAACATTTCGTGTTATTAGATTTTCGTGCCACGAGTAGGCCTAATTTTTTTACATGGCTGGGCCAAGTTCTAGACTAAATAATTCCGATGTTTTGGATTATTTAGATGCTTTAGACGATAACGGTGACGTTATAGCCGATATTGATTCGTATTTCAGTCCGACTCATTGGCTGAATGATCAGCGTTGAGGTATTCGGTTCAGAGGGCCCGGGTTTGATTCGCGGCCAGGTCGGGAATTTTAATCGCCATTGATTAATTCTTCTGACCCGTGTGTTTGTGTTTGTTCCAACACTTTCTTCTTCATATTCAGACAACACACTACACTACAAACTACCACGGTAACACGCGATAGTGATTACTTCCCCCCATATAGGGTTGGCGTCAGCAAGGGCATCCGGCCATAAACCACCAGCCAAATCCACATGTGCGACACAGTTCGCACCCGCGACCCCACAGGTGTGGGAAAAGCTGTAGATAAAGAAGAAGTGATTCGGATTTTACAGGTACTGATGATAGGAGAATGTTTTCCAAAACACAAATGCTGACTCCGGAAGGTACGTGTACAGTTCTTTACGTCAGGTGCTATAACTCATGACTAAATAAGAATACAAAAAACAAAATTATATCATGTTATACAGAATTAAATGCTCTTATTTTCAGAATGACTGAACAACAATATCACTAAAGAACATATTACTTTTTTAGTATTTAAAAACAGATTTTTATTTTTTGTAATATATTTTCAAATTTCAAAATTTATTTTGAAGTAAAATATGCCATGAACAATTTTGGGATATTTGTTTCCTAAAACGATATTAAATAGTGTACTACTGTAATTTTTTTCAATTTTGTAACTGGGGATTTCTTTATACGGCAATTTTTTTACATTTTAACATGCATAATCATGAAAAATGGCCTGAGTGTTTTGGGCTTGACCGGTGAAAATAGCCTGAGAGCAAAAGGGTTAAAAGTAGATCGTTGGCTCCTGCTGTGCGGGTTGCCTATCTCACAGGCGCTAGCCCCATTGTCAAATCAATCCTTGAACAACTTCCCTTACTCATACACTATTTCTTCTGAACAATTTCCTTGACATTGTCGTTTTTCATAATTCCTTAGTTTATATTTTCTTATCGGTCATATTTCGGATACTTGCTTCTACGTTTCTGAAGCTATCCATGTCGCCACCATGACACCTTCTACTCAGCTGTTCCTATTGGCTGCTCTGCACCTCCCACTTCCTGGGTACTCTATAACTGAAAGTTATATTCATTTACTATTCAGTAAAAATTCTCCGCTCCTACTGTGTTTCGAACTCCTGTGCTCAGCATCCACACTCCACTGCGTTACCCCAAGACCATACATCACTGTTCGATGTTGTTGTAGTGATACTGGGTAATGAAGTTCTAAAGTGAAGGGAGCTAAAAAGATTCATTCACTCAAGTACCATGAATTTGATTTAGTAGACGCAATGTACCTCTGTGGCGTAGTGGTTAGTGTGATTAGCTCTCGCCCCAGGAGGCCCGGGTTCGATTCCCGGCTCTGCCACGAAATTTGAAAAATTGAACGGGGTCCACTCAGCCTCGGGAGGTCAGCCGAGTAAAGGGGGTTCGATTCCCTCCTCAAACATCCTTGAAGTGGTTTTCCGTGGTTTCCCACTTCTCCTCCAGGTAAATGCCGGGATGGCACCTAACTTAAGGCCACGGCCGCTTACTTCCCTCTTCCTTGTCTATCCCTTCCAATCCTCCCATTCCCACCACAAGGCCCCTGTTGAGCATAGCGGGTGAGGCCACCTGGGCGAGGTATTGGTCCTCCACCCCAGTTGTATACCCCGATCCAAAGTCTCACGCTCCAGGACACTGCCCTTGAGGCGGTAGAGGTGGGATCTCTCTCTGAGTCCGAGCAAAAACCAACCCTGGAGTGTAAACGTATTAAGAAAGAAGAGGAAAGAAAATGTAGTAAAAATATATACGTAATGAATGTATTGATTTAAATAAGAATGAGTTATTTACTATTCAGAAAAATTTCCGCCGTGCTGGGATTCAAACTCCAGCTTTTAAGGGCAGAAGTACGTGAATAGAACGGAAATTTCGAAAAAATATTTTGCTCTTAATTTGAAAAGCATGCCTACCTGAACAAGAATATGTATGATTTATATGCATTTTTATTTGATTTCACAAATAAATTAAGAATAATGTGAAGCCTTGGTTTTGCCACGCCCCACTTTTCAAACTCCACTATTGACATACTTAGTCAATCAATCATAATATTTTACTAATTGCACGAGGATCTTGTGAGATGGCTCATTTCAGAAGTTGGTACTTCCCGCGTGTCGTGAACAAAAGACTGCTCACGGACGCAGTGAAAGAAACGTGTTTGTTTTTGTTATTACATGAGGTAAACATACTCCGAAAGTTGTGAATTGTAGCTCTTAGAACGTCTTTCGTAGAATGGGTGGTATTTAAAATATGTAAATATGCCACGAATTAAGATTTTCCATAGGAAACAACACCATGAAGGCAACAGATACACGAAAAATACACTGAATGTTAGTTCGAGTCCAGCGTAAGACAATAATTCATCTTCTAACCCCACAAATACAATAGACAAACATCCAGAAGGTGCGGATTCATGGTGTGGCTTTCAGAAAGAAAAGGCAGGAGGTCCTAATTACCACCATAAGAACTCACTTCCATTGGGTGTTTCGAATGCCATAAAACCTGTGTATAAGGGACTTAGTGATGACACTCTGTTATCTAAGTGTTTACATGGCGGCACACAGAATGTCAATGAAAGTTTTAATCACCGTATCTGGCAACGCATTCCAAAAACTGAATTTGTGGGCTTTAGAACCCTTCAAAAAGGTGTATTGGATGCAGTGATATGCTTCAATGAGGGCATGATGTCAAGAAAGCATGTTCTTGAAGACATGGGTATTAAGCCTGGGGCAAACATGTTGAAGGCGATGAGGGGCTTTGACAGTAACCGTGTGAAAAAATCACAAAAAGCAAGTGCAGAATCCACTGAGGAAGGTAAATTTCAAAAAAGAAACAGAAAAGGGAAGAGAGAAGATGAGGAAAGCCAGCAGCAAGAAGAACATGGTTCTGGAATGTTCTGAGACAGGTGTGAGTGAAGCACAAACTTTGACTGCAGTTTCCCGAAAACTCTTTTTTTCACATTTAGGTACACATTGCTCCTAAACTATTCTACCTAGAGATATGGAATTTTGCACACTCATGTATGACTGTACTGCGATACTAAAACCCTAGAACTTTTAATGTTGCTTCTAAATTGTGTTTTTATAAACCTTTCTTGGTTGCTAAAAGTTAAAATGTTTTAAAATTAAATTTTAATTTATAACTGAAGACATAAATATTTATCTAATGTTGAAATTCTAGAGTTTCAAGACTTTCATGCATCTATGAATGTGTGGTGATAATTAGGAAGCAGTGGTACCAATACTTCAGTAGTGATGTGTACCAACATGACTACATGTTTCAATAATACCTTGAAAAATTTCTCATATTCAAAAAATTCCTTACAAGAAACTAGAAGTCTAAATACTATAAATTGCAATCCATTAGAATCAGAAGGGCTTTGACATGGTAAAAATGTGCATTTCTATCTTTCATATTATAATAGATATTGTGAGAAATGTTATGGTAATTTTCAGCATTATTTCAGTGGGCGCTCACGTACTTCTGCCCTTAACAATCATAATACAGTGCGTTACTCCGAGACCCACATAACTGTCGAACGTTAGAATAGAGATACTGGGTAATGAAGTTCAAAAGAGGAGGGAGCTAAAATATCCATTCGCGCTGATAAGTGGAAGTATAAGGGCGATCAAGTTGTTGGGAACACGTCGAAGGCAACTGGTGCTCGATCCCAGCTGTCTTAATAGAGAGAGGACTTTCGCCGGTTTATCCAAATTACGTGGTTGACTCCTACTGAGGGGGTTGCATACCTCACGGGCGAATGTTTCACTTTCAGTGCAGCCCTTGAACGCAGTCCTTTACTCATATCGGATTTCTTCCTAACCACTTCCAGAACTACCCTTCTTCAGACTTGTTTCTTCGTTTTCTCACATCCACCATATTTCAGACATGCGTTTCCAAGTTTCTCCAGTCCTGCATATCGACGGTATGACATAATCTATTCTTCCCTTGTATCTAGCTTTCTATTGCCTGCTCTGCTTCACTCACTTCCTCGACACTCTCTTACTAAAGGCTATTTCCATTTAATATTCAGTAAAAACTCTCCGCCTCACTAGGATTCGAACTTCAGCAATCAGTACCTGCACTCCAGCGCGTTTCCCCGAGACTGCTCACAAATGCAGCACAGTGGCATGAAGATCTTGGGTGATGAAATGCCAAAGAGAGTGGACCTAGTAAGAACCATTCACACAAGTGCAACGAATTTGTTTTGTTTTGTTTTGTTTTTTGCTATTTGTTTTACGTTGCACCGACACATATAGGTCTTATGGCGACGATGGGACAGGAAAGGACAAGGAATGGGAAGGAAGTGGCGTGGCCTTAATTAAAGTACAGCCCCAGCATTTGCCTGGTGTGAAAATGGGAAACCACGGAAAAGCATCTTCAGGGCTGCCGACAGTGGGATTCGAACCCACTATCTCCCGCATGCGAGCTCACTGCTGCACGCCGAATTTGGTTTAGTGGGTACACTACTGAAATAATATGTTGAACTGAATAAGATCGAACGATTTCCAATATTTAAAAAATATTTTTGCAACTTCTAATTCGCTATCAGGATTTAATAAACTACAAGTACTGTTCCAAAAGTAAATGGCATAACAGAAAATGACGGGTATAATAGGCAGTCCATGCTAATTAAGAACTCTTGTACAGTCTACAAAATAATTTAATATTAGGATAATAATAATAATGGGAGCAGTAATATAGAATACTTAAAAGTACAACACAGCACGTCATTGACCTAATCGGAACGTGGGGCGTGGCGTGGCGTGGCGGAAGTCAATGGACTGGCTAGCCAGCTGGACTCGCACCAGTGACAGACCAACAGTTTTCCAACACCTGACATTCTATGTTAGAGTGGAAAGGAAAGAGGACTTCATTAAGGTAAGTTCCAGATTTCAAGTTCCTAAGTATTTAAACAGAATAAACACACATGTTTATACATTTCTAAATATTTGTGTGTGATATTATAGAATCTGATGATGTTTCCGGTTGTGACTTCGTGTGAAGCACGCGAGTGATATCTTCCTCTATACTAAGACTTCACGTGTTACATGAACAGGATTTCGTGAATATGTGTTCTTAGTATAAACATAGCACCTTGACTCTCAAAATATGTTCGCTAACATAATTCCCAGTGCGATTGAACGCACGTGTGTTCGTATCTATCTATTCGGTAGGTTTTGAATAAAGTTGAGTAGGTATATAAACCTAAAACACAAACTGTGTAAGTTATTTTGTGCTCAGTTTTCCTTCATCCTGTTCAATTCCCATTAAAGTTGTAGGTTCGTGGTTGGCAGAATTGCTTATGCAAGTTAAGTGTGACAATGTTAGTATATATAGGTAATTTATGCGTTACGAAATAATTACCAGTAACAATTTTTTATTAATTTGTATTCCACAACGCGTTTCAGAGCTTGTACTCTATCGTCAGGTAGTGAAATTGTGACATGTAATTGTTGCTCTATTTAATACACAGTTCTTTTCAAAGAATATACTATTTTATTGAAGACTAGGGGTATGTGCATTATGAATTTATTACACCTATGTTGAGTCAACTATAGGTGTGTGTAATCTCAGAAATATTCAGTTGCTACTGAAGCTTCATTTTTCTTTCTTTCTTTCTTAATCTGCTTAACCTCCAGGTCGGTTTTTCCCTCGGACTCAGCGAGGGACCCCACCTCTACCGCCTCAAGAGCAGTGTCCCGGAGCTTCAGACTCTGGGCCGGGGGATACAACTGGGGAGGATGACCAGTACCTCGCCCAGGCGGCCTCACCTGCTATGCTGAACAGGGGCCTTGCTGGGGGATGGGAAGATTGGAAGGGATAGACAAGGAAGAGGGAAGGAAGCTTCCGTGGCCTTAAGTCAGGTAGCATCCCGGCATTTGCCTGGAGGAGAAGTGGGGAAACCACGGAAAACCACTTCCAGGATGGCTGAGGTGGGACTCGTACCCACCTCTACTCAGTTGACCTCCCGATGTTGAGTGGACCCCGTTCCAGCCCTCGTACCACTTTTCAAATTTCGTGGCAGAGCCGGGAATCGAACCCGGGCCTCCGGGGGTGGCAGCTAATCACACTAACCACTACACCACAGAGGCGGACAGCTTCATTTTTAAATATTCATTTTCAATTTTATCATTATCTGTTAAGGATCTATTAACAGATGCCTATAAATTTCTAGAGTTTGTAAAATGTTCATTCTTATCTCTTTCGGACGTATTTGTAAAAAAGTAAGAGAATTTTGTATATTTGATGCAACAACTGCTGATTTTTCATGATTATGTAAATAAAATAAAATTCATATTATTATTATTATTATTATTATTATTATTATTATTATTATTATTATTATTATTATATAAGCACTTTCAAAATTCGTAAGACTCAGGGGTGTAGCCAAGGGGTGAGGAGTTACTGGGGTAAGAAATCCTCCCTTCTTGGAATTTTACAAAGGAAAATAAACTGAAACTGACAATAAGCAAGTGAAAGTCGACTCAAAGTGTTGGTTCTTTTGAGCATTCACAGAGACATAACTGTAAAACCAACAGGTCTCTTGAATTTATTTTCTAAGAAACCTCAAAAGTTCGATTTTAGATTGTAAATTGAACATACCATTAGCTGTAAAACTGTTGAACTTGATAACATTGTTCTCGTTTTGTAAGATCTTGTAGTGTACTGCAGTCTGAATATCAACTTGTATCAGTGTCATTATAAACGCACTCATGCATGCGCACACCACACACTGACAAGCATATTCATTATGTTCTATCATTTTGTAACCAAAATCTCCCCCCCCTCCCCCTCTCGGTCGACCGGCCTACGCTACTGGATGATACATTTTGAAATTTTAATTATCGTGTCATTTCGTTGCACTTCGTATCATTAGGGGTCCATGGCGTAGCTGCTAGACACCTTTAAACAACAAACATCATCATCAGACTATTTTAAACACCTTACACAGATCTCAAAAATCACTGCATAATAATAATAATTATTATTATGAATTTTCAGATCAAGCACATAACTATAATTTCATTAGTATCTCACCTTCTTGTGACAGTACACGTAAAATATTGGCACATAGATGAGGTAACATATTGTTCCCACGTAGTAGACCGTAACAAGCAATGGCTCATCCTCACTTATATATGCAAATCTGAGGTAGGTGCTGTATCTGTAAAACAAAAGAACACAAGTTCTCAAAGTTATATAGTCCATTCTTATATTCAGTACAGTAAGAGTTTTATCAGTAATGTATGTCCAGCCCTTGTCCCACTTCTCTACGGGGCCGGGTATGAAGTGCGAGTCAACCTCATCAGAGGAGCTGATGAGATGAAATGAACGACGTGATATATGATAGTAGGAAAGGAGAGGGTAAAACCCGGTTCCGGCACATAGCCTACTCCTGTCGAATAGAACCAATGGGTCTGCTCAGGGAATTACGTCCCAATCCGACGGACGAATCTCCATCAACAGTGGCATATTCACTCACGCCATATGAGCACTTCGGGGAGGTTTTGGAATTGAATACAGGCTTTTGGCACGCAATCTAGTGATTAGAACTTATATACCACCACATCTCCTACCCCACCAGCCAAATTCTGATAGTCAAATTTATCAGTGTATATTGTTTAATATCGAAAGAAAATGATGGGGCTGTTTGGTGTCGAGTTACTGCGTATTCATGGCGTCTTTGACAACTTCACCTTTTCTACTGTTCCTTTGTATATTAAGTATTGTATCATTTTTCAAGGTTAGGTAAGGACATCATAAAATGTCATGGGTCCAGGCCAGCTGAAATAATTGGAAAGCGTTGTTTTGTTGTTCAATGGAGAAAAATATAAACTGTTTATGAACACGGTCTATTCAGTTTTTTATTAAGGCTCTCGGCAGTGACTATAAAGTAGGCTAAATGTAGTCAAACTTGAAGGGCCTGATTATTGGACAAAGTCAAAATAGCATGTGTCTATTGTACCCGACCACCTGCCCTAAAGTACACCTGGCTAAGCTCATCGCTTCAGGATGTGGAGCGTCTGGATTGGGCCTCCCAAAACTAGCTGTCTTATCTTAATCTCAATTTCAATGGACATGGATCGAGGACATAGATATGAATGAGAGCTATTGGACGTAGTGAGATGAAAACAGATTTTTTTAACCTAGGACCTAGAAATACATGAACTAAATCCTCTGATGTAAACATTTTTCAAATCTGTCACTAAAGTGACCACGGGACCTAGTGCCCCTATGAAATTAAACATGATTCCTTGGAACGTGAGATGTCACTAGGACACTGAAATGGTGGAGCAGAAAAATCGGATCAGTGTTAAGCCTAGGGCCCTGTAAGTACGTGATTAGTAATGTGAGAGAGTAATACTATTTTCACACTCATAATTAAATAAAATCCCACAAATGTAGATGCACGAATACATATAAAAACACAACTCTTGGTATGACACCAGTTCCTACAACCCGCAAAATTACACTGAGTCTACTTCCATGGTCGCGGTCTGGACAACACGGAGGGGTCAGAACACATAACCTTGAAACAGCGCACGGCGCTGCATCCCTTATCTACCGAAATGACCTAAACAAACACATTCGGTTTCTTTTCTCCCCTAATTAGTTTCCACCAAATATCTGAATGGCTGTAAAATTATTCTTTTCGTGGGAAACTAGAGAATTTTTCATTTTATACAAATATTTTCGTGTTCAGGAAGCTTTCATTTTATTTATTTACTTTTTGCTTACAAGACAAAATGCACTCCTTTTTTAAGAAATTTTGTTATGATATTATCAGAATATCATAGTTTTTATTTATTACAACTCACCTATCATTTTTTGGATTGTGAATAATATTTTTCACTTATATATGTTTTAAATGTAACATTGTCTCCGTATTTTATTTTTATACATCGTTTTATCCCATTTAATTTCTCTATCATTTCCCATAAATATATTATGAAAAAAGCATGGTACGATATTTCAATAAAAGAGTATGTCTTTCAGTGAAACACGAATTACCTTACTAAGTGCTTACTGAAGTTTAGCTTCCTTCACCTTAATGTCTTGCGTCCAAATTTGATATCCGTGCATATTTTACTGCAAAATATATCCATTCTTCATTTAGCAGTGCTTGCAAAATTATTAATATAGAGTAATTTAAATGGTCCTATATAGTCAAAAATAAATGTCATTCTTTCTTATAATGGTCAGGTGCGAAGCCATTTGACAATGAAGTCATGGTCGAAACCGCTAACATTTCAGCCAGCCTTCGCACACAGGAATTACAAAGAAATGGAAGAATTTGACTCCCAATGAATCGACATACGAGTCCGTGTGTTTCATCCCTTCCCAGGCATATTCAAGGTTGAGACAGGTAAGGGCGTGTGGGCAGGTGGAGAAGCATGTACCTTCCCCTCTGTGCGTGTTTGGCTCATGTAGGATCTCCCGTCATTCGCTCTCTCAATCTCCCCTCGCTCTTCAGGTGTGCCCATGTGTTATGCTTCAGCATAGATCTGACCAATGAAAGAGAGATTGTAAGCTAGTACCGGGCGGTTCTGAGAGCTGTACTGATTTCCTTGCCTGAAATTAATATTTATGGCCCGAGATTTAAATGAACGCCAGTTTACAACTCTAAATAACTATTTCCCCACCAGACATTCAACAAACAAAAGAACAAAACTATATACATACATGCATTCCGGTCCCAAAGAAAACTACACTGTGAAAGGACTCGCCTTAAACGGTGTTAATGAATTATTATCTACATATTTACAAAAATGACATGCGAAACACCTCTCTCCTCTATTATAATTGATCGACTTATCTGCTTTCTACATCATATGCCAATTTATCCCCTCTAGGCTGCCCATGGAAATTTAGTTCGCCATCGATCTCACTGTGACGATTAGAGAAGTCCTTGGTTCCATCCACCCGCTGTCAATCACCTCGTGATGCCGTCTGCTTGATGTTAGTGATGTGGTGACGTAGTCCTCTGGAGCTGTGCACACCAGAGTCCTGCAGCCAGGCCCACCGCGCAGCACTTAAACCCACGGGCTCCGGTAGCCCAGCCCGTGCAGTGCCGTTCCCTTCCGACGCGGCCGCGTACTGGCCCACAGCAATGGTCTCATACAGCCCACCGCAGTCCACCGCACTGGGCAGGCTCAGTAGAATAACCTTGAGTACTTCTCCACAATAACATGTGCGCCGTGCACAACGAAATGTTCGCGTCACACTACTATTCGGATCACGCACTCTTCGCTAATAACATATTTCAAAGTAGACTAATCGCATTTTGAAATTAAACGGCAGAGATTTCTCCTGCACTGTAATAATAATAATAATAATAATAATTGAAAAGAAACAGAAACTTTATTATAAACTAATATTCGTCTGCAATTGACATAAAGTTAACTGAAAATCAATCTAAATAACACGAAGCATATTCATAGGACTTCATTCACGTTTACCTCAAAATAAAATACAAACTTAAATGACGGGTATATGCCAACAACAAAAACAAACCTGAACATAGCTTTTACATAGTGTCCGTAGTTTATTGGTCATTACTAATGGTGGTGGAATGGAATTACTGTGAACGAAAAGAAGAGCATCAACATTGTCTGGTTGTAGAAGAGAAAGAGACCGTCGCGCGTTGAGAATGAAGCCCGCTGAACTGAAATTTATCTCTGAAACTGAAATTGATGCTTGCATACATAATACTTTCTTAGCGATCTGGTGAAATTTTGGATAGTTTTGTCCATTTGTTCTCCAATAGGACGCTATATCTATCTTCTTCCATTCCACAATTTTGCTTTAAATATCTTTCCAGCTCATCTGTTGGAATTGGAGCATCATGAACGTCAGTCGACGAAGAAAACTTCATTATTTTGGCAGGTTGTGACATAGTCATGGAGTCTGATGACACGGAAACATTAGAATGCTCGTCATTCAAGCACACCTCGTTCATCATAAGTCTTTTTATCTAATCATAAAAAGACCAAATCAGTCCGACTCCTTTAATAAGAGAGTCGAATTTTGTTAGTTTGTGTATATCTGGAGGGTAATCTCAGAAACTACTGGACCGATTCTAAAAATCCTTTTACTAATGTAAATATACATTATCCCTGAGGGACATGGGCTGTATTTTCCTTTCAAAACAATTCTAGGTAGGAGCGACGGGGAGATATAAAATAATAGGGTAATATAGGCGAAATATCGAATTTGCCGTGCAAGGACGAGAAAAAGCTCATTTTAAGCCCCTTGACGCAAAGGACAAAACTCGGTAAGCCCTACGGGCCCGAAAACCATGTTTTGAAGCCCTAAAAGCAACCGTTATGGGGATATTGGCACCACACTACCCCTGCTCTCGGAATCGGATAAAGAAATGCACTGCCGTAACCATGGCAACGTCAGCTCCAGGATTCTACAATAGCGAGATTATGTGTGCACGTTTGGGCATAGCTGCCAACCAAACTTTGTACACATAATCCCTGAGCATATCTACAATATTCCTCAAGAACTTAACATGTTACAGACGTGAAGTGGTATTTTTAATCTCTTAAAAGAATAATGAGACATGTATTATTTGTTTTCGGAAAAAGCACTTAAGGGGGAGGGGTAAAAAGGACTGAAATGTGGGTTGCGAAAATTTTTAAGATGAGCATACCTACAGTATATCTCAAACACTTAACATGTTACCGATGTGAAAATTGGTATTTTTAATATTTTAAATATAAAAAACAGGTATTATTTTGTTTTTGAAAAAACACTTCATGTGGGGGGTAAAAGGGACTGAAAAAGGGGTTGAATTATTTTTATTAGGGTACTGATAGCTAAAAAACTGAAGTTGTTACAGACGTATAAATTGGTATTTAGAGTCTGCGTTAAAAAGACATAAATACGTATTCTTTTGGTTTCGGAAAATCCACCTAAGGGGGGATGAAAGGACTAAAATATTAGTTGAATTATTTGTATGAGGATACTTATATCTAAAAAGCCTAAAGATGTTGCAGACGTGAAAATGGGTATTTGAAATCCCTTTAAAAAGGATACACATTTCGGGGGGGGGCGAGGTTTTAAAATAGGTATTGAATTCTTTTCATGAGGATACAAATATCCCAAAAACTGAAGATGTTACAGTCGTGATAATTGGTATTTGGCAGCTCATTTATCGATAAACACGTATTTTTTGTTTTCGGAAAACCACTTAAGGGACAGAAAAGAATTGAAAAAGCAGGTGAATTTTTAAAATGAGTACCGGAATATCTACAGTGTATGTCAAAAACTTTACATGTTACAGACATGAAACTTGGTACTTGTGTCGTGGACGGCGATTCGCGACGCGCCTTTCGCACATATCAGAGTGAGCGAACGGACTCGAATGGAATTCGAATCCGCGAACTCCAGGGTAGAAAGCCTGTGATTTGGAAAGTAGCAGGCATATAAATGCATGTATATATGAGGGGAAATTACAGGATAGTCTGTATATGTCTATAATTCATAATTCATAAATGGTAATAATAATAATGGGAATGATAGAATATTTCAAAGAAGGATTTAGAACATTCGATGTTGCGTAGGAGCTCGTAAGCCAAGAGCTTTGTGTCTTAATATTGTGAAACATTGTGTAAGATAAATGCGCACTTCCTTTGGGTTGGGAATATACAGAGTCACGTGTAAGAGACATAGAAACAGTTTCCAAAGTGTTCTGGAACAATGTGTGTAGTGCAACGTGACAGGGAGGTTCCATACTAAGGAACCAATCACAGAACAGTACCGTCGTGACGTGAACTAGTGACTTGTGGTGGTGGTATATGAATCAGTAGGATTATTCGAGAAATGATAGAAATAAACTATATAACTTGGTAACTTGTAAACAACAATACTTTTTGACTCACAGCACTCGAAGAAGGCTTTTGACTGTGAACTCTCGGAGAGGCTATTTGACTCTGAAAACTCGAAGACAGCAGTTGACTATTAGCTCGTGACGGCCGTAGGCCCTATCGCGCAGAAAGGTGAATAATTAACTAGGGAGAACTGTTGGAGTGCTGGTAGACTTAGCATTAAGCTGCAGTACGCAATAAAGTGATAGTAAGATAGAGGGATATCAGGCTCTTGAACTGAGTGTGATTTGTTGGTGAACAATCGCAAAGGTTTTACACACCGATTGTCAAAGTAGGTGTTGGAATATAAGCTTATAGACCAGCAGCTCAATTTTAATTGGGAGAATTCACGTCGCCGCGAAGGGTAACGGGCTCCAGGGATATCTACGCAGAAGAGGAGAAGGCAAGAAAGAAGAGCGAAGACGTCAGCTGTACAAGGATCAGCTATACTTCGTAGTGAAGTATTCAACCATTGAATATATATATTATATGTATTCTTGTGTGTACTAGGAAAAGACTTATGATTTTCACAGAGATCTGAAGTTGAGAAAGGATTGGGAGTAAATGGTGTCGGAGATATTGTGTTTAAATTGTACATTTATTTTCTTGGTTTTAGAATATAATTAATTCTCAATTTTTTCCGATCTGACTATACGCTCCCAAAACTCCGAACCCAAGTCCTCAGCCTCTTGAAAATACTTACGGTTACGACACTTGGAATGTACTTTAAAACTAAAGAAACATGTCTTTTTTGTTTTCGGAAAATCCACTAGGTGAGGGTGGAGGATGGGCTGATAAAGGGGTTGAATTCTTTTTTAGGGATACTTATATCTCAAAACCTGAAGATGTTACAGATGTGGAAATATGTATTTGGAATATCCTTTAAAAATAAAGATTTTTTTACCTGAGAGAATACGTTCTCACGTGTACAGTTCTATGTCGCATGGTCACCTTAGCCCCAAAAGGCAATACCACAAACGTGGTTTACAAAGAGTTTCTGGTGTAAATAAAACTCAATTTTTCAGTGAGGTTTTATACTTTAGACATTTTCAGATAATGTCTTAGTACAGTACCGAGGAACGATTACTTTAACAAATTACGAAATCCACGCGAGAAGCCACGGGTAACTATTAGTGTGTACATAAAGTTCACCGCAGATCGTACAGCACACAAAATTAACGTCTTTCCCATCACCGTCAACTGCAGGCTTGAATACCAACCAAATACGACTTTTAAGTTTAGGATGCAGTTCAGAAGTCTTGTATTGTGCGGTTTTTAGTTCGTTTGTTTCTTCTTTTTTTACTTCACGTTCTTTTGCCATGGGTTCTCTTCTTTTGGAACTACAGTCCACATTCGTTTCAGATAACAGAATAGACGGAGAAGTCAAACTGAAAACCACAGCAAACTTGATCGTCTCCACTCGACCGTAATGCAACGCACTCCGCTGACACGCAGTACACTGTACTGTGACCGTATCGGTCATGTACATATTTATTTTTTAATTATTTGAGGCGATGAAAACTTTTGTTAAGCTCCCTTGTCCATATTACAGAAAATTGCATTAAGTTGCACCTGTTTGCACAACGCCTCTAACTTGGTAAACATGAGTCCGTCATAGCTGGAGGATTCCCAGCGAGAGAGAGAGAGAGAGAGAGAGAGAGAGAGAGAGAGCGCTACGAAAAGTGACAAGGAAAGAAAATCAATACTAATAACTCCGCCCACTAAAAATGGCCGAAACACGGCAATGCCAACGTGCAAGCTTGATTTGTATGGTAAGATTTCGAGATATGCATAACAATTAGTAAGGGAAACCTCGGCATGTCATATGTTTTCATAATAGGCCTATGCCAAAATTCGAGTTGTTTATAAAATGTTAACATGTGGAAAATACGCTACCATCTGATTATATAACCACTAGTAGCGTACCCACGCTAACGAAGTACGCAGACTACTCACGGGGGATCCCCGTAAAGGCATCATTTTGATAATAAATTTTAAATAAACCGCCGATCGATGCGTGTTCCACTCATAACAAGGGTACTTAAGAGTCTGAGTCACGCAGTTGAGCGCATTACCGATGACATACTGTACAACACGTAGAACCATTAATTTTTTTAAAAATGTGGTGGGGACTGACCGCCGTCTATTGTGCGTGTAGGGGTAATGTTATAAAAGGGGCAGCCATGATGACACAATATCCGCTTGACGCGAAAGATTGAAGGCAGACCCACGGTCCGCTGGTGTTCTGACCTTACCTGTATTTGGGAGTAATAATATACATTTTGCAAATACGCGGTATGAAAAAACTTGTCCAAATGATAGTATTGAAAGTATTTAAGTAACGTGACCGCGAGAACTGTGTTACAGTTTTGAAAAATTGTGTTTTGAGTGACGCAACTCATTTCAACGTCATTAGAGTTGTCACAGTGAAGAAGATGACCCTGGGATTATGAACATGCTCAGCAGGAATATCAGTGGATTCGAACCTGTGATCCACGTCAGCGCCATGAGAGGCTAAGCGAGAATAGGGGCCTTTTCCTGGGCCCGAACCATGGATTTCACGACATGATGATAAGTACAGAAAATATAAATTTTTATCTAAATAAATGCACGGTTACGTAATATGTAGATCACATAAATTAGGTTAGTAATGTAAATTGCATGTATTCTTGAATGAGAGAGAGAGAACTTGTGAGTGGTCTTCATATTGTTTATATATTCATATAGATGGGAATTAAAATTCTATTATACGGGCTAAAATTTCGGGCCTGAAAATTATAATTTTAATGTAATGCATGTACTTGATTTAATGGAAAAATATCAGTAAGTCTGAGAGTGCTTTAGACTAGGTGGGAAAAATGTAGATTTATATCATTGATGATTTCAAACCGTAATATGTATATTTTATTTTATGGAATATTCAAGCCCGTTTTGGTAGTGCATGGTGACAGTGTCTTCAAAATGCACTATCGGCATAATAATCATGCAGATAGGAAGGCACTCTTGCTTTAATGTAATTTTGCATGATAAGAATATGTAGATGGCTGTATTAATTGAGGAGCATCTTTTCAAAACGTATTAAATGCACTCGAGGTCAGAATACGTTTTAAAGCGGTTTCCCTCCAATTGGGATATGCTCTTTAACGCTGTTGAGTTAGATCGGGTCATTTCGTATTCTTTCCCATAGGAATTCAGTGTTGAAAAACATGATTAGGAACAAATCGTATTATGTGCACCACGGCGAACGGTTCAAAACGCATTATGTTCACGATAATGTTTCCCAGCCTGCATTTATCCCGCTCTTTTGTTGGCTCTTCCCGCTATTTTTATATCGTACTTGAGAGTGTGGTATTGCTTGCATGCCCGTTCACTTTCGATTCCCATGGAGGGCTACTTACCCATAGGAGAGTGTTTCCGCGGACCTGAAAGTAAAAAAGTGGTTCTTCCAGAATATTTTCCGTACACAGTTTAACATTGGATTTGGGACACCATCCACGGATGCTTGTAGTTACTGCGCTCGAATGCTCTTTCAGATTAAATCTGAAAAAGGTAGTTTACTAGTTGACTTAGGAGCGGATCAAATTCGCTCACAGGCTTTTCACAAACGTATGAGGAAACGACCTGCTGACACAATGTCCTTCTGCTTTGATTTGCAACAGGTACAACTACTTCCTAAATTATCAATTGGCGAAGCGTTCCATTCGCGTCAAATATCATTTTACGCACTGTGTGTTAGCGATGTCATTATTCAGAATCCAAAATTTTATGTATGGAATGAGACTGAGGCTGGAAGAGGGCCAAACGAGGTGTCATCAGCTGTTACTTCGTTTTTATATTAGGTACATTTCGATAAATCGATCACCTGTATCAGGCTGTTCGCAGACGGATGTGGAGGCCAAAACAAGAACATGCATGTTATCCATGCTCTAGTTTACTGGCTACAAACCAAAACACCCGCTAACATTTCCATGATTGTTGTCATCTTTCCTGTCAGAGGACATTCCTTTTTACCCGCAGACAAGGTTTTTGGTGTTTTAGAAATGTTTCTTCGTAAGTGCTCTGACATCGTTACTCCCGAGGAATACAGACAGATCTATCAGTCTGTGGGGATTGTAAAACATCGAGGAAAAGAATGGTTATCAGGGACTACAAGATCCTCGCCAAGCATTTTAAGAAATTGGACGGGATTAAAGAAATGAAGACGGTGATTCTGAAGAAAAGCGAGAAGAGTGGTCAGTACCACGTTACAGTAAAAATGGAACCGACGTACAGGTTTGATGACCCCTCAAAGCCATTCGTAACCCTTCTGAAACGAGGCATAAGGCATGGCCAGGTACATGAACCTCCCGTAATCGATAAACCGAGAGCATTACCAGGCGCTAAGAACTGGATGTCGAGAACCTGCTGAAAACCAGATTTGGAGACAACTGGAAGGAGTTCGACAGTTTACACTTTTATGTTTCAGCACTAAATATTGGTTTAACGTCAGATATTGGTAGGCCAACTCATGATGACAACTGTGACCGTTTGCATGAGGAAGAAGGATTACTTGCAAGACTGTAAACATCCATATAGCATTAACAATGTGTTAATAATAATAATAATAATAATAATAATAATAATAATAATAATAATAATAATAATAATAATAATAATAATCTTAATTTATTGTACATGATGCGATGCTGCTAACAATAAAGTCAATAAAAATCTTTGGGTCAAATGAACGTTTCAAATCGTATATTGTGAATAAAAGGTTGTATCAAAACGTATTTTGTTCAGTGAATTGGTTCAAACGTATTAAGTAAAATTTTATAATTAGAATGACGCCTTCATATATTGGGAAATTATTTGAATCATGGTGATTCGGGAACATAACCCCAATACCTAGATTTTGCCGTTTAGAATTTTGACATGTCTTATTTCGTTAGGAATTAAAACGTTTTTTAACTTCCTATAAAATTATAATCTGTGCACTTAATACGATTTGAAACGATGCTCCTCAATTATATGTGCAACTTGTGACAAGCCTGGACAACGAACAAACGCCCTCCCATTTTAGATAAATGTTTTCCCATTATGTCACGTATTCCTTTTCTGTAATATGAGAATAATATTATGGATACGTTTAAATCCATATTTGATTTTTTGTCTGAGTTCAAACTGTAGGAAAACATAGACTGAGATATTCTATGTAGTCGGATGGACGTGAACCGGGACATTTTAAGTCCATGGGTGTGAAATTGAAAAGATGAACAGTGGCTTGATATTGAATTAAAGAATTGTAACAGGGCAGTGAATTAATAAGCCAGTGGAGCTTTGGAATATGATAAGAGGATATCAGTTGAAATGCTATTATTTACCAAGATGTATTTTCAGGAGACGGTTTGTCTCGCCTTGAGTTTGTTGACAAGAAGTGATCTGCGGCCGCCCATTATTAGGTGCGGTTCTGCGTTGTATGATTTATGATTTTAGAAAGAGTGAGCGCTAGCAATCCCTTGTTAGGAAGTAAACTGCCAAGTGTATTGTTCAAGCCTGTCCACTACGACTGAATGTTTGGGGTTTCGCATAAACCCAATTACATTTAAAGGATTCTTTTAACTCGTTCATGTATATATCTATAAAGAAATTAAATAACTGGAACGCCAGTATTATTATTGAGTTGTTGACCTTATGAATAATTGAGATAGGGAGTTTTAGAGACCCGTTTGTCGATGGCATCTTGGTGATCATCGGTTCGAACTCCAAGGTAGACCATGGATTTTCTTTGTCACACAATATTTCTTTTACGTTATACAGCCAGTTGCATGCGTTTATTTGTTTATAGTTTGTTTTAAAATATGTGTACATATTTTTTTGAATACGCTCCTTGAGTTGTGTTTATTTTATTTGGATTCCAAAACGGGTTATGTCTCGTTATTTGCCATCGGATTCATTGTGCTGTGGGTTCGATTTCTGGACCCAACATCAGTCAAATTTTATTTTGATGATTATGATTTTATCCACTCGTGTTCGCTGGTTCTTTTGTTTACTTATTTAGTAGTATAATAATTCAGTTAGGCGACCACTCCAAGTTGTCTCCAATTTTTCGCATAGATAATTGTTTCTTCTAATAGTGAAGAAGGATTGTAACGAGAACCGTCGCATTTATAAGGATATTTATGTTCTTAAAAAGAATTTTGTACCGATTATTTAATGTAATACTTATTGCCATGTCAAAAAGGGAACGGAACAAACAACTTCGATATTTAATCGATAAATATTAACAAATATGAATTATAAATGTTTTTAATGAAATGAGTGACATCTCCAAATTTGTATTTTGTCCATCGGACATTGTATATTTTATTTTCATTATAGTAGAATTATTCAGGTTTAATTTCAATTAATCGTGATTTATGAGGGAATAATAAATTGGATTTTGATCTTTTCTTTGCTTTTCATTTTGCCGGAAAAACATTGCATCCTAAATTTCCCTCCGTTCATTTATGCCTTTAAGTTAGTTTATGATCTTTTGTCGCGAACGCACCCTGGCCCTGGGAGGCCGTTGGTTTATTTCTTTGGAACGGAGGAGTGCAGTTGATCCTTGCACGGTCGAAAGAGCTTTTGCTCACCCATCACTTTGAAGTTTATTTTTTCTTCGTTTTCCTAGATGAGGTGGCATTTGACTCTAGACTAGAAAGGTCCCATACCATCTGTTACGGGCTTACCCGTGGAAGGCAGAGGTGAAAGAAGGTGCGTGCTGGAATGGGTCTAACTACAAGGCCGAAAGATGAATTAAAATTCCAATAAAGGTTATATTTTCAATAGGCAACAATATTTAACAAATTTTCACTAGGTGAAATAACAATAAAAACACAGGTACAATGATAATATTACAAACGAAAGCACAAGTTCAGGGGTCTTTCCAAATTCTGGGCTTCGAGCCCCAATTTCACAATCCTTGAGTAACTAGCCCAACTTTACCAAATCACACATTTGATCAAAGGGCAGAAAACCCCTTCATTTAAGGAGCATTAGCTCCAAAAACCATATCTGGCCTCCTAGAGGCTCTTTACCACATCAGAAAGAGCTGACCTGCTCTCAATTTTCCAAGCTTATTAAAGGCACTGCCAGGCTTTTACACATGATTGCCATCAAGGCACAACTTACAATGAAACAGGGGTATCTAGTACCCAGCCTACTGGGCCTTAATAGAAAAATAACAGGTTAACTTACATGGCCCTAAACGCAAAAAGAATGGAGGCGTGTATCAGCACTCCCAAATATACATTTTAAAACCTAAGAGGCACTAGGCCGATGACACAGGGGCTATTCCCAAACTAGGGAGGTGACTCGTATAAGAAAAATTTTAACACATTAAGGAAGAGTAGAAAATCGGTTACGAAAACGTAGTCACCTCCAGTCAAATGAAGGGGAGCTCGAGAGGGTAAAGCACTCTCTAACCCGAATTACAGTTAAAGATAAATGAAGTTTTACAAAGACTGAAAAAGGTTTGCATTTTTCAAGAGATAGGTTACATACTAAAGGTTTCGGACCTGCCCCGCGGGTTAAACTGCTGAGCTAGCAAGAAATAAAGATGTTAAACGGCCATTACCTTGTTGAAGAGCTGCTGCCCGGATGAAGAGGCGCTACCCGCCCCTGCTACACTTCCATACACTAAACTAGATGTTGTTGAAGTGGCGAGGAGCCGTGAAAATCAGCAGTTTTTAAACACTCAAGGAAGATTCGAGACCTTTCATGAATAATTAAGACACACCCACTACATTTTATTGGTCGCTTAAAGTTACACATCAAAATCGAAAAAGAAACCTATGATTAGTTGGAAATTAATTGCAGAAATTACTGATTGGCTAAGTTCAAAACTGGCGGAAAGAAAGATTAATATTGCCAACCAACAAATGAAAGAACAAAATTTAGTAAAGACAAAAACTTCTGAATACAAAATTTCTTCAAGCAAGTTCATTCACTTCGCACCAGGGTGCATAATCCCAGTTTTACAGTAGAGACATCTATGAGAGAATGTCCACACTTCTTGATCAATAGAAAACAAAATACGTTGAAATACACACAGTACTGACAACTTCGTAATCACAAAATTTCCGGTAGTGACATCTTCTGAGAAAACTTATAAATTGATACAGTTGTTAAAGTTCAGAGTTTCTCCTGTAGAGGAGTACTTTGCGGCGGAAAATTCAAATGTGCGGCGTAGAGGTGTACCAGCCGGTACACCATCGAACGCCTTGGCGTATGGTGCTATATGGCGGTAGCCCGAAATTATGGGGACTATGATAATGTCATGTGGTTCTATGGGGCAATGGCGTGGGTGGTATGGTTGCAGTACACATTGAAGCAGTCAGCCCATAGAACTACCACACCGCTGTCCTTGGCTCACCGCGTACGAGTGACATAGCGCTGCCCAGAATGGCCAGGGTGATGACATCACGGGCTTCGTATGTTCGAGCCTTTCAAAGCCCATTGCAGTCTATTGCCGAAGCAGCTCATGGGCTGGGCCGCTCTCCAGGACTCTGGTGCACACAAGCGAATTAGTTATCGTCCTTAAGACACTCGTGCACCTTCGCGCCTATAGAAAGCGTGATCTGAACCTGAAATCTAGTTCATTCCCAATAAAGGAAAATTAGTTCGTTTCCTACAGACTGTACTGATTGATAACTAATACAGTCAAATCTGGTGTTACTTAAATACTGTAACTGACACAGAAAAATTATTCCGTTGCCCTGATATTACTTTGATTACTGCTATCACCGCTGATATCTATTTTCTTAACTTCACTGTCTACATTACTCAGACACATTGATTAACGGTTCCTTTGTCAGGTCTGATCTGACTGCGATGTGGCCTGATATGTGCACGATGACTCGTAATATTCAAAGAGCATGCTGAGGCCTCGGTTCTCCTGTATTTAAAATATCGCCCCTTCCACCGGCCCCGTGTGAATCCCCGGCAAACGTTAATACCCCTTTGCAGCGAGACTTAGTTCTCCTCAACGGGCATTCAAAAATACGTCATTCCCTTAATATTTTCATAATTATTACAAGTCATAGGTCCTAGGCGCTTGATAAATTCCACCATAATTTATTACTATTTTCGATTCGCTCCAAATGGTCTGATAATGGAAATCGGAACTTTTTCCGAGAGGATCCCAGTACTGCACTCCTCATATTTTATTGGCCTTCGTTGGTAATTGGGAAGTCCAGAAAAAATTCAACACTCTCTGTCTCTTTTAGCGGCTCACATCGCTCCCTCTCCAGTGGCGCGCTTCCAACTCTGTGCTCCTGTCTGTTAACTGCGATTTTGCTCGCTCGCGCTTCTTTATTCATGACCCGGCGAGTGCCCTTCGCACAGTATATGTGCTTAAAATGGCAATTAGTTCACTGCTTGATATGGTTCACTATGGCGCTGGGTTCATACAGACTTAAGAAATTATCGATGGTACTCACGAATGTGTCGAGTTACTTGACGCACCGACGAACGACCAAAAGGCTTTATTTCAATAGTAGTAGAGGGGCTGGGCGAGTTCTAAAACAATGGGAGCTGAATTAGCATTTTTCCCACGAGGTCATTGACCCTGGCCAAGGTCATTGACCCCATGACGTCATGACAACGTGACCATGACGTCACAAGCACGTGGCTTTGTTTGTAAACAACAGCACGTGCTTTTGACAGCTGTCATCTTGACAGACCCTAACCTTACTTTTTGGACAAGTGAACGTCGCAAATCTCACTGCTGCCATCTTGACAGGTCCTAACCTTACGTTTTGTGAACAAGTGAACGTGGCTTACCTCACTGCTGCCATCTTAACCACGTGGGCGCGGAATTTAAACGGCTGTCAAGATTTCAGCTGATATCTTGACAGGCCCTAACCACGTGGACTTGCTTGGAGCGGATTTTGAACAAGTAAACGTAGCTAACCTTACTGCTGCCATCTTGACAGGTCCTAACCTCACTTCTGCAATCTTAACCACGTGGGTGCGGAATTTAAACAGCTGTCATCCTGCCATCTTGACACGTCCTAACCACGTGTACTGGTTTGTCGCGGATTTTGAACAAGTGAACGTGGCTAACCTCATAGCTGCTATCTTGACAGGTCCTAACCCCACTGCTACCATCTTAGCCACGTGGGGCGCGGAACGTGTGACACCATCTGCAGGGGCGTAACTTGACACAGTACCTTCCCGGCACAATCTTGGAGGGGCCTAACCTCAGAGGATTATAAGTTTTAAGGCTAGCTGCCCATCTCGACATTCCCCGTCCCAACACCATCTTAGAGGAGTCTAACCTCAGAGGATCCTATTTTTAAGGCTAGCTGCCAATCCGGACACCATCTTGGAGGGCACCCTAACCTCAGATGATTATATTTTTATGGTTAGCTACCCTTCTCGACATGCCCCTTCTCGACACCATCTTGGAGAGGTCAAACCTTTTGGGGCTTAGTTTCAAGGCAAGATTCCCTTCTCGTCATGCCCCTTCCCGAAACCATTTTAGAGAGGGCGTAAAACCGAGTTTTAAGGCTAGCTGCCCTTCACGACATATGTAACGGCTCGTCACATCACCGGCATCTACTTCAAGGAAATTCGCCATGCACATAAACCTCATCATTCTATTACTGTTATGGACTCACATTCATTACGATAACACGCCGTATTTCTCTCTGCAACTGGGACTCAATAACCTCATCGTAAATATTCATTGAAAATCCTATAGTCTCTACGGACTGCAGCTCTATTCATATTCGTCATCTACTATCCACTGACTATCTTCTATCCCGCTCGTACGTCTGATGACGTCACACGATACTGTTTTGTTTGCTGCGCACGCTTCCGTAACATCTGGAATATTCCCGATGTGTTTCTCCTCAATTGTTTCCCCTCTACACAATCGTATATTAACCAGGTTTCTCTCCTTGTTAATTGAGATGGACCTTAGCCTGCATGGAGGATGGAACGCCAAACATCGTCTCCGTCATTATGGAGCTGTGCACACGAGTGCCTTTCCTGTGCTAGTACAATCAACGTCGAGGTGAGGTATGACAAACATTTCGATTCTTTCCTTTGAATTTGGAACTTCTGAAGTAACAACTTTTCCTTTGGAAATTTAATTTGGGAGCATGGCATTTTCTAACCAAGTCTTTACCTTCTTTTTATCTACGAATTACACCAAGTTATGAACTCAGGTGCAACTCTCTCTCGAGCTGTGCGTGTTCTGTATCTAGTGCTTCGCGAGTCCTATGCAAGCCTAAGCGTGAATTGTGCTTCGGATTCATGTTTATAATTATGCGAGTTTGAATGAGACTGTCGTGGAATAGCTTCCTTGCATAACTATGTATTCGCCCTGGTCGATGTGGTGATTGACTGATAACAGATGCAGTTCCTATCTGTTAATTTACTTCGGTTCGTTCTATGGACTTCACTTCGGAGGACTTTTGAATTGTATCCTGTGAATTTAATTATTGCGCCGTTCCCGCGTCCAGGTTGGATCGCGTAAGATCCAGACTAGCTCCAAGACAATATCAATTTCCAAAACGCAGACGAAATTCCGGGCTATGGGTTCCGAAACGAGAGGAAACAGCGCCGTGATGAACTGTCGGATAAACAAAACCTATGCAACGGACGTCTCCTAGTCGCGAATCCGGTTCGTTTCCAAATATTATAGCATAATTCTTAATCTATATTCACTTAAAAACTAAATACTTATCCTTGGAAGTCATTGAAAGAATCATTAATTTTATACAATACTATTTATTAAAATGAAGAAAATCTTAAAAAGTACTTTAAGTGCTTTGAATATCATTAATCATCATCGCCATATGACCTATCTGTGTCGGCGCGACGTAACGCAACTTGCAAAAAAAAGAATATCATTAAAGAAATAAATAATAATTAATTGATGTCGGATCTCATCAATTGCTTTTAAAGTATTTTAAAAATTAGAGGCCTCCAACTAATTAACAAGAAGAAACATAGTCAAATATTCATAATCTTGATTGGGAGTAATTGAAAATGTCTGATGCAAACTATTTGCATTGCTATAAACACAGATAAAATCAGAATCACGCTTTTATAACCTTCTTTCATCATCACATAATCTGGTCCTACAAACTTTCACTTGATTTAATTAATTAATCCCTACTCAATTCGCAGTATGACAAACTCATTTGCCAGTAGCTAACCCATTCAGTCATGAGGGATATTATTTGTCAAAGAAAACTTTCTTCTCAAATATCACAAACATTTCACATGTCTTCTATAACTTCTCCGAGTTATCAATGCGGTATTTCATTGGCATTTAAGAAAATATAACTCTCTAAGTCATTCTTCTATTTAAAATAAAATAGCCGAAATGGTATTACTGTTATTAGTTGAATTGCTTATTAAATAAATATTAATTTCAAAAGAATATACTCTTAAGTGCCAGTTCAGTAATTTTATGTGCCCTAATATTCAGCTATCACTCACATCTAACAGGTATATAATGTAATTCAACTATATATTAAGTAATCTGGTTTGTAAGAAGACCCTGTTACCATCAACCTTCAATTATGAATAATGTTATGTTATATTATATAATGAAAATAAATAAGCTTTAGAGCTTGTCTTATCAGAATGAGAATATCTGTGGTTAGGTATTTGTATAGAAATAGGTTACAGTCATGCTATCATCTGCGTATGGAATCATTTTCGATGATCAAATAAGTAGTTGTTAAGTTAGACATGTTATATGGATCGTAAGTAGTACTATATAAAGCTTTCTGAAGAATTAACATACGTTTGAGAACCATTATAATTATTATTTATCACAAATAGCGTTAATTAACCTAATTTCATTGCTAGAAATTATCTATCTCTTCATCTACGACGTAATAATAATCATCACCATCATTATTCCTCATACCATTCTACTATTCTTCATATATAACTCGTTTATTTCATATAACACATCTCATGTCACATCCTAATACTATACCAACATAACAATTCATCTCAACCTGACGCATGTCACTCTCTCATCGTTAATCATCCATCTAAATATGCTATTTTGTTCTCAAATTTTCCGCAAATTCCAATTATCATATCATGTCTTCCTACGACGTCATAATAACCTATCTACGATCTCATTTCATCTCAGCTTAATAGTACATGCCTTAATATAAACCTAATGTTAACCACAATATCGCATAATATCGCATTTACATGAATTAACCTCTTTTCATTCACCATTGGCAACATTTCGAAAACAAACATTAAATCATCACTGGTTAATCACTTCCTATATCAATGGACTTGTCTTTCATGTTAGGTGATTACCTAATAACCTCTGATAATGTGAATTCATTTGACTATTCACGCAACGTCACTCTTATAGGACACTTAAAATAGCACTTCATATAAATATTTCAAGTAAGGAATATAAATATAAAACGGCACTTTGCAAATAAATATTATCTGAATTACTTACTAGAAGAATGTTCTTAGTCAAGACTTATCTTTTTCTCCTGCTTTTGTAGCTGCTATCACATGTCCAGCTGGCTAGGACATGCTGTGTTCGGGTTCACGGCATCGTATTAGCCTCTCGGGAATGTTAGGGATGGTCTTCGCTCATCTCCGGTCCTCATGGGCTGGACTTGTCGATCGTGTTACCATCATCTAGGTAGCCTCCGCCTCTGCACGTCTAGCACATGACGTAGTCGGTTTCTTGCGCAGTGAAAATAGAAAAGCAGATCAACATGGTCATTTTCGTCATCTTCTGGAAACAAAGCCTACTATGATCTATTTGGTAATCTGCAATTACTGCTTCTTATATTATGATGTTTTACAGTCTTTCAATAGGTCTAGTAAGACTTCAATTTAACCGTAATATAATCTTTCTATTCCTTGCGCGACAGTTGTCATTTTTCCCGCTAGTTATTGATATTGAATTCCTTTCGTTATATATGTCTTCTTTCCGGTATCTCGTGACGTAGCACTGAGGTACTCTGCCAATTAGATCGAGCATTTTTATATTATGAAGTGCTATAAATTCTATATCACCGATGACTTGTACTATTTGCGAAGATGTTTACTATTATTTATCTTCAGCTCTATATATTTCTCTCTTCTCAATCAGCCTTCTTCCAAATGCTTCGTGTATTGCTCTGCTAGTATGTCTCTAGCGAAATCGAAATTTTTTCAATAACAAATTTTTAACAACATTCCGATGTCGTCTTTTCTCACCGCCTTTTGTCATTTCTTCCCTTCTTTTACCTGACGAAGGTATCATTCTCTTAACATTCATACACACGTTGACGTTCTATATCTGGCGTTCTTACGGCATAGTCACCATTTTTGCTCCGGATAAACTTCATTGCAAACAGTGAAATTACACATTATGTCACATTTTTTTGTATTTCCTGCTACTCTTATTAACTTCTCCATAGGAAGGCATATTTTCCTTTTTACTGCCTCCTCCTATCCTTTCCTAGTTCTTTCTCTCTTACTTTTTCTCTCGTAGGTTTTATCTTGAATTATGTTGCAAATTTTAAGGTTAACGGTTGGGAAAGTACCATATTTGTATGGTTTCCTGGTCTTTTGTGGAAATTTGTAAAGAGTTTGATTTGTTTCAATACATTTGTCTTCAAAATTTATTGTGATTTTCTCTTGTTTTCTAATCTCAACCTATCATGTTCCTTGCTTGACTTGACACACTCCGTTATTCAATGCTCATATGCACAGTTTCCACTGCGCTATCTTTTAGTAGGGCGAGAGTACAATCTGTCTTGCTATTTCGAAACTACCATTATTACCACGGCACCTATTTACCCATCTGACGAAACTGGATGTTGCGAACTGTATAAACATATTCACCTTGATACTTCACGGTGCTATAAATTATAGGGGACCTTGCCCTATTAATGTCATCATTATCATTAATATGAAGTTATCATTATTTTGTATCACCCACTACACATAACACCATCTTCGAGGGGGCATAACCTCAGAGGATTATGGTTTTAAGGCTAGCTGCCGTTCTCGACATGCCCCTACGACCTGAAGACCCTAGTTTTAAGGCAGTATCCCCTCCTTGACACTATCTCAGAGTCGGGCCTAAATAAATCTATAGCTCTTTAGTCACTGTCATGTACTCCTGCGCGACAACATTCCGTCACCTCGGATAATAATAATACCATGTAGCCTCTGCTGATCAATCCCGGGATCCTCTAAACCGGAGGCCACAACGCAACTGCATGACCAATACAATTATTATCTTGCAAGTAACGCAAAGCATAACACACCGAAGGCCTGCAGATTACGAGGCGTTATGTAGTTAGTATGATAAATCCTCTCACCCCAACCCGATTTTATGTAAGTTTTGGCGCAAATTTGGTCTTTACAACATTAATGTTGTCTGAAACCTGTCCGCTTGTTCGACTGGACGGATGATAAAATTTGAGGACTGATCCTATTATAAAGGAGACGTGCGAGATCCAGCATGAACATTGTTCGCTGACGTCACCGGATGTGATAACTCAGCAATACATGGGTATTATCTGACCTTGTCAAGACACTAGCAAGCCAGACTCCTCTATCCTATCATTTAGAAATTGCTTATCGTTATAATTGTTCTTTATATTATGTTTGCAGTAAATATGGCACATGGCCTACTAGCCTGGTGTAAATCCATCTTCAGCGGCTGGCGACAGTGGGATTCGACCCTACTACCTCCTGGATGCAAGCTCATACTCACACCTCTGACTATTCCTGTCGGTACGCCTCTGTTAATAACGAAATTAAACTAAACCCTATAGCACAACAGCCTCCCGAAGGGGCCTTGGCCTACCACGCGACCGCTCTTCTGCCCGATAACCTGCAGATTACGAGGTGACGATTGTCAACATATCATATAATCTTGCCCATAGCAACATGTCCCCTTCCTGTTACCATCTTGTAGCGCAAGAGGTGCCCGAAAGGGAACTCCTGCGCGACAACAATCCGACACCTCGGATCGCAGAGGTGAAAGAAGGTGCCGGGATGAATGGGTCTAACTACAATGTCTAGAATTGAATTTAAAACGTAAACTGAAGGTTATATTTTCAGATCACAAAATTTAACAATTTTACAGGTACAAGTAGCAATCATTAAACAAGTCCAGGAAAGACAAGATTGGTGGTATAAACAGATCGTGGGCTTCAAGCCCTCACTTTACTTTTCCTGAGCTCCTAGCTCAAATTTACAAAAGAGCACAAATTGTACAAGGGCAGAAATCCCCTAATTCAAAGAGCACTTGCTTCCAAAATTACAACATCTAGCCTTCAAGAGGGATTCATTAATCTTACAAAAACCTTGCAAAAGAGCTAACAGGCTCTCAGTTTTCCAAGCCTACTCAAGGCAACATCAACTTACAAATTCTGGACTCTGAAGACACAACTTACAATAGGAAAACGATTATACAGGGGTATTTAATACCCATCCTACTGGGCCTTCATGTAAAAGGAATAACGGTTAAATAAATGACCCGAACAACAAAATGAATGGAGGCGTATACTTGCACACCTATTTATGAACACTTAAAACCTAAACGGCACTCGGCCGATGAAACACTAGCTATTCCCGAACTATGGAGGTGACTCGTATCAGAATAAATTAAAACATTACGGAAAGGAAGAAAACCAGTTACAAAATGTAGTCACCTCAAACCAATATGAAGGGGAGCTCGAAAGGGTACATCACTCTCTATACCCGATTTACAGTTAAAGATTTTATGAAATTTTTACATTACATTGCATTTTTAGGAAAACTGGGTTACATAGTTAATGATTCGGACCTTTCCCTCAGGTTAAACTGCGGAGCTAGCAAGAAATAAAGATGTTATGTGGCCATTACCTTGTCGATGTACTGCTGCCTGATGAAAGAGGCCTCCTGCTTTGACACACACACTTAGTAAGATGACGATCAATTGGCCAAGAGACGTGAAAATCCGCAGTTTATAAACCCTCGGCGAAATTTCGAGACAATTCATGATTAAACTAGCCACACCCACTCACTTTTATTGGCCACTTTGAAAGTTACACTCAAAATCGAAGAGGAAGAAGAAGAAGAAGAAGACAGTAGAAAATTAATTACAGAAATTAGGGATTGGCTAGATTCAAAACTGGCGGAAATAAAAGGGAAATATTGCCAACCCAAAAATAAATGAGCATCAATCAGTAAAAAACTTATGAATACAAAACTTGTTTGAATTATAAGTTCTTATACCACTCACCAGGGTGCATGATCATAGTTTTTGGTAGCGTCATCTATGAGAGAATTCCAAACTTCTTGATTAATGGAAAACAAAACAAGTAGAAATTCACACAGTTCAGGAAACTTCACAATAACAAAATTATATCAGATTTTAGTGGTGACATCTTCAGAGTAAATTTCTAAGCAGGTATAGTTTCAGTTTCACTCCTTTGCCAATAGGGGAGTTCTTTAGGCGCTGTATTTGAATGCGCGGCGTTGGAGTGTACCTCCCGGTACAGACATCCCCCCCAAATGACCTTCCTGGGGTTGACACAGAAATTTTTTTTAAAAAATATTACCAGTTGAAGAAAATTTTCTAAGTTTTCTTTATTGATAGGTAGAAACTTGTTAAACTCCAGCTTTAGAGTGTCCTTGTAGTCAAACAATGTTAAATACATGTGAATATTTTTGACGATAAGTCCTGCCGCCGCTGCCGATATCCAGATGAGGTCGCCCGGACCCCTCAAGTACCCTCAGATAAACCTCTCCCGCTACTATGAGAGGGGTACTTGTGCTGATGGTCGCCGCAGATTAAAAGTGTATGTGAAGTCCCCAGATGCGTTGGCGGTAGGGGCACCGTACTTCAGCCTTAGCCGGGAAGATGCACTCCGGCGCGCCGTTCAGAAGGAGACCTTACTAGAGCGAAGAGGGCCCTTTCTTCTCTCTTGTGTCCCTCACAAGATGTTACCGTACGGCGGCAGCCAGCTGAGGGGGCACTGAAACAGTAAGATCTCGGCGACAGAAAAGTGTTGTCTGAGACTTGAGAGTACGATCTTTATTTTTGATGCTGAGGGGTGGGCGGCGTGGTAAGTGTTCGTATGACAATGGCGTGGGTATGCAGGAGACGGGGCTTGGTTATGGCCACTCAGGAATTGACAGCAGGAAAACCAGAGGGGAAGATCGTACATAACAGGTCATATACAAAATATAATAGCATAATCGGGGCAGAAGGCCTCGAGAAATTATTTTCAAAAAATATAACCTTCAAACTCCTGCTAAATTTTAGCGGCTATGAATATCAAAGAAACTAATTATACAGGTTTAACCTGAGAGAGGTGGACTCTAAAGATCCTCTCTGTGGCTTGATTGCTCACTAATAAGGTAACGGGAGTCAGAAAATCCAAAATAATGCACGGCCCATGAAATCCGGGGGCAAGCTTGCCCGCGGGAACAAAATTCCTAACCATGACTTGATCTTCGACTTTTAAATTGGTGGGCCTCCGTCCACGATCATATCTTTCCCTAACCTTTTCATGAGAAGCTTTCAGGTTGTGCTTAGCCTTCTTCCATAGATCCCAAAAATTATCGGGATCTATTGTCTCTGGAAGGATATCATTAAGTGACCAAAGGTTAGAGATCGGCGAGTTAGGCACAAATTTAAACATCAGAGAAGATGGAGTGAACTTATGGGATACTTGAACTGCCGAATTCAAAGCAAAGGCCAACCAATGCAGAGACGTATCCCACCTCGAATGAGCTTCATGACGAAATGCAATGAGAGCCGATCTCAGATTACGATTGACCCGCTCAGCCAGAGATGACTGAGGATAATACGTCAAAGTAGTTACATGTGATATAGACAGATCAAAACAAAATTTACGGAAGAGGTTGGAGGTAAACGCTTTAGCATTATCAGAAACTATATATTGACAAGGACCAAAAGAAGCAAAGATGGTATTTAAACAAGAAATGGTGGACTGAGCGGTAGCCAGCTTAGTCGGAAATAACCATGAAAACCTAGTGAAACCATCTACACACACTAGAATAAATTTGTTGGCGCTCCCCTTTGATCGGGGGAAGGGTCCGACGTAGTCTATATATTGGCGTTCCATGGGGCGCGGCGCTTGGTGAGATAATAATAGACCTAGCTTGGTGGACAAGGTGGGTTTACTAAGCAAACAATTTTTACAAGCTTTTACCAATTCGCGAATTTCATGGTCCATACCTTTCCAGATAAACATCTCTCGGATCTTTTGTCGAGTTTTGAAGATGCCTAAATGCCCCCCTAATGGGGTCTCATTATAGTACTTGAAGATCATAGGTACAAGAACCGCTGGTACCACAACTTTCACCTTTTGGTCATGCCTCGACGGGCAACACAAAACCCCATTCCTCAATACCTAAGGGACGACATGTTCCCCAGAAGAAAGGGTTTCAATAATAGGGGTCAGCACAGGATCTTCACGTTGATTTTTTTCAATATCCCTAAACAACATGGCGGCATCAGTTAGAATGGCATTTACACCCGGAGGTATGGGCGTGGGAAGAGAAGAACTATCTTCCTGTTCAAAAGTCTCCACTTCATGAGCAAACATGCGGCTTAGTCCATCCGCAACATTTTCGGATCCTCTTATATGCCGAACATCAAATTGGAAGGCAGAAATCCTGATGGCCCAACGGGCTATACGACCAGTACAAAGTGGCCTGGCTAAGACCCAACTTAAGGCTTCGTTATCTGTTTCCAGGTCGTTCTTGACATGTTCCAGATAGAGGCGGAATTTCTCTAATGCAAATAAGACTGCCAAATCCTCAAGTTCATAGATGGAATATTTGGCTTCTTGAACCGATAGTATCCTAGATGCATAGGCGATGGGTCGCCTTCCGAGTTCGGTTTCTTGAAGAAGCACAGAAGCCACAGCCGACGACGAGGCATCGGTTTGAACGATGAATTTCTTCGAGAAATCAGGCATAGTAAGGACGGGGGCGTTGCAAAGAGCTAATTTCAGGTCTCCAAAAGCGGCTTGCTGAGACGGCCCCCACTCAAATTTGACGCCTTTCCTACGCAGTAAGTTCAAGGGTGCCGCTCCGTTAGCGAAGTTAGGAATAAATTTCCTGAAGAAATTCACCATGCCGATGAATCTGGCAATACCTTTCATGTCCTTAGGCGGTTTGAAATCAAGTATGGCCTGTGTCCTAGACTGATCGATCGAAACACCATCGGGCGAAGCAATATGCCCTAGGAATGACATGGAAGGTTTAGCAAAAGCTACCTTAGATAACTTCACAGTCAACCCGGCCTTACGAAGGCGATTAAGGACCTCTTTTAGATGATCAAGGTGTTCTTCAAAGGTCTCAGAAAACACGACGACATCATCAAGATATTGGTACAAGTATTCAAATTTGATGTCGAAGAAGACCCTATCTAGCAGTCTCGGGAGCATGGCTGCCCCCGTGAGGAGCCCGAAAGGCACGCGGTTGTACTCATACAAGTTCCAATTCGTGGCAAAAGCCGGTAGATCTTTTGATTCTTCGGCCAGAGGGATCTGATTGTACGTCTGATTAAGGTCTAAGATGGTGAAGAATTTAGCTTTCCGAAACCATGAAAAACAAGAGTGAAGGTTGGTAAGAGACACAAATTGTAACAGCACTTTCCGATTTAAAGCCCTATAGTCAATCACAAGCCTGAAGCCACCTTGGGGTTTCGGAACCAGCAAAATGGGCGACGAATACGCCGATTTAGAGGATCGAATAATACCATCCCTTAACATCTGATCGATGATCTCCTTGAGAGCTTTCATTTTAGGAGGAGATAGCCTACAAGGTGGAAATCTAACCGGGATCGAATCCGTAACCTCAATCTTGTATTCAATAAGGTCAGTAACGCCAAGAGTATCGGAAAATACATCCGGAAACGACTGACACAACTAACGAATACTATCAGCCTGCTCCTCAGGTAGATGTCTAAGGTCTAACAACATCTCATCCTGGCTAGGCGAAACAGATGAACATGATGCAGAATTACACTTAAGCAAAGGAATTTTACAGTTATTAGCAAACTTGAAAGTGCACGACTTGCTCTGAATGTCGAATACTAGACCGGTATAAGATATGAAGTCTGTTCCTAATATAATGGGGCACGACATGTGCTTAGCTACAAACAGCTTTACTTTCCAGGTGAATTTAGATATACGAATTTTGGCAAAGATGAAACCTAAAATTTCTAATGGAGAGGAATTAGCCGAAATGCATTGAACCGTTGATGAACAATAATCAGAAAATTTACAGAGTGAGTTTAATTTCGAATACCATTCAGCCGAAATTATAGAAAAACACTCCCAGAGTCTAATAGGGCGGTGACTGGTTCACTATTCAACTCAATTTTGAGAAAAGGTACCATTGCGGGGGGTCTCCGCCGCAATCCTGAGGCATTCTTTAGGATCTTCAAATGATAAATTAGAAGAAGCTTGATCCGTACCTGAGCTTTCGCTGGGTTTAACAGGGGCTGAGCCTGGAAAAGATGAACACGCCGACTCAGCCGATGACCCTAGTCATTTCCTATTATTCGAGTTCGCGGAAGTTGCACAAGAAGTTGAACAGGAGTGGGTGCTATTGGCGTTAGGGCAATTATTGGCGATATGAGAATACGAGCCACATTTAAAACATCCTCGTGATGACCCTGCCCCATTCTTTGTCCCACTCGATTTTATTACTGGGCACTTGTTCGCAGATGATCCGTAGACCCACAAGCATAGCATTTGCGGGTGGTGAATGTTCGGCGAGGTGAAGGCTGAAAACTATTAGAGGATTGAGGGGGCTCCTTAGCGACTCTTAATGTGTCGGCATACCGCACTCCTTCGGCTGATACCGCCATAGTCTCCAATTCTGCAAACGTTTGAGGACGCGACGCGAAACACAAATAAGACCTATAGGGTGGGGAGATGCCCTCAACAATGATCTGCACGATTTGATCCTCAGGGAAATGAAGAGCGAATACCCTGGGGTAGAACTTATTGTCCTGGGTGAAGTCTGCAAGGTTTTCATCCAGTCGCTGTACTCTGTAATAGTACTTTTGAGTTAGGGAAGACATGGCTCGAGCTGGAATGAAAATAGCCAGCAAATGGGCGTGGAAGTCTTCTGTAGAAGATTGTTCGGCTATTTCTCTGACTATTTTGTCCGGGAGGACACCTATGAGTAAGGGTAAATAATTTGAAGGATTTGAAAAGAAGAGAGAGAAAACACTAGAGCGTGACTTTGAAATTCAAATAAGAACCTTAAAAATGAAGTGACTTCGTTAGTGGCGTTTATAGAAAACTTTCAAATTCCCCTAAGCAATATAGCCAAAGGATGAGGCAAACTACGGAACCCAGGTGACATAATAGGTAACGGCCTAGGGGGTGAAGAAGCTTCAGACGCAGCATTATTAAAAAAGCATGGTGGAATGGATGTAGGTCGATCAGGCTCATTTCCTAATGGGGCAGATGTTTGTTGAACTGCTACAGATTTCCTGCTTTCTTCGCCCTTGGAAGAATCCTCCTCACTTACGATGTTTACTACAGTGGGTTGGTCGGTTTTGGGAGAAGCAGCCCCAGTTAACAATTGAAGAACTTTACTTGACATTTCAGAACAGTGTTCAACAAGGTTACTAGCCCCCTTGGTATGCTCTTCTTTTAGTTTGAGGGACAATAGGTCCCTAACCCTATTATAAAAATGGAACAATCTAGCCTGTACTCTTTTAAGTTGTTTAGCCGAAGGATCACCCACTTCAAAAAACTAACTACGGATGGTAGCTCAGTGGTGTTGTCCGTGATAGTGGATAGAGCCTCATCAATTTCTTAATATTTAATTTTATTTACTTTACGTCCCACTAACTACTTTTTCGGTCTTCGGAGACGCCGAGGTACCAAAATTTAGTCCCGCGGGAGTCCTTTTAAGTGCCAGTAAATCTACCGAAACAAGGCTGAAGTATTTGAGCACCTTCAAATACCACCGGACTGAGCCAGGACCGAACCTGCCACGTTGGAGTCAGAAGGCCAACGCCTTAACCGTCTGAGCCACTCAACCCGGCCATCAATTTCTTTTCCCGCAAAGTGGGGATATTAATAGGTAACACTAATGAGTCTCTGAGCTTGGTGGTATCTGCCGCAACCGTGCTTCCGGATTGAACATTCCTAATAAGTAATTCTTAAATTAATTCCTCCTTGCGCAAGTAGCCGGAGGTCTTCGCGAGGGCCGGACATGATGAAATAAAAATTTATAAATTTAGAAAAAAATACCAGCGACTGAGTAAATTCTTAGAGTTCGAAACGGATACTATGTTTAGCCGTCAAAAGGGGCTTAATTGAGACCCATTCAACCACCCTCTGCTACCACTTGATCCGGGGTATCTGTGGATCGCAGAGGTGAAAGAAGTTGCCGGGATGATTGGGTCTAACTACAATGTCTAGAATTGAATTTAAAACGTAAACTGAAGGTTATATTTTCAAAACACAAAATTTAACAATTTTAGGGGTACAAGTAGCAACCATTAAATAAGTCTAGAAAAGACAAGATTGGTGGTATAAACAGATCGTGGGCTTCAAGCCCTCACTTTACTTTACCTGAGCTCCTAGCTCAGATTTATAAAAGAGCACAAATTGTACAAGGGCAGAAATCCCCTAATTCAAAGAACACTTGCTCACAAAATTACAACATCTAGCCTTCAAGAGGCATTCATTAATTTTACAAACATCTTGCAAAAGAGCTAACAGGCTCTCAGTTTTCCAAGCCTACTCAAGGCAACATCAACTTACAAATTCTGGCCTCTGAAGGCACAACTTACAATAGGGAAATGATTATACAGGGGTATTTAATACCCATCCAACTGGGCCTTCATGTAAAAGGAATAACGGTTAAATAAATGGCCCGAACAACAAAATGAATGGAGGCGTATACTTGCACACCTATTTATGAACACCTAAAACCTAAACGGCACTCGGCCGATGAAACACTAGCTATTCCCGAACTATGGAGGTGACTCGTATCAGAATAAATTAAAACATTACGGAAAGGAAGAAAACCAGTTACAAAACGTAGTCACCTCAAACCAATATGAAGGGGAGCTCGAAAGGGTACATCACATTCTATCCCCTATTTATAGTTAAAGATTTTATGAAATTTTTACATTAGCCGGCAGAAAGTTACATTTTTAGGAAAACTGGGTTACATAGTTAATGATTCGGACCTTTCCCTCAGGTTAAACTGCGGAGCTAGCAAGAAATAAAGATGTTATATGGCCATTACCTTGTCGATGTACTGCTGCCTGATGAAAGAGGCCTCCTGCTTTGACACACACACTTAGTAAGATGACGATCAATTGGCCAAGAGACGTGAAAATCCGCAGTTTATAAACCCTCGGCGAACGTTCGAGACCATTCAAGATTAAACTAGTCACACCCACCCACTTTTATTGGCCACTTTAAAAGTTACACTCAAAATCGAAGAAAAAGAAGAAGACGGTGATTGGTAGAAAATTAATTACAGAAATTAGGGATTGGCTAGATTCAAAACTGGCGGAAATAAAAGGGAAATATTGCCAACCCAAAAATAAATGAGCATCAATCAGTAAAAATAACTTATGAATTTAAAAATTCTTTGAATTTTAAGTTCTTATACCACCCACCAGGGTGCATGATCATAGTTTTTGGTAGTGTCATCTATGAGAGAATGTCCAAACTTCTTGATGAATGGAAAACAAAACAAGTAGAATTCACACAGTTCAGGAAACATCACAATAACAAAATTATATCAGATTTTAGTGGTGACATCTTCAGAGTAAATTTCTAAGCAGGTATAGTTTCGGTTTCACTGTTTTGCCAATAGAGGAGTTCTTTAGGAGCTGAATTTGAATGCGCGGCGTTAGGGTGTACCTCCCGGTATAATAATAATAATAATAATAATAATAATAATAATAATAATAATAATAATAATAATAATAATAATAATAATAATAATATGTAGCCTCTGAGCAGAGGTCGCAAAACATGTTGAGACTGTACCTTAATTTAAGTCTACAGCCTCTTCCTTTGTACACTGTATCCGGAGAGGTTTGGTGAAGGTCTTTTTTGATTTGACTGCCGTAGGTGACCTGCGTGTCGTTATGTGGACCGAGGGTCACTATTTTACTATCAGTGGACAAATCTATAGCTGTGTGTAGTCACTGTTATGTACTCCTGCGCGACAAAATTCCGACACCTCGGATAATAATAATAATAGTAGTAATAATATAAAAATACAAAAGAACGTAAAACTATCCTTAGGGGAAGCGACAGTGGGATTCGAACCTACCGTCTCCTGGATGAGGACTACTCAGCCTACGTAATTACCTCCTGAAGGGGCCTTGGCCTACCAAGCGACTGCTGTTCCACCCCATGACCTGCAGATTACAAGGTAACTTTTGGTCAACATAACATATACTCTTGCTCATAGCAACTTGTCCCTTCCTGTTACCACCTTGGAGGGACCTAAGCAGGTTCGATTCTGACACAGACCGGTGCTATTTGAAGATGTTTCAAATATAACAGCCTAGTGTCGATAGATTTACTAACACATAAAATGAACTCCTGCAGGATTAAATTCCGGCACCATGGCCTCCATCGAAATCCGTAAACGTAGTTAGTGGGATGAAAAGCCAATAACATTATTATTATTATTATTATTATTATTATTATTATTATTATTATTATTATTATTATTATTATTATTATTATTATTAAATTTTCGGAATATCTGTTCGATGAAAAAAATAAAAATCTACAGCCTGTTTTTCTACTTACTTTGACAGGTTCGAAGCCCCATCTAACAGCACAGCATCTGCACAACCCCAGAAGGCCTGCAGATTACGTAGTCAGCACGACGTAGGTTGTGTAGACCTCGAACCAAACTACAGATCAAGGTAAAAATCCCCAGGCCTTGCCGGGATTCAAACCCAGAGAAGCAGAGGCGTGGGAATCGAACCTACCTCAGGCTGGGAACTAGTAACCGTAGCCTCAGGTTAGGTACTATCCTGGTATTTGCCTAGAAGCCACGATGTCCTAAAGATGAGCGAACCCCGCACTACGTTTCGTAGCAGAGCCGGGAATCGAACCTGGACCTCTAGGGGTAACTCCTACAGAGGTGGACAAGGTACATATTCCTTAGTTGTTCCCCTCTTCGTAACCTCTTACGACATGCCGTCTGTTGTCTAACAGGCAATCTAGGTAATAATCTCAACCCCCTACACTACACGGCCGGTGCAACATTTTTTATCTGTTTAATTTTATAATATTCTCCTTCCTACTGTCTTGGTCATTTCATAGAATGTACAAGGAAGGCGCAGTGCAGTACACAGGAAGTGTTATTTGCTGACCCAAGAACTCCTTTGATAACCTCGACTATGGACTCTCTTAAGGGATGTCCAATCTACATTAAACTGACTTGTGCACTTGTATTTGATGTCCCCATAGGCGTTATAAGACCTATCTAGTTGAGGAAAGTCGAAATAAACACATAATCGTATAACCGCAGTTGCCGTGTGCATGCGAATCCCACTGTCGTCAGCCGCTAAAAATAGTTTTCTATAGTATTACACTAGGCAAATGCTGGGGTTGTACCTTAATTAAAGACACGAGAGTGAGTTGGCTGTATAATTAGGGGCACACAGCTATAAGCTTGCATCCGGGAGATAGTAGCTTCGAACCGCACTGTTAGCAGACCTATAGGTAGTTTCCGTGGTTTCCTATTTACACATCAGTCAAATGCTGTGGCTGTACTTTAACTGCCACCATCTTGTTCCAAGTTCAACTCTAAGTCTTAAGAGGTTAACGCGTGGTCATCGTAACGTTAGGCCTACAGCCCGGGTATCGAACTTAAAGTATAAAAACGTACGTATGAAGCCTTGTAGCCGCTATCTTGTTACAGGGAGTCCTAGCACTAGGAAGACTATCTTGCGCATTACTCCCTAGGCCGTCTCCTAAAGTCATATGTCTCTCCTAAACCAGCTTTCTCTATAAGAGCCTATGTATAGCCGCTATGTTACTTCAGGGGTCCTAGCACTAGGAAGTTGCACACGACCGCTATCTTACGCATTACTCCCTATGCCGTCTCCTTGTCAGCGTAACGTTAGGTCTGCAGCCCGAGTATCGATCTTCTAAAGGCCAATGCATAAAGCCTTATAGCAGCTATCTTGTTCCGTGTCCAACTCCAAGTCTTAAAAGGTTAACAGTGGTCAGTGTAACGTTAGGCCTGCAACCTGGGTATCGAACATAAATTCTAAGAGCAAACGTACGAAGCCTTATAGCCGCTATCTTATTATACATCCAACTCCAAGTCTTGAGAGATTAACGCGTTATCAGCGTAACGTTAGGCCTGCAACCCGGGTATCGAACTTAAAGTCTAAAAGCAAACGTATGAAGATAGCGCACATCTTTTTCCAAGTTCAACTCTATTTTTTAAGAGGTTAACGCGTGGTCATCCTAACGTTAGGCCTGCAGCCCGGGTATCGAACTTGAAGTTTATTTGAAGCCTTATAGCCACTATCTTGCCACGGGGGGCCCTAGCACTAGGAAGACTATCTTGGGCATTACTCCCTAGGCCGTCTCCTTAAGTCCTGTGTCTCTCCTAAACCTGCCTTTTCTATAAGAGCGCATGTATAGCCACTGTCTTACTTCAGGGGCCCCAGCACTACGAAGTTACACACGACTGCTATCTTACGCATTATTCCCCAGGCCGTCTCCTTGTCAGCGTAACGTTAGGCCTGCAGCCCGGATATCGAACTTCAAGTCTAAAGGCAAAAGTATAAAGCCTTATAGTCGCTATCTTGTTCCACGTCCAACTCCAAGACTTAAGAGGTTAACGAGTGGTTAGCGTAACGTTAGGCCTGCAGCCCGGGTAACAAACTTGATGTCTAGAAGCAAACCTATGAAGCCTTATTGCCGCTATTTTGTTCTAAGTTCAACTCTAATTTCTAGGAGGTTAAGTTAGGATAACGCGTGGTCAGCGTAACGTTAGGCCTGCATCCCGGGTATCGAACTTAAAGTCTAAAAGCGAACGTATGTAGCCTTATAGCAACTATCTTGTTCTATGAAATTTGAAAAGTAGTATGAGGCGTAGAACGGCATCTACTCCGCTACGGTGTAAACTGTGTGTCACATGTAGGTTTTACGGTCGGATGCCCTTCACTGTCAATGTTATGTAATTACTATACTGTGTTTTGTCATGAATAGTAGTGTAATGTGTTGTCTCAATATAAAAAGGGGAGTGTTGGAACAAACAGACACACACACACACAGTCTCCGAGCCAGAAGAAATATTGATTTTCCTTCATGCTGTAATGTTGTAAGTGTAGTTTCGCCGTCTGCACGAAGCAGCAAAGGCAGTGCACAGAGAAGTGCAGAGCAATGAGAAATTTTATATCTTACTTCCTGCAGCAGTGTGTGCTCTGATTAAGAGAGAGACGAATATTTCTTAACAACTCATTGCACAGATTACATTCATTATTTAAAAATATCCACTTATTGTTTTCATACATGTAAGTATATATTATGCTACTATATAGTAAATATTAAAAATGTGAACGAAGTATAGAAGAAGGGGATAGTTTGTCTACGCTAATCCTCTATTGTCATCAATAGTAGTGGTGGTGGTGATTATTTTTTAAGAATGTAAAACCGCATAAAGCCATTACGTGTGCTGGAATAGTTCATTCGTAAAACTATTTGCGTAGAGTGAAAATGTGAAACCACGGAAGTACAACTATACATTCATCTCCTATTATCATTAATATTAGTAGTGATTATTGTTTTAGGAGGAAGTACAACTGTACATCCATCCTCTTATTCATAGTAATAGTGATTGTTGATTTAAGAATGGTGTCCTCTGTCTGATGTTTATTCTCCGTTTCTTTATTCTTACAATATGACATTTAATTACGTTTTAAAGTAAGTACTGTGATGCGTGTTCACGTTCGAGCTTACAGCTTGTGTGCGCGCGTGTACATCTATCCTCATTAATAGTAATAATAATAATGTCCCACTAACTACATTTTACGGGTTTCGGAGACGCCGAGGTGCCGGAAGTTAGTCCCGCAGTTCTCTCACTTGCCAGTCAATCTACCGACACAAGGCTGACGTATTTGAACACCTTCAAATACCACCGGACTGAGCCAGATCGAACCTGCCAAGTTGGGGTGAGAAGGCCAGCGCCTCAACCGTCTGAGCCACTCAGCCCGGCTCTCATTAATAGTAGTAGTGATTATTGTTTCCTTCAAAGGTAAGTGTATGCATATTTTCTTCAATAAAATCTACGATTAAAATGTGTGCTTTTGTTAAATTCTAGACACTGTCGGGAATCGAACCCGGGTCTTCTGTCACTAAAGCCAAAGTCTCTAGGATTCAACTCTAAAAGCACGAAATGTTTCAATCAAAAATTCAGTGTTCTAGATATTTAAAAAACTTATTAAGAGGCGACTAAAAGGGTGCCGCCTGAGCTATAGAGCCACCAAACAATGTGAATTGATCTGTATCCTAATGCCTGTCGCTCATTCTCCGTTTATTCGATGTATAGCTAGGTCAGATTAACCTCTTAAGACTTTGAGTTGGACGTGTCGTTTATTTCTGTATTTCGTAATCTATTATAAGATATCATCCCGTTGCTTTTTTTCTTTTTTTACAATATAGTTAAATCACATTTCAATTATGTTTTATTGTGTAGACATCGCAGAAGAGGTAATACGAATTAAGACTACCAAGCTAAATACTGGGGTTGTACCTTTCAATCACGTATGCCGTCGCCATGATAATAGATTTATGTGGTTTCCTATTTTACACCAGGTAAATACTAGTTTTATTCACTAAGTAATGTAAACATTACAGTAGACAATTAAAAGTTTCTAGTGATCAAATCTATAAGCACGAATGTTACAATCAAAAATTCAGTGTTCTAATTATCAAAAACCTGTTGAAAGAGGCGACTAAAAGGGTACCACCTGATTAGCCGTCCGAGCTATTCAGTGTAACGGATTAATTTTTGTGACTATGTTCGATTTATACCCAGATTAGCGATTTTTGTGAATTCCTCTTGACTGACATAAGTGGTGACTAAAAGGGTAAAATTAAATTAACAACAGACAATATATGAATACATTTCCGGTCCCTCTCCCCTCCCTGTACCCACACAGCTAAAAACAGGATTTAACCTGTCTTTTTAGCGACAAGAAGGACAGCACCGTCCAAGCCATTCAGCATAACAGAGTAAGTATACACCATGCTCTGTGTGTGTGTGTGTGTGTGTGTGTGTGTGATTTAAAAATTTAAAAAGTCTTCTCCGCATAGAGAGGCGCTGTTCATAGTTATTTGTTTGTCGGATGAAGACGTAAGGCCTTATGCTAAACTCACAATGCTGTTCGATAGGAAAAATGGTACCGTATGTGTTACTACCCTCTCCCTTATAACATGTCCTTTTTCACATGTAAGTATCTCAGGTAATCAAAATGAAATACAAAATGGAATTGCTATATCTGTGAATGAAGTGTGCAGAGAAATAAAACTCGTGTGTGTTTGCGCGTTGTGATGAAATGTACGTGTGTAAGGGCTACATCACAGCATTTGCTCGTCCTACAATCAATTCCGTATTTTGCATGTGTTCGCTTTTACAATAAAGAGTGTTGTGGGCGTATAACACCAAAGAAGTAGTGCGTTTGTTGTCATGTATAGATTGTTGTTATCTTACACATCAATGAATTTCTGTGTTCGATTCCATGCAAGTATTTTTTATGGTAACTGTGTTATGAATCCTGTGTAGACAGCATACGAAATAAGGTGTGAGGTATTTTTATTTTTGCATTAATCCAGTAAGAACAAGATTCGATTCGATGGGTTGCATTGATTACAGATTTTTTCATTCTGACGATGAACTGAGAGAACAGGGTTCGAATCCATGACTTCTTCAGGGCTCGAAATCCATATGCTGCATGTATTGGAGATTTTTAAATTCTAATGCTGAACAGAAAGTGATCATATTTCGTATCCCTGATATTGTTATTCTGTTTACGGTGACTGTTGTGTTTGCGTCATAAAGTTGATGTTATATTCGCGAAATAAGGTGACAGAGAGAGAGATATGTAGTTTTATTCCATGCAGTTATCACCTGCCTGCGTGTTAATTTCTCTTGTTTTTAATCAACAAGATACCGCGCGCCCTCCCCCTGTTATGTATTTATAATGAAGCTAAGGTTTCTTTCTGTTCGGAACACGATGGGAATGTATGCTGACTATTCAAATTCTTACTGTGAGATAACAACGGTCTATACATGTTCTAAACACACACAAAAAATGATGCTCTTAGTAGAGGGCACAGCATTTCAAGTCCTCTGTAACAGGATTGATTAACAACATGTTTTATCTTGTTCAGGAGGGGAGGTCACGTGTCGGATGTGACGTAAATCCTTAGCGACTGTGTGGATAGGCTTCCTCTAAAAGTAATAGAGGGGAGGACCATCTACTTTAGGAGGGTATCTCTCCAATAACGGTAAAACTGTAAGGAGGAGGGGGATTGAGCTGACCCCCGTAACGTTACGCTGTCGAGAAGGGCAGTTAGCCTTAAACTAGAGTCCTTAGACCTCCACTTTAAGATGGTGTCGAGAAGGGCATCATGCTTTCAAACCTAGGTCCTTAGGCCCCCTCCAAGATAGTGTCGGGAAGGTTAGGCCCCACACCAAGATGGTGTCAGGAAGGGGGCATGTCTAGAAGGGCAGCTAGCCTTAAAACTATGATCTTCTGAGGTTAGGCCCTCTAAGATGGTGTCGGGGAAGGTGATGTCGAGAAGGGCAGCTAGCCTTAAAACTATAATCCTCTGAGGTTTGGCCCCTCCAAGATGGTGTCCGGAAGGGCTGCCTGTCAGGTTACGCCCCTCCAAGATGGTGTCGCGCATGGCTTTGTCCCGTCAAGATAATAGCAGTAAGGTTAGGAACGTTACCTTTTTCAAAAATTCCGCAGCACACAAAAGCATGTGACTAAGTCCCGTCAAGATAATACCAGTGAGGTTATGGCATCCAACAGTTTTCAAAATTCCGCGGCAAACAAGTACATGTGGTTAGGAGCTGTCAAGATGGCAGCAGTGAGGTTAGCCACGTTCACTTGTTTAACAAGTGCACGGGGTTAGGAACTGTCAAGATAGCAGCTGTCATCTTATCAGCTGTCCCTTATTAAAATTCCGTGTCCCACGTGGTTAAGATGGCAGCAGTGAGGTTAGGACCTGATAAGATGGTAGCAGTGAGGTTAGCGACGTTCACTTGTTCAACAAGTGCACGTGGTTAGGACCTGTCAAAATGGCAGCTGTCATCAGTTGTAGTTAAGATGGCCCCAATGAGGTTAGCGACGTTCTCTTGTCCAAAATTGTGAGGTTAGGGTCTGACAAGTGGACTGTCCAAAGCACGTGACTTTGTTTACAATCAATAGCACTTCTCCGGTCACGTGGTCATGCCCTCAAGTGGAATGAGACCTTGGCCGGGGTCAATGACCTCGGGTGCTGACTCAGCACAAAAATGCTGACGCCAGTGATATAGAACCCGTATAGCTCATATTATTATTATTATTATTATTATTATTATTATTATTATTATTATTATTAAGTGACCGCTGATACGAGAGTGGTGAACAGTGTAATACTGTGCCTACTCTTGTCGCGAGCGCCGATTCGCAACACGTCTGTCCGTGGGGAATTATGGAGCGAGAGCATCGAACAATAATCATGAGTTGGTTATCTATAACATAATATAACCATGAGTAGATCAAGTATAACATAAAAAAAGAAGGTATAGTAAAAACAGTGGAAGCAATCTTAAAGCTAGTCTCAACTTGGAACATTCAGTGAGTTGGTGAGTGAAACAATCTTGAGCAATCAGAATTTTTGTCAGGAAATGTAGTAAACAGACCAGAAGGTCATGGTTTGAGGCTCAAATTGGGTGGGCCAGTGGAAAACAAGCATGTTACTGGTCACGTAGGAAAGTTTCCCGTGAACTAAGAACGCATTTAGTGGTGCAACAATTCCTTCTAGAAAGATTTAGTGGAAGGTTACCAGTCCCATGTATGTGCAGAAAACGGGTGGAGCCACACTTGAAGTAACCAATAGGAAGCTAACAAGTCAGTGATGTTAGAGAACATTTAAGTCGGGTACGGTATGCCATGTTCTATAAACTCAGAGAAGTGATAAAGGGGAGTCACAAAGAATACTCGGGGGTCATTCGGGAGCAGTCACTAGGAAGCAGTCACTTGGCAGGGAGCAGTCACTCGGCGGTAAACAGTCGGGAAAGATAGCAGTCACAGAAGTTAGTCAGAACAGGCAGCAGTTGAACCTGCCAAACAGTAGAATTTGTTATCCGTGTCCCACAGGGTAAAGCATTAAGGACAGTTCGTAGAAAACTCACTGAGTGTTCAAAGGGGACCATAGCTTCAGTTCGCGTCAACCTTACAAAGAGTTCTGTGTTCGAGTTCTGAACACGTCAGGGCTGAATCAAGAAGAGTCTTACTGCGAGGGAATCAATAGAGAAGCAAGAAGAAACAAGTTTCCAATATCCGAGCTAAGTATCCACTAGTTTTAAGAGACTTTAAAAACTAAAAGAAAGTTAAAAGTGTTGTAAAGTGGATCATAGATGTGTGTGCTCTAAAGGTGTCAGAGAATAACAAACTGATTATTGAAACCAATTTTGAGAAGACAATATTTTTACAGGAGTGCCGTAATGTGTAATTGCATAGATGATATGTCATAGAATTTATTTGAATAAATTAGAGTAAGATTTTATGGTGTCAGAAGTTGTTGAATTAAAGTCAATCTGATATTTGAACCCTAGTGTTCAGCCTGTCCATTCTCTAGGATACGACAGTCTGGATATGTGCGATGATTTGTACAGGTGTTGTGACCACTCTTATAAAATGATTACATGCAAATGTTCGTGAGAGTACCTTTAATTTCTGGATATTCTGGCTGAGATATATCAAATTATCCCACATATTATCGATTAGCGGCAGATTACATGTTCCAGGAGTTTGAGGGAATAGCTCAACAAGATGTAGAAGCCCTATGGATATCAGTATTGTGTGTGGGCGTGCATTATCTTTTCTGAATAAGGTCGTTGTATGGTATGCAGAGTGAGGCAACATACGCATGACAGCATATGACGTCATTGACATAAGTCTGTTGAATATGAGTTGAGTATGACCCATGTGGTGTCATCTGAGATGACCCGATTTCATAAGAGATAGACGTGTGTGAAACCTTCAATACAGTTCCTTCATGGTACATAACCTGTTCTTTTGGTATATACTGCATTTATTAACAACCAAAATGGAATATAGGGGATAGACACCCAATGGACTTGACCTAAAGCATTTACCAAGAGATAATCTGGACTAAACTGCGAAAATCACGCACGAAATAGCCTCTATCAGCACTGGATAAGAATCCTAGATCTCTCAGCTTCTACATTTTGGATGGTCTCTCTACAGTCTAAGTTTCATCAATAGATTTTGCCAGAACGTTTCGATGTATTCATTCCTATTTCGTAATCTCGCATTAGAAGATAACTAATGATGCTAAGATATTTTCAATGGGATAGGTGACAACGATTTAGGAAGACAGCGCGATTGAACCTGGCTCTCTGGGAACAGAAAGACAACGACTAACAGATTGTGCAACTAATAAATAATTCAAAATTTCGTGTTACTAATTCAGCCTGGAGCAGCCATTGTACGGCAGACACCCCGATGAGGGTGGACGGCGTCCATCGTGAATAGAAAGTGCGTGATATTGCGGTGCGGTATGTGAGTTAAAGGAATGTGGGAGACAGCATAGCTGCCCAGTCCCCGAGCTAATGGAAATAACCGTTTACGATTAAAACCCATACCCAGACGGGAATCGAATTCGGGGCCTAAAGCCCCAACGGCCGAGACAGTGACTACTCACCCTGGGCACTGTGCCACTGATAATGGTAACATTTAAGTATGCAGTATATATAGGTAATATTGTTTGTTAACAAGGAAATAATGAATAAGTAGGTTATTTGCGAGTATAATGAATGTTGTGTAAACTTTCTGAAATGAATAATTAACTTTGCGTAAGGGATTTGGGGGTATCTTTGATCATTAGCCCGTAAGCTTTGACAACGTAAATGAGGTGTCCGAAACCTTGAAGCAGCCTGAGACACTCTCTCAACAATGGCACAGACATTCCGAGGCGTCTTCATCCAAGCTGGCCACTCTGTGGATTGAAGTACGATTCCTACAAGGGAGTATCAATAAATAAATAAATAAATAAATAAATAAATAAATAAATAAATAAATAAATAAACTGTGTGAAATCCGTGTCATTCTTTATCAATTCTTTTCACCACAACGTAAAGATGTTAATAGCGTAGTAAGTTTCGTTCTTCAGATAACTGCTTGTTTAAATTCGAGTCTTACTTATAAGAAGTCCGGCTCCATGGCTAAATGGTTAGCGTGCTGGCCTTTAGTCCAAGGGGTACGGGGTTCGATTCCCAGCCGGGTCGCGGAATTTAACCTTAGTTGGTTAATTATGGTGGTTTGGGGTCTGGGTTTGTGTGTGTGTTTGCCGTCTACAGAATTATAATATTCATCACAGCTAGGGCCCCATCCTCACAGACATGCAGGTCGCCTATACGCGTCAACTCGAAAAACCTGCACCAGGCCTGTGCGGAGGCCATAATCTATTATTATAAGAAGAAGAAACTATTATCACAAGTCCTATGGCGTAAAATATTAGTTCTTTTTCAATCGGTATACAAGCTAGTGAGTCGTGTTACCTCAATTTTCCTTATTTAACTGTCATTTAACCTTTATATTCGGCTGCAAACGGAATTACAAACAGCTACAATGAATTTAGAAGCTGAGACCTGCGTTTTACAATTAGAACCATGGCTGTAGAGAATAAATAACACATTAATATATTTAATTGCATTAAAGTACTTACGTTAAAAGCGAATGCACAAAAACTAATGAGGATGCGCGACCAGTGTGTCCAATTCTTGAGATTTTCACTAGAGAAATTCTGCAAATAAAGGAGAGTAAAAATTAGAAACAATCCATATTATACAATAGTTCTTTTTATTTTCCTGTGTTTGTTCTGCATTGGATAAATAGACGAAACTATGAACATTGGAAAGGAAACATTCGAATATATAATATTGCTTGGAGCATGGTGAAACTGATGGTGATTGATGATGATGATGATGATGATGATGGTGGTGGTGCTTACTGTTTAAAGGGACCTAACATCTAGGTCATTGGCCCCTAATGGTACTGACTAGAATTTAAAATATGATGATGAAAATGAATATAAATTTGGAATAATCACTGGATGTCATTCGTAATGCCTTATTTTCTTATAACATTGATTTAAAAATAGATTAACGTACTCGTATGATAAAATGAAATAAATTATTGCCTTTGAAGCGAAATCATGTATTTTACGCAAATTAAAGGTTGAAAACACATTAAATACAAAAAAGACAGACTAAAACAAACAAAAAAGAATAAAAATGTAGTTAACATTAAAATATTTCAAAAAACAAATAGCAAAATCAAATAATAATAATAATAATAATAATAATAATAATAATAATAATAATAATAATAATAATAATAAAGTTATTGGCTTTACGCGCCAGTAAATCTACCGACACGAGGCTGACGTAATTGAGCACCTTCAAATACCACCGAACTGAGCCAGGATCGAGCCTGGCAAGTTGGGATCAGAAGGCCAGCGCCTCAACTGTCTGAGCCACTCAGCCGGGCAATAGAAAATTCACTTTTAAGCGTTATAAATCAGGCCACTGCCCCTCATAACACGGATGACGAGGTCTGCTGATTGCTCGTCATCTCGTAGAATGAGGGAGATGGTACTCGGTAGTTTTGGACTGCGGCGCAGATGGGCCAGGTCCACGCACACCGTAAGGATGTATACTACGGTCAGATGACCGCCGCTAAGTACACACATGGGGGGGGGATTATCTCTTCAATAAGTAGAAGTACGTCACTATACCATGGCAGATCCGAAGACGCCATAATACCGTTGATTCTCTACGAGAAACCCGAAAGGAAGTCTTCCATACATTCAGAGCTCCTTTAATCATTCTCAGCTTATTTGAAAGAGGAGTGGCGTGCTACTCAAGCTCCCAATGGGATGTACCAAATATCTCAACTAAGGACGAATATCACAGGCTGGAACCTTGTAAAGCGACGGGGGAAGTGTGACCGCCTCCTCTACACCTATGTGGCTTGCAAGCAACATAAATGTGATTCTGAGTAGCGTATTTTGGACAGTTCGGCAACCTCCTCATTTCTCACGTCCTCCCCTTCACGGTGACGTCACATGTTACTTAACCTAACCTAACTTAACGCTAGCAAAGAGTGCAGGCTTAACCACATGGTGCGTTACCTAAACGGCTACCCTTCCTTACACCAGCTCGCATGCTTCCGACGCAAGTCTGGGTGACCTTAGGGCATCAGAGCCTGAGCTAGACTGTAGGCTTAACCTCACGCTTACTAAGAGTGCAAGCTTAACCTCACGCTGACCATACGTAAAACTAACCACTTGCCCTTCCCAACACCCACTTGTAGGCTTGGGGAGCCTTGGCTGTGTGCGCAGACTTTACCTAATATAGCTAAGAGTGTAGCCTTAACCTAGCGCTGACCATGCGGTAACATAACTGGCTGCCCTTCCCTGCCGGCTGCAATTCCCTACACAAGCTTGTAGGCTTGGAGGAGCCTCGTTTATGTGCGCAGGCTTATCCTAACAAAGCTAAGAGTGCAGACTTAACCTCCCGCTGATCATGTGTCTAACCTAACAGGCTGCTCCTCCCTGCACCGGCTCGGCTACTAGGCAGGATAGCTGCTAGACATGTCCTATGTGGAAGATTTTATGTACCCTCATAATGCAGGCTTATCCTCACGCTGACCATTATTTAACCTAACCGGCTGGCCTTCTTTACACCAGCTTGTAGGCTTGGAGAGCCTTGGCTATGTGCGCAGGCTAAACCTTACATAGCTAAAAATGTAGGCTTAACCTCACGCTGACCACGCTTTAACCTAACGAGCTGACATTCCCCACACCAGCTTTTAGACTTCTTGCGGAGCTTTGTAACATCGTGATTAACAGCCAAGTGTACTGAGAATTTGTTTAATAACCTGTGCTACTGCAGTAGTATATTAAAATATACTTGTGTTGGTGAAAACAACCTTAACTTAAAAATTCAATATTTCCTCAACAGTTAGTTGCAGGAAATTGATTTTTTGCTTGAAATGTATTTAAAAACTACCCTCTAATCGGTAATATAGATCAACTCACCTCCCAACTGTTTGTTTTCATAAATTCGGAGGTATAAATTATATCTAATTTAAAAATATATAGAATGATTTCTTATCGCCTCCTCTGCGGATCATCTACTTTCGACCTAATCATTTGCAGATCACCTACTTCTGACCGACTTCTCTGAGGATCACCTGCTCCTCACCGACATTTTTGAGGATCACTTGCGTGTTACCGACTTCTTTGAAGATCACCTGCCCCTCACCAACTCATCTAAGGATCACCTGCAGTCGGTAAAGAAGATAAAACCGCCGATTTAAACCCATACGCAGAAAATTGCTTGTTATTGCAGTAGAATAAATTTTCCACCAAGCTAAACCCCGTTTCCTTATGCAGTGAAAATTAAACAACTAAAATAATACCAGACTCAGCTTTGGGAACGGTGGTCACAGGCCCAGAGCCTCTACATTGCCCTTTCAGTTACCAGTACTCTACCACCCTCACGCCTACAAGCAACATAAATGCTACTTATAACCCCAAAGGTTAGGAAGGGCAGCCGGTTTGGAAGATACAGCCGCTGCATTAAGCTCAAACACACTAGCCTGTAGATCAGTTAGTTTAATATAACCAACGTAAAGCAGCCATCTTGCCTAGTTAAGTTAAGCCTGACTGCCTGTTTAGGCACTAGTATTCTACCACTCTCACGAGAGGTTAAGCCGCACATATAACTGAGGCCCTTCGCAACGGAGGCGGTCACGCGCACGTTATCCACAGTATAGACGGTAAGAAGCAGGCAATCCTCAGAGGAGTCGATCGGAGGTGATGAGAAGCAGGTGATTCTGAGGTGTCAGTGAGGAGCAGGTAATCACCAGAGGAGTCGGTGAGGAGCACGTGACCCCCAGAGGAGACGATGAGGAACAAGTGATCCTCAAAATATACGGTGAGGAGCAGGTGATCCTCAGATGATACAGTGAGGAGCAGGTGATCCTCATTGACATGTTGGGGAGCAGGTAATTTTCAGACGAGTTGGTCAAAAGCAGGTGATTCTCAGATGAGCCGATGAGGAGCGGGTGATCCTCAAGGCAGTCAGCCATGAGAAGATGGTCCTCAAAACAATCGGTCAAAATCAGGTGATCTCAGAAGGTAGGGTGAGGAGCAGGTGATCATCGGAGTGGTCGGTGAGGATCAGGTGATCCTCAGAGGAGTCGGTGAGGAGCAGGTGATTGTCAGAGGAGTCAGTCAAGTCAGGTCATCCTCAGAGGATATGGTGAGGAGTAAGTGATCCTCAGAGGAGTACGTGAGAGGCAGGTGATCATCAGAAGAGTCGGTGAGGAGCAGGTGATCCTCAAAAGAGTCGGTCAAAAGGAGGTGATACTCAGAGGAGGCGATAAGAAATCATTCCATACATTTTTAATGTTAGATGTCATTTTACCCCCCAAAGCTTTGAAAACAAACAGTTGGGAGGTGAGTTGATCTATATTACCGATTAGAGGATTAATTTTCATACATTTTAAGCTAAAATGAATTTTCTGCAACTAACGGTTGAAGAGATATTGAATTTTTAAGTTAAGGGTGGTTTTCACCAACACGAATACATTTTAATACCACAGTAGTACAGTAGTACAGGTTATTAAACAAATTCTGAGTACACTTGAGTAAGACGTCCTTTCAAGTTGTGATCCTGTGTTAGAGAAGGACAATTATATGGTGATTGTGAGTGGTACAAATGACATTGCTGCAAATGAAGGTGAGGAACTCATTACGACTCTCAGAGGTAAGATTTCCAAACTACCTGACTCAAAAGTAATTGTAGTTAATGTGCCACCTAGGTATGACCTTTTAGAGGACTCATGTGTGAAAAAAGCTGTACATCATGTAAATATAAAAATCAAGAGATTATGTAAGAGTTTTAGAAATGTCTATGTAGTAGATACTTTAGGTCTTGGCAGGCAAATGTTCACTAGGCATGGGTTACATCTGAATGGTAATGGAAAAGCAAATCTCTGTAGACAAATTGCTACAATTATCAACAGAGATTTGCAAACTAATCTGTACTTAAGAAAACCCATACCACTAAACTGGCACATACAGGCAAACTTGCCAGAAAACCCAGACCCTTAAATCAAGATCTATGTACAAGGATCTGGGTTCCAGGGACGTTCTCAACTCATGAGTCAAACGTTACCCAATTGCAACAGTCAAGTTTTAGGGAGGAAGGAGGTCTGAGATTGCTCTTGGTAAACTGTCAGAGTGTAGTAAATAAACAATTAAAATTCGGTACATTGAAGGAATCTTATGAGATTGATGTGGTGATAGGAGTGAAATTGTGGTTGAGAGAAGGGGTGGGTAATAGAGAATATTTCCAGAAGGGTACACAGTCTATCGTAGAGACCGAGGAGATAAAAACGGAGGGGGGGTGTTTATTCTGGTGAAGGAAACTTATTGTTCACATGAATGGTTTACCGATGAAAGGGATGAAATATTAGGGATAAAATTAGTTTGTCATAATATGAAGGAGGTGGGAATTATAGGAACATACAGGCCTGGAAGAGAGGAAAGAGACATGGAAATATTTGAGAAAATAATAGATTATACTCATGAAAACAATAATAATGATATGGTAATAATTGGGGGAGATCTAAACTTGCCTGAAGTTGAATGGAATGGAGCTGCAAGTGAAGCCCATGAACAGAAAGTGGCAAATAAGTTAATTTGGGAGGGAGGATTTACACAAGTAGTACAAGAACCGACTCGTCTCAATAACTTACTAGATGTATTCTTGGTTAAACCATGGTAAATTGTTGATAAAAATGAGGTAATTGAAGGAATAGGTGACCATAAGGCTGTAATAATGGATGTAGGACTGGTACCAAAAAGGCTTAATAAGAGGGTCACACAAGACAAGACATTGTACAGAAAAACTAAAGTTGATGAATTTGGGACTTACCTTAAATCACAATTCAGTTGTTGGATAGGTGAAGGGAGTAATGTGGATACACTTTGGGCTAAATTTAAAGGAATCATTTGGAAAGAGAGAAGAGATTTGTACCTGTCAAGAAGGGAAAAATGACCTCAGACCCTGTTTATTATACAAGGGAAATAAGAAAATTAAAAAGAAAATGTAGAATAGTAAACAGGAAAATCAAAGAGGGTAAGGAGAATAGAGAAACTAGAAAACAGCTAATGAGGGAACTGAATAGAGTGAAAAAGGAAGCAAAAGAGAATTATATGAATGGCATTCTTCAAGAGGGTAATGACCACAAAGGGAAATGGAAAAAGATGTATTCATATATTAGGAATCAAAAAGGAAAAGGAATCCAAATTCCTACAATGGTGGGAGAAGGGGGTGAACACTATTTAACAGATACTGAGAAAGCAAACCTCTTTAGTAGGGAATTCAGAGATTCAGTAGAAGATTGTCAGGACTTGGAAACCATAACAGAAGATAGAGAGGGAGAGACACATAGGGAAACAAGAAGCTTCTCATTCACAAATGAAGATATTTTCAGAGAAATCCAACTGCTTCAGCAAGGAAAAGCAGCAGGAAGTGATCAAATTACTGGGAAGGTATTAAAGACAATGGGGTGGTACATAGTGCCTTATTTAAAATTTCTCTTTGACTATGTCATAAATAATAGTGTAATACCAAAGGAATGGAAGGAATCTATAATAATACCAATTTATAAAGGAAAGGGTGATAAAAGGAAACCACAGAACTACAGACCAATCAGCCTGACCAGTATAGTTTGTAAAATACTGGAGAGTTTAATAGCAAAGTACATCAGAGGGATATGTGATGATAAAAATTGGTTCATAAGGAGCCAGTATGGATTTAGAAAGAAATTTTCTTGCGAGGCACAACTGGTGGGATTTCAGCAGGACATATCAGATCAGTTGGATTCAGGAGGCCAGTTAGAATGCATAGCCATAGATCTTTCCAAAGCCTTTGATAGAGTGGAACATGGAATATTATTAAAGAAATTGGAGGGAATAGGATTGGACGTAAGGGTTATACGTTGGATAAGAACATTTCTAAATTCAAGGGTTCAGAAAGTCAAAGTAGGAAATAATATATCACAGGAAGAGAAAGTTTGGAAGGGAATTGCACAGGGTAGTATAATCGGTCCGTTACTTTTCTTAATATACGCAAATGATTTAGGGAACAATATAACATCGAAAATACGATTGTATGCAGATGACATAATTGTTTATAGGGAAATAAACAACATTGAGGATTGCTCAGAATTACAAAGGGACCTTGAGAGTATCCAAGAATGGGTTGAAGAAAATTATATGAAGATTAATGGAGGCAAATCAACTGTTACAACATTTACAAACAGGAGCTTTAAAATTGAATCTGAATATACTTTGGATGAGGTAGTTATCCCTAAAGATGGCAAGTGCAAATACTTAGGTGAGATTTGAAAGTAATTTGCACTGGAAGTGTCATGTTGATGACATTGTTGGGAAAGCATACAGATCGTTACATGGCATAATGAGGCTACTTAAAGGATGTAACAAAGAATTAAAGGAAAAAAGTTACTTAAGTATGGTTCGTCCATTATTGGAATATGCAAACAGTGTTTGGGATCCTCACCAAGAATACCTAATAAAAGAACTAGATGGTGTGCAGAAGAAAGCAGCAAGGTTTGTAACAGGGGATTTCAGGAGAAAGAGTAGTGTATCAGAAATGTTAAAGGAACTTGGTTGGGGAACTTTAAGTAAGAGAAGGGAGAAAACTAGACTTATAGGATTATATAGAGCCTATACAGGAGAAGAAGCATGGAGAGATATCCGTGAGAGGCTTCAGTTGGAAAATAATTATATTGGTAGAACTGACCACAAGTTACAAAATTAGAAGGAATTTTAGCAGAAGCGATTGGGGTAAATTTTCATTCATTGGGAAGGGCATGAAGGAGTGGAACAGTTTACCAGGGGTAGTGTTTGATCCTTTTCCAAAATCTGTACAGATATTCAAGAAGAGAATAAACAACAACAGAGAAAATAAATGAAATGTTAGAGGGCATTCGACCAGTGCAGGATATTGTAAATAAAAAATGTGTGTGATTAAATTAATTCCATCCCCTGGTCTATGGAGTTTGGACAGCCCAAGTAGGGGACTGCCTGTAGGGGTGAAGTACAGTGGGGACTTCGAGGGCCCTGGGACCGCTACGGTAGCTGTGAAGGCCCTTCAGGAACTCTGAAAAGTGGTGGCAAAAGGGGCTCTGGTTAAGACGCAGCAGGTCGTTATGCTACTTAGGTTCCAAAATGGGTAAAATATAAATATGTAAATAAATTCTATGTTAATTTTAATCTTATACCAGTTGTATATTATTATTAGAAGTAATTTCACATACTGTATATGAGTTGACTATGTTTGTAAGATATTATAAGTAGAATTTTGTAAACAATATAAATTTATTAAGGATGATGTGTGTGTTTAATAGAACAAATTATTAGCGTAAATTGTATAATATTGTATTCTAGGAAAATTTTCTTCGTCACTTGTTAATTTAAAATTTAGTGCTTGACAATAATGTATTTAGTGTACCATTTGCCACCGAGGTAGACACCTCATTTGCAAATAAAGAGATTTTGATTTGATTTGAACCGTGATGTTAAAACGACCCCCAGAAGCCAATAAGGTGGTGTAGGGTAGGGTAGCCGGTTAGATTAACACATGGTCAGCATGAGGTTAAGCCTATACTCTCTGCTAACTTGAATTAAGCCTGCGCACATAGCCAAGGCTCCTCACAAAACAAGCCGGAAAGGCTACAAGCTGGTGTAACGAAGGGCAGCCGGTTAGGTTAACGCATAATCAACGTAACGTTAAGTCTGCACTCTTGGAGAGCATGAAACTTTCCATGTAGCTCATGTATATTAGCCATCTTGCTTAGTACCCCGAGCTGGAGCTGGTAGGGAAAGACATCCAGTTAGGTCAACGCGTGGTCAGCGTGCAGTTAAACCTGCACTATTGGCCATCTTAGGTTAAGTCTACGCACATAGCCAAGGCGCCTACAAGCTGGTGTAGGGAAGGGTAGCCTCACTGACTCCTCTGCGGATCACCTGCTGCTGACCGCATCCCCTTAGGGGCCATAGAGCCTTCGATATAGGACATGTATAGCAGCCATATTGCCTAGTAGTCCGACCGGGTATAGGAAAGGTCAGCCTGTTAGGTTAGACGCACGGTCAGCTTGAGGATAAGCCCGCACTCACAGCTATCTTAAGCTAAGCCTGCGCACATAAACAAGGCTCCTAAAAGCCAACGAGCAAGTGTAGGGAAGGGCAGACTGTTAAGTTAGACAAATGGTCAACGTGAGGTTAAGCCTGCACCTTTAGCTATATTAGGTTAAGCCTGCGCACATAGCCAAGGCTCCTCCAAGCCTAAAAGCTGGTATAGGCAAGGGCTGCCAGTTAGGTTAACACATGGTCAGCGTGAGCTTAAACTTGCACGCTTAGTAAGCGTGAGGTTAAGGCTACACTCTAGCTCAGCACTGAAGCCTTAAAGTCGCTCAGACTTTCGCCGGAAGCCTACAAGCTATTGTAGTGAAGAGCATTCTGCCAGGTTGACGCATGGTGAGCAAGACGTTAAGCCTGCACATAGTCAACGTGTAAGGATACGCCAGCGGACGTCGCCAATGCTCCGAACCAAAATAGCCCAAGCTGGTGTAGGGAAGGGTTAAGCCTGCACTCTTACCTAGCCTGAGGTAAAGCCTACACTCTAACTCAGCTCCAGACATGCGCCGGAAGCATGCGATTTGGTGTAGTGAAGGACAGCCGCTTAGGTTAACGTATCGTGAGATTAAGCCTGAACTCTTGGCTAGCATTAAGTTAGTTTAGGTTATGATAACCCTTTACCGCAGTCGTGAATATTTCTGACACAATTACAGTTGTGCGGTCCTGTGGACCGCATTCGGAAGGTGGGTCAAATAGGTAAAAATGTCCTTCTAACATTATTTTCTGCGTTCTGTACTACATATTTATTCCTTAATAAGACATATAATGCAATAAGTTTACAAAATGAAGTTCCACCGTTGTGAAAGTAATCTGTTCTTATTACACTCAAAATTACCATAAAAATTTGCAGACATGGACACAACGAAATAACTAAATATTGTTCCTTCCTAAAAACTTGAATATTGTAATTTAATGTTATACAGGACTCACTGGTGTTAAAATTGATAAGTTGTTCCAACAATAAATTATGCAGAAAAAATCTGCATTACTCAAAGTGACCCTATTCAGCTTCACCTTACGCGCACTTCGGACACACCTTACATGAACATTCCAAAAAAATTGGAACTCTGCACTTGCGACACAAGTAGCTTGTCTTCCTCTTCTTTTGGGCGGACAAATTCGACATTTCTTCCTTCCATCCCTCGGCAGTTTGTCCTCCTGGTGTAGGTCTTCATGGAGATCTACTTCGGATCCCACAACTCGACCGATAGAAAATCGCAGTTCTCGTGGAAGGCGTTTGTTTATTATTCTTTCTCGCAATGAAGGCTCAATCAGTTGTTTTGCAAGAGCTTTCATGAAGTTCATCCTGCTAAGTACAGCTCTTTCCTTGAACGACTGGTGAACAATATATGAGTTGATAATACTCATATCGAGAACACGAAAAATCACAGCCATTGGTCAGCGCTGTGTACAGCGGCTTGAACAGTATTTGGCACTCTTTTCGCCTACGGTATCAACACCACCTTTTTTGTTATTACAGTGGGCTATGATTTCAGATTTTCCCGTTTCCATGTCGTCTTCTCTGGAGTGATGCACTGTTGATATGAGAATTGCCGCTCTTCCCTTTTTAGGCACGAAGGAAATTAGTGTAATGCCTTTGGTGAAAGCATACAGTGTTGTTCCAGCTTCACGTTTCCACGACAGTAAGAAAGATGCAGGAATTTCATTTCGGTTCTTTTTCCATAGTTCCCACTAATGTTAAACCATTCTTTTGCAGCACATCCGCAAGCTCAATTGAAACATACCAGTTGTCAGCGGTAATGTTTTGGTTACCATCTGCTATCGGCTTGCACAACCTCAGGACAGCCTGAGTAGGAACAGCATATTTCCTCTCGTCTTGGGAAAGCCCTGCTCCATCAGTACCTTTCCTGCAGTAAAGATGAGTGCTGTACACATAGTTAGTCCTAGAATCGGCGAGACATTGAAGCTTCAGACCATACTTCGCTGGTTTGGAAGGAATAAACATTTTAAATTTAGAACGGCCTCTAAAGGCAATTAGCATTTCATCGACAGTAGCATTAGCCCCTAGAGTATAGGACCTCTGAGAATTTTCATTGAAATTCTGTAAAATGTTCGTTAAAGCAGCACCTGGATCAGAAATCTTACGTAAATCCCTGTCATGAGGGTTATCAAATCTCAGACAGTTGAGAATTATAGCAAACCTTGCTGATGACATTGTAATACGGAAAATATCTCGACCTGTTTCCTCTGTACAGAATAGAAAGCGAATGTCTTCGTTATTTGATTTGAATACTGCAGTGCAGATGAGAAGGCCAAGGAAACTCTTCATTTCACATAATGTACAATATCTCAATTCTGTTCTTTCAGTATTCGAGTATTTTCTCCGGATATTTTCCAGTTTTTTATTTGTCCATACCAGTACTTCATTTAGCATGTCATCACTGAACGAGTGGGTCTACTTGGGTATGTCTTCTTTGATTGGAGCAAAGTGCTGGGATCTACATTATATATATTGTGAGCTGGAGTTCAGATATTCCTGTTTGGTTGCACTGCCGACGACTTGAATCTATTTCTGCCATAAAAACTATTCCTATCGTGTTCCTCATCATTTTCACTTTCCGATTCCCCTTCGGCAATCTCCTCTCCACTTTCACTGTCGCCCGACACACTGGATTCTGAGTCATGTTCGCTATGTATAAAATCACCATCCTCTTCGTCAGAAATGTCAAAGTCGGATACATCACTTGCTAGGTCATCAATAATTTTCGAAACCATTTCATCAAAATTAGGATCGTTCGTATTCACACGCGATGGACCAGGGTTACTACATATAGTTCACCAGTTAATGTCATCAACAGATACGGAAAACAAATAAACACAGAGAACGCAAAACATGTTTAGTCTGTCACTGACTTGCACACTCACTGTCGTACGGTCCCCTGGACGTCGCGTTAACAATACGAAAGCCAACACAGCACCTCCAACACTGACTACTGCGGAAGCGAGCAGTAGACTGAGAATGAGAAAGCTACTGAGACGCGCATGTCTCCAATGCCGTCAGTGTTCCTAGAATTAGCAGTGTAAAAAGTAGTGCGCTCCCCGGGACCGCACAACTGTAGTTAAAGTTTATGTTAAGTTTAGTAAGGTGTGACATCACCGTGAGGAGGTTCCCGAACTGTCTAAAACACACTACTACCCAAAACGCATGCAACAGATCCTGCATCCGCTGCACCAGAGGGTGCTGGGAAAAATATGCATCAATAGAGTGTAACGAGCTCTAGGAGTCAGTATACAGCAGAACGTGCCCACTTTCATTGGACAACGTGTACTGCAGAGCTTCAAGGTTAACATAGATGTCTGCCATGTACACGCTACAGGTTTCCGGTAGAGGAAAATGAAACCGCTCAGTATCAACAACAAATGCACTGTCTACATTCACTTCTGCCTTTGAACTATCCGCGTAAATAACTACTGAACCTGGATACCGTCCGAAAACGGACAGGAAGAGCATCCGATAAATGGTCGGGTCCGTGTTCACCCTAGGCCCAGACAGCACACCCAGGATGATTTCAGGTTGTCGAATTAACTACGGAGGTACCTTACTCGGTCGTCTAGCGAGGCAAGCGTACAACAACCAGCTGCGTTGCTTGTGGATAAGCAGCGTACAGCAGACGGTTTGCATTGTGGAATACGCAGGGATAGCTTGGGTGAAATGGCACCCGTCGCAAATATTCAGCATAGGTCAATATTATTTGTTGGCACCTCAGGTGTAAAGGCTGCACACCGGATTCACCGAGCAGGCTAGCAATGGGGCTTGTAGGGAATGCTCGCGTTTTCAACATAACTCCACTGTTGTGGATACTATTTATTTTCACAAGGACGCTTTGCCTTGCTGATCCATAATATGTGCCCTATGAAATCGTAGGAGCACAGTGTGGTCAGACCCCACGTAATACCACTGAGGAACTTCAAAAATTATTCAGTTTCTTATCGCATTTCACTTTTAACTGAAGCAAGTGAGGCTCCCACGATAATTTACTGTTGAAAAGGAGGCAAGGAAATTGGTATGCGCCAACTACAGGAAGAGTGACCCTTGCTAAATAAAGCTCAGGACAGGGGTGAATAGTGTGCTTCCGGCATCAGTGAGCAACATAGGTCTTTGAAGTTGAAAACCAAAGGTCATGTTCTAAGTCCACTGTTCCACTCTCCTAATAGCTTGGTATAATTGTCACTCTGCGACTGCCATACTTTGTGAGCTATAATGCAGAGCAAAACCGCCTATACGGTATATAGCGACAGTATTACTGCTGAACTATCGGCAGCGACAATACCGTGTATGGCAATAGTGAACAGAGCGACACTGAGACCCGATCCTTGTGGAACTCCTTTTTCTGAACAAGCTACGTCGGAATTTCCATTGATGCAGGACTGAAAGGAAGCAATATCGTTATTTGGTGTCATAGGCCTTTTCTAAATCAATGAAAACAACCTACAAATGCTGTTTTTTAAGAAATGCGTGTTGGACAGAATTCTCCAGGCGTACAAAGTGTTCAGTGGTGGAGCGGGCAGGTTGAAAACCACATTGGTACGCGGATAAAAGTCCTATTTTCTCTAAACAGCACACAAGTTGGCGATTCACCATCCTCTCAAATAGTTTACACAGACAGTTAGTGAGATAAATTGGCCTGTACTTCCAAAATACTTAGGATATTTGTCAGGCTTGAGGAGAGGAATTACTATTCCCTCTCTCCGCTTCGATGGATATACACCACTATCCAGATTCGGTTGAACACCCCAAGAAGATCTGAGGCTATCCCCGCTGAGGTGTTTCAACATCTGGTTATGAATATTATCTGGTCCGGGAGACGTGTCCTTGCAAAGCGCAAAGCCGTTGCGAAGTTCACACTCCGTAAAGGGCACGTTATAGTCCTCTGAAGCTTGAGTGGCAAAACTAAGATGATGACGTTCTATCTCCCCCTTCAGAGAAAGGAAATCAGGAGTGTAATTCCCGGAACCAGACACATCTGCGAAATGACTTGCTAAGTGTTCAGCAACAGTGGGTGGATCAGGGACGATACTGCCTGAATGGAAATTCTCGGTGCTAACGATGGTCCTTGTACTCTAGAAAAACGTCGAAGTTTAGTCCACACAAAAGATGTCGGGTATGTGAGGTCATGGACGACACATACGGTATCTTTCCCATGAAGCTCTCTTACTCTCTCGAAAAAGAATCCGCGCCATAGCGCGAAGAATTTTAAATGTTACCAAGTAGGCCACAATAGGCTGCCTATGATAACTTTTATAGCGCGACGTCGTTCTTTTATAGCGACTGCAAATTCTTCGTTCCACCAAGGAACGAATTTTGGTCGGGAAGTCCAAGAAGATAGAATGAACTCCTCAGCAGTAACAAGAATAACTTGTATGATGAAGTTACATCGTCGTCTATGCTGCGGCTATTCGCGTCGTTAAAGAAAACTAGTTATGTGAACTTTGGCCAACCAGAACCTTTAAGAATCCATCGGTGATGATCCTCGATGGATTTATGTTTCAACAAAGTAAGAATAGTGGGAAAACTGTCACTGTCATAGAGGTCATTGAGTGCATCATGCAGGGGAACGAGCGCTCCACTGCACAGACTAACTTCAATGCGGAAGAAGGTGCCGTGCGCTACTCTGAAATGAGTTGGCTTCGCTATATTCCAAATGCACAACTCCAGCTCTCTCATTAACTGTTCCAACTCCATTCCTCTGGGGCAATCATTTCAGAGCCCCATAATGTGTTGTGGGCGTTAAAATCACCCAATAATAGGAAAGGATGTGGAAGTTGCTCTATAAGATTAATAGCATCATTGATATTAAGACGCTGGCGTAGTTGGAAATAAACATTACAAACCGTAGTCATGACAGACAACGAAACACGTACCGCTGCTGCCTCCAGCTGGATTCTTAGTGGAACCTCTTCACTGTAGGTGTTAGAACGAATAAAAATACCAACGCCACCGGAAGCCTGGTTAGCATAATCCGGTTCTGTCGAGTATAGTCTAAAAATTCTCAAGATCGTACGATGACCTGGTCTTAGATTGGTTTCTTGAATAAAGGCTATACTCGCCGCGAACTGGCTGATTAACTGGCGCAGCTGAGTAAAATGCCTGTCATTACCGTTGCAATTCTACTGTAACAGGTCCATAACGTGTTTAAAATTCGTTAGGATTTAAGCGGCGAGATGCTACTTAACCTACACTGACATCCCCATCCGAAGATGGAGATGAATGCCCGCCGGAGGGAGAGCATGTGTCCCCATTTCGCAGGAGGGATGGATGAGCGCCTGGTAAAGGCATCCTTCTTCCCCGCCTTCATTTTTTGTTTAGACCGGCTGGGATATAGATTCCGCTGGCTTGGGTGCGGCTTTCGACGAACTCTTTGGGGAGAGAGACTTAGCCTTTACCCCCTACTGTGCCGACTTATGTTTCCCAGCCGGCACAGGCTTATTTGTGGTCAAAGACTGGGATGAACCCACCTTCGAGCGTTTACTCTTTGCGGTGTTGCTCATAGGATGAACTGCTGCCTTGGGTGCAGCGATCTTCGCAGGTGCTGACGCAACAAACGACTAATCTGGTAGACTCTGTGCTATCATACTAAAGTCTAGTGTTTTCGAAGGAGCATTCGTGGAATTAAATTTACGGTGAGCTTCCTGGTAGAAAGGACAACCCAGGGTTTTGATCTCCTTCTTCTTCTCACTGAGATAGACTGGACACTTTCTATCTCGAGAAGAGTGAAGACCAGGGCAGTTAGTGCACTTGTTCGCAGGTGTGCACTCTTCCGCACTATGAGCTTCTCTTCCACATGTACCACACAAAGACGGATTCGAACAACTAGACACTATATGTCCGAATCTTTGTCATATATAGCACCGCATGGGAGGTGGGATGTACGGCCTCACATCGCAACGATAGATTGTCACCTTCACTTTCTCTGGTAACGTTGACAATTTGAAGGAGACAATGAACGGACCCGTGGCAATGTCTTCACCGTTGACTTTGCGCGTAATACGCCGGACGTGAGTCACACCAGGGTGCTTCATATCCTCCATCAACTCATCGTCTATGTTCGAGGTGAGATCATGGTGCAAGACAAATTCACGAACCTGATTCAAGGATTTGTGCGCTTCCACTTTTACGGGGATTTCACCGTACTGGTCGCACATGAGCAACGTATCAGCTTGAAGTGCAGTGTGAGTCTTCAGCAGCAAACTACCACTGCGTATGTTCTTTATGTCTTCAAGTTCACCGCAGACACCTTCAATCTGTCTACTGAACAAGATAGACTTCACCAGCTTGAAATCTTCCACATCACTTCTGGTTGCAACCAGGAACCTAGGGATGATGGATCCCATGTTTTCACATTGCGGTTTTTCCCAGATGGTTGCCCCTCCGAGGAATGCAAATTTAAAGACTTGTGTGGAGGACCACCCTGGACAGGCCTAGAAAGTTTATTCCCGGCCGTGCCCGAAATCATCCTCCCCGAATGACACCCACTCAAATCAGGGACCTATGTAGCCGAACCAAGCAGACAAGGCAATACCCACCTGGTCGTACCAGGTATTCCGATGTGGCGCGATGCCTAATACGGACTGACTGAGGCAATGAGCACTAGTATTCCCTTCCTCAAATCAACCACAATAGCATGGACCCCATAGCATATAGAGAGTGATCAGTATAGAGTTTAAGAAGTAAATGAAATGGAGTATGGCTTTTAGTGCCGGGAGTGTCCGAGGACATATTTGACTCGCCTGATGCAAGCCTTTGGATTTGACGCCTGTAGGCGACCCGTGCGTCGTGATGAGGATGAAATGATGATGAAGACGACACATACACCCAGCCCCCGTGTGCCAGCGGATTTAACCAATGATGGTTAAAATTCCCAACCCTGCCGGGAATCGAACCCGGGACCCCCGTAACCAAAGGCCAGCACTGCCTTGATAAGTTAAAAGGCCCTAACTCCAACTTTTTCAAAATGCTCTTTTTAGTTTTTCCGAATTTGTGTATAAGAATACACCTTTCTTTGCCATTAGAAAGCCCTAAATCCAAAACAGTGTTGAGTTATATTGAATTTTATATTGGCCCTAACTCCAGTTTGAAGTAGGTTTCAATGAAAGAAGGCCCTATGTAACAAAAACATATTAAAACACCCTCAATCCACAAAGAGTTGTACTTAGGACCTTCATTCTTCAAGTTAAACATCCTATCAAGGAATTAGGGCCTTCCTTCGTAAGACACCGTTGTGGGATTTCCTGGTCAGGAGGTAAGGCCTTCTTTCATCGGACCTGTCAATGTGACTGGCCGTTTTTTCCACAGTCTAGCTGGAGTGTCTGTTGACAATCCCATTGTTACTTTCTCCCTTTCTATATTGTAACACATGGAGTGCAGTTCAGTCTGTTCTCTTTTATTTACTTGTTCCATTTGTAAGTGTTAAAGCAATACCTCATTTTCTTCAAGCAGACTCTGCTATCGCATTAAGACCGAGAGAATAGCACTAGGGGGAGCGTTACATCATGGTCAGGGGAATCTGCACGCTAACCATTTCGCCATGGAGACGGACTTTTAAGAAGTAAAACTTAATTAATAATAATAAATGTTCTTCTGGCATTCTTCTGTGCGGCGACCTGCGTTGTCAGGCGGATACTACGGCTGAGTACATGGCACCCCCCCCCCCCCGACGCGCTGGGGATACCGTCTGAATTTTCGAGCCTAATCGCACACGTAAGAGGCCCCTATCCAAGCAGAATGTACATCAAATTTTGATTTCATCTACAACTAATACTCAAGAAAAAAATAAAAAGTAAAGAGGGGACCGACGGCCACATGACACTTTTAGTCGCCTTTTAGGACAGGCAGGGGTTACTTGTGAATGTATTCAGCCCCTCGTATCCACAGGAGGTACAGTACATGGTACCGTAGCCACAATCCATTTCCGCGCCTAGGTATCCCCGTTTAGTCACGTTTTACGACGGCCAACTCGCTCGGCACTACTTCTTCCGAAGAGGCACATTTCCCTGGAGTTCACTCAGTCTACAGCAGAAATTAACAGCAGAATAATTATTTGGGCCATGAATAACGTTTCTAGAGACGGGAAACTAGAGCGCACGTCTCGAAAAGAGCGAGATCTTCTGGAAGCCTTGTTCACGAAGCGCTCGAGAGGAGTAACCATGCTTCTAACATCACCCGGTACGCTGACGAGGGAACTGTTTGAATTCGACCAGACAGATGTCAGTGAAACTTCGTTGCACGGTTACTTCGTTGAAAGTGGCCGTGCGATTAGGTCACGCAGCTGTGATCTTGCATTCGGGACACAGTGGGTTCTAACTCCACTGTCGGCAGCCCTGAAGATGGTTTTCCTTGCTTTCCTGTGTTCACACCAGGCAAATTTTCTTGATGTCTTCTAGTTCACCGCAGACACCTCCAATCTGTCTACTGAACAAGATAGACTTCACCAGCTTGAAATCTTGCACATCACTTCTGGTTGCAACCAGGAACCTAGGGATGATGAATCCCATGCTTTCACACTGCGTTCCCGAGAAAATGTCTTAGTTTGTATATATCCACAACGAACGAACTGCCATGTTTTGGTAACCATGGGGGGCGTGACCGCTGGCTTCAAGCGATAGCCACAGAGAGTAGTGTAGCGGGCAGCTCCCTGTATTCTTTATTCCCTTAATATTAAGGCCACGGCCGCTTCCTTCTCAGGCCTTCATGGCCCTTGTCTTTTTTGGCCGGTATCTTCATTTCTCTTTGATTAGTGTTAATAGAGGATGGTTGCCTAGTTGTGTTCCCTCTTAAAACAATAATCACCACCACGTGTCGTAAAAGGCGATTAAGGGCCTAAGGGTCTCTTAACTTCGGAGTGTGGGTTGGCGTCCAAGGGGTCATTAGCTGAGTCCTGCATTGTTTCCACTTGTGTAAGAGGATGGTTTACTTGATGGTTTTACTTCCTATTAAAACAATAATCACCAACACCAGCACTCCAAAATATGTAGTAAGCAATGTTGCTAAGCCCAGTTTGGTGATTTATCGCGCATTCCCCTAAAGCATTCAGATTAGGGAAATTCATTATTAATAGCCTATTCCTTATCTTTACTGATATGTGGTGAAGATTTGCATCTACTGTTTTTAATATACTGGGTTTATAGTTACGATAGTCAACAAGCGAGAGGGTAGATTTAAGGCTGTGGATCATGAGAAACGCTTTCTTAGAACATAGTAAAAAAGCATTAATAGGTCTATTTGCCAGAAAATTTTGTTACAGTTAATCGCCGCGTTATTTTGAAACGATTCTACTTAATTGAGCGATTCGAAGTTTCCCTACTCCCGAGAAGATGTCTTAGTTTGTATATATCCACAACGAAAAAACTGCCATGTTTAAGTAACCATGGGGGGCGTGGCCGTTGGCTTCAAGCGATAACCAGATAGAGTAGTGTAGCGGGCAGCTCCCTGTATTCTTTACTTCCTGTTAATCATACAACGTTGCCAACATCAGAAGATGCGAACACAATAAGAATGGACCGAATTTTCGCCCGAAGGGCCGTACATCAATTAATATTTTGAAATGCATGGTAAACAATAAAATATATCAAATTTAGGGGAGTGAAACAAAGTAATAATGGCAGTGGAAAGATGGGGAAATGGGAGATATAGCGAAAATATTGCATACCCCATACATCATTATATTTCACTATTATTATTATTTCTAAAAGTACATTTTACTAGAAAGTTCCAGCAAGACCATACAAGGCGCCACATACGATGCAGGGGTTGGACTTTTACTGCACGGGAAAGGCAAAACACCGTATTTGAAGTGACCAGACCGTAGACTGGTCATCCTGGTATTGGAAGATGGCATGATTCCTAGCATTCGTGTCGGTGTCGTATGTGCTAGATTTTAGAAATCAGTGGTCCTATACAATGTGTATCGAGTAACCTGACTATATATAATGGTTGAAAAAACGTCTTGGTTAGATAAAAATGAAAGATAAAGTTGAATGGAAGGAATAATTTTTATTCATCTGCTATCCCGATGTTACTACTCATAATATTATGGCAAATACTGTGGCATAAATTTTGATGGGAACATTCCAGTAGTATGGATGTTGATAATATTCACTGCTTGTGAAAAATTAATTTTTGGAAGTTCCCATGAAGGGAATTTATTTAGAAGGAAATATTAAGTACCTCACCTGTGTTATTGTAGGTGTGGGACTCATTGATGGCGTTTAGGGCATAGTGCTGGGCAAAACAGTTGCGCTCAGACAACGGTTGTCGCCGAAACTGTTGCGCGCAGACAACCGTTGTATAAAACGGTTGCAAAACAACGTACTTCTACCGAACAAATGAGTGAGTGCGCGGCAAGGCCTCTCATCTTTCCTTGTACCGGCCAATCAGTGACGTATATCATTCTACCCAATATAAACACAAATGATATGAATGAATTGAATTCATTTACGAATTTTACAGTCATATAACATAACCATTGGATATATAAAGATTACAACGCGACCAAGAATGTAGTTTTCCAACCACCCAAAGCAAAGAAAAAAGTTGTCTTACAAAATTGATAACAGCTTTTTTCCTTGGGAACATCACATTCTTATTTTTTTCTTTTTGCTATTTGCTTTACGTCGCACCGACACAGGTAGGTTTTATGGCGACGATGGGATAGGAAAGGCTTAGGAATGGGAAGGAAGCGGCCGTGGCCTTAATTAAGGTTCAGCCCCAGCATTTGCCTGGTGTGAAAATGGGAAACCACGGAAAACCATCTTCAGAGCTGCCGACAGTGGGGTTCGAACCCACTACCTCCCGATTACTGGATACTGATCGCACTTAAACGATTGCAGCTATCGAGCTCGGTAAATTCTTAAATTTATAAATTAATGTATAAAACGTTACATTGTATATTGTGTTAAAATTTGGATTCGATCTGATGACGTGTTTTGAGAAATAATTTGTTAACTTGACGTATTGTTGAAACACGTTTAAAAACGGGCACTTCGTGCGTTCCATTTGCCATAAAAAATACTAAAGTACAAATTTAAAATTCCAAACGTTCGTGACTACCGTGAAATAAAACGAGGAAGATCATGGTGTAATTGGATTTTTATAGGCTTACTGGTTATATCATAAACAACATTTGAATGAACATAATAGTTTGGTCGACAGTAGTAATATAACTTTCTTGTTTCTAACACTCTTCTAACCTACTACTATACAATGTTACCTATTCAGACTACTGGAAATGTGGGTTAGAAGAATTTAAAATTACCGTGTGCTTGAAAATCTACTACCGTACATTACAGAAATTACAAATAAATGTATCCGAATATCAACAAAATTTACAAATCCATAACAAAATAATCTAAAATTATTGTACTTTCTGCGACGTAGAGGTGGAATAATGCTCGTAGTTCTCTTCCTTCTTTAAACTGGGGCAGTATTATGCCTTGATTAATAACTACGTTTTTAGTTGTTCGTAAAATGTTGATTCTCAAATCACGATCGCCTTTGTGAGTGTGCCTTTCATTGCAGAGTCGGATTTGAAGTCATGTTATATTTTCGTATTAGTTTTAAATGTTAAATGTCACGCCATCTAAAGATCCACTAGTTCTGTATTTTATGACTGAATGGAGGCTAATTAGAATAAATAACAAAATGAACTCTAAAAATACTCAACTAACTGCACCTTACAACACTCGAGCCATAGAACTGATGTAGCACTGTCATTATGGCTCTCGGTGACATCAGGCGCATCATTCAATAGGCAGAGCAGCTGTCCAGAACAGCCTATCTCACCTGTGAGTTACACTGGAAAACCCCAGTGTCAAGAAACGCGACGATTGCAGAAGGCAGTTTTGTATACGTATCGGTTGTGAAACTTGAAACTCCACTTGATCTGTGCTGGCGAAGACCGCCACAGCAAAACGCAACTGCAACTGTTATTTTCTCGCAACGGTTTAATTCGACAACGGTTGTATTCCGGAAACGGTTGTGATAAAACGGTTGTGTTGTATATATCCCAGCCCTATAGGGCACACCCCACCCACCTTCTTGGAGAAAACATTCCATTTTAGCTGTCTGAATCTAGGAATTACTAAAAAGAAGCAATATTTACAAGACTTGTCGTATTATCAGTTAATTCTCTGTTATTTTCTTTAATTATTAACAAAATCATTAGCGGAAGTACGCAGAAAATGTCGTTCATCGCTGCTAACTAATTGTTATAATGAAACGGCAAGTAGTCGAGACAATTCACGTGCTGTGACGAAAGGTAGCAGGGGCATTTCCTTTTTTTTCCTAGTTCATGGACACTGAGGTGTGATTCACCCGCTTGCCGCGTGCATTGGTCAGTGTGGCAGAGTCTATAGTGTCTGTTAGTTTTTAGTGTGTAGTAAATACTAAATGATTTTTAATTGTATAATCACGCCGTACTTCTATTTAATCGTAATTCATGTGAAATATCGTTACTTCGGTTAAAGGTTTATTGTATAGTATTGAATAAAAATCTCAAAATACACTATTATTACCGCACTTAAATTGGTAAACGGTCAACCTTGACATCTGTGACGAAATTCACTCGGAGAGCATGGGAAAACTTACCATTTTGTAGGGTTTTTTAGTTCTGTTGTATATGACCCCATCCCCACCCCGGCCGATATATCCCACATACTGGGATAGGCCTACTTCTTGTTGTCTGTACATGTTTTGCCCCCCTACTTGTAACACCCAATCGCCGCTACTGATTACTGCAGTCGGGCGTGCACCATTATAACTCAGTTGATATTGCACAAGGCGTTGACGTTCCTGTTCCATGACCAAACGTCTTACCGGTCCTGTTGGGAAAAGATATTGTGTTATGTACAAGGGTGTCAGAAATTTAGTCCACGACAAAAATATATTTTGACTTTCAGAAGAAACAACTCTAAATGTTTGCGGTTTTGTACGTGCTTTCAAAACTTCGTCATTCCACTCTGATAGGGTCTCAGTGATAGCCGTCTGAGGAACTAATTAGTAACGAATAAAAAAACAATGCAGAAAATGCTGCCAAATGTTGTATTATTATACAACGAAGAGAGAAAATATGACTACAACATGATGACATTCATTGTTGTTCCATTCCTGCACGGTGACATTCATGGTTCATCCCCTGCACACATCTTTCATTCATCCTCATTTTTGGGATGGCCATCATGGATTTAGCTCTCTTCACCACACCAACATAAAATTTCGCTTCTTTATTAATAGACTAGCAAGATAACCGTGCTTCGCTACGGTATTATACTGAAATTTATAATTGAATACTTATTGTTTTGGATATATAATCCGCCGAAATTCGCGATCTGACTCGTTTTCTAATAGATTACGGCAAGTTTCCTCCCATTTTTCAATCTTTCTTTCCAGCAATCGATTTCGTACTTCACGGGCTAGGTCCAGGTATTCCATCCGGTCAGTTGGGTCCCTAAATATTTGCCTCCTTTTCCTATAAGCATTTTTAATATGGATCTAATCCTTCAGGAGATCCGGCGTGGTGTCGTCTTGGGTGCCTTGGCGGTACTAAACCCGCGGCCGGACTGCGTTCTTAGTCATTATCCGTCCAGGACCCGTTTCCAGCGTGGTCCGCACATTTGACGACGGTCCACAACATTATTATTATTATTATTATTATTATTATTATTATTATTATTATTATTATTATTATCATTATTAGATGTTTCGCGCGTAGGCAAGTGTGCGGGATTTCTGGCGATACGAATGACATACTTCCGTGCATTATTGACCTTATTATAGAGGTGAACAATTTGACGGTCAATCGCATTCCTATCGTTTATTTCAAATGTGTTAAAATTTTTATTTACATGCCAGCAGAATCTACCGTAATCTAAGAACGTTCAAGGAAGGAAAAGATGGCTGTTGTAAACGAACCCAGGAAAGATTAAAAATGATCGATTTATGATCAGAATAATTACATCGAAAATCTACAGCCTCTTTCCAGTCATTCGACAGGGTCAGGAATGGAATGAATAAAGCCACATCTAGCGGCGACAATAGGAACTGTGCCGGTTGCCGAAGCACCCCTCTGGGGCAATGATCGATGAATGACAAATTAAATGAAATATTGGACAGTGTTGCTGGAATGGATGATGACAGGGAAAACCGGAGTATCCGGAGAAAACCTCTCCCGCCTCCGTTTTGTCCAGCACGAATATCACATGGAGTGACCGTGTTTGAACCACAGAACCCAGTTGTGAGAGGCCGGCGCGCTGCCGCCTGGGCAACGGAGGCTCCTTATAAGTACATTATGAACAGTAAAATCAATTGGTCTCACCTCCTTTTATACCCCACCGCCGTTAAGTTTATTTACCCCCCCCCCCCCCCCAAAATAAAATAAAAGAAGGAATGTTTTTTTATGTTTAAAGGAGGTACCAAGCACCAATGTTCACGTCTATTACCTTCAGTTTTGAGATACAAGTATCCCCATAAAAATTATTCACTTTTTGCACTTCCTTTCACACTCCTCCCCCCCCCCCTCTTAAGGGAATTATCCGGCAAAAATACTTGTTTCTTTAATAGTAAAGGATCTTCTAAATACAATTATCACGACTCTAACTTCTTCAGTTTTTGATTTATGTGTCTTCATGAAAAGAATTCAACTCCTTTTCACTCCCGCCCCCCAAGATGGTTCCCCCCGCCCAAAACGCGTTTTTCTTTGTTTTTAAAGGAGATCCAAATACCAATTTTCATGTCTGTGACAACTTTAGTTCTTATTAGATGTATGTACTCTCATACAATTCAGTCAATATATTTTCAATTCTTTCACCCCACCCCCCGCCCCTTCATTGGATTTTCCGAGAATATGTGTTTCTTTGCTTTTAAAGCAGATTCCAAATATCAAATTTCACGTCTGTAACACCATTTTCAGTCACTTATACCCCCCCTCCACCCAAGTGGGGTTTCCGAAAACTAAAAATACACGTTTCTTTATTTTTAATAGAGATAAAAAATACCATTTTTCACTTCTGTAACATGTAAAGTTTTTTTAGATATACTGTACAAATTCTCATTTTAAAATGTCACCCGTTTTATTTCCCCTTAAGTGGAGTTTCCAAAAACAAATCACCTATGTTTCTTTACATTTACAGGAAATTCCAAATACCCACTTTTTACGTCTGTAACATTTTACGTTTCTCAGATATTCTGTAGATATAGTCTTTCGAAAAATTCACCCCAATTTGTCACTCCTGTTTAACCGCCATTAATTGGATTTTCCAAAAACAAAAAATGAGTGTTTCTTTATTTTTAAAGGAGATCCCATATACATATTTTCAGTTCTGTAATATCTTCAGTTTCTGAGATATATGCATCCTCATTAAAGGCATTCAACCCATTATTCACCCTTTTACACCCCTCCTATTGGGATTTACAGAAAACAAAAAAATACGTGTTCCTTTATTTTTAAAGGAGATTCTAAATACCAAATTTTACATCTGTAAACTTTTAAAGTTTTAAGATGTAGACACACTCATTTTAAAAATTCACCCCCCTTTTCACGCCCCATTATTTGGATTTTCCAAAAACGAAAAAATACCTGTTTCTTCATTTTTAAAGTACATCCCAAATACCAATTTTCAGGTCTGTAATATCTTCAGGTTCTGAAATATAAGTAGCCTCATTAAAGGCATCAACCCATTTTTCAGCCTTTTCTGCCCTTCCCATTGGGATTTTCCGGAAACAAAAATATACGTGTCCCTTTATTTTTAAAGGAGATTCTAAATTCCAATTTTTACATCTATAAACTTTAAAAGTTTTGAGATATAGATACACTCATTTCAAAAATTCACCCCCTTTTCACCCCCCCCATTAATTGGATTTTCCAAAAACAAAAAATACGCGTTTCTTTATTTTTAGAGAAGATCCCAAACACCAATTTTCAGGTCTGTAATATCTTCAGGTTCTGAAATATAAGTAGCCTCATTAAAGGCATTCAACCCCTTTTTCACCCTTTTCCACCTTTCCTATTGGGATTTTCCGAAAACAAAAAAATACGTGTTTCTTTATTTTAAAAGGAGATTCTACATACCAATTTTTACATCTATAAACTTTAAAAGTTTTGAGATATAGACACACTCATTTAAAAATTGACCCCCCCCCCTTTCACCCTGCCATTAATTGGATTTTCCAAAAATAAAAAATACGTGTTTCTTTATTTTTAAAAGAGATCATAAGTACAAATTTTTAGGTCTGTAATATCTTCAGGTTCTGAAATATAAGTAGCACCATTAAAGGCATTCAACCACTTTTTAACCCTTTTCCACCCTTTCTATTGGGATTTTCCGAAAATAAAAAAAATACTTGTTTCTTTATTTTTAAAGGAGATTCTAAATACCAATTTTTACATCTATAAACCTTAAAAGTTTTGAGATGTAGATATACTCATTTTAAAATTTCACCCCCTTTTCACCCCCCCATTAATTGGATTTTCCAAAAAAAAAGTACGTGTTTCTTTATTTTTGAAAGAGATCCCAAACACCAATTTTCAGGTCTGTAATATCTTCAGTTTCCGAGATATAAGTAACCTCATTGAAGGCCTTCAACCCATTTTTCACCCCTTTCCACCCCTCCTATTGGGATTTTCCGAAAACAAAAAAATACTTGTTTCTTTATTTTTAATGAAGATTCTAAATACCAATTTTTATGTCTGTAAACTTTAAAAGTTTTGAGATATAGAGGCACTCATTTTAAAAATTCACCCCCTCTTTCACCGTCCCATTAATTGGATTTTCCAAAAACAAAAAATACGTATTCCTTTATTTTTAAAAGCGTTCAAAAGTACCAATTTTCAGGTCTGTAATATCTTCAGTTTCTGAGATATAAGTACCGGTATCCTGATTAAAGGCATTCAACCACTTTTTCACCCTTTTTCACCCCTCCTATTGAGATTTCCTGAAAACAAAAAAATATGAGTTTCCTTATTTTTAAAGAAGATTCTAAGTACCAATTTTCACATCTGTAAACTTTCAAAGTTTTGAGATATAGATACACTCATTTTAAAATTTCAACCCCCTGTTCACCCCCTTAGCGACGGAATAACCAAAACTCCTCTCTTAGCGAGCACCTACATCTTAACATGAATATATCCCCAAAATTTCATTTCTTTATGTCCAGTAGTTTTGGCTCGGCGATGATGAATCAGTCAGTCAGTCAGTCAGTCAGTCAGGAAAAGTTCTTTTATATATATAGATGGCATTCTAACTTCATTTTCCCAGTTCTACACTGGTATGCCAAAAATCATGGCGTAGGGGTCAAGTATAGTGTAGGCATTCCTCTAGCTGGGCGAAGTGTAGCAACTCGTCCTGGCATCGATTCCACACGTGAAAGAAGCACCCGTGGAGATGTTCCAATCATCTGGCCCCCGCTATCATGCCCCGTTCGAAAGACGATAATTCACGGCACTCTGCCACGACCAGCACAGGCGGTGTTTACACTCAATCTCGAGATGACAGATCACAGCTGATACAGGTCTGGTCACTTCCAAGACGTCACGGTACGGTGGCACTAAGACTTGGTGTTTGTAGAAAAATGGGTAAACATCCAAACTTCGCTAAACATTCATGAATGAGAATCTTCATAGTCTAGGTAACTTCGAAATCGTTAATTTTGCGTAAGCTTTATTCTACACCTACCTACGTACTCTGTATTTGATCGTCTTCCACTGTTCCTGCGTCCGAATCTGCAATGAACACCTTTGTAAATCGCATATAAACTTCGAACCATTTATTCAGCAGCAAAACTTTCTACATAAATTCACTAATGATTTCACACACCTGTACAGTGGATTTTCTCCCTCAGGAAAAGAATAGCATATACGCTACTCCATATCCGAAACTCAATAAGACTACCGTACATAGGTTCGACCAAATGTGACACAACTTTACTAAGACACGCAGTTGAATGTCAACATCCAAGTGTGACATTCATGTCTTTTCAAACAATAAGATGACATACGGGACGCTCAAATATTATCTACGCCTCTCAACTACGCTCAGAATTTTCCGGAAAATCCATATACCCAGTATGTATTCCAACACGAAGGTACAGAGAGAAAAAGAATGGGAGATGATAATAGAAGCTGCTACACTGTTTCATCTGAAGTCTCCGCTGATATGTGATAGAGGTATGAACTATACAAGTAGATGAATGCGCGTTGTTCTGTAGTTTTATACTTAGTTTCAGTTTTAGTTTAAGATTAAATCAGAGCAGAAAGTAGGTTGATGTTCTCATTAATAGGAGACCCACCTCTTAAATGATCATACGTAGTAAAGCGCTCAAAGTTGTCATTCTCCACTGATAATAATCAATTATCAAAATCAAGGTAAAGTATAAGATATTGAAGATAGGAAGAAAAGTGTTCTGCTCAAAGCACTGCCCGTGAGCATAAAGTATGTAGACCGATAAATGGATTACATGACCATTCAACAAGACCCATTGAAGATTTAGACTGGAGAAGGAAAGAAATTTTGTGTGCAAATGCACTAAGTTAGAACATACTTCTTATTCTGTTAAGTTACCTGGTAGTAACATCAATAATGTAACGCTTATATCAATATGTTCAGCTTATTTATTGAGTGCAAATATTTTGACAATCAAATGCATGATAAAATTAACAATATGGGCTCCTCTGGTAGAGATGCTTCGTGCTACTTCTATTGTCAGACAGAGGATCATATTTCACTGTGTGAATCGGAGAATGAATAATTGTGGTGAAGGTTTCATACCGTACTGGTCGAAAAACGTTACGATTAATTAGTTCAGTGTATAACGATAGAGAAGGGAACAGCGAATCAAACGTTTCTTGTACCTATTTTATCTGTCAATAAAAATGAGATGGTGTGTCCGGATTTAGTCCAGAGCCTTCTCGAAACTTCCCCTCGGGCATAAAAGCTAGGGCTTTTTCAAGTTAACTTCTCTGATAGATCGTCAAATTTCTGAGTGTGTGTGTTAAGAGAGGAGGCGGGGTTCCTCATTCTTCGGCAGGCAGAACATCAGCCCAGGTAACGGCCACCAGTCTTCTATCTCTGTAGTTATCTCCGCAAACTAACCCGAGGGGAAGGTTCTAATCTTTAACTATGTAACCGTCAATTTTCTAAAAATGCAATTTTTCTCCTTTCTCATGTTAAACTTCATATAAGTCCTAGAGGCTTAAACTGTAAATCGGGGATAGAGAGTGCGTTACCCTCTCGAATTCCCCTTCAATGTACAAGTTTAACCATACGCTGACCAGGCGTTAACCTAACCGGTCGCCCTTTCCTACACAATGGCTAAATTTTGCAGGCTTGGGGTCGTAATGTTGGAAGCTGAACTCGGAACAAGATGGCAGCTACACATTGTACTGATGGGACTAGGGAGATGGTGTAAGGCTTAATACATATGCTTTATTCATAGGGGCATAATATTGAAAGGCGACCATAACTCTTAGAGCTGTGTGACCGAATGAAGGTCTAAAAGGCAAAAGGGTAGAAGGAAAAGGGCAGAAGGCCTAAATGGCAAAAGGACTATATGGCTAAAGGACTAAAGGGCAAAAGAGCAAAGAGGCAAAAGGGCTAAGACGATAAATGGCAAATGGCAAAACATCCTCACCCCGATTGGGAATCGAACTCAGCACTCTTTCCCTTGGACTGCGGACTATCATAGTAACTAAATAACTTTCGAGCTACAAGAAATTATAGACATCCCCAACCCGACTAGAAATCGAACCCGTGGCTCCTCTACTTGGGTAGCAAACAAGCATGCTAACTAAATGACTTTATATTAAAAGCTTGTGCGTTTAATTGAAACACCTGGCTTTAGCGCTATAAGAATTGAAAGTTAAAAATCACCGAGCGAACTAAGATTCGAACCTGGAGCTCACTTGGACTCAAAACTAACGAAGTGCATAGGAAGAAATAAAAGATAAAAATCTTCAACTCGACTAGGGTTCGATAACAAGCTGCTTACTTTCACTACCGGGCGAGTTGGCCGTGCGGTTAGGGGCGGGCATCTGTGAGCTTGCATCCTGGAGGTAGTGGGTTTGAACCCCACTGCCGGTAGTCCTGAAGATGGTTTTCCGTGGTTTCCCATTTTCACACCAGGCAAATATTGGGGTACCTTAATTAACGCCATGGCCGCTTTCTTCACATTCTCAGAAGAAGAACTTACCTTACCAAGTATTCACAAGAGCTTCCTGATGACTAATAACAGACACGTTGTTGATAGCCCCCAACATTAAATAGCAATCCAAAGTTCGAACGTATGCATATTTGTTTCACGCGCTGACCGAGCGATGACATGTACGAGCACTTCGTGAAATGCATAAAAAGCCGCCTTCACATATTTTTGCTAGGCTAGTAACCCTTGCTGCTCGTAGAAACAATTTTGCTAAGACATGACATTATTCGCTTCATAATGCATTTTCAGCATTCCTTTATCTGTAGAGTACTGAGCTGTGTTAAATGCAAAGAGCAATGAACTTTTTTATTTCCTGCCTCAGCAAATACTTCCAGGTCTAATCAATTTGTTCGTACATATTGCAGCGACCGCACTTCATACTACATTTGTCGCATTGTCTTTCACCGTAGTCTGTTAAAATACTTTGTGTTTAGTTCACACGAGCCTTCAGTGAAAGAATCTTTTTTTTGCTATTTGCTTTACGCCGGTCCTACACAGATAGGTCCAAATCAAAATCAAATCAAAATCACTTTATTTGCAAATGAGGTGTCTACCTCGGTGGCAAGTGGTACACTGAAATACATTATTATCAAGCACTACTTTTTAAATAACAAGAGAAGAAGACATTTTCCTAGAATACAGTATTATACAATATTTACACTAACAATTTTTTCTATTAAACACACAGCTCATCCTCAATAAATGTATATTGTTTACAAAATTCTACTTATATCTCCTGTACTTACAAACATAGTCAACTCACATACAGTATGTGAAATTACTTATAATAATTCTATACAACTGCTATTTAAGATTAAAATTTACATTGCATTTTTTATTTTCCCCCCTTTTGGAACCTAAGTAGCATAATGACCTGCTGCGTCTTACCAGAGCCCCTTTTTCTACCGCTTTTCAGAGTTCCTGAAGGGCCTTCACAGCTACCGTAGCGGCCCCAGGGCCCTTGAAGTCCCCACTGTACTTCACCCCTACAGGCTGTCCCCTACTTCAGCTGTCAAATCTCCATAAACCAGGGGATGAAATTTATTCACTTTTTTTTTTTAAATTTACAATAAACAGTACTGGTCGAATGCCCTCTAACATTTCTTTTCTTTTCTCTGTTGCTGTTTTCTTCTCTTCTTGAATATCTGTACAGATTTTTAAAAGGATCGAACACTACCCCTGGTAAACTGTTCCACTCCTTCATGCCCTTCTCAATGAATGAAAATTTACCCCAATCACTTTTTCTAAACTCCCGTGTAATTTTGTACTTGTGGTCAGTCCTGCCGATATAATTATTTTCCAACTGAAGCCTCTCATGGATGTCTCCTCATGCTTCCTCTCCTGTACAGGCTCTATATAATCCTATAAGTCTAGTTTTCTCCCTTCTCTTACTTAAAGTTTCCCACCCAAGTTTCTCTAACATTTCTGATACACTACTTTTTCCTCCTGAAATTCCCTGTTACAAATCTTGCTGCTTTCCTCTGCACGCCATCTATTTTCTTATTAGGTATTCCTGGTGAGGATCCCAAACACTGTTTGCATATTCCAATAATGGACGAAGCATACTTTAGTAACTTTCCTCCTTTAATTCTTTGTTGCATCCTTTAAGTAGCCTCATTATTACATGCAACAATCTGTATGCCTTCCCAACAGTGTCATCAACATGACCCTTCCAGTGCAAATTACTTTCAAATCTCAGGTTTAAGTATTTGTACTTGCAACCTTTTGGGATAATTACCTCATCCAAAGTATATTTAAATTCAGTTTTAAGGCTCCTGTTTGTAAATGTAACAGTTGATCGTAACAGGTCTCATGGCGACGAGGGTTTAGGAAAGGCCTAGGTATGTGTAGAAAGCGGCCGTGGCCTTAATTAAAGTACAGCCACAGCATTTACTTGGTGCAAAAATGGGAACCCACGGCAAACCATCTTCAGGGCTGCTGACAGTGGGGTTCGAACTCACTATCTCCCGGATGCAAGCTCACAGATGCGCACCCCTAACCGCACGGCCAAATCATCCGGTAGTGAAAGAAAAAAGCTGGTCATCTATCCCTAGTCGGTTTGAGGATTTTTAACTCTTATTTCTTCTAATGCACTTAAGCTCTTTAATTTTGAGTCCAAGTGAGCTCCAGGTTCGAATCCCAATTCAGTCGGTGATTTTTAACCTTCAATTCTTGTAGCACTAAAGCCAGGTGTTTCAATTAAACGCACAAAAGTTTATATACAAAAATTTAATTAGCATGCATATTTGCTGCCCAAGCAGAGGAGGTACGGTTTCGATTCCTACTCGGGTTGTAGATTTTTCAATTTCTTGTAGCTTGAAGGTTGGGTGTTTTGAATTTAACACACAATCGTTTAGTTACTATGATAGTCAGCAGTCCAAGCAAAAGAGTGTCGAGTTCGATTCCCGGTTGGGGTGAGGACATTTAACCCCTTTGCCTGATTGCTCTCTTGCTCTTTATCCTTTAGCCCTTTTGTATTTTAGTCCTTTTGTCCTTTAGCCATTTGGCCTTTTGCCATTTTTTTCCTTTTACCATTTAGCCCTTTTGCCATTTTGCTCTTCTGCCCTTTTTTCCTTTATCCCTTTATGCAGTCACTCAGCTATAAGACATAAGGTCACCTTCCTACATTATGCCCCTATCAATAAAGCACATGTATTAAATCTTACACCAACTCCCTAGTCCCATCAGTATAATGTGTAGCCGCCATCTTGTTCCAAGTTCATCTTCCAAAATTACGGCCCCTGCAGGCGTAAGGTTAAACCCACACTTCTAGCCAGCGTATGGGGAGGGGTGACCGGTTAGGTTAACGTCTGGTCAGCATCAGTTTAATCCTAAACTTTTAGCCAGGGTGTAGGGAAGGGTAACCGGTTAGGTTAACACCTGGTCAGCATAATGATAAGCCTGCACATTTAGCCATGGTGTACGGAAGGGCAACCGGTTAGGTTAATGCCTGATTAGCATAATTTTAAGCCTGCACTTTTAGCCAGGGTGTAGGGAAGGGCAACCGGTTAGGTTAAAACCTAGTTAGTTAAAGGTTAAGCCTGCACTTTTAGCCTGGGTGTGAGTTAGGCTAGGTTAAGTTAATGCCTATCAGCGTGAGGTTAAGACAGCACTCTTATCTAGCCTGTAAAGTTATGCCTGAGCTAGTATAAGCAAGTTCAACTAGTTAGGTTAATGCCTGTTCAGTGTGAGATTAAGCCAGCATTCTTAGCCATTAACATCATGTAAGGTTAAGCCTGCACTGTTATGCAGTTATCCTGGGCATTGAACTTAGGTCTGTAAGGTTAACACCCTTAGGCCTGGCGATGAACCCGGGATCTGTGAGGTTGAGCCTAGGCACATAGGCAGCATTACGTCATGTGTGGTTAATGGCACGCTCTTAGCCAGCAGCTCGCCACTAAGTTAGGTCATGTAAAGTTAAACATGCACTCTTAATCAGCATATTCCGTGTGTTGGAGGCCTCTCCCAAGGGCGTGTGGTGGTGGTGACTCCAGAACCCGCGAAAAGTATCTACTCCTGTTACATGGAAATAGCAATCCAACATTCCATGATCGAGACATACTTTTATGTCAGAGGACCAACTTTGGTAGGTATGCCCAGTTTGAAGAAAGTAGCTGTGTATTAGATTTGAAAAAATATTTAAGAAACTGTGAAAAATGTAGAGTATCAACACTGGAATGACACGACTTATTACCCACTCCCAACGAAGAGCAATTGGGAGTTCCCAGCCAGCAAAGGTGAGTCTATGAAATATAAAATTTGAAGTATGTTTTCTATGAGTATAAAATCCACATCTCCTCCTAAAACAGTGGAACAATTTTGACCAAACTTGGTACACTTATGACACACTATCTGGAGACAAGCACTGTGGGGTAAGCCACACCTAGCACCCCCAGGAATGGGGTGGTATATAAAAATAATTGAATCTATAGTTTTCGGGGTCGATGAGCTGAACAGTGACTCTCCAGATGTTGTTTAAGTCCAAGTTCAGCCCTCATCAGCATAAGGGGTGAGAAGGAGTGAAAAAGAAAATGTTCAAAAATGACCGAGATTATGGACTTATTTGTGTGTTCCAACATAGCTGTCAACCAAACATGGCATACATATTATGACTTACTATCCGAAAAAAATAATGTGGCGGTAGGATACCCTTAGTACCCCTAGGAATGGAGGTAGAAAGGGGTGAAATATAAATATAACACAAAATGACCAATATTAACATAGAATCCATAGTTTTCAAGATCACTGATATGAATAGTGACACTCCAGATGTCTTTTAAGTCCAAGTTCAGTCCCCATCGGCATGGGGCATGAGGAGGGGTAAAAAAAGGTAATGTCGAAAATACAGAGATTATGGACGAATGTATGTTCCAGCATAGCTCTGAATCAAACTTGATACACTTGATTACTGTAGGGGCAATAAACCCCTAGCACCTCTAAAGGAATGAGGTGAAATGAAAACATTTCCTAAAATCACCAATATTGGTGTCCAATCCATATTTTTAGGGTAACTGAGATAAACTGTGACACTCTGGATGCCGTTTAAGTCAACGTTCATTCCCAATCAGGATGGGGGTTAGAAGGGGTGAAAAAGAATGTTGAAAATGACCGAGATTATGGATGTACGTGTGTATGTTCCAGCATAGCTCTCAACCAAATATGGTACACATATGACTTACTATTTGGGAAAGAAAACTGTGGGGTAAGACACCAGTATCAGTGGTGGTGGTAAGGAGGTGAAATTGGAGTTGATAAGGGGTGAAAGATAAAATATCCAAAATTGTCGAGATTATGGATGTACGTGTGTATGTTCCAGAAGTAGTTCTCAACTAAACTTGGTACACACATGACTTACTATATGAAAACTTACTGTGGGGAGGTAACACACCCTAAGCACCCCTAAGGGAGGTATGAAATATAAAAATAATCAAAAGCGACTGATATTAATGTCGAATCCATAGGTTGCTGAGTTGAACTGTGATACTCTGGATGCCAGATAAGTCATGCTTCAGCCGCAGTGGAAATGGAATGTAAAAATAACCAAGATTATGGATGTATGTGGGTATACTCCGGTATACCTCTTAAACAAACTTGGTTCATATATGATTTACTATCTGGAAACAAATGGTTGGTGGTTGGAAACCCATAACGCCACTAGGGAAGGGAGTTAAATGTAGAAATAATCAAAAACTATGTATATCAGTGTCAAATCCGTAGTTATTGGGGTTGCTGAGATGCATAGTGACACTCCAGTTATGGTTTAAGTCAAATTGCAGTCCCTCTAGGCATGAGGGTTGAGAAGAAAAGGAATGTCCAGAATGGGCGAGTTTATGGATGTGTGTATTGTGTGTGTGTGTGTGTGTGTGTGTGTGTGTGTGTGTGTGTGTGTGTGTGTGTGTGTGTGTGTGTGTGTGTGTGTGTGTGTGTGTGTGTGTGTGTGTGTGTGTTCCAGCATAGCTTTCAATCTAACTTAGCACACATTTGACTTACTGTCTACAAAAAGAAATTGTATGGGTGTGAGACATCCTTAGTAGCACCCCTACGGGTAGGGACATGTAAGAATAATCGAAAACGCACAATATTATTTTCGAACCCATAGTTTTCGGGGTCATTCGGATGAACAGTGACACTCCAGGCAGTAGCGTAGCCAATATGGTTGCAAAATTATGATAGAACATAATGACGGTGCTTGTGCGTGTGTGGTGCGCAAATGTGTGAAGGTCACAAGGACACTGATAGAAGTAAATTAAGTTGATATTTAGATTGCAGTACTGGTACATTATAAAATCTTACACTAAAATACAGAACAAGAACAATATGACCAAAGGAAATTGTTTTATGGCGAATGGTATGTTCAGATTTTTCTTCCTTTGTTTCTTTACCATCCAGGGTTGGATTTTTCCTCGGACTCAGCGAGGGATCCCACCTCTACCGCCTCAAGGGCAGTGTCCAGGAGTGTGAGAATTTGGGTCAGGGGATATAACTGGACAGGAGAACCAGTACCTTGCCCATGTGACTTCACCTGCTATGCTGAACAGGGGCTTTGTGAGGGGATGGGAAGATTGAAAGGGACACACAAGGAAGAGGGAAAGAAGCGACCGTGGCCTTAAGTTACGTACCATCCCGGCATTTTCCTGGAGGAGAAGTAGAAAACAACAGAAAACCACTTTGAGGATGGCTGAGGTGGGAATCAAACACCCCTGTACTCAATTGACCTCCCGAGGTTGAGTGGACCACGTTCCAGCTCTCACACCACTTTTCAAATTTTGTGCCAGAGCCGTGAATTGATCCCGGGCCTCCGAGGATGGCAGCTAATCACACTAACCACTACACCACAGAGGTGGGTGTGTTCAGATTACAATCTAAAATCAAACTTTTGAAGCTTCTTAGAAAATAGATTCAAGAGATCTGTTGGTTTTACAATTTTGTCTCTCTAAATATTCAAGAGAGCCAAAACCCTTTGAGTCAACTTATTGACAATTTCTCTTTATTCTTTCTTTCTTAATCTGTTTAGTTTTCCTGGAGAAGAAGTATGAAACCACAGAAAACCACTTTGAGGATTGCTGAGGAGGGAATTGAACCCCTCACCCAACTTAGTTGACTTCCTGAGGCTGAGTGCACCATTTTCAAGTCCTCACTTTTTGAATTTCGTGGCAGAGCCAGGAATCGAATCTGGGCCTCCGGGGGTGACAGCTAATCACACTAAAACTACACCACAGAGGAAGATCACATTTTACTTACTAATACTTTAATGCGTTTGTTTATTTTGGTTCAATCTGGAGTATCTAAAGACAGAAAGAGAGAGGGTAGACGTTATATCGAAACTCGAGAGTTTTAGTCACACTTGTATTGGTCGAAGTTCATGAAGGTACTTAAATGATGTGTAACAATGATTTGATCATTTATGTGAAATTGGGCACAGAATTTGTGTTGTTCATATCAGAAAGGATACTTAGAAATACAAAAGGTTTTCTCCTTATAATAAATGTAGCATACAATAAACATGAAACAGACAGCTCATAAAATCATTAAAAAAAGTAGTAGTAGTAGTAGTAGTAGTAGTAGTAGTAGTAGTAGTAGTTGTTGTTGTTGTCGTCGTTGTTGTTGTCGTCGTTGTTGTTGTTGTTGTTGTTGTTGTTGTTGTTGTTTTGTGGTTGCAAGGCTGATTGGTGTCAGTCTTAATAAGAAGAATATATTAGGACCGAATGGCCATTATGGTATACAAAATGTTATAATTTACAATATTCCAGTAATGATTTTGTTCTCGTTGTACATTTGTTGAAATGGTACAATTCACATTGCTTATTGTACAACACACATATATACTGTAGAGACAGGTCGTGAAAACCTCGGTGCACACATAGTTGTTGGTGAAATCCATGCAATGCTAGTCAGTTCAAGGTGCTTCTTAGGTCGTTGCTTGGTCCTGTCCAACTTTGATCCAACATGGCCTCTGTTGAGTAGAAGTCTGGGTCAATCTCTGCCCTTTTCCTTTGCCTGGTTAGGAGCGATTCCTGTTCCTGCTGTGTGGATGGGAGTGGCAGTCTGATTCTCAAATCTTCTATCAAATCTTCTATTAGAAATGTTTCTTTGGCTAGCTCATATGCCAGTTTTTGAGCGCGACATCTTGGAGATTCCTAGAATCATTTTAAGGAATCTAGCCTTGACGTTTTCTATGGTCTTTAAGTTGGTTACTGTTAGATTCTCCAGATTAGTTCTAGCCCATAGGTTAGTGCTGGAAGCACCTTGGCATAGAACAGAGCCATGGCTGTGGATATAGACAATCTAGTGGGTTCACTAATATCATATACCTATACTTCTTGTTGCTGCCATAGACTTCACCTTTATATGGTTTCTAAATGAGGTGGCTGGTCTTAATGACGTTTGGAATTGTATACACCATACCTATAGCGTGGCGGGTAAACACACACATACAATTTTTTGAAAGGATCAAATATTTCCCGGTGAATTTGGGCTTCCCCAAGGACAAAGTTTTACTCAAAAATGAAATAATCTAAAATTGAAATTGAACACATATAAATAACTCTAAAACTACATAATAGATCATAAAATATTGATCATTGTCTCAGTAAGGAATTCTACAATAATTCACTTCACACATAATTAACAGACAATACAAACCTTAAAGGTAAACATTCAAAACCTATCCAGGCAAAGCAGGGTACTACCACTAGATTTTTATAAAACTCAAGTTAACTTTTAATAAGATTTCATATTTCTGTGAAATGAAATGTCGTATGGCTTTTAGTGCCGGGATATCCCAGAACGGGTTCGGCTCACCAGGTGCAGGTCTTACTATTTGACGCCTGTAGGCTACCTGCGCGTCGTGATGAGGATGAAATGACGATGAAAACAATACATACACCCAGCCCCCGGGCCATTGGAATTAACCAATTAAGATTAAAGTCTCCGACCCGGCCGGGAATCGAACCTGGGACCCTCTGAACCGAAGGCCAGTACGCTGACCATTCAGCCAACGAGTTGGACATATTTCTGTAATAAAATTACAGAATAACTAAGGAAAGTAGGTGCATGGATTTTCGTTGTAAGCAGGTATTAAGGAGTATGAGGGATGAATTAGGGAGTTTGAGGGAAATAATTAGCATCAACCAATCATTACAGATCTGAATTTAGGGCAGTCACACAGGCGGCAGATTCCCTATCTGTTGTTTTCCTAGCTTTTTCTTGAATGATTTCACAGAAATTGGAAATGGACTCTCCTTCCTATAACGAAATATTTGCCCCAATTTGTCCTCTTGAATTCCAACTTTATCTAATTGTGATCTTTCCTACATTTAAAGACGCCTCTCAAACTTATTCGTCTACTAAGGTAATTCAATGTCATCTCTTCACTGACAGCTCGGAACATACCAGTTATTGGAATAATAAAAATAAGTTAATTTATTTTTATTATTCCAATCAAATATCATCAATACGGTTCAAAAATTATATTTATCACATGTAACATACCAGTTAGACCAGTTAGTCAAGCAGCTCGTCTTCTATCTCTCACGTCTTCCCAGCCCAGACTTTGCAACATTTTTGTAACGCTACTCTTTTGTCGGAAATAACCCAGAACAAATCAAGCTGCCTTTCTTTGGATTTTTTCCAGTTCTTGAATCAAGTAATCCTGGTGAGGGTCCCATACACTGGAACCATACCTCCATTTGGGGTCTTACCAGAGACTTGTATGTCTTCTCTTTTACATTCTTACTATAACCCCTAAATACCCTCATAACCATATGCAGAGATCTGTATGAATTATTTACAATCGCTTTTATGTGTTTACCCCAATGAAGATCTTTCCTTATATTAACACCTAGGTACTTACTGTGATCCCCATAAGGAATTTTCACCCGATCAACACAGTAATTAAAACTGAGAGGACTTTTTCCTGTTTGCGAAACTCACAACATGACTTTTAACCCTGTTTATCGCCATACCATTGCCTGCTGTCAATCTCACAACATTATCAAGGTCATTTTGCAGTTGCTCACAATCTTGTAACTTATTTATCACTCTATACAGAATAACACCATCCAAAAAAAGCCTTATCTCTGATTCCACTTCCTTACTCATATCATATCATATCATATCATATCATATCATATCATATCATATCATATCATATCATATCATATCATATCATATCATATCATGTCATGTCATGTCATGTCATGTCATGTCATGTCATGTCATGTCATGTCATGTCATGTCATGTCATGTCATATCATATATAAGAAAATATAAAAGTCCAATAAAACTAACTTGAGGAATTCCCCTCTTAATTATTATGGGTCAGGTAAAGCTTTGCTTACTCTAATTCTCTGAGATCTGATTTCTAGAAATATAGCAACCCATTCAGTCACACTTTTGTCTAGTCCAATTGCACTCATTTTTGCCTATCAAATGCCTTAGACAGGTCAATTGCGATGCAGTCCATTTGACCTCCTGAATCCAAGATATCTGCTATATCTTGCTGGAATTCTGCAAGTTGAGCTTCAGTGGAATAACCAGTTATTAATTTCGCAAACATGTCTAATATAATCAGAAAGAATGCTTTCCTAAAGCTTACATGCAATGCATGTCAAGCTGACTGGCCTGTAATTTTCAGCTTTATGTCTATCACCCTTTCCTTTGAACACAGGGGCTACTATAGCAACTCTCCATTCACTTGGTATAGCTCCTTCATACAAACAATAATCAAATAAGTGCTTCAGATATGGTACTACAGGGTGTGGCAGAAATACCTGATGAATTTCAGACGTAAATAACTCAGAAACTCAACAAGCCATTCACAATTTTGTTGCACAGTTTAAAAGAGCAGGGTTTGCCATTTATGTTACATACAGTAGATTGAAGCAAACTAGAGGTCATATTGGCCACAGCTTTCAAACAGGTGTTATTTTCGTGGTGCGCATGGTCTTGGCCTTGGCCATGGAAAACATCTGCATAATCTTGTCCGGGCTAGTCAGTCAGCCAGCCAGTCGCTAGCATGGCATGGAGTGGTGAACACCGAGGTTTCGTGATTGAGACTTATTTCATAAATGCAGACTCTGTTTACACAACACAGCGTTTGTTTCACAGACTCTTTGGCTTAGGTCGACATGAGAAAATTCCAAGCAGGAACACCAGTCTGTTATGGGCGAACAGTTTGAGAAAAAGTGGTTCGAGTGTGAGAACGAAGCCACCTGGTAGGCCCCATAGCATCCGAACACCAGAGACTGTCCGCACAATGAGCATTACGCTATCTCCTAAACATTTGGCGCATTGGCATTCACGTGCTCTGGGACTCTCGGATCGCACTGTAAGGAGGATTTTACATGCAGACATGAATTTCCATCCGTACAAAATTGTGGGTGTTCAGAACCTCAGTGAATGTGATTGGGCCAACTGCAGAGCGTGTTGTGAGACTATCCTGGAAGCTGTAGCAGCTGACACCATTGTCCTGGCAAGTGATGAAGCACACTTTCATTTGTCAGGCTACGTTAATAAACAAACTTTTCGGTACTGGTCTGCAACCAGTCCTCAACAGATCCATGAGCGACCTCTCCACAGAAAACATGTTACTGTTTGTTGCGCTGCCGCTGATTTTGGAACTGTAGGCCCTTACTTTTTTGAAGAGGAGGATAGAACTGTAACAGTAACATCGGATCATTACGTACAGCTGTTATGCAACTTCTTGCAGCCAACACTCACCGACTTATGGAATCTTGCTGAGTGGTTCCAACAAGATGGTGCCACTGCACACACAGCCAGGGTGTCGATGGGTCTCCTCAGAGAAATGTTTCCAGGACGTCTCATCTCCTTTTGGGGTGACGTTCCATGGCCAGCCCATCCCCTGACCTCACCCCGTGCGATTTCTTTCTCTGGGAATATTTGAATGATTGCATCTTCCGACATAAGCCACGAACACTACATGACCTGAAAGCTGCCATCCGTGAAGAAATCGAGGCAATACCACAAGACATGCTCAAGTGAGTCATACGGAACTTCAGGGAGAGGCTTCAGAGGTACATAGAACAGGACAGTCTGGATTTGGATGACATTATTTTGAAAACCTAGTGAGTATGTGCATGTGATACAAATGGCAAACACTACTCTTTCCAATGGTGCAATAAATCTTTAAATGGCTTGTTGCATTGCCAAGTTATTTACATTTGAAATTGGTCAGGTATTTCTGCTGCACCCTGTATACCCCAAGCTATTGTCTTTATTATATCCCCAGAAATCTTATCAATTCCAACTGCTTTTCTAGTTTTCAAATTTTGAATCTTATTGTAAATGTTATTGTTATCATCGGTAAATTTTAATACCTCTTTAGCATTGGTCACCTCCTCTATCTGGACATTATCCTTGTAACCAACAATCTTTACATACTGTTGACTGAATACTTCTGCCTTTGTAAGATCCTCACATACACACTCCCCTTGTTCATTCATGATTCCTGGAATGTCCTTCTTGGAACCTGTTTTTGCTTAAAGTACCTATACATACCCTTCCATTTTTCACTAAAATTTGTATGACTGCCAATTATGCTTGCCATCATGTTATCGTTAGCTGACTTCTTTGCTAGATTCAATTTCCTAGTAAGTTCCTTCAATTTCTCCTTACTTCCACAGCTATTTCTAAATCTATTTCTTTCCAATCTGCACCTCCTTCTTAGTCTCTTTATTTCTCTGTTATAACAAAGTGGGTCTTTACCATTCCTTACCACCTTTAAAGGTACAAACCTGTTTTCACAGTCCTCAACAAGTGCTTTAAACCCATCCCAGAGTCTGTTTACATGTTAATTTATCATTTTCCAATGTACACTGACTGACAGAGCAAATGCAACACCAAGAAGGAGTGGTCAGAACTTTATGCCAATTGCAGGGTAGACTGACGTCACTGAGGTATGCTCATGATGTGAAATGCGCCACTGTGCTGCGCACGTAGCGAACGATAAACGGGACACGGCGTTGGCGAATGGCCCACTTCGTACCGTGATTTCTCAGCCGACAGTCATTGTAGAACGTGTTGTCGTGTGCCACAGGACACGTGTATAGCTAAGAATGCCAGGACGCTGTCAACGGAGGCATTTCCAGCAGACAGACGACTTTTCGAGGGGTATGGTGATCGGGCTGAGAAGGGCAGGTTGGTCGCTTCGTCAAATCGCAGCCGATACCCATAGGGATGTGTCCACGGTGCAGCGCCTGTGGCGAAGATGGTTGGCGCAGGGACATGTGGCACATGCGAGGGGTCCAGGCGCAGCCCGAGTGACGTCAGCACGCGAGGATCGGCGCATCCGCCGCCAAGCGGTGGCAGCCCCGCACGCCACGTCAACCGCCATTCTTCAGCATGTGCAAGACACCCTGGCTGTTCCAATATCGACCAGAACAATTTCTCGTCGATTGGTTGAAGGAGGCCTGCACTCCCGGCGTCCGCTCAGAAGACTACCATTGACTCCACAGCATAGACGTGCACGCCTGGCATGGTGCCGGGCTAGAGCGACTTGGATGAGGGAATGGCGGAACGTCGTGTTCTCCGATGAGTCACGCTTCTGTTCTGTCAGTGATAGTCACCGCAGACGAGTGTGGCGTCGGCGTGGAGAAAGGTCAAATCCGGCAGTATCTGTGGAGCGCCCTACCGCTAGACAACGCGGCATCATGGTTTGGGGCGCTATTGCGTATGATTCCACGTCACCTCTAGTGCGTATTCAAGGCACGTTAAATGCCCAGCGCTACGTGCAGCATGTGCTGCGGCCGGTGGCACTCCCGTACCTAGAGGGGCTGCCCAATGCTCGGTTTCAGTAGGATAATGCCCGCCCACACACTGCTCGCATCTCCCAACAGGCTCTACGAGGTGTAGGCCCTACAGATGCTTCCGTGGCCAGCGTACTCTCCGGATCTCTCACCAATCGAACACGTGTGGGATCTCATTGGACGCCGTTTGCTAACTCTGCCCCAGCCTCGTACGGACGACCAACTGTGGCAAATGGTTGACAGAGAATGGAGAACCATCCCTCAGGACACCATCCGCACTCTTATTGACTCTGTACCTCGACGTGTTTCTGCGTGCATCGCCGCTCGCGGTGGTCCTACATCCTACTGAGTCGATGCCGTGCGCATTGTGTAACCTGCATATCGGTTTGAAATAAACATCAATTATTCATCCGTGCCATCTCTGTTTTTTCCCCAACTTTCATCCCTTTTGAACCACTCCTCCTTGGTGTTGCATTGTCACTGTCAGTCAGTGTATATAGTAACTTTTTTGAAAACTCCCTCATACCTGTTTTATCAGCCATATGGTACTGCCTAATAGTCCTACTTTTAAGACCCTCCTTTCTATCATATTATTTTTAACAATGACGAAAACAGCTTTGTGATCATTAGTACTATCTATTACTTTGATTTCTGTATAGAGCTCATCTGGTTTTGCCTGCACCACGTCCTATATATTCTTCCCTTATATCATCTATTACTTTGGTTTCTCTATAGAGCTCACCTGGTTTTACATGCACCATGTCCAGTATTCTTCCCTCTAGTTGGTTCCAGCACTTTCTGAATCAACTGTCCTTCCCATATTAACTTATTTGCCATTTGTTGGTCATGCTTCCTGTCGTTGACTTCACCCGTGCTGCATGTACCAGATCCCCGACTATGTTGGTACTTATACCTGCTTGACTTACATTGTTGGTACCAACGTGAAACACTATCACCTTCTCCTTTCCCTCCTCCTTCTCTTCTACTTTCAACATATATATACATATACAATACAATGGAGCCTCCATGGCTCAGACGGCAGCTCGTTGGCCTCTCACCGCTGGGTACCATGTTTCAAATCCCGGTCACTCCATGTGAGATTTGTGCTGGAGAAAGCGGAGGTGGGACAGGTTTTTCTCCGGCTACTCCGGTTTTCCCTGTCATCCTTCATTCCTGCAACACTCTCCGTTCTCATTTCATAGCATCTATCAGTCATTAGGAGTGGCGACCCCATCGTACTAATAGCCTATATATGATTCATTCATTTCATCCCTGATAATGTTAATGACTGGAAAATAGGTTATAGGTTTTCATTTTCATACAATACAATATACAATATATAGTCAGCTCTAAGTGGATCACACACACTCAAAATTAAACAATTTCAATAGGTTTTAACTACTTTATCACCACAATAATGCAAGAGCACTCTCAAAAGCTGACCATTCACAAGCGCATCCAACAATGGAATCTGTTCCACCTACGCTCAGGACAGTGACAGGGGACATGAAATGAGGTAGGTCTCTCTCCAACTATGTACAAGATATGGTAGGTATACAAGAGGGTCGGGAAGGAAGGGGAGCAATTGTGGAATACATGTGGGCTAATGTTTAAAGAGGAGGAAAAATCGTGTAGCTCAATACGCCATGAAGATGTCGAACAATTTAAGAAACAAGATTTCCACTTACGGAGGTGCACATGGTCCTGAGGCTCTACACCAAAAATGAGTAACAGGTTAATTTGTGGGAGCAAGGATGGTTGGGCATAGAGCTAACTTGTTCTACCCCACCAAATGCCAAGGTCACGGACAATGGAAACTCTTCTACACAAAATATAAAATGCAAAGTGTCAAAAATGCATATCTTTGCATATAGAAAAAATATAAAGTGGAATGTTGAGAAGCTAAAATTTCTGCAAATATTGATTTTATACAAAATTCTAAGGATTTGTGTGAAGCATCTTGGACAGTAATTAAAGCTTTCGTCTCATCTAACACAAAACCTGTAGTTATAAATGACCCAAAATTTGATTAATAATTACTTCATCCATTCAGTCGAAGACATATATACTAATTTTCAACAACCAAATAGTCTGGCTACTGAAAATCTAGCAAGCTTAAATTTCAAATCATGCACATGTAACTTAAATTTTTAATGGAGAATGGTTAACTGTGCAGAAGTGAAAAATTTGTTAATAATCTGAAACTGTCAAACAGCAAGGATCACCATGGCATTACTAAGACCATTTTAAAATCTCTCATTACTTCAATCTCAATTCCTGTGACAAAGATCATAAATACATTTCTTCAAACCGGTTACTTTCCCAAGCAACTAAACATTTCCAGGTTAGTTCCATTGTACAAAAAAGTTATAGGTCAGAACGGAGCAGTTATCGTTCAGTGTCTGTTGTTCTAATTCTCTCAAGATAATTAATATGTGATGTTAGTACAAATTAATTATAATTTTGTGTCTAATAAACATTTGTCAAAATCTCAGTATGGCTTTATACAAAGAGAATTGACAGTAAATGGACTAGACGATGTTATATATTTATACAATCTGTAATGTTCAGAGAGTGAATTATATTAAGGCTCCCTTTGTGACCTTAGTAGGGTCTTTGATTGCATACAGCATGATATTCTGCTTGAAAAATTTGCTTTTTTATAGCTTCTGGAAAATAATGTAAAATATTCAAATCATGCTTATCTGGCCAAATTCACTACGTGGAAATGGGGTTGTTTAAAGGAAGCTCAGGTTAAAAAAAAGGGTGCCTCAGGGGCCTGTCTTTGGTTTCTTTCTCTTTCTGGTCATGATAAATGATTTAAATGACAATCAGGCGTATATGGCCTTAAGGTGCAATACGTGCGGTACACGCTTTCAAATAAGTAGAAGATGGTTCATTTAACATTAAACTGTTTGATACTTAACACAGTGGATTATACACTGTTATTTATTTTATACAGTTAATAGAATGAATAATAGACCGTTCTAACAAACTACAAAGTGAATTGAGAACAAACATGCTTTGTTCAACAACCGGGTACCGGGTACCGCGTACCGCGTACCACGCCTTCGTGTGTGCTGCCTGGAACCCAGTCTCAACTTCAGTGTTGTTTGTAATGGAAGTGGTGGGGAGAGAAACAGTGAGTGAACGGTGCGTATGCTGATAAATACCACTGTCTAGCGTGCAATTTCAGTCCCGCACAGCTCTCTGTAACATTAATGCAATGCACAATCTTTCCCTGCCGTATGTAACAGGTAAGGAACAGCATCAATCTAACTGTGGTGATTGTAATTTTTTGTCCGTGTATTTATATGCATTTTGGTGACAATTTAGAGTATCATAAATGTATAACCATACCAACACTGATTATGTGATAGTGGAAAAAGCTTTTCGTAATAGGATGTCTATGATAGCAAACCTATGCGTTCCTCGCCTACATGTGCAAACATTTTTGGAAAATAGGGAATCCACACAACTAATGAAAATAAACACAATGAGAAAGTATAGAAGAACAGGGAGGTAGTCAGGAGATTAATTGATCTGTTTGCTTCTTGGCAAAACAAGTACTTGCTCTGAGGACCCATGATGAATAAGACAAATCTATGAAGAAAGGAAATTACTTGGAATATCTGGAGGCACTCAGAGCATATGATCCTGTTCTGGATGCTCAAGATATAGCTCACTTTCAACATATCTTTTTCTTCAGCTTTTGCATCATTACAAGTTTGATAACTACAAAGTAACATTTACAGATGAACTTCTAGACTCCTTAAAACCTGTGTATGGGTCATTATTTGACTTTAAGACTAGTGAACTAACAGTAATATAGTCTTCAAGTAAAGAGTTCCAAGGTTTGCCTGTATATAAGTTGCTGAAGTTCAAGAACCATGACTTAATTTTGGAATGTAAAGAATTAGTATACAAGTTGGCTGAGCTGGTTTTAAACGATGTATACCGGATACCTAAAGCTAGTTCTGTTAAGCATTCGTTTTCATCTCTGAATTGAATACACACATTTCAAAGCCGGCACAATTTCTATCCCCGCCGCAAGTTGGGGCTTCATTCATCCCATCCCTGCCCCGGTCATTGACTGGAAAACAAGTTGTAGGTTGTAGGTTTTCAATATATATATAATATACAATAGTATATATGAAGAGACTTGGTAATTTAAATATCATATCAATTGGAAAAGTCATGCTTCAAGAACAATGACTCAAAGATTCACTCTATGTCAAGGTAATGGAAAAGTTTATGTTCGATGAGCGAAGACTTGGACTAATTTATAAATGAAGTTGTAACCTCTGAAGACATACACCTGGTACTCCATTAATATATTTTAACTCCTGTAAATGTAGTAAGTAAATATAAATAACTGCTGTAATATATGGCACCATTTTTAAAAGTACCTACTATCTTTTAGTTTTACTCTTGTAATGTTGAATACTGCTATACGAAATGTGTTCGTAAACACTGTGTGAAATTATGATGTAAATCAATTACTAATTGAATTATAGGTAAAATTATTGAGAACCTAAATTTTCTAAAGGCAACTAGCAGCACATCTCATTATTAAGGTTAGGATATGCCACTGATGAGAATGCACAAACAAATACTGTTTTCTATGCATATGACTACTTTACTGTGCTCATATAAAAATTGTTAGTGTCGGATCACACTGGAAGAATCTAAATCATGGTTTAAAATAAAGTTTTTCTAAATCACGGTTTAAAATAAAGTTTTTCTTCTCAATGGAAAGAAAACTCAACCTAAATTTAAACCTAAAAAAATAAAAATAATAATGAATGAATGAATGAATGAATGAATGAATGAATGAATGAATGAATGAATGAATGAATGAATGAATGAATGAATGAATGAATGAATGAATGAATGAATGAATGAATGAATGAATGACTTAACATATTTTGAACTATGGTACTTGAAATCCATCTTGACCCAAGGCTGACATGGGAATGCATTAGTCATATTTTGTGTCAGATTATCCCGAGTAGTATACCTACTCCATTATCTGAAGCATGTAGTGTCTAAAGCATATGTATATTCAGCATATTTAACATTTGTTCCATTTTGTCTAATATTTTTTAGCAATAGTTCACATATAGGTGAAATTGTAAAGTTCCAAACATGACTATTTGCACAATTGCCAGTTGCCAATGTTCTCCCTAACTCTTACCATAAACTATTGCTCAGTAAGCTGTCTATCCTAACTATAATCAATTGATGATGACGATGGTTATTGTTTAAAAGGGGCCTGACACCTAGGTCATTGCCCCCTATAATAAATGTATACTTATGCAATATACAATATATATATCTTTCATTCCAACCACACTCTCCAATATCATTTCATTTCATCTGTCAGTCATTAATCATTGCCCCACAGGAGTGCGTCAGGCTTCGGCAGTCGGCACAATTCCTAATCCTCACCGCAAGTTGGGGCTTCATTCATCCCATCCCTGACCCGGTCATTGACTGGAAAACAGGTTGTAGGTTTTCAATATATATAATATACAATAGCATATTTGAAGAATACACCTCCAGAGAGGCCTGGTGCAGGTCTTTTTCTAGTAGATGACATATAGGCGACCTGCATGTCTGTGAGGATGGGGCCCTACCTAAGATGATCTCTAACGATGAAGACCCCGAGCCAGGCGAATGAACCAATTAAGGTTAAAAGCCCTGACCTGACCGAGAATCGAGCCCAGGACCTCCTGAACCAAAGGCTTGAATGCTAACGATTTAGCCATGGAGACGGACAGCCCTGTAGTTATGGGTAGGATGTCGAAGCACAATGCATACTCACAATCCAGGATTACCAGACCGGAAGCGTGGATAGAAGACTGGATCAACTCACCACCGACAGACAATTTTTACAATATGACAGTTAATTTTTTGTAAACTCTCACGTCTGTCAATTAGTCGAGTATGTTTATTTAGGTTATATGGAGAGCACCTGTATTCATATACCGTATATATTGGTGTATCATTTCGATGTGCCATGGTACAGGTTAAATCTCAGAAGTTCGTTGCCATAAGACCTATCTGTGTCGGTCCAACATAATTTTTTTTAAACTCAGAGATGCGATAGTGTGTTCAGTGTAGGCCTCAACTCTTTAAAATAAATAAAGTAAAGAATTCCATCAGCTCCCACAAAACATTTTCAAATGACATCTTGTGAATGGTTGTTAGTAAGTCTATGGTAACCCACTGCCGATTGCATTGAAGATGACTGGACTGGTCTCAGCTAAATTCATGAATCATTTTATAGGTATCTATCTCATGCTATCTCATGTATACAGTATATCTTCAGGAGGGTAATATCCTTCATGGCATTTACTTAAATATAATGAATATCTGGTTATTTAAATGTGCCATGTATAATTGTATTCATTAAAGATGGCTACAAATAACATGTTTTATATTCAAAGATCACCACACACTGCACTAATGAGAGTCCTCCACCAGATGTTACCAGGATTTAAATCCAGGATTACCAGACCGGAAGCGTGGATAGAAGACTGGATCAACTCACCACTGACAGACAATTTTTACAATATGACAGTTAATTTTTTGTAAACTCTCATGTCTGTCAATGTCGAGTATGTTTATTTAGTTTATATGGAGAGCACCTGTATTCATATACCGTACATATTGGTGTATGATGATAAAGAATACTGTATTACATTTGAAATTAAATCCCAAATAAATGATTCAGTGATTGCTGATGACACCACCATGGGTTTTTACGGTTTCCATATAACCACATCAATTTTGGTGGAGCTATTTGAGGATCTAACCAGCCTCTGGGCTGATGGCTTAACAGACAAATGGCATATGAATACAGGTTCTAGAATCAACCATCATGATATAATCCATTTAAATACTCAACTGCAATTAATTTTCCTGCAACCAACATTCTAAACAAGTTCTCTATTCTGTTTCAGGGTGCACAATAATGATTAGAGATGGGAATTTGCCTATTTGCTTATTTTATTCCTGTGTTCAGAAACGTAGGTTTTGAAATACAAATCTGTTACAGGGCCTTCTAAGCTAGATTTCGTTTGATTTTGTGCCTATAAATGCCTATTTCAGGGGTCTGTGCCTATTCAATGCATTTTGACTGTATTTTAAAGAAGCCGGTTTTCTTCCAATGCATTATATTGTAGCTGGTTTGCTCGACAGAATTATCTTCTTGTTTCTCAATATCTCTTTACCCCATGAACAAAAACAGGAATTCTCGGAAGTCACCAGAAATAGCGCTTGGGAAATTTCCATCAGGAGAATCAAGGAACAATTTGGCCTCGAAGCTTTCAACTCCTCCAACCTCCTAAGACATATGCGAGAACCAATCAACGTCAAACTGTGTTGCACAACCTATATCCCCTACCTCCCTCTTGATGCAAACTGTTGTATGCGTACGCTTTACCTTCAGAATGTGTTGTGATTTATTGTGAAGAATAAGAATAAGAAGTGTGTCTGCAGGAATGCCCAAAGATAAATTGCCGAAATCCTACTGGCTGAAGCAGTGGATCACAGGAGATCTTAATTTCACTACGGATGGAAGGGTATTCTTCTGCCAAGCTAGCTGTAAGAAGGTAAGTTCGTTTGTTCCTTTTATCCTTTTTGTGACTGAGAATTACAATTGCATTTCATTGTAGCATTTAAAGGCCCATTAATTTATGTATTGTGGTAATTTATTTCCTTGCAATGCTGTATTAGTCATGAACTTTCAATAATTTATATTGATAAAATATAAATAATAATTTAAATACTGGACGAGGAGTTAGAACGCCGGTGGTCTCTTGGCACAGAGTGGATGAAAATAAAAAATCAGAATTCTGAACTGCAATTCATTTCCCGTGAAAATAGAGATTTACAACTGAAATGCAATTTTAAAAACTCCATTTTTTTAAAAATCATAACTTTCACCAGACTTACGTGTAGGCTCTAGTGAAATCTATTACACTTCTACTAAGCCTTTGCGAAACATGGGTTGCAGATCCAATGTGGCACGGCTAGGACGATGTCACAGAGGCTAGACATACAACATGGCACGGCTTGGACGATGTCACAGCATGTTTTACAAGGGTGCCAAGACTGTCTTTACAAGAACAGGCCAGTGAAAAGATGGTTGGTCTGGATTGCTGAAGTCCGGTTAGTAACTGTTGTGCTGGGGGCAAACAAATACAGGCTGGGGGTGCGTAAGCTTCCAGGTTAGGGCTGCGAAGTGGCCAACAAGACTCTACCCTCCCTTAGAGTCTTGCTTGCTTGTTTGCTTGTTGTTTAAAGGGGCCTAACATCTAGGTCATCAGCCCCAAGAGTCTTGCTAAATTCTGTGGCTTGGTGCTAAAAGGGCCAATGTCAAAAAACCTGTTTTTGAGCTATGAGCATTTGAAGTTTTGTTTATAGTTTTGCAATTACTTTTTTTAACAACTAACTTTAAATAACTTTATACTTTCTTTGTGGAAGTCACCTTATTAAGCGCTAATCTTTTCTATCATATTCTTTAAAAATTGCCAGGTCTCTAATCTTTATTGGTAATCTAACATTATTGGCAAGGGCTTATTTAATTAAACGTTAACTGTTCGTTTAGTACTTAACAGAGACTTTGGCCCTTTTAACATGTTGCAGCCAGGATAAAATGCGTTTGTATCAGTTAATATCTCAATTTCGATAAAAAAATGACATTTGGCCCTTTTTGAACAAAGTAAGGTTATGGGCAAATGCCACGACAATTTCAAATTACGCGGTTTTCCAATTTTTAACGAGGGTGGCAGCCTTGTGGGCACACATGATCAATATTTATTTCAGGGAACAGAAAATATTCTTCATAACAGCTGATTTGGCTGACGAAAGCCAGCAAATGGCAACAAATAAAATGTTCACAAATCTGAGATTTATAGTGCCTCCATTTTAATTCTTAATACTGCTAGGGGCAGATGGGAAGCATAAAGGAATGATCTCTCCTCTACACTATTCAGATATCATTCCATGTCATTTTTATTATTTCTTTCACCTGGAGAACTCAACACGATACTGCCAAATTATAACTGAAAAGTCCTTGAGGAAATATTTCAATGTAATTTACGAATTCCTTTGTTCCTAATTTTGTACTTCTGGAAACATCATCACTATTAGTTTTGTCTTTTTTTAATGAAATAAATGCATGATGCATAGTAAGCATTTTTGCCAATTTGCACAACTGTAGAAATTTAAGTTATAGGAACATTGTAATTTATGCCAATTTTATTATTTTTCAGATCAAATGTGAATAAAGTACCATATAGGTCAATACTCCAATACATCTGACAAGGACAGAAAGCTGTATCAATGCAGCCTTTCTACCAGTCCAATGTGAATAGTGACCTACAAAAATTTTCTTCGGACCTATGCACTGCAATGGTGGGAGCTAATATCCCCCTGCATAAACTAGAGCATCCAACATTCAAATAATTTTAAAGAAAATACATGAGCAAAGTAATGCCATGTCTCTCAATGCTACAGAAGAATTATCTGCAGTCATCGTACTTATCGGTAAGTTTAAAACGTCATTTTATAGCAGTAAACACCAAGTTAGAATCAACCTGTTTCAATCTTCTCTGTAAATGAGAAGTGGGTACACTACTATTCAAATTTTGAGGATTTTATTTCACTGCCCTGACAGTTGCCCAGTGCCTGGAGCAATCACCGAGTTGGAGAAGAGTGGCATGCCCCTGGTGGATTAATTTAAGAATGTGGAAGAAGTCAGGGGAAGTTTTGACCGAACTTCCGGGAAGGTAGCCGCTGATAGGGTTTAGCAGCCGAATCCAGGATGGAAAGTGATGGTAAAAGTAGCCAGGGTGCTACGCAGTGAGGTAGGTGAAACAATGGAACCAGTGGCACATGCTGGTATCAAGGCGTGGACTACCACTAGACTTAGGCTACCCTTTTTTGATAGTTAGTTTAGGGAACATCAAGCCTTAAGCATTCTGAGCTGCAGCCAACAGCCAACGGAGCTGCCTGCTATGTTGTCAAGGCTGCTTCACAAGCTACTGCCTTGGCCTCTGCCACCGTCAATACTCAACACCTGATCGATCGAGTTGGTAGCCTAAGGTTTAGCAAATTGAAGTCCAGCTTTGAGGCTAAATGGATAGAATACTTGCCTTTGGCCCGACGGCCCCGGTTCAATTTTCAGAATCAACCCCCTCATACTGTTAATTCCCCTGGCTTGGGATCTGGGTGTTTATGACGTCTTCACCATTCATTTTATCCTTGTTAGGTCACCACCAAGCCTATGTAGATGCCATGTATTTTTTTTTATTTTTTTTTGCTAGGGGCTTTACGTCGCACCGACACAGATAGGTCTTATGGCGACGATGGGATGGGAAAGGCCTAGGAGTTGGAAGGAAGCGGCCGTGGCCTTAATTAAGGTACAGCCCCAGCATTTGCCTGGTGTGAAAATGGGAAACCACGGAAAACCATTTTCAGGGCTGCCGATAGTGGGATTCGAACCTACTATCTCCCGGATGCAAGCTCACAGCATTATTATTATTATTAATATTATTATTATTATTATTAACATCATCATCATAATCATTAAATAACAATGTTGACTTTTACAGCAGTCGTACCCATCGTTCAATGGTTCATTATCTTCCTCGGAAGATCAGTGGTGGTGTCAGACCCATGATCATGGGTTTGATCCCAACCAACAAAAGAGAACACTAAACCTGAAAGATTGCGTTTTTTTTTTTTTTTTTTTTTTTTTTTTTTTTTTTTTTTTTTTTTTTTTAGCAGATCTACCAATACAAAGAAAACTATATTACTCCTATAACAGCAGCTCTGCAGTGTCTTCCTACAAGGATGTAGAAATAAACAGGAGTGAAATACCAGCACTCCGTTATCTATATATTTAAGACAGAAGGATGAGGTGTGAGGAAGTATATACGTTGAGTAACGCATGGTGATAGTTAGCAGTGGCGATCTGACGGACTGAAGCCTAGCACAGCTATCCTCCGCCGGTCCCCGTGCCTGTAGCCAGACAGGAGCTAGCCGCGTGAGGCGAGTCGATGGGAAGGGACGAGTGTCTGGGCTGCACTATCAGTCTCCGAAGCCTTATTCTCAGAAATACGTGCGACGTGTTTTCTCATTCCTTTCAAGGTTTGCAAATGGAACAATGTGTCAGATGCTTACAATATAATGTGCTTTAGATTTCCATCGCTCGCATTTGAGGTTTGGGCTTCACTTATAGCCTTGGTAGCCCTCAGTATACGCCACTGAATGGAACTAAGGCCAGATGAAGTGGCTTCATTGAAGTTTTGTCCAATCACTTAGTGTGATGTTGAGAGGTTTTCCTCTCAATGTAAAAACATTCTGCATGACAGGAGACCAAGACTGCTGCTGGAAAACATAGAAAAGTTGCTGGTTGTAAATTTCTTTTATAGTAGTTGAATGTGCTATTAAATTATAAGTAATTTTTTCATGCCTATTTTACATATTAGTGTCTAATTACATGCCTATTTTGGATATTTTTAGAGCCTATATGCTTGCATATTTTAACTGTGTTTAGTTCCTATAATTCTCTTCTCTATTTATAACAAGCAAATTATGTACAATAGATCTGATGAATTGTGTATATAGGTGCCCAATTAGAAAACAAAATTTTACAAGAGAACGATAAATACCGTAATATTATTGACATGATATAGGCTTTTTGGGCTTATGCCATGCCAAGAAAATAAGGTGAAATTCTTTATGTTTTGCACAGAACTTTGCTGTGCGTCTTCAGAATAAAATCTCAACTGTTCACAAGGAAGACTTCTCCAAGAATGAAAGTTTGAATATAGGCGTTAGTAATAGAAGTGTAAGTGGTACATTCATTCATCACCATATGGCCCACCCCACTTCCAGACTGATTCCAATGGTGCCTTCAGCTTCCGCTTCGAATGCTAGTGCTGTACCGCGTCCGTTGAGCCATCTGGTAACGAATTCTATTAGTAAAGTCTAAATTCAAATTCTTAAAATTTCCAAAATGAGCATATAATTAGGCACTAATGTGTAAGAGTGGCAACAAAATAGGCATGAAAAAAATTATATATAATTAAATAACACATTCAACTACTATAAAGGGAATTTACAACAAGCAACTTTTCAGTGTTTTCCGGTAACAATCTTGTTCTCCTGTCATGCAGAATGTTTTGTGTGCCCACAAAACTGTTACCCTCATTGAAAATTAGAAAACCGCATAATTTGAAATTGTCGTGGCATATGCCCATAACCTTACTTTTGATCACAATTTAGCAAGACTCTTGGGGCTGATGACCTAGATGTTAGGCCCCCTTTAAACAACAAGCAAGCAAGCAAGACTCTAAGAAAGGGTAAAGGCTTGTTGGCCCCTTCGTAGCCTTAACCTGGGAGCTTATGCCCCCCCCCCCCCCAGACACTCTTTGCTTGCCGCCCAGCACAACAGTTACTAACCGAACCTCAACAATCCAGACCAACAATCTTTTCACTGGCCTGATCTTGTAAAGACAGTCTTGGCACCCTTGTAAAACTTGCTGTGACTTTGTCCGAGCTGTGCCATGTTGTACTGTATGTCTAGCCTCTGTGGCATCATCCTAGCCATGCCACATTGTATCTGCAACCCATGTTTCGCGAAGGCTTAGCAGAAGCGTAATAGATTTTACTAGAGCCTACACATAAGTCTGGTGAAAGTCACGATTTTTTTTAAATGGAGGTTTAAAAATTGCATTTCAGTTGTAAATCTCTATTCCAATTTTTAATTTTCATCCAGTCTGTGACAAGCGACCACCAGTGTTATAACTCCTCTTCCATTAATTAAATAATTATTTACATTTTAGCAATATAAATTATTGAAAGTTCATGACTAATACAGCATTGCAAAAAAAAAAAAAATCTACATAAATTAATAGACCTTTTAATGCTACAATGAAATGCGATTGTAGTTCTCAGTCACAAAAAAGATGAAAGGAACAAACAAACTTACCTTCTAACAGCAAGTTTGTCAGAAGGCTACCCTTCTTTCTTCTTCTTCTTCTTCTTCTTCTTCTTCTTCTTCTTCTTCTTCTTCTTCTTCTTCTTCTTCTTCTTCTTCTCCTTCATAATAAATCACAACACATTCTGAAGATAAAGAGTACACCTACAACAGTTCGCATCGAGAGGGAGGTAGAGGATATAGGTTGTGCAACACAGTTTACCGTTGATTGGTTCTCGCATATGTCTTAGGAGGTTGGAGGGGTTGAAAGCTTCCAGGTCAAATTGTTCCTTGTTTCCCCTGGTGGAAATATCCCAAGTGCTATTTCTGGTGACTTTCGAGAATTCCCGTTTTTGTTCATGGGGTAAACAGGTATTGAGAAACAAGATGTCGAGCACACCAGCTACAATATTATGCATTGGAAGAAAACTGGCTTTTTAAAAATTCAATAAAAAGGCATCAAATAGGCAATTATACTCCAAATAGGCACAAACCTCTGAAATAAGCATTTATAGGCACAAAACTAGTGAAATTTAGCTATAAAGACCCTATAACAAATTTATATGACAAAAGCCTATGTTTCTGAACACAGAAATTAAATAAGCAAATATGAAAATTCCCATCCCTAGTTATGAAGCATAACTTAGCTATAGAATGATACTTGTGCCAGTTGTGAGATTTGGAATATAAAATGTGGATGGATAAATGTAGCATTAATGCCTAATATAGTCTAGATTTTTGTGGTGTGTGACAATGAAGTGGCATAGTTGCTGGCTTCTTACCAAGACAAACATGGTTCGAATCCTGTCTGTACAGGATTTTAAAAATGAAAAATCCACATAAAACTTGAGTTTCTGTGGCTGTGATCATGACATCAACAGTTATCTAAAATTGCAAACTTGCATCCTTGTTTGCTCTACAGTTCTAAAGCTTTTCTATAGGTTTTACTCCAAATCTGATGCTCATTGTAAATCCAATCATGTTATAAAGCTAGTTTGGAGAGTAATACAAAGTCTACTTACTGGAATATAATATACTTTCACATAATATTTTTTTTATGATTTGTATGAAGATCAGTACAAATCTGGGACAATATTTTCTTATCAACACAGTCAGCACTACTGCAAGTATTTTAATGTTGGTTTCATGGAATTACTTCCCTGCTTTATTAAAATAACTTACTGTATATTCCTACTGTGAGCTGTACTCGCCATTAGGTGGATATTTTTAAATACTGTATGTCCGTCTCTTCAGTTATCAGTTCAATTTTATTATTATTATTACTGTACCGGAGGTACACCAACTCCATCCATTTAAAGTGAGCGCCTCTTAGAAGGCCATCTGTTATACGAACAGTGAAACTTATTCTAGAAGTAGTTCTGAACTTTGTCTTCAGATGTCTCTACTGTTGACTTACGTGCTCTCTCTGGTGGGAAGATAGACAATTAATCTTCAAAGATATTTTTAGTTTCTAAGTTTGCAAAACTGTAATATTTGTAGATTCTTTTCTGTGTTCTTAAGTTACTAGCACTGCTATCCCTGTCTTCTTCTTCAAAATTTTCCACCAATCAAGAATTTTGTATCTTTATTAAATTAACCAATAGGATTTGTCTGTGCGTACAGGGCTTCGGCCCAGAGAGTTCTGGAACCTTCCTCTCTGCTATAAAAGCTGGTACTTCTTTGGGCCATGTCTTTTCCATCACTCCAGTCAAGAAGTTTAGAGTGTGTCGGAGGCAGGGGGCAAGCCTTGCCCATCATCGAAAAGTCCACCAGCTCAAGGTAATGTCATACATCTCTTAAGTGTGTGATAGTCTCAGAAAGCTGACTTGAGGGGAAGGTTTCAATATTCTTTCATAATGTAAATTTCAATCTTTCAATGTAAAATTTCAAACAAGTCTAAAGACCTTATTCTAACTTAGGGAATAAAGAGTGTGAACCCTCTTTAAATTCCCTTTCAACTTGGTATTGGGGTGACTATGATTTCGTAAACTTTAAAATTTTCCTTTTTTAATTAAAAAATTTCTCTCCATCTAATCACCTCTGTAACTTTGGGCCATAAGCCCAAACAGGGTTTTAAGGATTTTCAAGTGAACTTCAAAGGAGTGTAAGAGTTCACCTCCTAATATTTTGGTTTACAGCTGACATATTAAATCTTTTCTTTTTTTCTCTAAGGTCAGGTAGAATAGGCACTTATTGCCTCTGTTAATGTTTAACTGTTCTTATTTAAATGTAACTTAGACTGTCGAGCAAATAAGACAGTGAAAACTGTTTGTATTTGACCTAATGTAAAAGTTAGATTGTGCCTTGGAGAGGCTGGAAGCTTGTCACTTTTGGAGAGTAGTCTCCTAGTTAATTGTGTGGAGCAAAGACGCTCTTTTGAATGTGGTAAATTTTGGAGCCTTGTCTCCTTACTAGTAATTGAGCAGTAGTGCTCTTATTAAGAGTGTAACGTTTGAGCCACCTAACTCATCGCTTAAAAATCATTATGTCTATTGTACCTGATCTTTCTTAGATTTTCAAATAACTATTGTAGTAAGAGCTGAAGAGATCCCGTTCTGTCTATCCAACTGTTATCTGTTATTGTTTAACAAAGTTTAAAATCTAAACCAAAAAAAACAAGGAAAGAAATAAAATTTCAAATTTTAGAGTTTTAAATTAAGTTTTGATCTTTCCTCTATCCACTCATTCATCCCCATACCTTCTTACACCTCTGTGCTCCACAGAAAGTCCATAACAATTATTATTATTGTTGTTGTTATTATTATTGTTGTTATTATTATTATTATTATTATTATTATTATTATTATTATTATTATTATTATTATTATTATTATTATTATTATTATTATTATTATTATTATTATTATTATTATTTTACGACAAATGAATCTGTTCCCAATTTTCAGAAGAAACTTGATGGCCTTGAGGAGGCATTGCGCAGAATGGAAAACAGACTAGTGGTCGTTGGTGATTTTAATGCTCAAGTGTCGGACTGGGGCATGCCATAAACAGACTCCAGAGGACGACGTATAATGGAGATGGCAGCCAGAACGGATTTGTCGTCAACAACATTGGAAATGTGTGAACATTTTGACGGCCAGGATGTCAGGAAACAATACTGGATGTAACCTTCTCATCGGAGGATATTGCGCCTAAGATTACTGAATAGCAAGTGATTGAGAACTATACGGGGGGTGATCACCAATATATCATCCTTCGACTGCTCCAGAAACTCCTCAAGTAAGAAACATCTTGCACAGGCCAGCATGGTGGAACATAGCCGGTATCGACAAGGAAAAGTTTCTTGATTTAATACAGAATGGAATGGAGACCATAACAAAAAATTTTGGCTGTAGAGGGAAATAAGCAGCTGGTGTATGTGTTGAACTTAACATGCAGCTAATCCAGCAAGCATGCAATGTCTCAATGTCCCGAAAGAGACCACAAACTAGCAAGTGCCCAGCATACTGGTGGACCGAAGAGTTTACTGAACTGAGAAGGAATTGTCTGCGACTTTGACACAGGGCTCAGAGGATGAGAGGCTGTCCAGAGAATACCTCAGTCTCAGCAGAGTACAAGTCAGTGAAGAAGGAACTCCAAAATGCAATTAGAAAGGGTAAAGCTGGTAAATGGTGTTTGTTTATATTTGTTATTGTCTCCTCTTTCTTATGTTCTCTCTTCCCACCTTGATCTGCATTTATGAATATCCTATTATGCTCCTTTTTTTCTATATACTGAATCATTTGATTTGATTTTATTTCTGTTGTGTAATCACCATAAGACCTATCTCTGTTGGTGCAATGTAAAGCAAACTGTAAAATAGCATTATTATTATTATTATTATTATTATTATTATTATTATTATTACTTCACCATATGACCTTGGCAGCTGAACACTAGTCTTGTCACTTGACCCCACCGCAGCAACATTCACATAAATTCTGACATTTTCTTCTCTGTAACGGTTCACACCATTGCAGTCAATCCTGTATCAGCATTCCTAGAACGGTAGTGAAATTAAATACCAGTACAGTACTTCACGTAGAATGGGTACTTATTGCCCCTGTTAAAGTCAAGTTCTATTATTCATTTTCTTTCTAGGTAAATCAGACTGTTGAACAGATAAGACAGTGTCTAATAATATTTTTGTTAAATGTAGGTTGTGCCTTTAAGAGGCCTTAACTTGTAAAACTTTGCAGAATAGTCTCCTACAGAGTAATGTGTGGAGCAATGATGCTCTTCCTACTGTGGTAAATTTTGGAGCTCAATTTCCTTCAGGAGGTATTGAAAGGAGCAGTGGTGCTCTTGTTAAATTTTTAACAGAGGAGCTTCAAGCTCATGTTGTTAAATTGTTATAGATTTTCTTACACTGTTTCTTGAGCTCAAGAGCTAGACCTTGTACCTGATTATTTATTATTTGCTTAGCTAAGTGCAAAGTTGAAAAGAAAAGAGAAAAAGTAAGACAAGAAATAAAATTACTATTTTAAAATTTTTAATTAAAATTTGATATTTTGTCTCTCCACCCATTCATGCCCGCACCTTCTTACAGCTCTGTCCACCACGGTATCTCTGTAACAATTATTATTATTATAGTGTTGTCATAATCATTGGAAATCTAGATTCTTTACATTTTCATCTGAAGATTCAAGATTACTTGTTAGTCCCACATCTTATGGTTCTACGTTCCTTGTTGTTAGAAGAACAGCATAAATTATTGTTATTTTATTCCTTAGTTCCATCATGTGACTGCAGAAAGCTTCCTTACCACTGTATTGCCTTGGCAACCATTGAGTGTATCCTCCTCCTTCTTCTTCTTCTCCTTTTCCTGCCGCTTTTCCCACACCTTTGGGGTCGCGGGTGCGAACTGCGTCGCACATGTGGTTTTGGCCATGTTTTACGGCCGGATGCCCTTCCTGACGCCAACCCTCTATGGAGGGATGTAAGCACTATTGCGTGTTTCTGTGGTGGTTGGTAGTGTAGTATGTTGTCTGAATATGATGAGGAGAGTGTTGGGACGGACATATACACCCAGTCACCGAGCCAGAAGAATTAATCAGAAGTGATTAAAATCTCCGACCCGGCCGGGAATCGAACCCGGGACCCTCTGAACCGAAGGCCAGTACGCTGACCATTCAGCCAACGAGTCGGACCATTGAGTGTATCCTCCACATCTCATATATTGATAATATAGAGGAGAATATGAAACCCTAAGCTGGACAGTGGAGAAATGTTAACTCAACCATGTCATTGAAATACAATACTAATTATAATACAGTGCTAATAGACCACACTCATTTGTACAGTTTCTCTGTTTAAGGCTACTTTTCCATACAAATATATATATGTTAAAATAAATTTGGAATATTGGTACCTGTCTGAGGTATGCTGAATCCTTTCAGCTTGTACTCCCATACCGTAAACTTGATCAGATATTTAAATATTGGAGAGAGATGTTGGTGTTCTTTAAAATGTAAGGATTTGCTGTATTAAAAGCTAATCCAAAATATATTTATGGCAGTTTTCCAAATTTTTCTTGAGGTCTTCATTTATAATGCAAAGTATTTACCAGTCAAGTTTTTTTTCACCAGTAAAGTTTCAATCATATAAAGCTTAACTGAAAGGCATGTATTTTGAAATGCTTTGTATGGATACATTTTAACTGATTCTAAAAATATATTTAATGATGTCATAGATCATGTACTTTGATTTGAGGCTTAACTAGGGAGAGAATTACATCAGAAGCATTAATATAACAATGATATTGAAATGTAAACTCAATGCCGTGCATAATACAACCTAATACACCTGGAAGTCTCATTAAATAAAATCAGATAACTGGGAATCTAAATGATTTTTACAAAGTGAGTGTCAATCCTGTATTTCTTTATTTACTTGTTGGTTTTATCTGTTTCCTGTCATTTGTGACATATTCCTCTTCATTTTATGTCTCTTGCCTTTTCCTATCTTTATCCAAGTTCCTTCTTATCCAACACTACATACAACCTCGATGGAATTTTCAACTTGTGAACTGGGAACTGTTTCAGAAAAGTCTTGATAACACCGTTCAGCAGATTCCCCCAGTTCCTTCCAATTATGAACAATTAGTGCGTGCTATTAAAGTTAATGCCAGAAATTAAATTCCACGTGAGTTTTGGAAGGAATACATCCCCAAATGGTCTCAGGAATGCAATGATTTGTATGCTAAATATAAAAAAAATCTCACGATGATACAACAGTTGACGACCTTTCGAGAGCTCTCAATAAGAACAGAAGAGAAAAATGGCATAAAACCCTGGTGGAACTTAACTTTACACATTCTAGTCACAAAGCCTGCAACCTTATAAGAAAACTTGGTATGTTTCACCGTGCTGACCTGTGCAAGATGTTTCTTACTTGAGGAGTTTCTGGAGCAGTCGAAGGATGATATATTGGTGATCACTCCCCGTATAGTTCTCAATCACTTGCTATTCAGTAATCTTAGGCGCAATATCCTCCGATGAGAAGGTTACATCTGGTATTGTTCCCTGACATCCTGGCCGTCAAAATGTTCACGGAAACCCCATTTCTTCAACATGTAACCAAACCTCCCTTGACTTGTTCTAATTCGCCAGTTGTGACATGGTGAATTTAAACGCAGTTTAATTCGCTTCTGTTGGAGAAATATTTATTTGACTTCTCATACAGATAGCTAAAACTGTACTGTAGGAATACCTAACGACACAGGTCAGCAGATTGTTGGTGTGACAGTGGATATCCGTTTATTTAAACGTGGCGCACTCAGTGCGCCAGCGCGAGTGCTCGAGGGTTAAGGAGTGCCCACTTTGAGCATTTGACGGTGATCTGAGGCTTCTACACCAAGCGACTCCGAATGCTCTGGACTGGTTGTCAAATTTGGACATTTCCATTTGATATTAGATTTTTTGTGTACTTGTAAAGTTTTTTTTTGCTAGGGGCTTTACGTCGTGCCGACACAGATAGGTCTTATGGCGACGATGGGATAGGAAAGGCCTAGGAGTTGGAAGGAAGCGGCCGTGGCCTTAATTAAGGTACAGCCCCAGCATTTGCCTGGTGTGAAAATGGGAAACCACGGAAAACCATTTTTAGGGCTGCCGATAGTGGGATTCGAACCTACTATCTCCCGGATGCAAGCTCACAGCCGGGCGCCTCTACGTGCACGGCCAACTCACCCGGTATACTTGTAAAGTCATATGATATATATATATACTTACATACAACAAGACTGAAAATCTATCAAGAAGACCCCCCAGTGGGTGTTGATACCCACTCCCCTGGTGAAGCAGAGAAGTAGACACAAGCTCATTAGGGGCTGAGAAGAAATGGACGTGACAAACTGCAGCACTGTGTGAAGATGTAATGGTTTTGTTCTTGTGTGTGTTTATATTTGTTATTGTCTCCTCTTTCTTACGTTCCCTCTTCCCACCTTGGCCTGCATTTATGAATATCCTATTATGCTCCTGTTTTTCTATATACTGAATAATTTGATTTGATTTTATTTCTGTTGTGTAATCACAATAAGACCTATCTCTGTCGGTGCAACGTAAAGCAAACTGTAAAAAAACCATTATTATTATTATTATTATTATTATTATTATTATTATTATTATTATTATTATTATTACTTCACCATATGACCTTGGCAGCTGAACACTAGTCTTGTCACTTGACCCCACCGCAGCAACATTCATATCAATTCTGACATTTTCTTCTCTGTAACAGTTCACACCATTGCAATCAATTCTGTATCAGCATTCCTGGTATGGTAGTGAAATTAAATACCAATACAGTACTTCATGTACAATGAAGAGAACACCAAATAATAGCATTTAGATAGCTAAGCACTTATACATGTATAGTTTATTGTAGTGGAAGCCATTTAGTTTCAGCTTCAGCGTAGTTAATCTATAACTATTCGGTTCTTCAGTCTGCCAAAATTAATTCAGGATAAAATAAATTTACAAAATACCTTAAAAAGAAAATGTTCAAAAACACATTATAGATGAAGAAGGAATTAACTTAATTTAATGTTCTGTTTTTTTTTAACAAGTTGCATTACCTACATCTCACTGTCACAGATAGGTCTTATGACAAGGATGGGATAGGAAAGGACTAAGAGTGGAAAGGAAGTGGCTGTGGCCCTAATTAAGGCACAGCCTCAGCAGTTGCCTGGTGTGGAAATGGGAAATCATGGAAAAACATCTTTTTTTTCTTTACAATTTGTTTTACTTTGCACCAACACAGATAGGTCTCATGGTGACAATGGAATAGGAAAGGCCTAGAAGTGGGAAGGAAGTGGCTGTAGCCTTAATTAAGGTACCATGGAAAACAATCTTCAGGGCTGCTGATGATGGGATTCAAATCCACAATCTACCGAATGCAAGCTCACAGCTGGGCAACCCTAACTGCACGTCCAACTCGCCTGGTGAAAACTATTTTCAAGGCTGCCGACAGTGGGGTTCGAACCCACCATCTCCCATTTTTTTTCAGGTTTAATCTGTTATTGAATGTTCTTTTTCAGGCATTTCATCCCAAATGAATTTTATCAGACAGAAGAAGTTAGGGGTTAGAAATTATGTATAGTCTCTCAAAAAAAGGTACACTACATGTTATTACGTGTTCCTCGCATTTGATATTTTGTCAGACTTAATTTTAATTATCATTGAAATATAATTCACTTCCCATGTAGATAGAAACCTTGTGGATACTCACAACAAATATTATATCTATAGGGTCAGTTACTTCTGGAGAAAGTGTACTTGCAGGCAGCTTAAGTAACACCATGTGCTCATTCTTTTTTGAGGGACTGTGCATACCGAAGGTGAAGCACTAGAAGAAAACCACCTGGTTAAAATGACTATTTGTAGTTATAGAAGAAAATTCTTCAGACAAACATTGTTTTGCCTGAAGGGAAACGTAATGTGACATTGACACTGGGCTGATGTTTGGCCTCATAAAACAATAATTAACCAGGCAAGTTGGCCATGTGGTTAGGAGCACGCAGCTGTGAGCTTGCATCCGGGAGATAGTGGGTTCGAACCCCACTGTAGGCAACCCTGAATATGGTTTTTGGTGGTTTCCCATTTTCACACCAGGCAAATACTGACGCTGTACCTTAATCAAGGCCATGGCGCTTCTTTCCCACTCCTAGCCCTTTCTTGTCCCATTGTTGCCGTGACCTATTTGTGTTGGTATGATGTATAAGCAACTTGTAATAAACACACACTTAGATAAGGTTGACACCTCATTAGGTAGGTACTTTTTCTCCAACCTGAAGGAAGTATACAACTTCCGTCAGTTTCTGCCTCTTTGCAAGTCAGTGGGATCAATGTGAACGCGAATTAGTTCAGGAATGACTAAAATTGGCTATGAGCTTGGGATAGGTACGTCGCGGTATAAAGAAAATAATTAGCAATAATTAGTACAGTTAGAGTTACCATATTCCACGGATTTCACGGACAATCCACTATGTTATAATGTAAAAAGAACGCCCGGACCGAAAAGGCAAAAATCCGCGATATTTTAACATACCGGTAGTTATTAAGAAGTTATGAAACTCAGCTCCGGGTTATATAAATTCTGAACTGCTCAAAATTGTACGATATTATTTCCCTGTCCCAGGGCATACTGCGAATGTAGAGAGTGTTTTTTCTCTTATGACAGTCCAATGGATAGAAGAAAGGAACTGAAATCTGAATACAACGCTGTACGTACAACTCAGCATGAAACATGTACGGTAAGTTGTAATGAGTACATAGGCTCATTCAAAATCAAACCAAGTTGCTTTCTTCTGTTCATGGCTCTACGAAATGCGAGTGTTCTACGAATATTAGTGTATTATAAGTAGGCTACACACTTTTATAGTAACACATGTTCTCGTCATTAAACATGAAGTTGATACAAACATACCAAAGTTCAGGTAGTCTCTTATGATAAATGTTTCCTTATATCAGCCGTACTAATAGGTAAATTACGTTCTGGTTTTGGACCTGGGTTAGATTCCCGATCGGGTCGGGGATTTTAATCTTCAATTATTAATTCTCTTGGTCCGGGGATTGAGTATTTGTGATAACCCCAAAATCCCTTCAACTCATACACTACAATATCCTCGACCGTAATAACACGCAGTTTACCATACACGGCAGATGTCACCCACCCTGTCGACATCCCTGTCACTAATTATTATAAGCCTGTGATCTTTAATAAAAGGTAAAGGCGGTACCCTCAGCAAAGTACAGGCTGTGAATTGTCGTAGATATAGGCCTATGTAACTGCTTCTTCTAGTTCTCATCACCTCTCAAGATGGCATCAATGATTTAGCCACATGAGAATTATGATGGCCAACCGTAGCTTGTAGGAGTCTTGTTCCCATAATATGCAATAACAGAAACTGTGTGAAGAACGATATACCGGTACCGCTACAGAGTAAAACCCTACATTAATTGCGTGAAATCTGTATACAGTAATTTATGTTTGTACTACAACAAGGTAAAATTGAGCAGCATTTGCGTACCGGGTACTTACACAGGTAGCAGAAATTCCACGAAGCTGGCAATCACAGTACAAAAATCGATAAACGACTTGGGATCCATGATGCTGTTTAGTAATATTTCGTAAACTTAGATGTCAGAATAACAACATAAGTAGCAACCCAATACTGTTTTGTCAACATATATTCGTTTTCTTCTGCCGCGTCGTTTTTTGATTGGAGCTCTCTGACCAGTCTCCAAAGGTTTGATGACACAGTACCGGTAACTTCTCGAACCGTAGTTCTTTTATGTTCCTTGGAGACAACAATGTTACTTCCAATAATTTGCAGAAACAAATCTCCAGAGAATAAACATAACTGTTTATTAATAGGTTATATTCTCTCTGTAGAGATGGTACAGTCAGTTTGACATGCATTGCGTTTAATAGTCGGGAAAGCATTCTTTATGATTATATCAGACATTTTTGCGAAATTAATAAGTGGTTCGATAGGAGGCAGCTCGGGTTTAGGAAAAGGCTATTCCACTGAAGCTCAACTTGTATGATACCAGCAAGATAATACCAGATATCGTGGATTAAGGAGGTCAAATGGACTGTATCGTGATTGACCTTGATAGGGTAGATCATGGGAGACTACTGGCAAAAATGAGTGCAATTGGACTAGACAAAAGTGTGACTGAATGGGTGAAAAGAAAACTCAGAGAATTAGAGTAGGCGGAGCTTTATCTGACCCTGTAACCATTAAGAAGGGAATTCCTGAAGGCAAAGCAAAGTCACCTCCGTACAGGCCATGAAGGCCGCTGGAGGAATGGAAGGTAAAGGCTTCCACCATTGTTAACCTCGGCACGTGATGGGGTAGAGTGGTACTCATTTTTGGTGTAGGCTGAGTGAACCTCAAGGCCATATGCACCTCCGGAAGTGGAAATCTCGTTTCTTAAATTTTACGACCCACGTCCTTCCGGGCGAACCGAGCACGCCTTTACCGCCTCGGCCAGGCAGCCCCTGTTTTCTTATGTACCGTGTATATATATATGATGTGAGTAAAGAAATGGAATCAGAGATAAGGCTTTTTGCAGATGATGTTATTCTGTATAGAGTAATAAATAAGTTACAAGATTGTGAGCAACTGCAAAATGACCTCGATAATGTTGTGAGATGGACAGTAGGCAATGGTATGATGATAAACGGGGTTAAAAGTCAGGTTGTGAGTTTCACAAATAGGAAGAGTCCTCTCAGTTTTAATTACTGCGTTTATGGGGTGAAAGTTCCTTTTGGGGATCATTGTACACTGACTGACAGAGCAAATGCAACACCAAGAAGGAGTGATCAGAACTTTATGCCAATTGCAGGGTAGACTGACGTCACTGAGGTATGCTCATGATGTGAAATGCGCCGCTGTGCTGCGCACGTAGCGAACGATAAATGGGACACGGCGTTGGCGAATGGCCCACTTCGTACCGTGATTTCTCAGCCGACAGTCATTGTAGAACGAGTTGTCGTGTGCCACAGGACACGTGTATAGCTAAGAATGCCAGGCCGCCGTCAACGGAGGCATTTCCAGCAGACAGACGACTTTACGAGGGGTATGGTAATCGGGCTGAGAAGGGCAGGTTGGTCGCTTCGTCAAATCGCAGCCGATACCCATAGGGATGTGTCCACGGTGCAGCGCCTGTGGCGAAGATGGTTGGCGCAGGGACATGTGGCACGTGCGAGGGGTCCAGGCGCAGCCCGAGTGACGTCAGCACGCGAGGATCGGCGCATCCGCCGCCAAGCGGTGGCAGCCCCGCACGCCACGTCAACCGCCATTCTTCAGCATGTGCAAGACACCCTGGCTGTTCCAATATCGACCAGAACAATTTCCCGTCGATTGGTTGAAGGAGGCCTGCACTCCCGGCGTCCGCTCAGAAGACTACCATTGACTCCACAGCATAGACGTGCACGCCTGGCATGGTGCCGGGCTAGAGCGACTTGGATGAGGGAATGGCGGAACGTCGTGTTCTCCGATGAGTCACGCTTCTGTTCTGTCAGTGATAGTCACCGCAGACGAGTGTGGCGTCGGCGTGGAGAAAGGTCAAATCCGGCAGTAAGTGTGGAGCGCCCTACCGCTAGACAACGCGGCATCATGGTTTGGGGCGCTATTGCGTATGATTCCACGTCACCTCTAGTGCGTATTCAAGGCACGTTAAATGCCCACCGCTACGTGCAGCATGTGCTGCGGCCGGTGGCACTCCCGTACCTTCAGGGGCTGCCCAATGCTCTGTTTCAGCAGGATAATGCCCGCCCACACACTGCTCGCATCTCCCAACAGGCTCTAAGAGGTGTAGGCCCTACAGATGCTTCCGTGGCCAGCGTACTCTCCGGATCTCTCACCAATCGAACACGTGTGGGATCTCATTGGACGCCGTTTGCAAACTCTGCCCCAGCCTCGTACGGACGACCAACTGTGGCAAATGGTTGACAGAGAATGGAGAACCATCCCTCAGGACACCATCCGCACTCTTATTGACTCTGTACCTCGACGTGTTTCTGCGTGCATCGCCGCTCGCGGTGGTCCTACATCCTACTGAGTCGATGCCGTGCGCATTGTGTAACCTGCATATCGGTTTGAAATAAACATCAATTATTCATCCGTGCCGTCTCTGTTTTTTCCCCAACTTTCATCCCTTTCGAACCACTCCTCCTTGGTGTTGCATTGTCACTGTCAGTCAGTGTAAATACGTAGGTGTTAATATAAGGAATGATCTTCATTGGGGTAATCACATAAATGGGACTGTAAGTAAAGGGTGCAGATCTCTGCACATGGTTATGAGGGTATTTAGGGGTTGTAGTAAGGAGAGGCCTTATGAGTCTCTGGTAAAACCCCATTTAGGCCTATATGGTCCCAGTGTATGGGACCCACACAAAGATTACTTGATACGAGAACTTGAAAAGCTCCAAAGGAAATCAGCACGATTTGTTATGGCGATTTCCGACAATGGAGTAGTGTTACGAAAATGTTGCGAATTTCGGGCTGGGAAGACTTAGGAGTAAAGAGATGAGCTGCTCGACTAAACGGTATGTTCCGAACTGTCAGAGGAGAAATGGCGTGGAATTATTACATAAGTAGACGAACAAGCTTGAGTGGAACTTTTAAAGGTAGGGAAGATCATAATTGTAGGAACATTTTTTAGCGTGTCTAACTTGATATTATAAATGAGAAACTTACGCTGATCAAGTAGGACTACCGATATTAATGAATAGGAATGCTTGCATATTTCGTATCTGTGTTCTTCAGGAACTTCGTACAAATATTGTGTTTTAAGTTGATTTGATCCATGGGAAAATCGCCCCTGATTAAAAAAAGGGGATGGATAAAAAGGGAGCCAAACTAGGTTTATCAGGGACGACTTTTCCTTTTGATTGTCCACATAGACCAGTGAATGACCGTCTGGACCGCTCTTCATCATGTTATTTGCCAAGGTGCCGAAATTTTATCCCGCTGAAATTCTTTTACGTGCCAGTAAATCTACCGTCACGAGGCTGACGTATTTGAGCACCTTCAAATACCACCGGACTGAGCCAGGATCGAACCTACCAAGTTGGGTTCAGAAGGCCAGCACCTCAACCGTCTGAGCCACTCAGCTCAGTGGGACCGCTCTTAACAGCGGTGCACTTGTGAAGATGAGTGAGCAGTGTGTTGGAATTCAGTCAGCGGCACGTAACGATTAAGCAATCATTTTTCTATGGTTTCACTATTTATTTTCGTTATCTATTTTTAATTATATGATTTTCTTCATACTTAGGGCCTATATCTTTTACTAGGAGGCCACATCATAATACAATTCATTACGTAGTCTCACTGATATACTGCTAGCAAAGCAAAGCGAAACAAAGTAATAATAATAATAATAATAATAATAATAATAATAATAATAATAATAATAATGACGTGTGGCATTCCAAAAGGCCTTAAAGGCTACATGTGTGTCTGTGAGGATGGAGCCCTACCTGTGACAAATTCTAATGTTGAAGACGGCACACATATCCAGCCTCCAAGCCACCGGAATTAACCAATGAAGTTTAAAATCCTTGATCCACCTGGAAACCAGGAAAGCCCTTGGAGGGGTGGAAGGTAAAGGCTTCTACTATCCGTAACCTCAGCACCTGATGGGGTTGAGTGGTTAGCTCTACGCCTGGCCGCCTTTGCCCCCAGGAATTAACCTGGTACTCATTTTTGGTGTAGGCTGAGTGAACCTCAGGGCCACATCCACCTCCGGAAGTGGAAATCTCGTTTCTTAAATTTTAGGACTTCCTCACGGGGATTCGAACCCACGTCCTTCCGGGCGAACCAAGCAAGCCTTTACCACCTCGGCCAGGCATCCCCTGATATACTACTAGGCCTATGAATAATAATAATAATAATAATAATAATAATAATAATAATAATAATGACGTGTGGCATTCCAAAAGGCCTTCAAGGCTACATGTGTGTCTGTGAGGATGGAGCCCTACCTGTGACAAATTCTAATGTTGAAGATGGCACACATATCCAGCCTCCAAGGCACCGGAATTAACCAATAAAGTTTAAAATCCTTGATCCACCTGGAAACCGAACCCGGGACCCCTTGGACCAAAGGCCAGCTCGCAAACCATTTAGACATTGAGCTGGACACATTATAAGCAGAATAATGTATGTGAATATTAAACTTTTTGATGGTTGTCAGCACTGTCTGACTCACTAAACATTCTGCCCTTCCTTCATGCTCTGTTAATAAATATAAATGTTCTCACTGTTGATTAAAATAAACATGTGGAGATGAAGAACGCCGTTTCAAATGGGCAACTTTTCACCATGATTCCAATTATTACAGCAGAACGATCAGAAAAAACATAAACCGGGCGAGTTGGCCATGCGGTTAGGGGCGCGCAGCTGTGAGCTTGCATCCAGGAGATAGTGGGTTCGAACCCCATTGTCGTCAGCCCTGAAGATGGTTTCCCATTTTCACACCAAGCAAATGCTGAGACTGTACCTTAATTAAGGCCACGGCTGCTTCCTTCCCATCCCATTCCTAGGCCTTCACTATACCATCACTGCAATAAGACCTATCTGTGTCAGTGCGACGTAAAGCAACTAGCAAAAAAAAATGTAATGTCTTAATTTCAGAGTGCACAGTTGTACGTATACGAGCCGCCGCATCACAACCACCACTGGTGACCTAGCTGCGTTAGCAAGTGTTTTGCTCTTGCATACTGCCCAAGTGCAATGATGAGCGCACGTTCACAAGAAATATCAAATGCTCATCGCTGACGCTTTTTCACTTGGAAGGAAATTTCTAGAAATTCAATTACTCATATCACAATTTATATAGAGAATTGTCAACTATTCAACTAACTAACTAACCTCATGGCACTACAGCCCTAGAGGGCCTTGGCCTACCAAACGACCACTGCTCAGCCCGAACGCCTGCAGAGGTGTCGTGTGGTCAGCACAATGAGTCTTCTCGGCCATTATTCTTGGTTTTCTAGACCAGGTCCGTATCTCATCGTCAGATAGCTCCTCAATTCTAATCACATAGGATGAGTAGACCTCAAACCAGCCCTCAGATCCAGGTAAAAATCCCTGACCCGGGGCCTCCGGATAAGAGGCACGCATGCTACCCCTACACCACAGGGCCAGCCAACTAGTCAACTGCCCTTATTAAATTAAATTAAATTGGCATATTGTTTAGTTTACAACAAGGCCTACGTAATCAAAAGTGAATGAACTATACCTTTCTTTCTTTCTTAATCTGTTTACCATTCAGGGTTGGTTTCTCCCTCAGGCCTACGTAATCAAAAGTGAACCAACTATACCTTTCTTTCTTTCTTAATCTGTTTACCCTTCAGGGTTGGTTTCTCCCTCAGACTCAGCGAGGGATGCCACTTCTACCACCTCAAGGGCAGTGTCCTGAAGCATGAGACTTTGGGTCAAGGAATATAACTGAGAAGGAGGACCAGTACCTCACCCAGGCTATGCTGAACAGAGGCCTTGTGGGGGTGGAGGGGACGGGAAGTTTGGAAGGAATAGACAAGGAAGAGGGAAGGAAGCAGCAATGGTCTTAAGTTAGGTACCATCCTGGCATATGCCTGGAGGAGAAGTGGGAAACCACAGAAAGCCACTTCCAGGATGGCTGAGGTGGGAAAAGAACCCACCTCAACTCAGTTGACCTCCCGAGGCTGAGTGAACCCCGTTCCAGCCCTCATACCACTATTCAAATTTCGTGGCAGGGCCGGGAGTCGAACCTGGGGCTCCGGGGGTGGCAGCTACATCACAGAGGCAAACACCAACTATACCCATTGTGTAAATGTTTTGCCACTTGTCAAAAGTGAATAGCAGAATTAAAATATAAATACAGTCCCAAATATGATATATTCATTATTACTAAGTTGCCAAGAATCGATTACTTTGCCATGGTCTATTTCCGAAAAAATTTATGTTTGTGAAAATTAATTGTAGCCTTTCATTAGTAGCAATGGATTTGACAATTTGCCATGATGTGACACACCCACAACCGTCAAGAATGGAAGATAATATTTTTCCGTTTTCAGTTTAACATAGTGCCACCGATATATGATATAATAATTCAAAACCACAGTTTTCACAATGCTAAGCAGGAACAATGCACCTTTGATACTCAGTGTTTGAAGTTCCATAAAACAAAACAAACCCTATGGCTCTACAGCCCTGATGGGTCTTAGTCTACGAAACGATCACTGCTAAGCCTGAAGGGCTGCAGATTATAAGGTGACACAGTCAGTACGACGAATCCTACCAGCCGTTATTTTTGACTGACAGATAGCTCAGTTGTTCTCACATAGGCTGAGTGGACCTCAATCTAGCCCATCATTTGCCTGGAGGAGAAGTGGAAAACCACGGAAAGCCACTTCCAGGATGGCTGAGGTGGGAATTGAACCCACCTCAACTCAGTTGACCTCCCGAGGCTGAGTGGACCCTGTTCCAGTCTAACTGCACATCCAAATCGCTCGGTATTAATTTATTTAGGATTGTTAACCAGACAGAATTGGGAAGGTCAAATTGTGAAATTTGACTTACTTCCCAGAATTGGTGATGAAAGATTTTCAGATTATTAGAACAGAAATATTGACATGTTTCTTATTCTTATTCTTATTCTTCTGCTGCTGCTGCTTCTTGTTATTGTTATTATCCCTTTCTAGAATTAGAAACAGCATTAAAATATAGACACAATCTAGTCACATTATTATGACCATCAGTTAATATCCAGAATAATCACTGTATGCAACACAGACAGCATCTAGATGGACTACAAGTGCTTCAGTAAGGTGCTGGTAGGATGTCACCTGGAACCATGCTGCCAGCAGTGTATCCCGTAGCTCCTGTACTGTGCATGGTGAGAGGCTCTATAGAGCAAACTCAATGTTCTTTTTTTTTTTTTTTTCCTTCTTTCTTATTATTTGCTTTACGTTGCACTGACACATATATGTCTTATAGCGACAATGGGATAGGGAAGGTCTAGGAATTGGAAGGAAGCAGCTGTGGCCTTAATTAAGATACAGCCCCAGAAATTGCCTGGTGTGAAAATAGGAAACCACGGAAAACCATCTTCAGAGTTTCCGACAGTGGGGTTCGAACCCACTATCTCCTAAATGCAAGCTCACAGCTGCGCGCCCTACCCAGACAACACTTAATGTTTTACAGCAGTGCTGTCCAACTTCAAGTTAACCAAGGGCCCCATCACAACCTAAAGAAATTGTGTGGGTTGCAGATGTTGGAATTAGTAATATAACTTTCTTCTTCTTCCTCTTCTTCTTCTTCTTCTTCTTCTTCTTCTTCTTCTTCTTCTTCTTCTTCTTTTTGAAATGCTATAAAGCACAGAAGTCCTTATGTATTATTAAATTAACTTATGACTGTTTTGATTCTTCCTTATTCATAATTTATCATTTATGCATGTGATTTGACTATGTTTTACAGGGAGATGTTCTTCTTGATGCCAATCATTTATGGTTTTCTCAGGTTGTTTTTCATTGATGATGTGTTAGGACAGGACTAGGACCGGGAAAGCAGTGGTCCTGGCCTTAATTAAAGTGCAAATGGCAACCCACAGAGAAACATCTTCAGGACTGCCTTTATTGGGGTTCGAATTCACCATCTCCAGAATGCAAGCTAAGCGGCCCACACCGCACAGCTGGCTTGTTTGGTCCTGTGTGGTTAAATGTCACATCAGGATGGTACCGTATGTATTATAGTCTCATAGAACTGGCTGTATATCCGTTTTCCATTTACCTGTTACCTATGGCAATATTAAAGGTGTTAGAAATCATACATTTATCATAGTGTATTTATGAGTACAGGAGAGAGAATACCTATCTGTCAGATGAAGGTGAAGCAATTCTGTATGTCAACAGAAAGCCCATGCTTCATACATAGCATGAATTGAACAGGGCAGTCTCCAGCTGGCAAATGAAGCATGTTTGAATACATCCCATTTTCTTGAGAAGTACTTGTCAGATTTTCAAAATAATCATGGTGCTAAATTTGTAATGTTTGTAGGTTTAAGGCTATGTGTAGAAAACAGTGCATGGTATTCTATTTAAGAAAACAAAGTTAGTAAGTTACCTTTATCTCAGAAGATATTGAAGCCATGAAAATGTACTCTGATGTCAATATCCTTAACCATTCATGAGTTATTTGAGGTGGACAACTTAGCTGAATAACCCTGTATATTTACCAACGATATGTGCAACACTTTCACACCATTCATCACAGTGATTGGCTGCATGAAGAATGGCATTGCTAGCATCGCTCATACCTCAGTCGTATCACACTAAGACAAGAAAAAAGTAACAAACTTGATGTAGCTCATACCAGGTGGCACACTATACTCTGCACACTGTATCTCAACCGAAGATGGATCTAGACATGAGTACTATATATCACAGTTGAAATTGTCTTCTACTTCAGCGAGGTCATATAAGCAACATTTATACAGCCAAATGGGATCTACTTGACCTAACTACCAATATTTTAAGTATTATTGCAGAATGTATGGTTGTGACTGGATTGAAATGGCCCATGGCTTTTAGTGCCAGGAGTGTCCAAGGACTGTTCGGCTCGCCAGGTGCAGGTCTTCTGATTTGACACCCGTCGGCGACCTGCGCATTGTGATGAGGATGAAATGATGATGAAGACAACACATGCACCCAGCCCCCGTGCCAGCAAAATTAGTCAACGATGGTTAAAATTCCAGACCCTGCTGGGAATCGAACCCGGAACCTCTGTGACCAAAGTCCAGCACGCTAACCACTTAGCCATGGAGCCGGACAGTGACCAGATTGAAATATTATGACTTCATTTAATTCTTAAGTTGTAAGATTGGGGGGTCCATATTTTGTCGTCTTAGCAGATTTTGACTTGTAGAAATTCAGGAATATTATGGACAAAGCTAGAAATTGGTATATATATTACTCACTTTAGGGCAAGTTACAATGAAACTATTATAATGTAAGGTAGTCAATATTGACATAAACATAAACCCTGCAAAAACGAAACTACCAAAAATGTTCTTACAAAATTGTACAAAACTATTTTAATCCACCTAGTCAATACTATATATTTTTACATCCAATTAAGACAAAAGTTCACACATACATAGACAAGTTTAGACCTGGCATTGGGTCATCCTCAGTAATACCTGTATGATGCATTAAAATCATAGGAAACATACAAAATTAAATGTTCGTTAAAAAGTTTTTAAAAAGCATGATGAAAGTTAAAAACTGTGAAATGTTGATCGTTAAAACAGTCTTGAGCTGGAAGTCTATTTGTTTCAATGCTTTTTGTTGTCCTTTGGTGTGGTTCAACTAGTGTCTCTATACTGGCTTAGTTTTTGTGTTATGACCTGGGCTGATATACATATGCATTATTGAGGTTGAATCATCAGATTTTAGTCTGTAAAATGAATAATAAAAAATTGAATTAAGGTTGAAAAGTGGTGCCTAACAGGAACACATTTAGATTAAGTTATGAAGAATGAAAATTAACTTACGTTACTTGGCTCGCCTGTATCGCCCGTGATCTCTCATTACAGAGTCCAGCTCTCGACTGACTTGCTCCCGCAGTCGAGATGCAAGACATGTTGCTGCAAGGAAGTGGAGAGGGGAAATGGGGCTGGGCTTGCGGGAGAATGGGAGTTTGCAGATTAATGGGGGCAGTGACTGAAACCGAGTGTAATAATTGTGAGTTCTTATGTTCCTGTTTTTTACTACAAATGATCGGAATAAAATTTTTCCATATTATGTTCTTTTATTTTTTTATTTGTCTCATTTGAGTTGAGAAGTTCAACCATCAATACAGATTCAACAATGAGATTCACAGTCTGTAACTACCAAAAAATGTGTTCGTAATTTCATCCTCCACTAAATTTATGAAATAACAATTAATTTGAATTTATTCCTCCTTTCTAATCTTACCAAACACTTTCCCTATAATAATTACTTGAAGGAAATTTATGAAAAATATTTTCTTGGTATTCTTTTTAACATAGAACTTCAGCGTTGCTCATGAGATGTTAAATGCTTTACTTGCCCGTCTGTAATCCATTACTAGTCCCTCACTGCCTTAATAGCATTTTACATAGCCTCCTTATCCCACAGCTTGCGTTTTCCCATCCGAAAATAATGATAAACTTCATAAATAACAAATAAAATGAAGGGGGGCGAAATTACGAACATTCCCTGATTTATTGTAACGGCTGCTACAGTAACGCATGCCAACCACCTCACTGTCACATTTACAGGCCAGGAATTACACCACATGACTGAAACGCAGTCCAGTATTTCATACACGTATCAGTGCTCACTCTAGGAATAACAGGCTCTTAATTTGCATGCTGCACTAACTCAGGTCAGCATGAAAAATGAATTCTCCTTGTATATGGAAACTAAACGTGGTGCACACAACCAACTCTCACAACAAGACAACAGAATAAGGCTATGCGTGTTCGTGTGACTAAACATTAGGTACCAACTGTGCAAACTGGAAATCCCTAGGGGAAAGAAAGTAGGTGTGAGGATGGAATTTGGCCCCCTACCTTATATATTGTAGAAAAATTGTATGACTTTCAGGCTACAAATATATTATTTTTATGAATGGATTTTCTTTCTTACAGTTTTAACCAGGCAAGAGGACTCCTTCAGACTCACATTTATTGCAGTGACTTTCACTGTTAATCTACCATGTATATGCATGATTAATATTTTATTCAATTGTACATTGAAAGTATGAATAGAGCCTGTATGGCTGAGATGGCAGCATGTCAGACTCTCACTGCTGGGTACAGTATTCAAATCCTTGTCACTCCATGTAAGATTTGTGCTGGACAAAGCAGAGGTTTTCCTTGTAGTCTATCATTCCTGCAACACTCTCCAATATCATTTAATTCATCTATCAGTCATTAATCATTGCTCCAGAGGAGTGCGACAGGCTTTGGCAGCTGGCACAATTCCTATCCTCGCCGCCAGATGGGGGCTTCATTCATTTCATTCCTGACCTGGTCAAATCACTGGAAACATGCTGTGGATTTTCATTTCCATTTACATTGAAAGCGTGAATGCATGGATTTCTAAGAATATTTTACGATAATGCTAGCCAATATTTTGTCCCATTACTGCTTTTCCACTAGAAAGAAAGGAATAATTTTTTTGTGTGGGCCATGTGACTAATTAATACTGCAGTCATCAGTTAGGGTTGCCAGATTTTTCAATTTTAGTGGGATATCCTAATATTTAGATATTTGTTGCATAGTCTGAGGACTAAACATACACAACATACAGTTTCCCACTTCCTGGCTAAGGACAAATATTTCCTGAATTTTCCCCCTTATGTTGACAAATTTAATAAAAATTAACATTCAGCAGTTTCAATTTTTCACAACATAATTATGGCTTGAATTACTTGACCTATTTCCTGTTGCTCCTCCGGGAGCATACAGCTTCCGTAAAACACTTCAATCTGTTCCTATTGTTGACTAACCTCTTCACTTCATTCCCAGCCTTTCCCACTGCTAGACATTCCTCTTCGATCGTCTTTTTCCAGGTCTTCTTCATACGTCAGTGCTTTCTAACACATTGGGGGTTCCAGACGAGAGCTGTCTTTTCAATAGCTCCAGCAGGCTTCCTTAAGGATGTCCTATCCAACACCATTTTCTCTCCCTTATCAGTATTTCAATTGGCTGCTGACTGGTTTCTTCCCATAGGTCTTCATTTCAAATAACGTTCGGCCATCTTCTGTTGATGATATGTCTTAGACAGGGATTCACGAAGACTTGCAGTTGTTTAGTCGTCATCTGGGTAACTTTCCAAGTTTCACAGCTGTAAAGCAGAACGGACTTAACATTTGTATTAAAAAGTCGTAGCTTAGTCTTTCTAGAAATGTTCTTCTTTCTTAATATAGGATACAATTGAACAAAAGCACCATTTGCTTTCCTGATACGATCCTTAATGTCTTCTTCTGCTTCTCCAGTTGTAGTAACCATACCCCCAAGATATACGAAGGAGTCTACTTGTTCTGTCTCTTTATCATCTACAGACAATTTATCATCAATCTTGGAATTGATCCTCATCTCCTTGGTCTTGAAAATCCACAGCCTGTTTCCAGTCATTCGACCGGATCAGGAATGGAATGAATGAAGCCCCCATCTAGTGGCGAAGATAGGAAATGTGCCGGCTGCCGAAGCCTGTTGCACTCCTCTGGGGCAATGATAAATGACTGACAAATTAAATGAAATGAAATGTTAATAGAGTGTGTTGCTGAAATGAAAGATGACAGGGAAAACCGGAGTACCCAGAGAAAACCCTGTCCCGCCTCTGCTTTGTCCAACACAAATCTCACATGGAGTGACCGGGATTTGAACCATGGTATCCAGCAGTGAGAGGCTGGCGTGCTTCCACCTGAGCCATGGAGGGCTATTCCTTGGTCTTATTAATATTTATTTTAAGTCCAGCATTCTCTGCCTCCACCTTCAACCGCTTAATCTTCTCTTCCATATCTCTGAACCGTTGAGCCAGTAGGCAGATGTCATCTGCAAAAACAAGGTCTTCTAACCTATCTTGTAAGCCCCACTGGCCCCTTTTCCAACCTCGATACACTCTCCTCAGCACACTGTCCAACACAAGTAGGAAAATCATTGGAGAAAGAACACAGCCCCATCGAACTCCCGAGGTCACATCTATTGGCTCAGTAAGGTCTCCCATATGCAGAAACTGACATTTATAAACCTCATACATATCCTTTATAAGATTCAGGATCTTTCATGGTATGCCATATTCTTCAAGTGTTTCCCACATAACTCTTCTATTTACAGAGTCAAAGGCCTTCTCAAAATCAATGAAAGTCAAGTAGAGGGTTTTCTGCCATTCTGTACTTTGTTCCAAAATAATTCTCAGAGTGTTTATGAGATTGACACAGCTACAGTATTTACAAAAACCAGTCTGTTCCTTTCTAAGGCGCAATTCCACAACATCCTTCACCCGCTCTAAAATGATCCTTGAAAGCACCTTACGTGGTACCGACAACAATGTAATTCCCCTCCATTTATCACACTTAGTAATATCTCCTTTCATTGGTATCTTAACTATCAGGCCTTTCTACATTCCAGATTCTTTGCAACAGGGGTTGCAATAATTTTGCTCAGATCTCTATATCTGCTTTAAGTATTTCTGGCGCGATATTATCCATACCTGGTGCTTTTCCATTTCATATCTGTTTCAAGGCCTTCTCTAATTCTGAACAGGTTGGAGGATGTAAGTTTATTCTTGGGTCACTATCTACTGGTTCCACGTTTGTTGGTTGCCATTCTGTTCTATATCTCTATCTCTATTGAACAACTCTGTTCTTCCGGGGTTTTTGGTGTTCACCTCTCTTGTTTTTAACAGGTTTATTCCTGACAAATCCTCTCCTTGACAGTTTCTTTGTGATACTATACAATTCCTTAGCATCTCCCCTTGCTGATGCCCCTTCTGTCATTTGTGCTTCTTCATTTACCCACTGTATATGATCCTTTCTTACGCTTTTCTTCACACTCTTATCAGCTTCCGCATATTCCTTTTGTGCTGCAGCTTTCTGTTGTCTTGTTTTACACATATTAATCTTTGCCTTAACTAGCTTCCTAGCCTCCATTTTTTTCCAAGTACCATCAGACATCCATTCCTTCTTGAGATAATTGTGAAATCCAAGTACCTTCTCACTAACCTCTAAATATGTGTCCTTAACTTCCATCCATATAAGTTCTGGTTTAACAGCAAGAGCTTCAAAGCAGTTTCTTAATTCTATCTGGAATTCTTTCCTTTTGCTTTCATCTTGCAATTTACCTAAATCAAATCTCTTGTTTCAACTTTCAAATTTCCTTCCACTTGCCACAATTTTCATTCTAAACTCTGCAACTACCAGGTTCCAAGAAGGACATTCCAGGAATAATTAATGAACAAGGGGAGTGTGTATGTGAGGATCTTCAAAAGGCAGAAGTATTCAGACAGCAGTATGTAAAGATTGTTGGTTACAAGGATAATGTCCAGATAGAGGAGGTGACTAATGCTGAAGAAGTATGTATTAAAATGTACATGTGATAAAAATGACATTTACAATAAGATAAAAAGTTGAAAACTAGAAAAGCAGCTGGAATTGATAAGATTTCTGGGGATATACCGAAGACAATGGGTTGGGTTATGGTACCATATCTGAAGTACTTATTTGATTATTGTTTGGTTGAAGGAGCTATACCAAATTAATGGAAAGTTGCTATAGTAGCCTCTGTGTATAAAGGAAAGGGTGTTAGACAAAGCTGAAAATTACAGGCCAGTGAGTTTGACATTGCATGTAAGCTTTGGGAAGGCATTCTTTCTGATTATATTAAACTTGTTTGCAAAATTAATAACTGGTTCGTTAGAAGGCAGTTCGGTTTTAGGAAAGGTTATTTCACCAAAGCTCCACTCGTAGGATTCAAGCAAGTTATACCAGATATCTTGGATTCAGAAGGTCAAATGGACTGTATCGCGATTGACCTGTCTAAAGCATTTGATAGGGTGGATCATGGGAGACTACTGGCAAAAATGAGTGCAATTGGACTAGACAAAAGAGTGACTGATTGGGTTGCTATATTTCTAGAAAATAGATCTCAGAGAATTAGAGTAGGTGAAGTTTTACATGACCCTGTAATAATTAAGAGGGGAATTCCTCAAGGCAGTATTATGGGACCTTTATGTTTTCTTATATATAAATGATATGAGTAAAGAAGTGGAATCAGAGGTAATGCTTTTTGCAGATGATGTTTTTTTTTTAGAGTAATAAATAAGTTACAAGACTGTGAGCAACTGCAACATGACCTCAATAATGTTGTGAGATGGACAGCAGGCAATGGTATGATGATATGTATGTATGTATGTACGTATGTATGTTGGGTATTCAGCCCGAAGGCTGGTTTGATCCTCTACAGCTCCACCAACAATTGTCATAGAAGCCTAGGTGTCACTGAAGAGGCATACTAGGGAAATGAGGAGAGAGGTAGTTTCCCGTTGCTTTCCTCACTGAGCCAGAAATTGGTATTACATATCAGTCTGCCAAGCCTCCTGAAATGCATGCACCAACTGACCCTATGAGCGATATTTTCACACCATTCATAACAGGGACTGGCTGAATAAGGTATGGCATTACTAGCATCACTCATACCTAGGTCACTTTCATATTGTCAAAGCCAAGTGCGATGATAAACGGAGTTAAAAGTCAGGTTGTGAGTTTTACAAACACGAAAAGTCCTCTCAGTTTTAATTACTGCGTTGATGGGGTGAAAGTTCCTTTTGGGGATCATTGCAAGTATCTAGGTGTTAATTTAAAGAAAGATTTTCATAGGGGTAATCACATAATTGGGATTGTAAATAAAGGGTGCAGATCTCTGCATATGTTTATGAGGGTGTTTAGGGGTTGTAGTAAGGATGTAAAGGAGAGGGCATATAAGTCTTTGGTAAGACCCAACTAGAGTATGGTTCCAGTGCATGGGACCCTCACCAGGATTACTTGATTCAAAAACTGGAAAAAAATCCAAAGGAAAGCACCTTGATTTGTTCTGGGTGATTTCTAACAAAAGAGTAGTGTTACAAAAATGTTGTAAAGTTTGGGCTGGAAGAATTGGGAGAAAGAAAATGAGCTGCTCAACTAAGTGGTATGTTCCGAGCTGTCAGCAGAGATGTGGCGTGGAATGACATTAGTAGACGAATAAGTGTGAGTGGTGTCTTTAAAAGTAGGAAAGATCACAATACGAAGATAAAGTTGAAATTCAAGAGGACAAATTGGGGCAATTATTCATTTATAGGAAGGGGAGTTAGGGATTGGAATAACTTACCAAGGATGATGTTCAATAAATTTCCAATTTCTTTGAAATCATTTAAGGAAAGGCTAGGAAAACAACAGATAGGGAATCTGCCAACTGGGTGACTGCCCTAAATGCAGATCAGTATTGATTTATTGATTGACGATTGCTTCCAATATCTGCCTCTCATTTACTTCTCACATCAGTCACTGATCTTCTAAACTTTCTACTTATGGCGATGGGGCCTCTCTGGTTTTCTGCACCATGATCTGGCGACACCCATGTAATTTTATGGCATTGTTTATGGGGGAATATAGTGCCACTCACTACCAAATCATAGCTAGCACAGAAATCAATGAAAATCTACCCATTTTTGTTAGTCACCAACTCTATTCACTTGCACAATTTGTTCCAGCCCCTCATTGTTAGAACCAACCTTTGCATTTAAATCCCCCATCACAATAATAATATCCCCCTTTCCCACTCTCTGAATAGTCTCATTTAGCTGGGAGTAGAATTCTTCCTTTTTTTAAATCTCTGACATTTCTGTGGTAGCATAACACTGGATCACAGCCACATTGCGAACCCAGGTCTTGAATCGAGCTCTCATCAGTCTTTCTGAGATGGGTTTCCAGTCAGCTCCTCCTTACGGTTTCATTCAATAACAATCCTATACCTTCTCTGTGTTCTGCATCCTCTCCCATTTGCCCAGAATAAAAGAATGTATACCTATTAACAGTCTCTATTTCTCCAAAGTCTGGCCAATGTACTTCACTTAATCCAAGGATATCCAGCCTGTATTCCTCCATCACTTTAGCCAATTGCTTCAATCTACTGCTCTCTCTCAGGGTTCTGGCATTCCAAAAAACCTATTATCATTTTCTGTTTTATGCCAAAATTCGTCAACTTATTATCCAATCAGTTCTGTTTCACTTCAGTTCCTTTAATAGTTTATATTTAAGACTGTGCGAGTTATTAGCCCACAGCAACCCAAGCTTGGTGGTGGGACTGCCACCTAAGCATCCAAGCCTGCTGTTTTCTGTAGGGTTGTCTTTCTTAAGCTTTGAAGATCCCTCTTCACCACATGGCAGTGGTTCCCCTTGTTTCTTTAAACCCCACGGGAAGAGGGTTTTCTCGTCTGCCAGCTTTGCCATTCCAAAAGTCTCTTTTTCTGCCACATCTGCCATTGAGGACTTCAGCAGAGCCCCGTTAGCCGTCATTTTTCAGGGTTCCTGTAGGGCCTTCACAGCTACTGTGGTCATGGGGCACACACAGTCCCCGCTACCCATGCAGGCAATCCCTTACTTCATGTCGTAGCTCACCTCCTACGATTTGGACAAGGGGTTGGACTTATGGGAGGTTAATTAAGGCTACTTCACTTCAATAATCAATTCTACATCATAACTTCTTGGATTAGCTACAAGTAATCGATCACAACTCTGTGGAAAAGAAGCAGGTACTGTATCTATTTTTACTACCATCAAGGACAACTACCATCAAGGACATTGCATAACAAGTGCAGAAGTTACTCCTGGCAACTGCAGATTTTATTTCTCTTGTCAAATATGTTTTCTCTATGATAAATCATGAATGGTCAGCAAGTAGGAGCAGATGCTCCACTCATCTAATAAAATCAGAATTGCAAGTATATGTAAATTCCAAGCCAATTCAACCAATTCAAAACCAATGTAAAAGTTCAGGGTGATGCCTTGTCTTCAGAAAAAAAATGATCATTATTAACCAAACTCAGGAATAGAAATCAGCATAATTTTCCTTCTGTGTGTTATGTACATCTACTATTTTACTTACTGTTTTTGTGTATTTTCATTAACCTTTCAAGTGGTAATGACGGAATAAATCGTCATAGCCGCATGGCTTCCTAAGTGGCCATGACAGAATATTTCGTCATCACATTCCATCGTATGATCCGAGATTGCTTTCTTTTATGCGTTTATGTTAGTTTTGAGCTTTGTCTACAGCAGCAGCACTCTCCTAAAACCACGTGACCGGGCGAAATGCTTTCATCCCGCGTGCAGCTGGTGGCCAGCCAGTACCGGCCGCAAGGCTGCTGAGAGTGGTAGATAGTGCATTATGGCAGGTGCAAGCGGAGCTCAGAAACATCTGCGTGAAGAACTGTTTTGATTTATTACACTGTGACAATTCGAAGAGTGATGTGTCATCTGATAGAGAGACTGAAATGTCAGGAGATCGTGAGTGCAATGATGAAAGCGACTCAAGTGAACGTGACGGTAGCACTAACGATTATATTCTACTCAATGTATGGACAAAGATAGGATCTAAACAGCCGAGATTTACATTTACGGGCAACCTGGACTGAATGTGTAAATTGAAGACATAAATAATCTGCTAGAATATTTTCAATTGTTTATCGTGCCTGTACATAAGAGTATGTTATTGTATGCTTCCTGTTGCTTTCCTTGCTGAGCCAGATTTTCTTTCCTTGCCCTTGGCACTGTAATCATGTTAACAGCTTGAAAGTAAGACTGTTTTTTAAACCTGATGAAAATAGCTGACCAATTAAAATTATCTCACCATAAGTTCCAGTTGCTTTCCTCAGTGAGCCAGATGCCTTGCCCTTCGTACTATGATCATTTTTGACAGCTTGATACATGTTCTGTACATTTGAACCTGATAAAAATACTATACTACACAAGAGTATCGCACTATATGTTACTTCCCAGTACCTTATGGAAAATGTGCCACTGTGTTAGTAGTGCTTCAAAAGAAATGAACCGCTTGACAGGTTAATTTGAAATAAGTTAGTGGTCTAATAAAAAATGCAACTCCTTCATAAGAGTGGCAGGTACTAATTTATTTTTCATAAAATTTAATCTATTTTGGTTCAAGTGTACCTGTATTACAGATGAGGAATTCCAAATACTAAAAAATCAACAGTTTCTCTCGGTTTGGGCAACAAATTAAGGAATTATCCTACTTTTTTATGAAAAATATATGGAATTCCTTGTTAGTGTGTTACTGTAAGCTCTTTTTTCAGAAAAATACAGACTGAGGTAAGCCAGTTACACAATAAATTAAGCAAAATGCTTTTATAGTTTTTGCAATATATTTTTATAATTGGATTTCACATTTCATTTGTTAGAAATAACTAATAAGCCATACCATGTGAATGTTAACAATGGAGATGAGACATTAACATGTCTATTTATATGGACCGTGAAAGCATCAATCTAAGTGAAGATTAAATTATAGATGATGATGATCATCATCATGATGACAGTGATGATGATCATGTTATCACTGATGATAATAACGCATGTACAACATCAAATGTCAGTGATCATCATTCAGATGAAGAATATACTACCAAGAGCACTACTAGAGTACATCAAAATACAGTCATAATTGCAAAGAATGGAACACACTGAAATTCACAGCCTCATTCTTAGGGTACACGCACGCACATTAATGGTGACCCGATATAAACAATCAACACTGCCCCGCTCCAGTACTGGAAAGGAGGGGAGGGAGTGAAGGGGTAGTGTTGAAGACCACTCCAGTGCAAAAGAGTAGGAAGGGGCAGTGCCGAAGGCACTGTGACCCACCTTCTCTCTTAATGCACGCATTGCTGCATGTAGACAGCCCGCTACAATACTTTGTTGCGATTGAAATGGGCACAGCGGCAGATGTATTGAAGTACAGTAATAGGTAATCTACCCTAATATTACAGTATCAAGTGGTAAAGGATGTTTTTAACCGAATATTATTTGATAAATTCCATAAATAGAAAATTAGTATGCTAAAATAAGATGTGGATGTATAAATTATTATAACTGTGTAAGCATGAATTTCTTTATAAAAATAACTGAAGATACATTTTACTTCTTGAACAATAAGCAAATACATCTGAAAATAATTTAATATAATTAAAATTCAATTTCCATAAAATACAAAGTCGTGTCTTAAAATATACAACAAAAGTGCTATTATTGCAACATCTCAACATAAATAATTATTATAAAATTAAGAGATTTTTACAGAAATATCTTATCAAAAATATGAACATGTCACATCTTGCTAGAAAATATATAATTGGAATAAACGTACGGTAAAGTAATAAACTGTCCATCGTTACACAATTTCAAGAAATGAAAAACGGAAATTAAAACAAATCTAATTGTGAAATGGGTATCAAATAACTAAAGAGTTGTGCCAAATACTGACTTCACAACAACTGTAGGTGACGGGTTCATCCTCCCTTCCAGAACATTAATAATCGGACCGCTTGGGAATGGAATCTATTAGATGTTGGAAAAAGTCTGATTCATTCCTTAGATTCGCCCAAACGTGACGGCAGTGCATTAAAAGAGCTGCTCTTCCCTCTCCTGACCTGGAACCCACGTGTTTACCATTCTTGCCCGAACATGTTCTATTACATTTAAGTTAGCCGACTTAGGAGACCAGTAAAGTACGTGAACGCCAGGATGCTGTTTGAAGAAAGCTTCGGTTACATGCTCAGTGTGAACAGAGCAGTTATCTTGCACAAATCTTGTAATGGGAACTTCTTCTACGGGGTAATTAGCTCGAACACTAAGAATAACAGCACCTTCTAAAACGTCCACATATTCACAAGCAGTCATATGTTGAGTGACCTCTATCAACTCTCCTGGACCGGCTCCACTTATCCACCCCAATATGCCACATGTGAAGCGACCTGACTGATTAGTTACCTGGACAAAGGACTCCTCATAACGCTTTCCAGCTGGACGCCAGCACTTCAGCTATTTACCTGGATCGGAGCAAAATACCTTTTCATGTATTGAAATTGTAAATTACCATTCCTGATGTGGAGTAATACTTTCTTATAGTGCAAAGCCTATGCGAATTTCTCTGCGGATAGGAAGAAGTTGCCCCTTTTTTTCAGCTTGGCGATTGGGAATACCTGCAGCATGGAGTCGGCGACTCACGGTAGTCCGGCTTACTGGCAATTCCAATGCGACAATCGCATTACCAATAGTCGCAAATGGAGAATTGTCCATAGTTTGAATGATTCCAGCATCCTGTTCTGGAGTAGTTCTTCTTGCTAGTGGCTTTATGTCACACCGACACAGACAGGTCTTATGTCGATGATGGGATAGGAAATGCCTAGGAGTTGGAAGGAAGCGGCCGTGGCCTTAATTAAGGTACAGCCCCAGCATTTTCCTGTTGTTAATGGGAAACCATGGAAAACTATCTTCGGGTCTACCGACAGTGGGATTCGAACCCACTATCTCCCGGATGCAAGCTCACAGCAGTGCGCCCTTAAACACATGGCCAACTTGCCCGATCAAAACTTTCTTCACCTCGTTCTTGCCATATTTCTACCTACCTCCAAACTGTCTTAAGACTGCATAGTATTGGTTCAGCTATTGCTTGGGGGACCATGTGAGCCTCCCTCATGCCAATAATATGGCCTTGATTCACTTGCGATAAGATAGGATCCATCTTACAGTGTTAGAGTATAACGAAATATAGGCCTATGCTGCCACAGAATACACACACTGAGTCTTCAGCACTACCTGTTCACTCCCTTCCCCTCCTTTTCGGTACTGGAGTGACCTTCGACACTACCCCTTCACTCCCTACCCTCCTTTTCCAGTACTGGAATGGGGCAGTGTTGATTGTTTATGTCGGGACACCATTAATGTGCACACCTCTACAGTTGGGACACAAAATATTATCAGAAGCCTAATGAGTAAATGGGTTTCATCTCTGTAGAGTAGTGGTACAGTGTCTGGCTCCAGATCTCAAGATCACAAGCTTAAACCTGGCAGAGGCAGTCAGAGTTTTGAAGGGCAGAACAAAAAAAGAAAGTCCACCCGACACTCTATTTTGCAAAATGATCTCCGCTGACATATTTAGCATTTTCCAAATAAAATTAATTAAAACTTGACCATAGGTCACTCAACATAATCTGGTTTCTATGCCTTGTGGTAGAGCAAGCAGAACACTGAAATCAACATATGTACAGTAGCCTAAATGGAATCATATCAAAATGTCTGGCAACCGAGGTGGTACAATTTTTACAATTGGCTTTACATCGCACTAACACAGATAGGTCTATTTATTTATTTATTTATTTATTTATTTATTTATTTATTTATTTATTTATTTGTCATAAGTCTGTACAGAGTTCTCCTCCATATTCAACAGACACTATGCATGAACTGAGTAAGTGATCATCATTCATCTACTAATATGGGCCGTGAAAGCATCAATCTAAGTAAAGATGAAATTATAGACGATGATGATTGTGTGACTGAATTGTATAACTGAATGGATGAATGAATGAGTGAATGAATGTTCTCATTCTACAGCTACAGAAAATCAGCAGCTGAGGAAGAAACATTCCATCTATTGGACCCTGACCCATTACATGCAATTTAACAATTAATTATATTATCAAGTACTCACAACAATAACAGTACAATAATACTAACACTCATTATACTAATTACCACTATTGACAGATTCTTAATTAACCGATTCATAACTCAAACATCTATCTATCCGTAATCTGCTCTACCCATATTACAGGACCTTGCAACTTTCTTCTGTATAAATTTCTAATTACAATTAATAACTTACTGAGATTACTAGGCTTATACCATTCTTTGCTTATGATCCTAATAATTCTATAGCCATTCTCATCCTCACTTACTGTATCATACGTTGTTCTTTGCTATTCAAAAATTTCCTTCTAACCGCTAGGGTTTCTTTACAGGATTTCAGCATGTGAAATTCTTCTCTATGTTCACTAAAAAGAAGGCACTTTACAGTATCCTTCCCCCTAATCCCTTTCTTATTCTTATAAATTCCCATCATCCACCATATCAAACCACGAGTTTCTCTCCTATTTACATTCACAATATTTATGCTCATACCCTGCCTTATCCAATTGAACGCTGAGAGGGTCGTCCTGCTTCTACATTTGGATACAAACCACTGTCTTTGAATATCCCTAAGTCGTATAATAATTAGTTTACTTGTCGATACCTCCACACTCTCGAGGTCCTTCTCCCAATAATTTGCAAATCCCAACCTGTCTAGTATAATTTTAACTTTAGTTAGCCAGTACTCTCCCTGAATACTGTCTCCCTGATGTTGATATGCAATCAGCAGAAACTGGCCACCCTCTGTTCTCTGCAATCTTGACAAATATTTCAAACTTCTCTTAAGAATATCTACTTGAATACTTTCTTCACATATTAATCTTACTTCACAGTTTGCTGTACAATTTGGTAACCCCATTATAATTTTACAAAACTTACTTATTACCTGATTCAGCATCTCACACTCTCTCTCTCTGCTTCCCCTTGTTCAGCTCCATATAACATTTGGTTTTTCACTACAGCTTGCAGGACATTTTTCTGAATCTTACAATCTATGTTTGGGAAATTATTTTCAAGAATTCAAATTACTGATAATGCTGCAAGACCTTTCCATTTTGCTTGTTTTATCTGGTGGATCCATTTCCAATTATTTGCTATATATATTCCCAAGTATTCTAATCTATTCGTGATCTCCACTTGACATCCATCTATCGCACATTATTCATTCTTTGCTCGTCTACAGCCCTTTTTACAAATCAGAACTTTTGTCTGGGAGTCAATGACCACTTTTTGGAAACGCTGCCACAGCATTGATACTCTCTTGCATGCCTCCAGCCATTAACGTCATCAAGACATTGTCCGCCAAAATTAGGCCTGGTATTTCATGATTTACTAAAACTGGACTCGTCCACTTATCTCTTCCATGTCCAATTAATATATAATTGAAAAATAACAAAAATAAAATAGGAGATAATTTACACCCTTGTTTCAAACCCAATTTAGATTCTATTTGACCACATACTACCCCATCACCTACCCTAATACTGCATTGCACCCCTCTATAAATCACCTCTTTCTAGTCACCCCTAATAGGCATAATTTCACGACCAATGCACCACTGCTGACAACACAGATAGGTCTTATGGTGATGATGGGATAGGAAAGGGCTAGGAGTTGGAAGGAAGCGGCCGTGGCCTTAAATAAGGTACAGGCCCAGCATTTGCCTGGTGTGAAAATCGGAAACTACGGTAAACTATTTTCAGTGCTGCTGACAGTGGGGTTCGAACCCACTATATCCTGGTGATATTATTATTATTATTATTATTATTATTATTATTATTATTATTATTATTATCTAGCAAGCCTGCCTCTTACCTGGAGCCCCCGGGTTTAATTGCTGGTCAGGTCAGTGATTTTTACCTGGATCTGACGGCTAGTTTGAACTTACGTGAGAACTATTTAGGGAGTTATCTGACATGAGATAGCAGCCCCAGTCTAGAAGACTAAGAATAATGGCCCAGAGCACTTATCAAGCTAATCTTGCATCACTTCAGAATCTGCAGGCATCTGGGCTGAGCAGCGGTTACTTGATAGGCCAAATCCTGTCAGCACTGTAGTTCATCCTTACATTCCATTCCATGGTCTTAGAAGATCTTGTGAATGCCTTGGATCTTTATATTGATGACTCAGTTTTGTTTAGTATTGCAAGGCAACACTAATCAAGAGGGAAAGCGCATTTTGAGAAGAAAGATTATAATACACCCTGCAAAGCAAGTGATATAGTTGAACTGTAAGCTTTCATTGATCTTCTTCTTATAAATAGTCATCGGAATAAGAACCGTACTAAATAGTGAAATTTTGTGGAGCAGAATGTATGAGTCCCCACATTTCAAGGCCCCCAAGGGCTTGAAGCAATTCAAATGGTTCCCAGCTTTTTTCTGGTAACAGTAATACCAGGTGTATGCATAAGTCTTTTCTGGTTTCACTAAGAGATGGCGCCAGCAAACAGTGTGCAGCGTATGAATGTTACACATACATCAGTTTGTTTGTCTGACATTAACCTGCCAACAAACACAAATTGAGTCTGCCAAACAATAGCGTCTGTATTGGATCGTTCAGTGATCATGTCGACGTTCGTGGCTGATAAATAACATTTGCCACTCGCATTGCTTTTCTTATTTAATCAAAAGAAAAAGGCTGTGGAAAGTTATCGTTTACCGGTAGAAACATATGGTGAACACGCTCCATTGATTAGAAGATGTGAGACATAGTTTCGACAATTTAAACATGGTTATTTCAATATGAAAGGTAGTGCACACTCTGGACTCAAACTCAACAGCAATTGGCATAAACATTAAATATGTCACAAGAAACAATCAGCAGATGTTCACGAGCAATGGGGAAGATCAGTAAACTTGGTAATCGGGTCCCACAGGATTTGAATGAATGGTAAATGAAAAATCGCAAAGTCACTTGTGAAATGCTGCTTCAATGCCACGAAAGAAAATCATTTCTATACTGAATTGTGATGGGTGACCAAAAATGGATTTATTCTGTAAACCCAAAGCAGAGTAGATCATGGCTGTTACCTGGCAAAGCCGGTCATTCAATACCAAGGCCAAACTGCTTGGGTAAGAAGACCATACTTTGTGTCTGGTGGGACCATAGAGGTATCGTGTATTATCAACTCTTGAAGCCCGGTGAAACTGTTAATGCACAATGCTATCACCAAGATATGATTAATTTAAATCATGCATTGATCAAAGGATGACTGGAATGGGCCAGAGAACATGGCAAAATGATTTTGTTACATGACAATGTGCTGTCTGACACAGCAAAAACAGTGAAATACACCTTGAAATAGCTTCTGCACCTGCCGTACTCATCCAACCTGGCGTCATCTGACTATCACCTCTTTGGATCAATGGGGCACGTGCTCACAGAGTAGCACTACAGAAATTTTGAGAAAGTTGAAAAATGGCTCGACGCATGGTTTGCCTCAAAAGAAAAGCAGTTTTTCTGGCATGGTATTCATACCTTATGTGAAAGATGGGCGAAGTGCGCAGAAGCCAATGGCCAACATTTTGAATAAACAAAAAATGAATTTCCCTTGAAAATGACGTGTTTTCTTTACCACAAAAACCAGCAAAAACTTATACATACACCTAGTACAATAAGTTCCACCCATTCTCAGAAAGCTTATCTTCTAGTTCTATCTAGTTCTATCTGGTAGAAATTGACATTACAGTTCATTAGTAACTCATTCCCTTCTGAGAAAAGTGCTCTTTCTGACATTTTACATCAGCTAAGTTGGAAAGTATGACGTGAAAATTTTGTGAACCTTTAATTCTAAATCGATATATTTGCTAAATGGTTTTCCTTACATTAGTAAGGAGAATGGTGAAAGAGTATAACAGGAATCTAATTAATAGTGACAGTGGGGGGCAGGGTCGGCAAATACACATTTCATTTCTTCCTAATGACTTTTTTCTAATGAATCGCCTGTATGACATGTTTTAGAATCATAAATCTTAACAAATGTTTTGACATTAGACATGTGACAAAAACACAAGAATGGACATAATGTTTTGTTTTCTACTATAAGACTCATATTACTGATTTGTTTCCAGTTCTTTGTGATAACAATAGAATTTAAATATATGCTGTGACAATGAGCGCAGTAGTCAGTTTAGTACTTCTTTTAAAAAGAGTGGATAATGTGTATTATGTGTATAAATTTGAGATAAAAAAGCATAAAGAAACAGAATCAAATGGTGTAGGTCTATTTGAGTCTCAAGCATCAAGTAAAAGGTCTACTGCTTGTCAGGTAGAAATTCTAGCTCAAGTGGGGAAAAGCATTATTGAAACAAATAGTGGAAATTGCAAGATTAACTACAGTAGCCTAATTGGGATGAAGCAAGATTTAAAAAACAGAAAACAAATCACCCTTGGCTTTCAGCAAACAGTTCTGGAGATTATATATGCTTGTACTGTTCAGACATTCAAAATCATGGTGCTCTTAAAGACAGAAAATATTGAGCTAGCTTTTACATAAAAGTCAATTGGAAATAACAAAAAGAGAAAAAAAGGTTAGATGATAAAATTAATGATGACAGGAAATGCAAGTTTCACTTGAAGTGTGAATTGAGTTTGAATTGGAAATGGGAGAAAAAATACAGAGATACTAACAGCAGCAGAGCAGTGTATCTCTTATGTAAAGTAAATGGACCATTCTTATTGTTCAAAAGTTTATGCGAATTACAAGCATTGAACAGATTAGTTATTGGAAGCAAGCTTCATGCAAACACAAAAAAATGTTGATCACTTTAATTTAAGAGCAAAAACTGTATTTATTCATCTTAAGCCTTGCTTTTTCTTCATTCCTACAGAATATTATTATAAAATGAAGTTAACCAGTGCTATGTATACTTCATACTCATTATCTAAGTTCTTTTTTTTTTAAGTTTATCCAAAAAGTTCATAGATGCTGTAATTGATGAAAATGTCATTACATTACATTAACATGGCAATTAACTGAGAAAACTTATGAACACACCACTGAAAGTTTTCTTGATGACTCTACAGTTATCTTGGGTATGGGGTGTTACAACACCTGGAGATCATTATGGCCTCCAATCTTTGTGGCATACTAGCTAGAAGGTCCTGGATCATTTCCTGGGGGATGAGTCCCCACTCTACCAATAGTATTGCCTGTATTTTGTTGAGGGTGTCAAAGTTGTGACGCCAGACATTTCGGCTAAGCATATCCCATGGGTGTTCTATGGGATTGAGGTCTGAACTGCAAGCTGGCCAGTCGAGGTTTCGCATCCTGATGTCGCGTAGATATTCCGTCATGCAGCAAGTGGCATGGAGGCATGCATTATCATGCATCAGAATGAAATTTTCACCAATTAAGACAGCATAGGGAATTACATGCTCTATTAACACCTCTACAATATAGCAGTGTGCATTCAGAGCACCTCCATCGATGAAAAGAAGTTTCATCCATGCTTCAAAACTGATACCAGCCCATATGATGATGGAGCCTCTCCCAAATGGTGACCTCTTGGAAATGTTTCAAAATATTGACCCCCCAAGCCTTCTCCATACTCTCTCTCTACCATCAGGTGGCCAGAGACAAAATTGTGCCTCATCTGTGAACAGTAACATTGACTATTGCTACACAGTCTAATTCCAATGTTGATGCACAAACTGTAATCAAGCTGCTATGTACTGGGAAGTAAGCTGTGGACCAGTTGCAGGTCTTCTTAAGGTCATTGACTTCTTGGAGACTTCGTCTGAGAGTCCTCGTAGTCCCAGTGACATTTCTTTACCACCTCAAGTTGATTTCTGGCTTCTACGGTGATGGTTTGGCGTTCTTTCAAGACTTGGATGATCAGATACCTTTCGTCCCTAGCAGATGTAGACCTCCAACAGCCATATCCAGGTCATTTGTGGTAGGTACTGACTTCACAAAATCGTCTTAGAGCATGCTCGATGCTTCAATATGATACACCAATGGCATTAGCCGCATAACAAATGCTGTGTCCAACATCCAACAACGCCACTGCTGTTACATTATCTTCTGAGCTACAAGGCATCTTAACTTGTCAAATGTAAAACAGAAACTGAAGGAAAGTGCTCCTTTGTGACAGATGGTGAGCCATACACTGATAATCCATCAATAGCTTCTGCCCCAGTATTGTAAAATTTAATGTTTTATTGCTAGTTGAGGCAATAAAATTGAGTGCCTAGCACTAAGAAAGTGGCTTCTCAAGTTTATTTATGATCTCTAAACATCATATTATTCTCCAAAAAACCAGAATACAGATTAAAAAATGCCCTAATGTGACAATGTAATTAATGGAGCAATTCCCTCTAATCATTGGTGTTTAACAATTACAATTTCACTTTTACAAAGTGATCCACTTTTTTGTCCGACAATGTATAATATATTTCATTAGCTAGCCCAAATCATCTCTCCTGTCAAGGTACATTGTTGATTCCTGTTGTGTTTTCAGCATCTTAGTAGATGGAAGCACTAATCAAGCAAACAAATCATGCTTAATTGTCTTTGTTTATTGCACCTACAGTGGTTCACCTTGTAACTATTTTTATGAGAGTACTGTAGAGTTAAATTCATTAACGGGAGAAGCCATTGCTGACAGTATTATATCTTGTTTTATTAGTAACGGTATTTCTGCATGGCTGTCAGATCGCTTCCAGTCCATAGTAACTGGTAACCCCGACTCTCAGGACCACTTGCTAGGCCACTCAACCATTGCCCTTGTATCAGGAGCTAGGACATGACTACAGTAATCCACACCATGAGCCATTTTTTTTAATCATACCATAAATATATATATATATTCAAGTTGTTGATTTCCAAGAAAATATAGCATATGTTAAATTACCCAAAAATCAAAATTAACTGCATTTACTGCTTTTATCTATTGAAAAACACTACATCCAATGCAGAATTCTGGAAAATATGCCATTGTGCAGTTGTAACTAAACATTCTTCTCAATAGACTCATAAGACAAGTCTCCTCTGCAAGACATCGAGAAGTTAATGGGGTTATTGGGGTTATTAGGGGGTCTTAAAATGTGTGCCCTCATTTCCCATCTCGGTGGTCTGGTTACTCCCCCTATTTCATCGTGCCTTTTTGTGTAGTGTGAGCATTACCAAACACCTACAATTCTAGGACACACTCTAGCAAGTGTTTGTTGGTAATTTAGTGGTCAAGCCAGAGTCTCCCAGAAAGATTTGCTACAGGTGCAGGTTTCCCCATACCGTCACATGAACATGTTATCATATACCTCCTCTCCTCTCCAACATTTTATTAGGTGAGAGTTGCCTCACCATTGCCTGATCTTGAGTAGTGATGGGCTCAGTTATCTGTAACATTGCCTTCTGGTAGGCACATTTTGCCCTATTGGACACTTCTCCTACCCCCTGAGTGCCTTCTTTAAACTTTAAGTATGGAATACTGATTTTTCCCCCCCCCCATAGTAAACATGCTTTCCTGGCAGTATGCTACTGGATGTCATGAATGCTTTACTGGATACACTATCGACTAGATAAGTGCTGAATACATATTCATATCATGAATAATAATATTATCCCATTAGTGTGATATATCTTCTTGCCTAGTTGTGTATGTAGTATCCATAGGGTATCTATGAGCTTGAATTCAGGAGATGGTGGGTATGAACTTGACTGCCAGCAACCCTGAAGATGATTTGTCTGTCATTCTTTATCTTTACAGCTAGCAACTCGCTGATATGTACAGTTGAGTGCATGGATTCTTGCTGATGTAGAAACAGTTATTTATGTTTGTAATGGAATGTTACAATGCCTCTGCCCCAACCACAGCTATCTACTTATCTGTTCTAGAAATTCCCTTGTGCTGACTGGCAGCCTAATCTTACCCATGGGGCCGATGACCTTAGATGTTAGGTCCCTTTAAACAACAAGCTTCATCATCATCATCATCTTACCCTTGGTTCTCAGCATCTCCGAGGTAAATGATAAAGTTTCAAGGCAATCTTCTTTCAACCATTCAGGTTTGCCTTTCGAGCAAATTTTTGTTCGAAGATTAGAGTTTGTGCACCAGAATTTACTGTAAAGCAATAAGAAAGAAACTAGATGCATTGGCACAATTCCATGTTCTGGACTGCACTCTAAAAATTTACCCACTTCCTTTCCAGTCCAATCCCTTTCCTATCACAGTTGGACAACAAATTAATTTAAAAACCACCTAATCGATTAGGTGGTTTTTAAATTAATTTGTTGATTGTACTCATCGATACGGTCATGAAGTGGACGGCTTGCAATATCACAGTTGGTACATAAACCTTCTTTCTCTGTCCTCGATTCCAACCACCCAGAATCTCAAAAAGCCTTCACCTGTCAACATTATCAAATGCCTTTTCCAGATCTCCATAAACATGAGTTTACTCTTCTTTGTTCAGTTTTCTAAGATTAGATGTAGAACCTGTATTGCTGTGTACATTCTTAACTTCCTTCACTAGCCAAAATGACCTCCCAGTTCAGTATTAATGTATCTTTTCAGTCTTCCTTCAATAATTTGTAAGCTTCACGTGTAAGATAACATTTGTTAGCACCTGCTTTCTTAGATATTCTTTAAAATCGGATGCCACCTTCCCTGCCTCACACATCAAAGATAGTAGATGGAATAGTTTTACCGTTCTTGGTAGCCTACTGTCAAGGCAGTGCATAAATCTGAGGTATATGTTTAATATTGCAGCTTCGATAGATGCTACTGGGCAAGCTGGCTACTCCCCCCTCCAGATCGCTGGCAGCCTCATTCACAGAACCATGTTATACGATTTGGAGAACAGACAGATATTGCTGTTATCAATTGGACTGCATCTGATCCTTATCAAGCTGCATCAGCTCCCTCTCTGGATCAGTGGTAAAGAGGATCCCAAGACTGTAGGTTCAAACCTGGCAGAGGTAATCAGATTTTTGTAGGGTGGACAAAAGTTCATTCGACTCTCCATGGTGTACAATGTTGGCATGTAAAGTATCTCTGGTGACAAATTTGGTGTTTGCCTGATGAAATTCATTAAAGCTCAAGCAGTAAATGCCCAAGAGAGATTTGGTTTACTCTGCCATCTAATAGGCCTAGAGTAAAATGGAATTTCAAAACCAGCAGACAGCATCAAATTAAAATGCCTGCACATTATTATTATTATTATTATTATTATTATTATTATTATTATTATTATTATTATTATTACTACTTGGTAAGGGTAAATTATATTTCTTCTCTAGTCATACAGGGTGTCTCAAACCTTTTGGGTCAAATTGAAACAGGTGATAGTGGGTCCACAACCAATTATATTGAGGTAGGAAGCCAATGGTCGGAAATGCACATTTATTATGTTATGAATGTACACAGCATACACCGCATAACAACAAAGTAGCTCACAGTAATTGTTCAAAGTGATGACCGCCACTCTCAATGAATGCATGCATGGCAATGGCGCATGAAGTTCTGCTGCACTCTCTCAAAGATCCCTGGTGTCGGTTGTACCAGGAGACAGGCAGCTTGGACTCTAGCAAGCAGGACTTCATCCGTTTCTACAGGGGTTTCTTACACCAATGACTTGACGTAACCCCAGAGAAAAAGTCCGGAGGTGTGAGATCCGGCGATCGTGCTGGCCATGGGACAGGACCTCCCCTTCCAATCCAGTGATGAGGGTATGTGTTGTTCAGATGCTCATGGACATTAACATCAAAGTGGGCTGGTGCACCATCGTGTTGAAACCATATCCTTTCGTGCAAAACTAGGGGGACAGTCTCCAGGAACTGAACAGCACATCTTGTGGAAACACCAGGTAACATGGACCAGTCAAATGGGGAGGCAGCAAATAAGGTCCTATTAAGTGATCTTGTGCAATGCCCGCCCATGTATTGACAGAGAATCGTTGCTGGTGGCCATCAATGTGGATGACGTGGGATTGTCCTCACTCCAGACCTGGCTGCTGTGGCTGTTGAAAACATCTTCATGGGTGAATGAGGCCACATCTGTGAACAAAAAAAACTGCACAAAGTTCAGCACGACAATACTGTGATGGATAATCCATTCACAGAAGTGAATGCAGGGCTCAAAATCCATTGGTCCCAGTCCTTGCACTCGTTCTTTATGATAGGTGTGTAATACCTGTTCCGCCAGTACTCTCCACACTCTGGGCGTATGACCCTAGATGTTAGGCCCCTATAAATAACAAGCGTCATCGTCAACTCCACACACTATCCTTTGAAGTGTGCGTTTCACGGGCAAGTTGATTGGGTACTTATTGCTGGGTGGTCGGCCACACGATTCAGCCCCATCTCCTCAAACTCTGGTGTTTGGACATGCCTTTGGTGGGAACCTTGGCCGGATCTCTGTGGCAAGAACGACCCCATCTCTTGTAAGTTGGTACCCATGGAGGTAAATTTCTACCCATTATGACGACGCCTGTTGGGAGAGAGTTCTCTGTACATTCATGCTGCTTTATGGGCACTTCATCCTGCAACACCATACATTAAATGCATGTCTGCCAACTCTCGTGACAAGTAATGTTCCATCTTTGACTATGCGTCATGCACTGTACACAGTAACATACCTCACCATGGACACATCACAAGCTGTCTGATGCAATGGACAACTGACACCAGGGATAGTGGTGTGCGTGTGGCACAGGTTACTATGCTAGTGCAATGCATGCAGTTGTCACAACACACATGCTATGAGCTAAGTTGTGTACAGTACATCTGTTTGGTGGTCAGGGGTGTACGCTGTTTATCGTCCACTGCCTGTTCAACTGTACAAC